>NW_027411977.1:126041706-127241706 GCF_047663935.1 Musca autumnalis
GTGAAAAATTTGCAAAAATATTTTATCATGAAAGTCAAGTTTTCCATAAATTTCTACCGAGATTCGCGTTTGGAGTCTACATTGACACTTATTTGGACAGTTTTTGGCAAAAATTGGATATGCACCAACTGTGAGGGTCCATTGTACGCCACTGTTTTGTCAATTTTTGAATGTTGTATACAATTTGTTATTCACAATTAAATCGATTTTCATTTATTTTCAAGCGTCTTTTTGGGAAATTAACAGCGAAAAAGATTAGTGGTGGTTTCGGTCAGATGGCGATTGAAAAGATGAAGATGATAACGCCGAAAGTGGTTTCCACAGTTTTGAGGAAAAAAGTAAAAATCCAAAAAATTGGTGGGTTATTTGAAAAATCAAGAGCTCCGAGGTAATTTCATTGGAAGTGATGTTGTGGCATATATGTATGTATACTTTTAAACTGTAAGTAAAAACATCTTCGAAAGACGAACTTCCAATTTATGCGGTATAAAATTTACGATGTACCAGATATATATTGATACTGTTCAGATCCTGTCATGATACTAAAAAATTATATCCGCACTAAAAAGGTGTATGAATTCAATCAGTTTAGTTCCCGCAGAGCTGGAAGGCAATTACAAATTACCAAATACATACATATGTACACTGGTATTGTTGATACACTGTATGTATGTACATCGAAAAAGGATGATATTCAAAATTGGAAAGAAAAAAAAAAAGAACAAGAAATCTGAGGTCCTGGAGATTTTTTTGGTCGAATTATCTGACAAATATTCTTTATCGGGCGAAATAAGTGATAAATACTTATTAAACGTAAATAAGTTTGTGATATTAATTTGACTATATTAGTTACGTCGAAATTAAACATAGTGTGACAAGACTTCAAGCATCCGAAACACACAGAGAACGGCAACTAATAGAATAGCTCTGCTAACAAGGATCAATGTACCAAGTACTGGATAGTACAGTCTCAGTCAAAATTCAATTACCGCATTTGTCCGTGTTACCAGAGCCATTGCATCTAATTCTGAACTTGCAATGCAAGCAGAATTCGGGAGATCACGTTAAACAGAGAAGTCAGAAAAAAGCTGACGAAGGTGGTTACCTGATAACGATCGGATCTTTCTGCTCAAAATAGGTTAATTGATTAAATCGCAAATTTAAATAAGCACTATATTCAGCATTAAATTCAAATTCCTACGATCGCATTCCTTCCTACGAATTCAATTACTTGAGTGAAATATCGTGTTCAGTGGTGAAAACAAGAATTGTAGAAAACCATCGATTATGAAACGAATAGGGGCGTTATGATATAATTTTGCTTCAACTATGCTACCGAGTATTTTTATTTAAATCGCAAAATGTCTTATTTGCTTAAAAATATATCTTTGTCCCGATTTACAGTTGCTAATTTTCTCGCAGCGATTGTCAGTTTATAGGAGAGACAGTCTAAGAAAACAGAAACACTTTGCCTCTCAGTACCTTCTCTCTTCGTCAAACTGACAATTGTCGAAAGTACAATTATCTAATGTGCATCCGATTCAAAGATCATCCTACACAATTCAAAACAAAGAAATATTTGCCACTGAACAAGGTGATAACAATAATAGTATTACAGGTTTGAATCAAAGCCATCAAGTTCTGTACCTAATAAACTGCGAGACGAAGTTCGCCGGGTCTCCTAGTACGAGTAATAAATTACCAAATGATAAAAAGTCATCAAAGGACTTAAATTGGAGAAAGTATTGCAAATTATCATTGACACAATCCGAAATTTAACTTAAACAACATCAATTCAGTTCGGCATCGCCTTTCGACTATAGAAAATCTCTGATTCATAAATGGCACAATTTAAGACCATGTTTTTCCAATGTAACCCGTTCGCTCATTCGACATTGAAATTCAAAACTTGGCATTAAATTAAATAACCTTAAGTGGGGTACACATGATCAATTTTGACTGTCGATTTTTCGGAAGTATCGATAAATGTCAAACTCTCCAGCAACCACAAAATATTTTGTGGTTGTCAGATGACTGACAAAATTGAACGGCCACACTGGCAAGCAACCGATTATTTGAGCAAAACTGACAGTCAAAACTGGTCGTGTGTACCCTACTTTGCGATCTATTCCTTCCTTCGAATTCAATTGCTTGATTGAAATCTCACGTTCAATGGTGAAAATAAGGATTTCAGAAAATAATCGATTTTGAAACTATAGGTGCGTTATTATATAACTTTGCTTCAACTGTTTTAACGAATATTTTTATTTACATTGCAAAATGTGGTATTTCCTTAAATAATATATCATAGTCCCGGTTAACAATTGCCTAATTTTCTAGCGGCAATTGTCAGTGTATAGGAGAGAGAGAGATTCGAGTAAAATAGAAACACATTGCCTCTCAGCACCCTCCCTTCAACGAACTGACAATTGTCGAAAGTACAATTGTCTAATGTGCATTTGCTTCAAAAATCATTCTAAATAGTTCAAAACAAAGAAATATTTGCAATTTAATGCTACAGGGTGATAGCAATAACAGTAATATATGTAGGTTTGAACCAAAGCCATCAAGTTCAGTACCTAACAGACTGCGAGACGAAGTTCGCCGGGTCTCCTATAACAACAAATATAAAATGTAATCGAATTAAGTGATTTCATTTCAAATTCGTCTCGCAATATCGTCTTTAATTTTATATTTTAATTTGCTGAAAACGTTATTTAAAGCAGTGTTCACCAGCGAGCCCTTACTGAGAACAAGTGAGCGTAACTTTCAATGTAAAACACACAGTAATGTATGCTCACTTCCTCTCAGTAAGGGCTCGCTGGTGAACCCTGCTTTAAATAACGTTTTCAGCAAATTAAAAGATAAAATTAAAGACGAGGACAAGTCCAATGTAGTATACAAAATCAACTGTAAAGGAGGCAAGTCCAACATATGCCAAAAGGTATATGTTGGCACTACTAAGAGTAAACTAAAGACCACACACCCGACTTCAATAACATTAAAATATTAATCCAAGAGACTAATTATCATAAACGTTATACTCTTGAGATGTTACACATCATAAACACTCCGAATGATATACGGCTAAACTATAAAAGAGATACAGACAATTGTGCTCAAATGTATAGGCACACAGTCAACAAATACATACATATATGACAAACTTCAGTTGAAGAAAGCACTTGGAACAGATAAACCAGAACTCTCTTTCAAGTAATTTTGTTGTCAATAAGTTTTTAAATAATCTCTGTTAACACAATTATCATTTGTAGTTCCCTGGAGATGATTGGAGACTCCAATCGAAATATTGGAAAATAAAGAAACTATATAAAAATCAACACCCGATTTTTATTTTCAAAAAGCCTGTAGCCGAACAATACCAATAATAATATATTCAAATCTAATATGTGGATATTCAAAACCTATACTTCTAATTATAGTTATATTCCAGAACCTGGAATCGTAAATGGTACTTTAGTACTTTTTCGCATTTTGCGCTAAAAAACTAACCCTTTTTCCAAAAACTAGAAAAAAATTGCGCTTTTATCTAAACAAAAATAGCGATGACTAACTCTAGCTTAACTCCCACTGACATAACTCCCAAAATGATTGTGGGCGTTATGTCCACTGCACTTTGCAGACATAACTCCCAAAATTCGTTGGGAGTTATGTCCGTGAAGCAAAGCGGACATAACACCCAAAAAAATAGCGGACATAACTCCCAACGAGTTTTTCTTAATTTATAAATTATTTCCTTCCTTAATTTTGAAATTTATAGTTATAAATTTTTTTAAATTTTGGAGTAGAAGTTAGAACGTAAGCGGAATTATACATTTGAGAAGGCCTAAGTGCCAACCAATACCGAAGTATCCACAAAATCCTCCTGATTTCATAAAATTAGTTAAAAACGAAATTATGCCCGAAATTATGTAAGTAGCAGTTAGGAGAAGTTTTAAATTGTAAAAATATTTGTTAAGAAAATCGCGATATTTATTCAAAAATATTTTCGTTTTTCAGAAAGCATTTGAATATTTGTACAAACACTTTACATCTTCTTAAATTGTGAACATATTTTTCTAAAAAATCGCGCGATTTTTTTCAGAAATCTTTTCGACTTTTTACCTCCTTAAATTGTGAAAATATTTTTGAAAACTTTTACAAAAACGTTTTATCTTCTTAAATTGTAAAAATATTTTTGTAAAAACTCGCGCGATTTTTTAAAAATATTTTCGCCAGTGGCGCTTATCTTTTTTCAGAAAGTATCTGCGAATTTTAACAAAAACTTTTCATTTTCCTGTAGGCAGCATTTTTCGTTTAGGTTTGAAGGCAAATATTGAATATAGTTCGATTTGAGATGGATACTACTTATTTTGTTCTTAATTTTCTTAAAAAATTTAAATCAATTATAAATTATTTTATGAAATGAAAAATGCATATGAATTTAAAGTTAATTTTTATTTTTTTTTTTATATATTGGAAAAAAATTTTATTTAAATAAAAATCACTTAAATTTTAAAAACGGGCATAACTCCCATTGGGACTTATGTCCGCTAAGCGGGGTCGGACATAGCTCCCAAAAAATTTGGGAGTTATGTCCACAAACCAAGGCGGACATAACTCCCAAAATCGTTTCGGGAGTTATGTCCGTTGGGAGTCATGTCACGGCACCTTTGGACACGTTGATTTTGACATTTCTGATTGAAATTCCATCATCTATCTACATTTATATAGGAAGCAAATTATGTTGTAATAGGAATGCTGGGTTATTTGACATTTTCTCACCTTGTGAAAACTGATTTAAGTCTTGTTAGTCTAGATTTATTGCTGTGGCGGAATATCTGGAGAGTCTCAATAACATTATAATCTGCAAAAAACTATGTTAAACGTCAAAAAACTTAATTTAGAATGCCTTTTTCATGATTTTCCAAATTTAGTTGACGATTTTTGTCAAAAAAACACTTGCATATTTTTTGCATATTTTTGATATGACCCCAAATATCGAAAAATTGACCCTCCAATGCCTAGATCCAAAATCGGATAAGAAATAAAAAACATGCTAAAATCCGATGTCTAGTCATGATATAGGTATTTTTAATGTTTTAGCAATCTAAAAGGGTTCTTTTTCAATAGCCTTTTTTACTGATCAATCGTGAGTCGTGTCATTATTTGTGTTTAGTATTGTTTTGGCATTTTATCGTGGAAGGACTTACGATTGAACAATGTTTGCAAATAGTTCAACTTTATTGCGAAAATTCGCTTTCTTTGCGGAATGTGTTTCGAGCCAAATTTTGTTCAGCGTTGAGGCCCATTTCAGGCTAAATGAGTATGTAAATAAGAAAAGTAGCCGCATTTAGGTTAAGAGCAACTTAAAGATTCAAGAGGTGCCACTTTGTCCAGACAAACAACAATTTGGCGTGGTTTGTCCGCTGGTAGAACCATCAGTCCATATTTCTTCAAAAATGATGTCGGTGAGGACATAACCTTCAACGGCAACTATGATTGCGGAATATTTGATGTTTGAAAATGAAGCTCGTGATCTCGGCTACATGACAACAATCAATGGAGAACACTTCGATCAGTAGACAATTTCAGGTTTTTTTTGAGGGTCGAATGGCCACCAAAATCGAGTGATATCATACGATAGACTCTTTCCTGTAGGTATATGTAAAGTCTAAAGTGCATGCGGACAACCCCGCTTCAATTCAGGCCTTGATGCGAAAAATCACACGTGTCATTCGTCAGTTACCTGTTGAAATGTTCGAACGATTCAACGAAAATTGGACTCTACCTACAGACCGCCTACATGAACTTAAAAATGTTAATGCCAAAGAAATGATAATAAACATTTCACATTCAATTAGAATTTTCTGTGTGTGTGTGTGTTTTTTTTTTTCTTTAAAAATTTAGGTACCTGTAGTTGGATCACCCTATACTACATATATATACTATAGAAATAGAACATTTCTTACACTTTTGTGTGCAAATATTTGTATATTCATTTCCATTAAAACAATCCCCTTCTTGTAAAACTTTAGCCAACCTTTTTAAAGCCTTTCAAGTTGTTAAATGAATATTGTTAATTCACATTAAGATGAACCTTTATGCTAAATGCACTCATAAATTTACATGAAATCATAACTTTGTTTGCTGTATAATGGGAAGTAATGGTTGCAAGAAGAGTAATTGTTTTTCTTCTTTGTCCTCCCTTGTTTAAAAACTTTATTGATGCAGATACTTTGTGGATAATATGCACTTTGCAAAGACTAATGAAGGCCAGAATTTGTGTTCTTTGCGTCCTTCATTTTTTTTCTTCAAAATAAAAATGACAAGTCATTAATATGTGAAGAGTTACTTTCTTAAAAATAAATAAATTTTTCTTAGACTTTTACTACTATGAATTATAATGTGACAATAATTTAAGGAAAACGTGTAAGACTTTTGGACAGTGCCCGAACATAACTCTGGGACTTACGTTCGTCTAGGAACCCAATAAATTGTGAAAGTTATGTGCGATATATGTTCGCGGTTGAAGTATTTATGTTTTCGAACATTTTGCCAGTTAAATTGAAGATAATTTCAATATTAATTATACCCTCAGCATTTATGCTAACGAGGCACAGTGGATGCGCCCAACGACGCACAGTGTTGCCGCTTCCATACAAAAGTGGACAAAAATAGAAGGAGTTGACCTAGGTTGATGAATTTTTGCACAAGTACTTGTAAGGGCATAGGAATGAAAAATTTCAACTTTGGTTCATATCGGTTCAGATTTGGATATAGCCCCCATATATATCTTTCTCCGATTTTGCTATAACTCGGTCAATTTTTATCGAATAGCCTTCAAATTTAATATGTAATATTTTCTTAGGCCCCTGATTAGCTCTACCGATTTTCACAAAAATCGGTTCAGATTTGGATATAGCCCCCATATATATCTTTCCCCGATTTTGCTATAACTCGGACAATTTTTATCGAATAGCCAAATCTGAACCGATTTTTACGAAAATCGGTGAACCTATTCAGGGACCTAAGAAAATATCACATATCAAATTTGAAGGCTAATCGATTAAAATTGACGGAGTTATAGCAAAATCGGGGAAAGATATATATGGGGGCTATATCCAAATCTGAACCGACTTTTGTGAAAATCGGTAGAGCTACTCAGGGGCCTAAGAAAATATTACAAATGAAATTTGAAGGCTATTCGATCAAAATTGACCGAGTTATAGCAAAATCGGGGAAAGATATACATGGGGGCTATATCCAAATCTAAACCGATTTTTGTGAAAATCGGTGTAGCTTTTTAGGGGCCTAAGAAAATAACACATATTTAATTTCAAGGCTATTCGATCGAAATTGAACAAGCTGTAGCAAAATCGGGAAAAGATATATATGGGGGCTATATAAAATCTGAACTAATATATCTCAGAAGGTTGCAGGGATGGGCAGAATGTTTTAACACATTTCGCTTCGGAAGAGATGTCCAATTAACGGAAATCAAGAGCCAAGGTGGCAATCAAAAGATCTACTCTACGAAATATTAAGAATTTATATATTTGTTTATCAAATTTAAAATTTTAGTTCTTGATAACGGTACTTTGCCCATGTGCAGTTGATGTCAACTGTTTGTACTATAATTTTTTATTTATAGCCCACCCATCAAATCCCCATCCAAAACTTTTAATATTATCAACAAACTTTTCAGAAAATGTTATTTTAAATGTCGTCTAATTTTCATATGATTATCGCTTTAGATTATCTGGGAAATATTTTTCATATTTAAAGAGCTATAACTTCATTATGGATGCACATATCGACAAAATTCTTTCAGATTCGTTTCATCGGATGTGTTTACTGTAAAAAAAAAATATAAACATATGTAAAAGTTAACATCACATTTTTTTATTTCTGTCCACGCGGCAACACTGTTCGACGGTTGTAATATTGGGCAAAATGGAAATATTTAATATAGATGTGTGGATTTCCTTAAAGTTTTATGTAGTTACTTTCCAAGCATATGCAAGAATCGCCATTAGTACCAAATTGAAGGAAAATGTCTGTAGATTTCAAAACTGTTTAGACTTTTTGCTGGAATTTGCGGTTTTGACAGTTGTGACCAAATGTTTAGCTTGGTTTTCATGTACTGAATTTATATTTTTTTTGGAATATTTTTAAGTAATTTTATCATCCTTTCTAAAATATATTTTCAATAAAATGTTTTTGTGCTATTAGTGATATCTTTTATCGTGGTAACTTGGAGCCACACTGAAAACTCGTGAAAGAAAAATAAAAGGTTTTGGATTAATGAATATTTTTTTCTTTTTAGGGACACCCTAATGTGGCATCACGCCAAAAAGTGGAAACTTTCCGCGCCTTGAAAACCAAAAATTCGTTATTACAGGTAATTCTGCCGAAAAATGGATGGTAACATTATATGGAGGCTCCGGTCAAAAGTGGACCGATATCACATTTCATTATAAGGTGGTTTTCTGAACTCTGATTTCATTATTTAAACCCATTGGGTTTAAATATTTGGTGCACATCTGGCGAAAAAAACGATATGTAAATCATATGGGAGTATACCAACTCATGGACCAATACAAACAATATTTCGCGGGGAGGATGACTATACAATAAGAATTCTTTGTACCAGATTACGGCAAATTCGATTGAACTTTTTTTTTGGTAACAGTAAAATACTTCAATTCAGGGTGATTCGTTACGTTGGAATCACGCGAAAACTTGGACCTAGAACTACAATATTTTTGTTAGTGAGTTTTTAGGCCACTAGGACCCATTGATAAAAAATTCAGTACGATATACTATCTAGGAGTATTTTTGTCACACCTTCCGAAAACCAAAAATTTCTTTTGCAATTTCGTTTGAAAAACTTTAATTTTTTTGCGAGCACATATGTATACGATTTTTGGTATACAGGTTAAGAAAAAAATTTGGTTTCCAATCCGTTCGCGTTCACAAAATTGGCCGATGCGCGCAGAAAGTTATAGAGGTTTTTATTCCCATTTAAAGAAAAAATATTTATTTATATCAGAAAATGTATGCATAAATCGCTAAAAGAATTCCATATCTATTAGTAGATGTTTAAATATTTACTAAATCAACAAAGAATAAAAAATCGTACAGTAAAATTATCCAGCCCCAGAATCCGCTCAAACCATTAAAAAATAAATAATTTAGACAATGCATTGGAAAGTATTAAAACGAATTTATAGAGATTGGGTATATAAATTGCATATAGTAACAACAAAAGAGAAAAACCTTATTGTTAACAAATATTATTCCAAATATATGTTTTGGTTCGATTAGAAAAATTGGAAAAATATTTGGGAGTTCTCCAACTTTTTCGCTAAAATCCCATAAAATATTTAATGTATACTGCTAAAACTTCATCTAGAAACATGGTTTATCGTTGCGAAAGCTTAAATGCTTACTGCGATAACTTATAAGTATAGAAAATTAAGAGTAATATTCAACTTACAATCATTCAAATAATATGAAAATTAAAAAGCCTGTTATTCGCGAATTAGTTAAAAAAAGTTGATGCCCATCCGCTTTGGATACACCGAATCAATCTCTTTCAGTATTTATGCATATTTCGATCTTTCACTCAGCGGCCAAAGTGTGCCGTCAGTTGCATCAATATTACACAATGCCTTAAAGTGGGTAAAAGTCGCGCAATGTGCATACGATTTGGCTGCGCATCCGATTTCTGTAGTACTCATCAAAAATACGTCAATATACACCTATTTCAAATAGATTCTTTAAGAACAGCGGATGTGCCTCCACATTATATTTTTGGGAAAAGACACACATTACTCGCGTATCTCTGTAATTTATGCCATGCTTTTTCGCAAATATTATAAGCGCGCATAAAGGATTCCATACATGTAAAAATGTTCAAAGAAAATCGCGCCGAAGTACGCGGATTTTCCAAAATATATTTTCCCTATTTTCAAGGTATCTAAATCCAGCGTTTTAGTGAATGGATTTAAAGCGGAAGGGCTCACTATATCCGTCGCGTAAAAAAAACTAAATTCACGCGGGGTTTAAAGAAAATTGAATGACACCTGTAATTTTTACATGCAACAAATAGTTTTTTTAAGAAAATTCACGCATAAAATTTTGGCTTTTAGACTTTAATTACTAGGATACTCTAAAGAGCATATTCATGGCATATACATTAAATGACGTAAAATCACGAGTTCTATAATCCTATTATGAGTTTGCTCTTGCATCTTTTATATTTTTCACGTCAACTCGGTCATAGAAAGTACCAAATAATGGCGTAAAAACCTGAATAGCACAAAATCAACTCATGTAGACATTTCGAGTCTAACCTTGTCAGATAGTCCTATATTTATAATCGCTCAATTTTTGATGAATAGTCTTCACATTTAACATAGGACGTTTCCCCGGCCCCTGTTCAGTTTTACCGATTTTGATTTGATTATAGCCTCCATTTGGATATAGCCTCCATATATCTTTCACCGATTTTGTTTTAAATCGGTAAATTTTTGAAAAATAACCTTCAAATTTAACATGGGATGTTTTCTTAGGCCTGCGCCCTCATAAGTACTTGTGCAAACATTCATAAACCAGGTCAACGGTAAAACTGAACAGGGGCCTAAGGAATCCCATGTTAAATTTGAAGGCTATTCATCCAAAAATTGAGGGAATTATAGAAAAATCGGGGAAAGATATATATAGGGGCTATATCTATATTTATAGCCCACTCATCAAATCCCCATCCAAAACGTTTAGTATTATCAACAAATTTTTCAGAAAATGCTATTTTAAATGTTGTCTAATTTTCATAATTTTCATTTAAAGAGCTATAACTTCATTATGGATGCACATATCCACAAAATTCTTTCAGATTCCTTGTATCGGATGTGTTTACTGTAAGAAAAAACATAAACATATGTAAAAGTTAACATCACATTTTTTGATTTTTGTCCACGCGGCAACACTGTGCGGCGTGTCCTACGACAACACTTGTAGAGAAGTTTTACATAGCAGAAATACTCAGGAAATGTCGCCAACATTACTGAGGGTTATTTTGCCACCGTCGAAAATTTGTGATGTTGCCTGGCCGGGGAATCGAACCCACGACCTTATGCGTGCAAGGCGGGTGTGCATACCATTGCACCACGGTGCCAAAAAAATACAAAATGAAAATTCAAACTTTCCACACAAAACAAGCTATTGATATACAATCAAACATTGAAACCAATATGGTCCCAGCAAAATGTTCGATGCCAAAGATGCCATTCAATCATGGGTGAAAGTGATCTGACATGTCATCTTTTTAGCATCTTCATCGATGAATTTTATATGAGCGTGGACCCCAAAAGATGCTATTCATTTTTGGATCCAAAGCATGTCATTTACACCAATGCTTTGACATGTCATTTTCACCAATGCTTTGGCATGTCATTTCCACCAATGCTTTGGCATGTCATTTTCACCAACCCTTTGCAATGACATTATCATTACGACGAGAGTTTTAACAACATTGGTTGTGATTTCGAGTCGCTGACAACATCAAGCCTATTGTAAATAATTAATCTTATATATTTAGAAAAATGTGTATAAATAAAAACACAAAATTTATCTCTATTGGATCGATGGAATGGGTTCAAATGCTGATGAAAAGATCGGATCTTTCACGACTTCCTTTGCATGGGTTCAAATGCTGATGAAAAGATCGGATCTTTCACGACTTCCTTTGCATTGGTTCAAATGCTAATGAAAAGATCGGATCTTTCACGACTTTGTTTGAACCAATGCAAACGATGCCATGAAATCACGTCATCGCATAGAACCCCTTCCTTAAAATTTTGCTGGGTCGTGTGGTGCACAACTGTAGGGGTTGCACGAGTAAACAAAATATTAATACCATCAAACTTTTCCAAAATAAAATTCTCAAATACATCGTAACCGCACCTTGGTATGTGCGAATGGCCGATTGACATCGAGATCTGAGATTGAGAGGCCATAAAAACACTGAAGCTTCAACCCTTGCTTATCAAGTTGGATTAGAGCGGCGATTAAGATGGAAGAAGCCGTTCGTCCTAGTAAGAAATTAAAATATTTCTTTGGGTATATGTATTTTTACATAAACATGTGAATTATCTAATTATTTGCTTGTTAGTCCATAACTAGTTTCAGTATTAAATCTATATATATAAATGAGCTTGGTGATAAGTGACTGACTGACTGACTCATCATCAACGCCCAGCCAAAACGGCTAAAGCTAGGAGCTTGAAATTTTACCAGTGGGTCATTGTTGATGCAAATGTGCGAGATAAGGCCGGGTTTTAGAAAATTCGTCCTGGAACCACAAAAAATAACAACAACAAAAATCCTTACTTTTCATTATTATGACGTACTTATTCCCTTAGTTGGCCCTCTGCAAGACATGTGTCAAATTAACAATGCTATAACTTCTTGATATCGTAAGAGATCACACATAATTTCAAATTTTGTAGTTTACTTCTAGACGCACTTATTTCATCGTAAACCACTAAATAATAGAAAGACAAAGACAAACCGATCCTGATTTTGTTTTCAGATAACAGGTGTCGCACAAAAGATTTTCATTCGTTAAAATCCAGTTAGAAAAAATGATTACAAACGATGCATTTGTAAAAATTTTGATTTTCAATTTAAAATTAAAACAAACATTCTTTCAATAAATAATGTTGGGTTTGTTGAACAAATGAGTTGCTGTTGAAGACAACATTAGGGGAATAAACTCAGAAATCGGTCAGAAATAACAGCAACTAAAAACTGTATGGACCTGATTTGGTAATAACTAAATGTTTGCAAATCAATGAAAGTGCAATAAAATTGTGCATACTACCACGATTTATTTGCAATTAAGAATTTTATCGTATATGGAGATGTACAGTCATAACTATTCAATTTTCAATTTCAAAATCTGTAATTTGAAGAAATCGCTAAATAATTAATGAAATCAATAATAGGCCCCAAACCAGAGACAAAAGATTGGTTCTGTAATTGAAACCGATTTTGGAGTATGTGTGTTACGTGAAAAAGGCAGAAAAGTATTACATAACAAGTATTCATCGCGAAGGGTTAGGAAAAAGTTCTCTCCCCGCAAAATATAAAGCAACGAATCAGATTTGCTACTAAGACGATTTCAAGCCCGTTAAAATACTTTGATGACGTTATATTTTCTGATGAGATGAAAATTATGTTGCACTATTACGACGGAACCCAAAAAATATGGCGCAACCCTCTCACAGCCCTGGAAAATAAAAATGCAATACATACTGTAAAGTCCGGAGAACTGTAAGTTATGGTATGGGCATAGACAAATGAAGTGTATAGACAAAGGATTACTCATGTTGAGTGCTGTCAACAGACTCAAACCAAAATACTCAACATTTTTCGAAGTCGATTTTTGAGAAAAATTGTAACATTTTCTTTTACATCTGAATATGTAGATTTCGTCAAAAACTAACCCCATACAGTTTTTGTTAGCACAAAATGTTTTTAAAATTGTGTTTTTGATAGAGTTGTTCTGAAAACGAAATCGATGTTAACAAATGAATCGTATAGACAAAGGATTACTCATTCGATTTGTTCCTAGGTTTTACCATTTTTGAGATATAGAAGTTCAGGTCACAGTTTTAGGTTTTTTGTTTGGTTTTCGCGTGTTTGCTTGAAAACGGCAAGTATTGTCAAAATGGGACTAAAAAAATGTGAAAAGCTGTGAAAATTTCGTAATTTTTTCCTGGGTTGTACCATTTTTGCGATAAATACATAAGTAAAAGTAGAGAAATTGCAGTCATGACATTGTTTCATATGGAGACGATACAGTCAGTGAATTTTCCTAATCTGAACATCTATATCTCAAAAATGGTAAAACCTACGATAATATCATAAAATACAATTTTGTAGACAATTTTCACTGCTACAACATTTTATTCCATTTTGATAGGGCGTGAAAACCTAAAAAAACCCAAAAAATGTGAACTTTGAACGTGATTTATTTAAAAAGCGCTCAGGCGATTTTTTTTTATTCCCAGGTGTAAGCTCCTTTCATTTAATGTTGGTTCAAGAGCACCGCATCATGTTATATGCTGTTAACCGACCCAAACAAAAATACTCAACGTTTTTCGAAGGCGATTTAAAAAAAAACCAATATTTTCATTTATACATTTATCTGAGGATGTAGATTTCTTGAGGAGCTTGAAATTTTACCAGTGGGTCACTGTTCATGCAAATGTGCGAGATAAGGCCGGGTTTTAGAAAATTCGCCCTGGAACCACAAAAATAACAACAACAAAAATCTTTATTTTTCATTATTATTATGTACTTATTCACTTAGTTGGCCCTCTGCAAGACATGTGTCAAATTAACAATGCTATTAAGGCCTGCGTACATAAGCTGCCTCGCCTGGTTGCCTTGCTTTCCTACTTCATTTCTGACATAATAAAAATAAAAGAATAAAGAAGGCCGATCAAATTTCGGACTGGGTTGTCCTTTTCTTTGTTATTCTCTTATCAGAAGCAAGCAAGCTAAGCAGGCGAGGCAGCTTATGTACGCAGGCCATAACTTCTTGATACCGTAAGAGATCACACATAATTTCAAATTTTGTAGTTTACTTCTAGGCGCACTTATTTTATAGTAAACCACTCAATAATAGAAAGACAAAGACAAACCGATCCTGATTTTGTTTTCACATAACAGGTGTCGCACAACGGATTTTCATTCGTTAAAGTCCAGTTAGAAAAAATGATTACAAACGATGCATTTGTAAAAATTTTGATTTTCAATTTAAAACTAAAACAAAAATTCTTTCAATAAATAATAATGAGTTGCTGTTGAAGACAACATTAGGGGAATAAATTCAGAAATCGGCCAGAAATAACAACAACTAAAAACTGTATGGGCTTGACTTTTTGGTAATAACTAAATGTTTGCAAATCAATGAAAGTGCAATAAAATGGCGCATATTACCACGATTTATTTGCAATTAAGAAGTTTATCGTATATGGAGATGTAGAGTCATACAGTTTTGTAATTGAAAACTATTTTGGAATATGTGCGTTACGTGAAAAAGTCAGAAAAGCATTATCACGAAGGGATAGGAAAAACCACTGCTCTCCCCGTAAAATATAGGGAAACGAATTTTCTACAGAGAAGATGTCAAGCCCTTTAAAGTACTTCGATGACGTTATATTTTCTAATGAGACGGACATTATGTTGTATTATTATGTTGTATTATTACGATATATATATATATATATATATATATATATATATATATATATATATATATATATATATATATATATATATATATATATATATATATATACTAGCAAGTGCCCGCTACTTCGTTAGCGGAGAATTCAGACGAATATAAAGGAGGATAATAAATAAATAATTTAAAATGCAGAGTATAGTTTCACCCGTTCCTATTTACAAATTCTTTATCCAGTAAAGTACGATAGTTTAAGGTTTTACCACATATTCTTTCTAAAAATCATACCTGTGGTTTTCAAATAGAACTACATAAATCGATTTGTGTTAATTTTGCTTTATTGATGCCGCGTAGAAGTAGCTAGAAGCTATCAACGGCAAAATTTTGTTTTCAAAAAATGTGGGCCGTAGTATTTTTAAAACTATATTCCCAACGACTATTGTTAAAACTACATATACCTTTAACATTTGGTACCCTACACTACTTCGAATATGGCATAACTAAATCCCTTTAGTAATGATTATCCTCCTTTATATTCGTGTGAATTCTCCGCTAACGAAGTAGCGGGCACATGCTAGTAAATACATAAATAAATAAAAAATATGAGTTTTGAATATTAGCTTGTTGTTATTAAAAAAATTAAAAAAAACCTCGAAATTCCGGCTTCAAAATGCCATAATCAATTTTAGGTGGATGCAGTAGATATATAGAAAAATCATACACTAGTATCATATGACCCATGGAGTATTCTTTGTGTCCTTCTTTGGGCATTGGTCTATCAAATGTAAGGTTAAGCCAGAAATCGGAAGGGAGCATAAAAACACTGTTGGCTTCAACCCATTTTTACCCATTGTTCTACATTAATGCCAACACAGATTCAACGTAAATTAATTTTAATGGTCGACATTATGGATTTCCTCCTAAACCACTTCATTTTATAGATTTTCAGTCATTACTATATAGAATATGTTAACATATGTTAACTCGGATCATCGATTGCAAAACATTTTTGGTTTTTACCATATACAGTTTCATACAGGCAAGATGTACCCCATCCAAGTATGTTTGGACGAAATCCGTTTCAGACAATTTGGAGTCGATTTAGCAATGTCTGTCTGGCTGGCTGATGCGCACGATAACTCTCGAACGGTTCATCCGGATTTGGTCCAAAATTTAGCCTTCGTAATATTTTGTCAAAACTGAGTTTAAGTTCGAAGATGGGCCATATCGGTCCACACCTTCAGGTACCTCCCCCACAAAAGTTCGAAAATGTTCGGAAAAATTGTGCGAACGATAACTCTTAAAGGTAGTAACAGATTTGGTCCATACTTTACACATCGTGAAATTTTTACCAGGCATAGATGAGGTTCCAGCATGGACTCTATCGGTCCACTCCTTCGGGTACCTTCCACACAAAATTTTGGAAAAGTTCAGTAAAGGATCTGCTCTCGAAACAGCCAGAAAGGATTTGTTGTAACAATTTGTATTTGCTACCCCCATTCCTGCAGTACACGTCCATACTTCCTGAGAAAATAGCCCGAAGTTGTAAAATACACCTATCGTACCAAGTGTAGTTGCAGCGCACGATAACTCTTGAGCGGCTCTGCCGTCCAGGATTTTGCCTTCGTAATATAGTCGGTGTCATGCGTAAGTGTTCCATACGCCATTTTTGACATTCTGAGATAAAGGTACCTTACAAGGTTTTGAACCATGCTCTTTCAGATTTTTTCTACCTCTTATAGTTTCTGAGATATTCAGATGCCAGTATGTTCCATATCCGCTTTGCGACCCAAAAAATCTTGTCGTTTTGTTCCATATCCATAAAGCCTGGCGTATGGAACAAAAGAACTTTGAACTTTATAGTTCCATATCCATGTCGTTTGGTGTATGGAACAAAAAGAGACAAAAACGAATTGTTCCGCACCAAAAATGATGGAGTTTGGAACAAAAAATTGCCCATTTTTGCCAAGTTACGAATAATGTGGCGTATGGAACAAATTGTTTTAAGGGACTACGTTTAAAAACTGAAGAATAATAGTTTCTAAACCCAAATATTTTTGAATATTGTATTGTTATATGAAAACGATAATTTATCAATCTTTTAAACAAAAAATCCCTAGTTTAAAGACAAAATTTTGATGTAAGTCCACAAAAATATACGCAAAAACGTCCATTCGACTTGAAGCTAGTGTGGACACCGACTACAAAAATGGTATTATAAGAAAAACCTTATGTTACCTTAGAAATTCAAAATATTAAATCCGTTCCATTTTTATCCTGTATGGCCTTAAACATTAACTTGAGTTTTTCTCGAATCAGGCAAATGGCGTATGGAAAACTTAAGCATGACACCGACGATATTTTGTCCAAACGTAGTTTAAGTTCGAAGTTAATTCATCGGTCCACTCCCCTACAAGTTAGAAAATGTTCGAAAAAATCGAATTGGTCCATACTTTACACATCCTAATATATCTACCAGATATACATCAGGTGCGAATATGGACTATATTTGTCCACTCCTTTGATTTTTGTTGCTGCAACTTGTATTTCCCGCCCCAATTACCACGGTAAAAGTTTTTTCAGGGGCAAGTCCATACTTCTTCAGAAAGCAGCCAGAAAGGTGTAAAACCCCCTATGGTACCATATGTAGTGGCTGAAGAGCACGATAACTCTCGTACTGATCAACCAATTTGGTCCAAACTTTGGCCTTCGCCATATTTTGTCAAAACTTAGTTTCAGTTCAAAGATTGGCAATACCGGTCGACAACTTCTTGTTCCACTTCCCAATATTTTAAAAATGTCAGTAAAAGGGTATGCACGATATCCCTTGAAGGGGGCAACCAATTTGGTCCCAACTTTGGATCTCCTAATATTTTGTCCAAATTTAGTTTAACTTCTAAAATGGCCCATATTGGTCCTCTGCTTAAGTAACCCCCACAAAAATTCAACATTTATGTCTTAGTGCCGTTTAGGGTTTGTTCGAAGATCCTTTAGAAATGTATACCGATGGACAAGTCTATGCCTTCTAAAATACTGGTCCAAAAGTTATACGATAACCCACAGAAATGACTAGTGGGCGTGATATCTATCGAAAAGATATGACTCCCAAAAATAGGATCCACTTCCATAATGTCGTTCCATTCCTTCAATTACCTCCTCCGCAACACTTTTGAACTTCAATTTCTGTCGGCAAGTTCAAATGTCCAAAAAGGGCTACAAAATACCCTAAGTACATTCGAACTACCGTAGATGAAGTTTCAATTCACATAGGCTGAGGGTATATCTCTATCGGCAAAGCCGACTGATACTTTTTTACTTGTCATAATTAAATTCTCGTTGGAGTTGAGCGTTTTGATCCCCTTGAATACCCTAAAATTCCCTTCCCACGATAATGTCGCTAATATATACAATTTTCTGAAAGTCTTGAATTTACACAAAAAATATAAACATAATTTTAGAAACCATACACTTATGTATATAACATCAATTCTATCACATTAAGCCGATAACTTTAGTTGCTAGTGTTTTTTTTTTTAATATTTTCGTGATTTATTTCATTGCAACCAAACACTAAAAAAGATGCGAAATTTCTATATAATTATTGACTAGAAATTCATAAGCATCTACAGAGAGAATGTGAACAATTATTTCAACATAACATGCAATCCGGAATGTAAGTAAACGTTGAGAACAAGAATATTCTATGAAATATTGAAAGGTAATGAAAAGGACAGCGTAGCATATTCTCACGTATAAAATTTTTTAACGATCCAAAGGTATTCATTCAAGTGGATATTGGTGGCAGCAAATGACAGGTCGAAGTCGAGGGGATGGTACTTACAGATGTCCCCGCTTAAGAATGACGATGACAATGAATTTTATGGCATAAATGAACGTATCATCATGTCGTCCATTTTCATCGTAAAATACTTTGCAAAGAAAAAAAAAACGTACATAAAATAGTTTTATAGTTTTTGTGCAATGCAAAAATGGGAACAGTGTTGCGAGTCTATTGAAAAATTCATATTGAATATGGCACTTATATACATATATGTACATATGTATATATGAATATGTGCTATACCTGAAAAACTGAACAAATCATAAGTTTCACTCTTGTTGAGATCTCTACCTATTGTTTTAGTCTTTTGTGTTACGGCTCGCCATGTTGATATGGGTCGACCATGTAATACCTTACATGACTAATTCTTCTCTGAGATTGCTCAAATCTGGCCCACAAAACATAAATTTAGAGAGATGACATCAAAGGCAAACATATTTTTCGTCAGATTTCACTATGGGTCACCAAAGAAATGAAATGTCTGTTTACATTATATATCATGAAAATATCAATATTTTCGATTTGAAGTATGAATGTAATATGAAACTTGGTTCTAGGTGAAAAGTCTCAAAAGAAGAAAAATTCTTCACAAAATCCCACTATGAGATTCAGAATAAGCCATTTATCTATGTATACTATTTTCATAACCTACCGAATAATATCGTTTATTACCGAAGTTATAGGCACCTTAATTTTAACGATTTTTGTCGGTAACTAAACAAATGATTTAGAGAATCGCACTACAGTTTCAAAACGTAGGTTTTTGCATCAAATGGAAAAAATGTCGAGGTTTGGAGTTCCAAAAAACTTTTTAATACCCTCCACCATAGTAAAGAGGGTATAATAAGTTTGTTTTTCCGTTTGTAACGCATTCAAATATACATTTGCGATCCTATAGTGTATATATATTTTTGATCAGGATAAAATTCAGAATCGATATAGCCATGTCCGTGTGTCCGTCTGTTTTAAACACTATAGCGTATATTTTTGCACCCGATTTTTCCATAGGCAGGTCAAGTTCTAGGATAGGCTATACCGGCCCACGTTTTGACATAGCCTCCATATAACGGTACCTCCCTATTTTCGGTATTTTGGGGATTTTAGCTATATTTTTTGACCGAACTAGCCGTAATTTGACTTTTGGCGTCCTCAGTGGTACAAAACATCTCCACTAAAAACTGCCAGCATAGGTCAATGTTTTGGTTAGCCCCCATATAACGGTACATCCCGATTTTTGTTATTTTGAGGATTTTAGCTACAATTTTTACACGAACTACCTGTAATTTGACATTTGAGGTTCCCAGTGATCACAAAACACGTCCACAAAAAACTATCGACACAGGCTCACGTTTTAGTACAGCCCCATTTTCGATTATTTGAAAATTTTAGCTACATTTTTTGACCGAACTACCTGCAATTTGAGCTTTGAGGTTCCTAGTGATCACAAAACATCTACACCAAAAACTGTCAACATAAGTCCATGTTTTGTAATAGCCCCCAAACAGAAGTACCTGCCGATCTTCGGTATTTTGAGCATTTTAACTACATATTTTAACAGAACTACCAGTAAATTGTCGTTTGGTGTTCCCAGTGCACTATAGGTAATTTGCCCTGTTTTAGAGACAAAAATGAATAACAGCGGAATTAAAGGATTCTTTAACTTTTTAAATTATTTATGTGTAAAAGTGAGATAAAACAAAATTTTTTTTCAGATAAATTTGGATATAATGAACAACGGTTATAAGCTACTACGTATATAACGAACAAAGCTATTTTTTCCAATGCAATTTTCAAAAGTTTTCTTATACACAACAAACTGTTGAAAACGATCACGGAAGTAAGTAACAACAATTTTGTCCCCGCGAGTAGATTTTCCAACGAATTGTTACGAGTTTAGTACTCCCTTAAACCGTATAAATGATTAATATGTAATAGAGAGATAAAATAAAGCTTACTACTGCCGCACGGTTTATAGAAAACCACGGATATACCGAACAATTTGTCGCCATTACTTATTTTACTTGCAATGAAAAACGGGCAAAATCGGGTTTTAAAACCTAGTAATACCAATGCAGAAGACTTTCAGTAATGTGTTCTAGGTGGCAAAATCACGACCAAACACGGCCAATTTAGTACAATGAAGTGAGTTTAAGAAAAATAAAATATTTATTTCTGACTTTTTGTGTTTTTGGTCGCTACCCAAAATGTTTAAGCTATATTATATATTAAATAAATTCCTCTCGCAATTGCCAATCTATTTCATTTTACATATATTTATATTTGGTTTATTTTTTCGCGGTTTTAAATACATTGAAATATGACTTACAATATATATTTTTTTAGTTCTTCTTCGAAATTCTCACTTTGACTGCAATTTAAACCGCGATAATGACGCTATTTTGAAAAACATCATTCATATTAATAAATTTTGTCATGTTCTTTTTTCAATGCCAACTAAAAAATTATTATTATTAAAAGTTGCAAAATCGACTTTTGGCCTCAAAAACTGGGCAAATTACCTATAGTGCAGTGGTCACAAAATTAATCAACTAAAAATTGTCAACATAGCGTCAGTGTCATGCTAAAGTGTTCCATACGCAATTTTTGAAATTTTGAGATAAAGGCACCTTACTAGATTTTAAACCGTGGTCTTTCAGATTATTTAATAGGTTTTCTTCTATCTTCTATAGATTTTGAGATATTCAGATGTCAATATGTTTTATTTCCGCTTGTGTTCCATATCCATGTCGTGTGGAGTATGGAACAAAAAGGCACAGAAACGAATTGTTCCGCCCCAAAAATCGTGGTATTTGGAACAAAAAATTGCCCAATTTTGTTAAGTTACGAATAATGTGGCTTACAAACTGAAGAATAATAGTTTTTAAATCTAAATTTTTTGAATAATGTAATTTTATATGAAAACCACAATTTCTTTTCGATTAAGGTAACGCATCCTATAAGAAATTCCCTCGTTTTAAGACAAGATTATGATTTAAGCCACAGTAATATACGCAGATACGTTCATTCGTCTTGAAGTTAGCGTAGACACCGACTACAAAAATTGTATTTTGAGGAAAAAACGCGTTTAAATTTATATGTTTCATTAGAAATGCAAAAATCAGTTCCGATCGAAATTTTTACCTCATATTCCACGCTACTTCTATATATATTTCAAGTAAATAAATGTTAAGCAGACCTATCATAATAGTCCTTAATGTATTTATTTGCTCATATAAATGTTTCATTTGAAGCCGTGAATTTTCAACCTCACAGCAGCACTTCACATAAGGTAGGTGGAACACAATTGATAAAAAGTGGTTCTGTTGAAATGTGACGAAATGTGTTCCATGTGACACAAACCAGGGTTGCGGAGTCGGAGTCTAGCAAATTTTGCTGGAGTCGGAGTCGAGAAAGCTTCGGCCAAAATTCTTTTTTTTCTAAATTTATCAAAAGAATTTTTATTTTTACAGTGTTTACAGTGTTTTATTTAACTTGCTTTGGTGTGTGTTTAGTTCAAATCTGGTAACTCATTTTTAACATAGTTGCAGTTGATCAATCGAACTAAAACTTTGCACGCTTTTAAGATTTGGATGACAATACACGAATATGAAATCAAAACCAATATTGGTCCATTTTTACACAGTTTTACAGTGTTTTATCTAATTTGCTTTTCAAATCTGGTAACTAATTTTTCACACAGTTGCAGTTGACCAATCGAACTTAAAATTTGCGCACATTTCAGATTTGGATGACAATACATGAATATGAAATCAAAATCAATATTGGTCCATTCTTACAGTGTTTTTACGGTGTCTAACTTAAGCCCCTTTTCAAATCTGGTAACTGATTTTTAAAACGGTTGCAGTTGACCAATCGAAGTAAAACTTTGCACACTTTTCAGATTTAGATGACAATACGTGAATATGAAACCAAAATCAATATGGGTCCATTTTTTCTTATAGCCCCCATATAACGGTACCACCCGATATCCGGTATTTTGCTTTTCAAATCTGGTAACTCATTTTTCACACAGTTGCAGTTGACCAATCGAACTAAAACTTTGCAAACTTTTCAAATTTGGATGACAATACGTGAATATGAAATCAAAACCAATATTGGTCCATTTTTACAGTGTTGTACAGTGTTCAATTTTACATGCTTTTCAAACCCGATATCTCATTTTTAACACAGTTGTAATTGATCAAGCGAACTAAAACTTTGCACACTTTTCAGATATGGATGACAATACATGAATATGAAATCAAAACCAATATCGGTCCATTTTTACACTGTTTTACAGTTTTTTATCTAATTTGCTTTTCAAATCTGATAGCTCATTTTTCACACAGTTGTAGTTGACCAATCGAACTAAAACTTTGTACACTTTTCAGATTTAGATGACAATACATGAATATGAAACCAAAACCAATATGGGTCCATTTTTTCCTTTAGCTCAATCTCAAGTATCTATATATATAAAATAGAAAAATGTTTGTATGTTTGTTTGTTTGTTTGTTTGAAATTTATAGACTCAAAAACCGCTGAACCGATCTTGCTGAAATTTTCAGGGTATATTACTACATCGTCTGAAAGTAACATAGGCTATAAAAAGTTTCGAAATTCCGCTCTGATCCGGAGATATAGCATCAGAACCGGAGGTACCTCCAAAAAATTTAAACTTTGTATGCAAATATCTATAGAACGGTTACAGATACAGACTCCAAATTTGAAATGTGTGATGTATTTTAGCCTAAAAATAAATGTGCCAAAATATATCGAAATCGGTCCAGATTTGGATATAGCTCCCATATATATTTTCGTCCGATTTCAAGTATTTGATGTACCAAACACGCTATATATGTCCGATTTCCATGAAATTTGGAATGTGTGACTAAATTTGTTGCACAAATGAGTATGCCAAATTATGTTGAAATCGGTTCAGATTTGGATATAGCTCCTATATAGATTTTCGGCCGATTTCATGTATTTGATGCACCCAACCCACTATGTATGTTCAATTTCAATGAAATTTGGAATGTATGACTAAATTTGTTGTAGAAATGAGTATGTCAAATTATATTGAAATCGGTTAAGATTTAGATATAGCTCCTATATATATTTTCGGCCGATTTCATGTATTTGATGCACCCAACCCACTATGTATGTTCAATTTCAATGAAATTTGGAATGTGTGACTAAATTTGTTGTAGAAATGAGTATGCCAAATTGTATTGAAATCGGTTCAGATTTAGATATAGCTCCTATATATATTTTCGGTCGATTTCATGTATTTGATGCACCCAACCCACTATGTATGTCCAATTTCAATGAAATTTGGAATGTGTGACTAAATTTGTTGTAGAAATGAGTATGCCAAACTATATTGAAATCGGTTCAGATTTGGATATAGCTCCTATATATATTTTCGGCCGATTTCATGTATTTGATGCCACCATCCCACTATGTATGTCCAATTTCAATGAAATTTGGAATGTGTGACTAAATTTGTTGTAGAAATGAGTATGCCAAATTATATTGAAATCGGTTCAGATTTGGATATAGCTCCTATATATATTTTCGGCCGATTTCATGTATTTGATGCACCCAACCCACTATGTATGTCCAATTTCAATGAAATTTGGAATGTGTGACTAAATTTGTTGTAGAAATGAGTATGCCAAACTATATTGAAATCGGTTCAGATTTGGATATAGCTCCTATATATATTTTCGGCCGATTTCATGTATTTGATGCACCCAACCCACTATGTATGTCCAATTTCAACGAAATTTGGAATGTGTGACTAAATTTGTTGTAGAAATGAGTATGCCAAATTATATTGAAATCGGTTCAGATTTAGATATAGCTCCTATATATATTTTCGGCCGATTTCATGTATTTGATGCCACCAACCCACTATGTATGTCCAATTTCAATGAAATTTGGAATGTGTGACTAAATTTGTTGTAGAAATGAGTATGCCAAACTATATTGAAATCGGTTCAGATTTGGATATAGCTCCTATATATATTTTCGGCCGATTTCATGTATTTGATGCCACCAACCCACTATGTATGTCCAATTTCAATGAAATTTGGAATGTGTGACTAAATTTGTTGTAGAAATGAGTATGCCAAACTATATTGAAATCGGTTCAGATTTAGATATAGCTCCTATATATTTTTTCGGCCGATTTCATGTATTTGATGCACCCAACCCACTATGTATGTTCAATTTCAACGAAATTTGGAATGTGTGACTAAATTTGTTGTAGAAATGAGTATGCCAAATTATATATATATTTTCGGCCGATTTCATGTATTTGATGCCCCAAACACGCTATGTATGTCCAATGTGTAACTAAATTTGGTGTAGAAATAAGTATTGAAATCGGTGTTGATTTGGCTATAGCTCCCATATTTATTTCAATGAAATTTGTGCGGTATCTATATCTATAAAAGAGGAAAACGTTTGTACGTTTGTTTGTTTGAAGTTTATGGACTCAACAACCGCTGAACCGATCTTCCTGAAACTTTCAGAGTATATTACCACATGGACTGAAAGTTTCCGCCCCGATCTGGAGATATAGCCTCAGGATCGGAGGTACCTCCAAAAAATGTAGACTTTGTATGCTGATATCTAACGAACGATTATCGATACAGTCTTCAAATTTGGAATGTGTGACGGAATTTGGTCTAAAAATAAATTTGCCAAAGTAATTTGAAATCGGCTCAGATTTGGATATATATTTTCGGGCGATTTAATGCATTTGATGCATAAAACACGTTTTGTATGTCCAATTCCAATGAAATTTGGAATGTGTGACGGAAATTATTGCAGAAATAAATGTTCCAAACTATTTTGAAATCGGTTCAGATTGGGATATAGCTCCCATATACATATATTTTCGGCCGATTTCATGTATTTTCTACACCGATAATTTAAATTTTGACGAAATTTGGAATCTTTGACAGAATTGATCCTAGAAATTAGTTTGACAAATTATATTGAAATCGGATCAGATTTGGATATACCTCCAATAAATATTTTTGGCCGATTTCATGTATTTTATGCATTAAACACCTTATGTATGTCCAATTTCAATGAAATTTGAAATATGTGGCGGAAATTGATCTACAAAAAATTTGTCAAGTTATATTGAAATCGGTTCAGATTTACATATAGCTCCTATATATATTTTCGGCCGATTTCATGTATTTGATGGACCAAACACTCTATGTAAGCCCAATTTCAATGAAATTTGGAATTTGTGGCGAAAATTGGTCTAAAAACAAATTGGTAAATTATATTGAAAGAATTTCAGTCAATAGAATTTCTGGAAATGCACGAACGTACAAATCCTTTGATACTGTGGCAACTGAAGACGACGCGGTTAACTATCCAGTTGAATTCCTAAATTCGTTGGATCTTCCAGGCTTTCCACCACATAATTTAGTGCTAAAAGTTGGTGTTCCTATTATTTTATTAAGAAACATAGACCCACCTCGCCTTTGCAATGGTACAAAGTTAACAGTAAAAAAACTACATAACTATTTAATTGAGGCAACGATTATTACTCGGAAGTATATAGGTTCAGATGTACTTCTACCTCGAATCCCTCTAATAGCAACAGAAACGCCCTTCAATTTAAAAAGATTGCAGTTTCCTGTTCGTTTGGCATTTGCAATGACTATAAATAAATCCCAAGGACAGACTCTTTGTGTATGCGGCCTAAATTTAGCATGTTCTTGCTTTTCTCATGGTCAGCTCTACGTTGCATGTTCACGAGTAGGTAGACCGGCCGATTTGTTTGTTTACGCTCCTGAAGGAAAAACAAAAAAACATTGTATATCCTAAAGCATTACAATAAATACTTTACTTTAAATTTTTGAATTTGATTTCTTTCTGATTTGAAAAAATCCGTAAAATTTCAAATGCATATCAATCTAAAGGGGTAGCGAAGCGCACCGGGATTAGCTAGTATACAAATAAAATTGAAAATCTTAAAAATGTATTTACAAAAAAATTAAAAATAATTATAAAATTAATAAGTTTCAGTGTTCTATTTTTAAATGCACTAAAAACTAGAAAATAAGTATATAATTAAAAAAAATTAAGTAACAGTGTTTTATTTATAATACACTTAAAAGTAGAAAATAATTTTTCATGATAGTATCTCTCAAATAAAACGCTTGCATTTGAGTTAAAAATTGTGACAATATTGAACGGCAAGCGTTTTATTTGAGAGATTCCATCATGAAAAATTATTTTCTACTTTTAAGTGTATTATAAATAAAACACTGTTACTTAATTTTTGTTAATTATATACTTATATTTTTATATGGTAGAGAGATGAACATTACTAAATTTTGGGAATCGTTTATTAATTTTATAAGAAAACTATGAGGAAACGTGTAATCAAAGGCTTTATTATAATTATTTATTGGTCCAAATGATCCACTTATTTTTTGAGACAAAATGTAAAGTTCAATGAACCTATAATTATAATTGCACCTTTTGCGTAAGTGCTCAAGCTGAACGGATTTCTTAACATACCGCCACATACATATATGGCAAAACGTATATACACTTTAACACACTGGTTGTAAATCCCACTGATTTACAACTTCACTATAATGTGGAAAGTGTATTACAAATTTGTTTTGGCCAAAATCCATGTAACATTGTGAAATATTCCTCCTAGACTCCCTAGACTCTCATAAAGAGAGCAACCCGAATCCCTTGAAAATTTTTACCTAGTGGTCCTGTTTACAGCGATATTATGTTTTTCGTAGGCAAGTACGTGCTTCCTGATATAAAGGTCCAAAACCTCTGAATTATATGGTGACCGCATGAAACGACAGGTGGTCGCGACATTTATCGAGGGGAATGACACCCAAAATAAGATACACTTCCAAAATGGACTATGTCGGTCCATTCCTTTAGATACCTTCCACGCAAAACTTTTGAGCTTCTATCCAAATCCATATTTTTGTCGGTTGATACGCCAAAAATTTTGAAACTCCCTTAAATATATACGTTTTTTGGAAAAAAAGTGTTTCAATACACACAGGCTGAGGGTATATCTTTGTCGGCATAGCCGACTGATCCTTTTTTACTTGTTAGAAATAAGTTTCATATTAGAAGTGACAGGGTGCCAACGTTCTTGCTATAGTCGTTAAAGGCTTTTATTGAAGGAAGAAAACACTATTAGATCTTTACTGAAGTTAGGTGCTTGAAAACTTTAAATAATATTTTAGCCACATGAGTGAGCATTCCTGATAAATACACTCAGCTATATATGACGGATTTGGTAATAATTTTGTAACATATACATATCCTGTCTGCAGGAAATTCTGCAAAAGCTTCGTAGATGATGATCCAGTCATTGCCGTAATGGTATAAAAATCAAAAACCTTCTAAAATGTGTATGTTGTGGTTTTTATACCCTCAGCATTTATGCTAACGAGGGTAGTGTAGATATGGGCAAAATATGCCTCATCGAAATAATGGTTTTAGACCCAAGTATGTTTGGACGAAATCCGTTTCAGACAATTTGAAGTTGATTTAGCACTGTCCGTCCGCCCGTCTGTCTGGCTGGAGCTCACGATAACTCTCGAATGGGTCAACCGATTCGGTTAAAGATATGACCTTAGTAATATTTTGTCCAAACTTAGAATAAGTTCGAAGATGAGCCCTAGTCTACATTTTCAGGTACCTCTACTACAAAAGTTTAAAAATGTTCGGAAAAATTGTGCCCACGATAACTCTTGAAGGGAGTGACCGATTTGGTCCATACTTTACACTTCCTAATATATCTGCCATATGTATATCAGGTTTGAATATGGACTATATTTTCCACTCATTCGGGTACCTCCCACACAAAAGTTTTGGATAAATTCACTTTAAGACCTGTTATCAAATCTCTTTGATTTCTGTTGAAGCAACTTGCATTCGCTGCTTCAATTACGACGGTAAATGTTTTTTTCAGGGGCAAGTCCATACTTCTTGAGAAAACGACCCAAAAGTTGTCCAAACTTAGTTTCGGTTAGAAGATTTGCAACAACATCCTGTACTTCCCTCCAGTATTTAAAAAATATCACTAAAATGGTTTGCACGATATCCCTTGAACGGGGCAACCAAATTTATCCAATCGTTGGATCTCCTAATATTTTGTCCAAATTTAGTTTTACCTCTAAAATGGCCGATATCGATATTCTCTTTATGTTACCTCCCCCACAAATGTTCAACAATTGTGTCGATCTGTCCGTAGATGAAAGTTTTAATTCACATAGGCTGAGGGTATATCTCTTTAGGCAAAGCCGACTGATACTTTTTTACTTGTTAATTGCGAATTGTACACATATTAACCAAAATTATATTAGAGGGAACTGAAAAACTTAGAGATCCAGTCGAAAACTAAGCGGCAAAGTTGTACTTTGCTCCTGGAATAACGTATATATATATATATTGCAATTGTGATTTTTAACATGAAAAAAAATTTTCATATGAAAGGAAAATTTTAGACTTTTTCCGTCAGGATATGGATTGCAACTTTATGTAAATCCTTCGTAAATAGCTGACTTTACCTGTTTGCAATGCTAAGGCATTTGCTTATAATATTATGTAAAATTTTCAGGCACCTTTTTGGAATTCCAAAAATTAAGCCGATAATATAGTTTCCTTTCAATAAAGACCTGTAACATGTATAGTATGGTAATCGCTTTTAATATGTAACAGATCTCTTAGAATCGATGTCAAATGGATAATATACAAACTGGTCGTGGATTGCTTACCCATGTAGTACTTATGATCCAGATTACACTTACATAAATTTACATATTTTGTCATTTGCATTAAACTATCCGAGGAAGATTTTGTTGTCATATCCCACATTCTTGAACAAAGTTTTTCTACTTCAGAACCTCTTATACAGGCGTTAAAATTTGTATGAAATACATGTATGTATGTATGTATTCAGAAAATGCTGGTGATCTCTCCTTGCATTTTAAATTATCGGCATTGCCTTCATTCGCCGTCCACAATCAATCAGTGATATCAATATAGACCTTTAAGGTAGGTTATTTAATTTAAACACAGAAGTTTTCTACAACAGACTTTTAATCTGCGCGTATTTACCCTTACATATATATCGCCAAAACCGACTAAAACTTTCTAACTTGTTTCTGTTGCTAGCAGAATCAATATGGAATATGCATTACAAAATACCTTAGGGAAAACAACATACATATAAGTGTATATGGTCCAAGTATAGGAAAAAAAGTTAAAAATTGTGCATGTTTAATTCATTTTCAGTGGTATGAAATTACCCTCGGAGTCGACTCCGGAGTCGGAGTCGCAGTCGTGAAAAAAACTGGCCTGGAGTCGGAGTCGAAGGAAAAATGGCTCGTCTCCGCAGCCCTGACACACACAGCCAAAAACTCGAAAAAAGAACCCATGGAACAATTCAGCAACCTTTTGCAATTGTAAAAATTGGCCATAACTTCTAGACTATCAGAGATATCTGACTAAAATAAACTAGTTAAGTAGAACTGAGCTCTTAAAGTATTGGATTTTTGTACCACTTTAAATCCGTATGGGCTCAAACATTAACTTGAGTTTTTCTCGAATCAGGAACACTTAAGCATGACACCGACGATAGGTCAACGTGTTAGTATTAGGGTTATGACTTTTTTACAATCTAGTATCCCTGTATGATATTTTGATGAGTTTTTACCTAAGATTGCATAAAATCTTAATTAATTTTTTCACATTAAGTTAAGTTTTATGAGAATTTTGAGTATTTTAGCTAAAATTTTTAACCGAACAACCTGTAATTTGACAGTTTAGGTTCCTAGCGATCACAAACCATCTCCACGAAAAACTGTGAACATAGGTCCATGTTTTAGTACAGCCCTCATATAACGGTACATGCCGATTTTGAGGATTTTAGCTAAAATTTTGGACCGAACTGTCTGTAATTCGACATTTGGCTACAGTGGTCACAAAACTTCTCCACCAAAAGATTCCAACGTAGTTCCACAGTTTGCTATAGTCCCGTATAAAGGTGCAAAGCGATTGAAGACATGTTTGTATGCATTTTTTACCTTATTTAGATATAAGTGGTCATAAAATATATCCGCCTTAAATTGTGGACAGGAAAGAAAAAAATTATTCCGTTTTAGTTCAGAATATTTTATGCTGGTGGGTAATATCCAATCATCACCCAAAATTATTACTCGGGATAAAAGGTGTCAATTTTGCAGGATTTTGTACTGGTACGGCATAGAACCTGAAACTAGATCGGTCTACCCAAAGTTAGGAAATCCAGGATCAAGTTCAGTTCGGCCTGAGGAGTGCTTTTCATGACTCATGACTTTGCACCCTTGGTAGTTTGGACAGTCGTGCTCCCTTCCCAAGTGCTTGCCACCAGAGAAGTCCACCATAATTTAATATGGTGCGAACCACGGTTAAACAGAGCCAATGTATGACAACTTTTCCCATTGGAGTTCTTGCAGCAGGAGAGTGCAATAAGACATATCTATTTTCCATGTCTAGCGATGGTCCAGGGTTGTACCGAGGTATTTAACTTCTGGAGAAATTTCGAATGCAATTCCATCTAAAACTGGTGGCTTGAAATAAGGAAGTTTGCTTTTTCTGGTGAATAATACCTATTCCGTCTTCTCCGGATTGAATCCAAGACCACCATCTTAGTTTTCAGCTAGTCACCACTACTTTTAACAGTTTTTCTCATGGAACTCTCTCCTGCTTTTCAGAATTTCATCGGTCCATTTCACTAGGGTAGAGAAAATTCATGTGTTGCTGTGAGCGTTATGAATGGATTCAAGCTTTACATGCTTGAAAGCCCCTCTCTATCGGGAAAGGTTGTGAAGATAAAATTTGAATTTTCAATATTATTTTCAATGTTCTTTTTTGGGATGAAAGACAACTTTACATTTTTCCATAGACCAGGTATGTTCGAGGAACGCAGGCAGCCCTCTAAAAATCTTTGCCAGGATTGTTAACACCGGCTCCGCTACATTCTGAAGCATGGCTGGTCCGGTCCCGATGATTTGTATGACTGAAAGCAGTTAATGTATGGGCTATTCATCCTCTTCAGTGATTATGCCTTGCTGTAGTCAGGTTGCCTTCAAGATCTGGGCATCCGCGGAATTGACTCCATTACAATATGTACAGAGTCTCTACTCCGGAGTTAATCCACGAACCGTGCTACATATGAATTTGAGATTCTCAGACAGTATTTTGCGGAACTTCTTTTACTCCCCCTATAGAGTCACTAAATCTGATACAAATCTCCCGTTTTGTTTTTTTGATTTCTCTTTTGTACTTATTGACATTAGCCTTATCTGCATCCCAATCAGTACTGAGTTTTGTCTTACTAGTTTTATTTTATGATTTTCCAGCTGCTTTGTTCTACCAAACCGGTTGAGATTTCCTCCCCGGTTAGGTGATTGGACAGGAGTCCTCATAAAAATTGCAGGCTTCTTATTTGCCAATCGGATTGTCATTGCCATCCACAGAGTACCAAAATCGAATTAAAATAAGTAGGCATTGTAGGAAGTCAGATCTAAATTTATTATTAGGCTTATCGTTTTAGAAATGCTGTTCCATCATCAATATATCTTAAGCTTTTTAAGCGCCCTTGTAAGGATGCATGTCAGTCTAGTAGTGTCTACCTTACTCATTAATAGTTGGTGCTTTGTTTTGTCCTCATCTGGATTTCCTCAATAGGACTTTGGTATTTTACCTTTTCTCTCTATTATTCTAAAGGGATATAAGGGCATACTTTGCCCATACTATTACCTCTAAGGGCTTAGTGTTGTCTATATATACATCTCTTCTTGCTCACAACTAATTTCCAACTGGTGAGCAAGAAGAGATGTACCGATAGTCGATAAAAAAAAACCAAAAATAAAATCCCTGATGATGAACACCGATAATGTTCGAAATATTGGAAGAATAAAAATAAAATAAAAACAAAAAAAAAATTGTTTTATTTTCTGACCTAAAAGCCAAACTAAACCAACAGAGATAGAAAGTCCAAAGGTCAACAAAAATTAAATTAAATATTCGGTTAGAATATTTGGTTAACAGCTGAAGAAATAAATTGACATACAAATCATATAGAGAGTATATCAAATAATGGGCCAATACTGAAAATTTTTCGTGGGGTGGTTTACTATGTAATAAGAATTCCAGGTACCGGATTACAGCAAATTCGTTTGAGCAATGTGTTGGTAACAGTAAACAACTTCGATTCATAATGATTCGTTTCATGGGAACCACGCGAAAACTTGGACCTAGGACTGTAATATTTTGGTTAGAGTGTTTTTTGCCACGAGGACCGATTGATAAAAATTTTAGTTCGATATATTATCTAGAAGTATTTTTGTAGCACCACTGTACATAGTATGGAGGATATATTATGTTTGTTTTTTCGTTTATAATGCATGGAAGTAAGCATTTGCGACTCTATAAAGTATATATATTCTTGATCAGAATTCTGAGTCGATTTAACCATGTCTGCCTGTTGTAATCAATATAGCGTCCACAAAAATTGAGCTGACGCGCTATATTTTTGCACCCGAGTATTTTGTTGTCATAGGCTGGCCAAGTTCGAAGATGGGCAATGCCGGTCCAGGTTTTGGTAAAGCCCCCCATATAACGGAACCTGCGGATTTTCGGTATTTTGAAGATTTTATCTGCATTTTTTGTCCGAACTAGATGTAATTTGACAATTGAGGTTCTTAGGGGTCACAACACTTCTCTTCCAAAAACTTTCAACATAAGCATAGCCCCCATATAACGGTACCTCCGTATTTTCGGTATTTTGAGGATTTTAGCCACAATTTTTTACCGAACTAGCTGTAATTTGTCATCTAAGGTTCCTAGGGATCACAACACTTCTTCACCAAAAATTTTCAACATAGGTCAGTGTTTTGGAATAGCTCCATATAACGGTACCTCCCAATTTTCGGTATTTTGAAATTCATTTTTCATTTTTTTACTAAACTACCAGGAATTTGACTTTTGAGATTCCCCGTAGTCACGAAACTTCTCCACTAAAAGTTGTCAACGTGGGTCCATGTTTAGGCATAGTCCCCATATAACGGTACATCGCACAATTTTTAACCGAACTTGTTCTGATTTCACATTTGAGGTTCTTAGGGGACACAACACTTCTCCACTAAAAAATTTCGGCATAGGCCCATGTTTAGGTAGCCCCCAAACATCTCCACTACAAATTGCCAACATAGGTCAATTTTTGGATAGGCTCCATAAACGGTATCTCAAGATTTTCGGTATTTTGAGGGTTTAAGCTAATTTTTTTTTTAACCTGACATTCCACGCAGTCACGAAACTTCTCCGCCAAAAATTTGATCAATATATGTTCACGTTTAGGCATAGCCCCCATACAATGATACCTCTCGAGTTTTGGTATTTGGAGGGTTTTAGCTTCATTTTTTTTAATAAACTACCAGGAATTTGACTTTTGAGATTCCCTGTAGTCACGAAACTTCTCCACTAAAAGTTGTCAACGTGGGTCCATTTTTAGGCATAGTCCCCATGTAACGGTACATCGCACAATTTTTAACCGAACTTGTTCTGATTTCACATGATTTCCCAGAGGTCACAAAACTTCTCCAAATATTTTTTCAACATAGGTCAACGTTTTATATGGTCCTATAAAACTGTATCTCCGATTTCAGGTTTTTTTTATTTGTACATATATTCGGGCAAGTTCCCAATGGTTAAAAACTTCCCTATAAAAAATTGTAAACATTGACCCTAATTATGGTATAGCCCCCATATAACGACACCATCCAATTTTGCTTGAATTAGCAAAAAGTAAGTATTTAATTAACTATTTGGGTTCCTAGTACTGAAAAAATCTCCTCATAAGATTGTGAAAATTAATTATTCCATAAAAGTTCAGAATACCTCCATCATGTGAGGGTATAAAAAATTCGGCTCGGCCGAACTTAACGCTTTTTACTTGTTTTTTGATAAATTCGAAAATCGCATTTGTTTTCCCGGGGATCCAATTTTATTTACTGAAGTTGTTTTCTGATTCCCATATTTAAAAATTTAAAGTAATGAAAATAGCACTATTCTTTTCTTTACACTGTATCCCACAAGTGGCCAGGAAATTTAAAACTTGGCAAACATCTTAGCACCACCATCAACTTTTTTTGTAACGGATTATTCAATTCAGGGCGCGCACACACACACACCAACATGCCCAACAAAGGAGGTGGTATTATTACAAGTGAAATCATCTTAAACAACTTATCTAGTCATTTCCATCTTTAATATTACAGAGAAAGATGGCAAACAACAAATTCGGAAGTTTTGAGCAATGAACATTTTTTCGGCTGGTTTACTAAACCTAACCTAACAAAAGCCAAAAAGTAATTTCCTCTTCAAAAAGAAACGAAAAACGAACAAAAAGAAAATATAATAGAATACCGAGGTGGTAGAATCTGCAATAAAATTGGATGTTTTCTTTTCATTTAGGTTGATGCTGATGGTACTTGAGCAACATAAATGAAAATGAAGCTCTAGTCTCAGGTGACAGTTACCTTATGTAAGGTGTGATTCGTTGTCTGATTCGCTTGGCTCTTCCTAATATTAACACCCTCCACCCAATTATCCGGCACTTTGCTCGTTCTACAAGGAAAAACTTCGACGTCATTATCCTAGCCTTATCCTTGTTTTGTTGTATGGCTTGCCCTTAAAAAGTCTTAGAGAATTTAAGCTTGTACAAAGTGGCCTTTAGTTCTTGATTCCTTCCTTGCGTTACGCTAAGTCCTCCTCAAGTATTGTGTGTATGTGTTACAACAACACATCCTTCCTCACTACTGTCAAGAAAGTGACATTTAATTCCTTTGCATTTTTTTCTTCATAGACACTGCCACGGCCACAGACGCGGATGTTCATCTTCATCAGCGTCGGATGCCAGTTGTACTGCAGCAGCTACTATATCCCAAAACACCACAATTCTTTTGGTGGCATCCGATTATTTCCGCAACCCCTCGGGCCATATAACACATGAACCAGCCATGAATCCTTTTTGTTAAATTATGTTCAATGTGGCATTCTGCCAGTGGCAACATTAACACTGACTGTCTGACGACATTAGCTGTGCTTTTATTCCATCTTATCATGGTATTCTTACAGTGAAGAGAGGGAGAGAAGATTTGGCAAATTTGAGGGCGTTTTGCGAGTACAAAACTACCGTAAAACACAATGTGAATGAATGTGTGGAGGATACATGCATAGCTTAACGAGAAAGCATAAAATTGGATGAAAGCCAATACTAAAAAGGGATCATAATTCAACCAACTTAATGTGAAAATTTTCTGTTTTACTCATTTTAATGCTCTTTCATTAACAAACAAAACATGACAATAACAAAAAGATTTTTTGTCATGGTAAATAAGATGGGATCTTAGCTAGCTGACATAAAAATGTAAATTTTTTGTTAAATATTATGCGGCGGTAAGTAAAGCATTTTTATATCCTCGAAATTTTTTTCAAGCAATTTACGAGTATTCGGGGACGTTTTGTTTTCTCTTTGATGCATTTTGATCTGCGACGACCTGGTCTGAACAATATGTATATCTATATAAATAAAAATCAAATGTCGTTCGTTGGTAATGACAGCAGTTGAGAACGGCTATACGGATTTGGATTTTTTTTTTTTTTTTTTTTTTTTTTTTGAAATGTTCGTCATAACCCAACTTAGGTTTTTATGCAAAGAAAATTTGCATAAAACTTTTTCAATTTTAATCTTTTCTACAAAAACAACTGAACTGATTTTCCTGAAATTGTCAGGGAATGTACAGCGCTGGCCCCAGGTGAATATAGGCTACAGATTTAGGTTCCAATTTAGTTGCTTTATATCTATATATATAAATGAGCTTGGTGATAAGTGACTGACTGACTGACTGACTCATCATCAACGCCCAGCCAAAACGGCTAAAGCTAGGAGCTTGAAATTTTACCAGTGGGTCACTGTTGATGCAAATGTGCGAGATAAGGGGTTTTAGAAAATTCGTCCTGGAACCACAAAAAATAACAACAACAAAAATCTTTATTTTTCATTATTATTACGTACTTATTCACTTAGTTGGCCCTCTGCAAGACATGTGTCAAATTAACAATGCTATAACTTCATGTAAACGATCACACATAATTTCAAATTTTTTAGTTTACTTCTAGGCGCACTTATTTTATCGTAAACCACTAAATTATAGAAAGACAAGACATTTGTTATCTTCCATTGCAACGGATGTCGCAGTTGGTGATAATGGTATAAACATCAATTACATACCGATCCTGATTTTGTTTTCACATAACAGGTGTCGCACAAAAGATTTTCATTTGTTAAAATACAGTTAGAAAAGATGATTACAAACGATGCATTTGTAAAAATTTTGATTTTCAATTTAAAATTAAAACAAAAATTCTTTCAATAAATGATGTTGGGTTTGTTGAACAAATGAGTTGCTGTTGAAGACAACATTAGGGGAATAAATTCAGAAATCGGCCAGAAATAACAACAACTAAAAACTGTATGGACCTCACTTTTTGGTAATAACTAAATGTTTGCAAATCAATGAAAGTGCAATAAAATTGCGCATATTACCACGATTTATTTGCAATTAAGAATTTTATCGTACATGGAGATGTACAGTTATAACTATTCAATTTCAAAATCTGTAATTTGAAGAAATCGCTAAATAATTAATAAAATTAATAATAGGCCCCAGGAATATAGGAATATAGGAATTTGGTATGGAAATCAAGGTTGGGAAGTGGTGCTTCTAAAAGGAAATGGTTTGCAAAATTACCAATCATGTGTACGAAAAGTACTAAATTTAGTACAATTTAGATTTGGGTGAACGTAAAGAGCTGGAAACCTGAAATTTGGAATTAAGGTTACTGTTGTAGTGTAGGATTGAGATATGAGGGTAGTTTTGGAAATTCGTGCTTATGTGTACGAAAAGTACTAAATAGTACTAAATTTGGTACAATAGGAATTTGGGTGAACGGATAGAGCTGGAATCCTGATATTTGGAATTGAGATTACTGTTGGAGTGTAGGATTGAAGAACTTTTGGAAATTCGTACTTATGTGTATGAAAAGTACTAAATGGTACTAAATTTGATACAATGGGGATTTGGGTGAACGGATAATAGCTGGAATCTCGAAATTTGGAATTGAGATTACTGGTGGGGTGTAGGATTGAGGTAGTTTTGAAAATTCGTACTTATGGGTACGGAAAGTACTAAATGGTACTAAATTTAGTACAATTTGGATTTGAATGAACGGATAGAGCTGGAAACCTGAAATTTGGAATTAATATTACTGTTGAAGTGTAGGATTGAGATATGAGGGTGGTTTTGGAAATTAGTACTTATGTGTACGGAAAGTACTAAATGGAACTAAATTTTGTATAATGGGGATTTGGGTGAACGGATAGCGCTGGAATCTCGAAATTTGGAACTGAGATTACTGGTGGAGTTTAGTATTGTGGAAGTTTTGGAAATTCGTACATAGGGTACGAAAAATACTAAATAGCACTAAATTTGGTACAGTTTTGATTTGGGTGAACGGATAGAGCTTGATTCCTCAAATTTGGACTGAGGATCACTGATGAAGAGTAAGAATGATGCACCAAAGGGTTTTTGGAAGCTTGAGTGTACGAAAAGTACTAAATGGTACTAAATTTAGTACAATTTGGATTTGGATGAACGGATAGAGCTGGATTCCTGAAATTTGGAATTGATATTACTGTTGGAGTGTAGGACTGGGGAAGTTTTGGAAATTCTTACTTATGTGAATGAAAAGTACTAAATGGTACTAAATTTGGGACAATGGGTATTTGGGTGAACGGATATAGTTGGAATCTCGAAATTTGGAATTGAGATTACTGGTGGGGTGAAGAATTGAGGTAGTTTTGAAAATTCGTACTTATGGGTACGAAAAGTACTAAATGGTACTAAATTTAGTACAATTTGGATTTGGGTGAACGTATGTATGTAGCTGGAAACCTGAAATTTGGAATTAAGATTACTGTGAAGTGTAGGACTGAGATATGAGGGTGGTTTTGGAAATTCGTACTTATGTGTTCGAAAAGTACTAAATTTGGTACAATAGGGATTCCAGTGAACGGACAGAGCTGGAATCCTGAAATTTGAAATTGAGATTACTGTTGGAGCATAGGATTGGGGAAATTTTGGAAATTCGTATTTATGTGTACGAAAAGTACTAAATGGTACTAAATTTATTACAATTTGGATTTGGGTGAACGGATAGAACTGGAATCCTGAATTTTAAGTATTTTAATTTTATTTATTTTAATTTAAAGTATGAATTTTAGTAAACGGAAAGAGTTAGAATTTGCAACCCGTTCGCGGTAGGCTATAGAGGTAGAATTTGGATTTGGGTGACGGATAGTGTTTGAGTCCTGAAATTTGAAATTAGGATTACTATTGGAGTGTAGGACTGAGGTAGTAAGGGTACGAAAAGTACTAAGTGGTACTACCTGTGGTACAATTTGGATTTGGGGGAACGGATAGAGCTGGAATCCTGGAATTTGGTCAGACTGCTGTTGGAGTATAGGATTGAGATGGAAGTAGTTTTTGAAATTCGTACTTATGGGTACGAAATGTACCAAATGGTACAACTTGGATTTGAGTGCACGGATAGCGCTGGAATCCTGTTATTTGGAATTATGGTTACTGTTGAAGTGAAGGATTAAGGTTGTTTTGGAAAATCGAATTGTACAGAATTTGGTACAATTTGTTTTTGTGTAAAGGGGTTTTTGGAAATTCATCGTAGAATGGTACGAAAAGTGCTAAAATGTACTAAATATGGAATCCATTGTATTAGGCAAACGCGAAGAGCTAGAATTCTGAAATTTTGAACGAGTGGTCATTGATGGAGAGTTAGCAAGATGTACCAAAGGGTATTTAGAAACTCGACCTATAAGTGTACGAAAAGTACTAAAAGTTTCTAAATTTGGTACCAATTGCATATTTTTAATGGATAAAGCTAGAATCTTCAAATTTGGTATGGGAATCAAGGTTGGGAAATGGCGTTGAAATAAGGAAATGGTTTTGGAAGTTCGTATTTATGATTACGAGCAGTACTAAATTTGGATTTGGGTGAACGGATAGAGCTGGAATCCTAAAGTTTTGAATTAAGATTACTGTAGGGGTGTAGGATTGAGATAGTTTTGGAAATTCGTACCTTTGGGTACGAAAAGTACTAAATGGTACTAAATTTGGTACAATTTGGATTTGGATGAACGGATAGAGCTGGAATTCTGAAATTTGGAACTAAGATTACTGCCGGACAGTAGAATTGAGGTAGTTTTGGAAATTCGTACTTATGGGTACAGAAAGCACTAAATTTGGTACAATTTGAATTTTAGTAAACGGATAGTGTTGGAATTAGGAATTAAGATTACTGTAGGATTGTAGTATTGAGGAAATTTTGAAAAGTCGTACGTATGGGTAAGAGAAGTACTAAATGGTACTAAATGTGGTACAATATGGATTTGGGTGAACGGGTAGAGCTGGAATCCTGAAATTTTTGTTTGGGAAAGAAATGGTACTAAATTTGAAATTATTATTATGGAATTTACTGTAATTATTTTGTATTAATGTCCGTGTATGGCTGAGATATGTCGTCGAAATACGTACCATAAGTATACGAAAATTACTTAATGGTACTCAATTTGTTTTTGGGTGTAGGGACAGTGCTGGAAGTTTTATTTTTTGGGGTTAGGATGTGTATTGGTGTGCAACGTTGATCTCGCTGTTAATGTGTAAGGGTGAGATACGGCTGATCTTTTTGAAAATCGAACTTAAGGGGTACGTACAGTACTAAGATAAAAATAAATATTGATTAAAATTGGTATTAATGCGACCAAATTTTCAGTGTTTGTCATTTCCATATTATATATTGTTTATTTGTTTTTTTTTTTATCCTTTCCGCATACGAAGTAGCGGTCATTTTGCTAGTTTACAATAATTACGAATGTATCGGTTTGGAAATTAATTAGCGAGACAATTGTGGTTGTTTCTCCAACCTTACTACTACTCTTTTAGGATCCAAAGATTTGACCACGCCTATTTCTTAAAATATGTTACATCTCCAAAACTACTGAACCGATTTTCCTGACATTTTCTGGGAATGTACAGGGAAATGTACAAATAGGATGCATATTTTGTTAAATTTCGAAGGGGCAGGGTACTTCCCTTTGCCATATTTAAGAAACGCCATATCTTTATGATTTAAAATCAATTGCCGTCATAACCCAACTTAGTTTTTTTTGGAATGAAATTTTACCACGCCCACTTTTTTCAATTTTCAATTTAAATGTTTTCTGCAAAAACTGCTGAACCCATTTTTCTGAAATTGTCAGGGATATTTTTAAAAAATGCTATGTTTGCAAAACTTAAGCATGTATCGGTTTATAAATTTACGGATTAATCTACATTCAACACCTTTTTTCAGATGTAATTCGAAACATTTTAGTTGTAATTCGTAACATTTCATTTGTAAATCGAGAATTCTATTTGTAATTCGTAACATTTCGTTTGTAATTCGAATGTTCGAAGATAGGTTATATCGGTCCACTCCTTGCGGTACCTCCCCCACAAAAGTTCGGAAAATTTGTGCGCACGATAACTCTTGAAGTAAGTTACCGATTTGCTCCATGCCTACTTTGCACATCTTGAAATTTCTACCAGACTTAGATGAGGATCCAATATGGACTCAATCGGTCCACTCCTTCGGGTACCTCCTACACAAAATCCTACACGAATCGCTTTGATTTTTTGTTGTAGCAACTTGTATTCACTGCCCCCCATATAACGGTATAAGTTTCATCAGGGGCAAGTCTATACTTCCTGAGAAAATAGCCTGAAAGGTACAAAAAAGCCCTATGACACCGTATGTAGTGGTTGGAGCGCAAGATAACTCTCGAACGGATCTGCCGATTCTGTCCACAACTTGGACTTCGTAATATTTTGGGCAAACTTAGTTTAGGTTCGAAGATAAGCCATATCGGTCCACTCCTTCAGGGACTGAAGGGCTCGAACCGAATACTGCGTTCGTCCATGGATATTATAATATTTCTTCGAATATTAGATGAAATTCGAAGGTGGGGGGGGGGGGGGGGGGGGGGAGTTGGGCAGATGGATCCAAAAAGTTGAGTTGGGCAATCTCGTTCATAGTTCACTGACATAGTTCAAAAACGTATTAGTAACGTCATAGGAATTTACGTGTGATATTGCGTATACGCAAATTTTTTATACAAACCACGGGCGTCCATTGAACTAGATAGTGAACTGATAGTTTAACTGAACTCTACCCAGAAGGCTTGCGATCACCCAACATACAAACATTTCACTGAACATTTAAATCTCTAACTTCAAGATGGAAAGACATTGGCGTCGGGAACTCAAAATGTCAAATTACTGATTCAGTGGGAAAATTTGTGGCTTACATATGGTGATTTTGGCTTAAACTCGTCGGAGATATATGGAAGGTTTATACTTTGTTAAAATATTGTCATGTGCAAAGTTTGGTAAAGATTGTATATTGTAGACAGGGATAACAATCTTACTCTACTCAGTGTACTGGAAATACTATTTATCATAATATTTGTCATCAAAATTCGTGACAACAATTAGCAAAGTCCATGGAAAAGGTTTTAAACAGGGCATATCTGCAGACCTGGACTTCGAAAACCCTGAACTCGCCCGGCCAAGATGTGGAGGGGCTTCTTAAGTAGATGTTGATTACATGCATGATCGTGTTAGGATGTGTGCTTATGTTTACCATTTAAACGTCAGAGGTATTCGATTTTTATCTAAAATCTAATCTTAGAATATTCCGGAACGGAGGGATGTTTCATTTTTATCAACAAGGATGAATTCCTCATTAGACCACCGGAAGATACTTCTCCAAGTCGTCGAAAGAATTTAAGCGAAGTTTACGTGTGCTTATCCGAAGTCTTGGCAATTAGTTACCAATTTCTTTGGATATGAGCTTAGTTTCAGAGCAAAGAAGTAAGAAGCTTAAAGGTTGTAGCAAGTTGTGTGGAGACTGATTGCTCCCAATTACTTACCATCATCGAGTTGACTCTAATCTTTCGACTACTTCCGAGCATACTTACCCGATTATCTTGAAGCTGACAGCAATCCCACGAAAACCTTCAAGTCGACAGCCATCACCCATACTATCGACCCGATAGTAATCAACCGATTTCTTTTGGGTTGACGATTACCATTGTCCTCGCCCCTTGAGTCGATTGCCATAAATTCGAGAACAAAGGATAATTTTTTGGGAATATTATTTTTCAAATTTCAATTTTTAATGTTCTTTACTGGTACTTTTTATACCCTACACCACTGTGTGGAAAGGGTATTATAAGTTTGTTTTAGAAAAAAAAATCATGTACCAATGTGGTATACCAATCTTCATATCTCGGCTAGATAAAGCGATTTTGAGGTGTGTGTCCGTCCGTGTGCGTCTGTCCGTCTGTCCATTATAAATTGTAATCACGCTCCAGACCTCAATTATGGACCGATCGTCACGAAATTTGGTATGGAGGTCGGTTTCACATCAGAATAGATCGCTATTTTAATTGGTGATGATCGTGAGATATTTAGCGGGTGAAATGGACCAAAAACATAATTTTTATCCGATTTTGTAGCTGCTCTGTAGGTCGCAATAATAGTCCGATCAACGCGAAATTTTTAATAAGGTAAGAGTATATGACAAAGAAGAAGCTTACAACTTGAGATGGCTATCCCTGGAGAGTTATACTTGGAAGAGGATAATTACGTTGGTGTACATGATAAGATAACAGAGTTACAGCTTAATATCTACCCTGTTATTTGTTTGTAGTGTAATCATAAACACGCTAGAGGTCGCAATTATAGCTCAATAATCACGAAATTTTGCGAGGTAAGAGTTAAGGCAGAAGATGCCTGCAATTTTGGATGATGATCGGATATTATTTAGCGGGTGAAATGGACCATCACTTTGTATGAAAAATAAAAAAATATATATTTTTGGTCTATATTTTATTTCCTGGAGGGCATATACCCGCATAGTAGCCTACATATGAAAAAAATACTGACCTTTCCCCCTGATGCAAATTGCAATAAGGTGTCTGCTAGATAACGGACCTACTGCCTAATATATAAAGGGTTTTGTGTAGAGAACCACATTTTCCCATTCCCAGTTTTTGCATTATTGCAAATTACATGGTGCCCTAGCGTATTAATTGTCCAATTGGATCTTTATTAGAGTTGGGTAATCTAGTTCCTAGTTCCTTGTACTAGTTCCAAAACGTATGAGTAACATCATGAAATATAACGTGTAATGTTAAGTATACGCAGTTTGTTCAAAAAAAAAAAGGTGGGCCATTGGAACTGCGAAGTGAACTAGATAGTTCCATATAGTTCCTTTGGCACAACTCTAATCTTTATACATACATTGCAGCACAGGTCGCTTTGTTACCTTTTTTCAAAACGATTCTCCAGCCAGGCAACATCAAATTTCTCTGTACAACAAAATCGAATTTTTTTTTCAAATTACAAGAAACCCCGTACAGATTATGAAAGAGGACCGAAAAAAGAAGACACGTGTATCGGCAACAACAATGCGGGGTATCTTTTTATGAAAAAAATTAACCCTCATGCGAGTCACTAAAGGGGTCTTTTTGGTCCCTTTTTTCAAAACCGTTTAAAAACTCCTTTAAAATGTGATCGTATCAGATCAAAATATTCTACATAATTATTTGTCATACAATTTTACTATAGGTCCCCGAATACACCAAAACTCTAAATCGTACCTAAACGCCAGGAATCTGCCAAAAGTAAAATCACGTTGTAGGGTTAATGTTGTACTTTATCTGAGTTTATTAAGTTTTGTTCCACAAAACTTCTTTCTAGATAGAAGACGTCAAAGACAAAAAAAAAATCCATCAATTTTCAATATAAGTCGCCGAATAAATGAAATATGTATTTGCAATATATATCAAGAAAATATATACATCAAATTTGCCAATAAAACACCCAAATATTTTTTGAATAAATTTGTTTTGTTCTTTTTTCGAGTTGATGCATGAAAGTAACATGGAAATTAGTTTTAGACGAAAGGTGTTAAAAGAAGAAATATTCTACACAAAATTTCATTGTCCCAGAACAAACTAGATATCTAAGTAAAATACTTTGTTAAGAAAATGACGTTACAAAATTAGATATTTTAGGTAGAAATTAAGTCTGTCTGGTTACTTTCCCAGCAAGAATTGTCCAGCAAGAACTTTCTCAGAGAGTAAGGGGTTTTTATTCTCTTTTGCTAGAAAATTGTAAAAAGTAAACAGACACCTTCCCAGCAAAAACCAGCAAGCAATCAGCTGACTTGCCAAAACAGAACAATTTGTCCGCCAACAAAGGAAGCAAACACGTTGTATTTTATTAAAAATAAAAAAGAAAATGAAACAAAAAACTATTTTCCACTTTACAAATTTGTTCTCCATAAAACAATACAATTAGACTATGTTATTTCCACAATAAAATTGTTTTTAATGTTCACAAACATAAATCAACAAAAAACTAAAAACGGCTGATTGATTGTTTTCAGGAAGAAGAAGAGCTTGCAAGTGCTTGCTAGAAGAAATTTGTCCAGCAAGAATTTGCAAGCTCTCAGTGAAAGAACTGTCAAAATGTCACTCTCGAATCGCTCTCATTTGCTGGTTTTTTGTGTTAACAGACGACTTCCAGCAACAATTGGCACAAATTGTTACAAATTTTAGGGTAACCAGACACAGCTATTATTTGTTCAACTTTTAGACGCTTAATTAAAATTTATTCAATGCTGAGTCAAAATCTCCGAAAAGACTTCACTTTTTGGGGATTGTGTCAAAAGAAGAAATATTCCAAATCAAATTTCATTATGAGTATCTGAACAAAAGAAATTTGTAGCTATAATATTTAACATCTCCAGAAGCTTTCGCTTTTTATACATGATTTAGGAACATATTCTACCGTTTTTATTCACATTTTCGTTATCTGCCGTCACAAAATATATTTTATTGATGTTTTTTCATAATAAATTCTTTCAGAAGATTAAGTGTGCTCGATCCAAACTGTTTTTGAAATATCTATGGTGAATATATATAGGGAAAATATTGATAACCCAGATCTGACTTTGAAAAATTACGTATTTTAGTACTATAAACTAAAATAACGTCATCAGGATAAGTCATATGTTCCTGATATTGTATGTGAAAATGCGGGGATAGTCTATGGCTATTGTCCAGCGAATATATATCTGACATACGAGTCCTAACATCAATGGTTTTGGCATGGTCCTAAATACTCTAATGCTGGCAGCTACTCCTGCTCTAATAAAATTGACTGAATTAACCCTAAAAACTTATCAGAGCAGGAGTAGCTGCCATCATTAGTGTATTTAGGACCATGCCAAAACCATGGATGTTAGCCCAATTTGCGGCAACGAGAGTTTTTAGGTGTTTCGGTTGAATTCGCATTTAAACGAATTCGTCAGTCACACTTATTCTTGAGCTCGAGTCGTCATAAAATTGGGGAAGGGTTCTTTGTTTCAATACAAAGAACTAAGAGAACTGATGAGTCCAAGTGGCGTTGGACGAAACTAGTCTTCTCTGCCATCCCCAAAATTAATCAATTTTAACTACATTTAAACTTGTTGTTTTTAAATTTGAAAACAACAAATATGAGATTAACAGCGTGTTTTTGTAAAAAGTTTTTGCCCATTCGTTCGTCGATTTCATGAACGAAGACACAATTTGGTTTTCATAGCGGTTGACTTTTGTATTCGTGTGACAAACAAATGAAAGCTTTTTATTTTCGTATTTTTTTTGGTTTTCGTAACAAAATCAGACGAACGAATACGTCAAAAATAAACGAATGGAAAAGAATGCAATTTTATTTATTTCCATAGAATCACACGCGTATATGTACATCCGTTTCTTCATATTACCACAATTATTTTTGGAAAATTTGTTTACATTTTTTCTTATTTTTTGATTGTCATCTGTTTATCGGGGTTGCCATCAAGTAACACATTTTACGTGCAGATGCCTATGCAAAATTCACAAAATAAGTATTATGGAAACCCTGAAATATAAAAGCTTTTATGAAATAGACGAAAGCTTTTAGATACAAACGAATGGTTCGTAAAATTTTACAAGAACCAAATTTTGAACGTATGCGTTTTAGTACGAACGGTTCGTGTGACAGGCAAGCATTTTTACAAAAACACGCTGTAAGCTTGACTAACATACAAATACATAGTATATAAAATATCATCGTTAACGCATACTCATATTTTGCAGCACACATGATCAACACATATCAGAAAAGAGAATAAGTAACAATGTTTCAACGGCTTATGCTTGGTTTACATTTACGAAATCCACTCGATTTCAACTGTCAATTTCATTGCTTAAACGTCAAATGAAATCCAATGGATTTCGGATGAGTTTTCATTTGACGTATAGGCAAAGGAATTGACTGTTGAAATCGTGTGGATTTCGTAAATGTAAACCAAGCATTAACCAGGTTTTCAGCAAACAATTGTTTTTGAGATCAGGGTTACCAGTGTAATGCATTAAAAATCACGATATAATTAATTCCACTTTTTCGTTCAAAGGACATGTGAATTTTTGGTGAAGCCGTTCAATATACATTTTTTATTTTTAAACAATAATAATTAGAATTCTTTAGGTTCTACCATATGATGGAGGCATTTTTACATTAAATGACACCTTTTTTATTACTGCGTTGGCAACTCTAATCACAAAACCACCCTCGGTTGCTAATTCGCAGCGACGAATGGTCAGCCGACTGCTAAATATGTAGCGTGGTTGTCCATTATGCCTAACGAAAAAAAGATTAGGCGTAAAAAACGAAACAAGCAAAATGCACAAAAATAAATATGCGTTCGGTTGCTTATTTAGCCGTGTGTGTCAATATCGCGTAGCAGTTGAAGTGTACAGCTAATGCTAATGTTTTTAGATGCTAGCTTTTAAACCCTGGCCTGGAGAGCACAATAACTCTCGAACTGATAAAATTTGGTCCAAAATTTGGCCTTCGTCATATTTTGTGCAAACTTAGTTTAACTTTTAAAATGGCCCATATCAGTCCCCCGCTTAGGATACCTCCCCCAAAAAAGTTCAACATTTGTTTCCAAGTGCAGTTTAGGGTCTGTTCGGAGATCCTTTGGAAATTTATACCGATGATGTTCTTTGTGGTCTTGTTTACAGCCATATTATGTTTTCCATGGACAAGTCCATCGTCATATCGAAAAGATATGACTCTCAAAAAAGGTCCACTTCCGTAATGCACTATGTCGGTCCATTCCCTCCTCCACAAAAGTTTTGAACTGTAATCCTTATCCATATTTTTGTCGGCAAGTTCAAATGTCCAATAAGTGCCACAAAATTCTGAAAAGACCCTAATTACATTCGATCTGCCCGTAGATGAAAGTTCCAATTCACATAGGCTGAGGGTATATCTCTGTCGGCACAGCCGACTGATACTTTTTTACTTGTTTTATTTCTCACGAAGTCTGGATGATGTTGTAATTTTTTATATATATTTTGTATGCATATGCGCTACTACTTCTAAAATATGTCTTCAAATACGTAAAATGTCATAAATTTTATTTTTCGCGAGTCCATTTAGCAATTTCGGGACTATTTTTGCATCATCTTAAAGAGTACGAATTCAGTTAACGATAATGACATATAATAGCTTATTATATCAAACCGCGATTTTTTTTTTACTTTTTTCTAAACATTCAAATTAAAACGGTCGTATCATTTGCGCGAACAAGGTTAGTTACAAAAACAGATTTGGATTGAAGGATTTTTCTTAATCATTGATGTACCATCAAAATTTTTTTGGATTTTTTTAAATGGATACTTCAATTTTACAAATTTTTGCCCATATCTCTGTCTGCAAAGCCGACTGAAACTTTTTTACTTGTTGAATTATAAAACATAAATTCCATAAACAGTTGTCATCAAAAATCAATACGACGGGTCAGCAACGCGGACCGGGTTCTGATAGTTTTTGTATAAATTAGCTCCTGGACTAACTTCATGAGAGCTAGAATAAGTTCATAATAAGTCGCTTTGTAGTGTTTCAAATTGATCTGCATGATGCAAAGTGGTTGCTGCCTACGATCTTCTACTGCATTGGTACGATGCGGAATCTTATCCAACCAGGTCCAAAGTGCAGTTTGCCGTCATGCGTCCTTAGATATTATTGAGCCTGAGTGTCTATTGACACACTGATGGCAAGACCTTCATACTCGGACTGTGACTGTGCTTTTATGAGCTGGAAATTGGAATTTGCCTGCCAAGTAATGTCAGTGTATGCTTGCAGGGTCTTCTACAGGGGATATCCTCCATGCTCGTTAGCCAAAACCATCTACTTAGCAACAAGGGTATAAAGATTTGGTCTTAACATATTGTTACGGAATTAGGGTTTGACGTAATCCCGTGTAGACGTTGTTTTATTCCCTCATACGATTAGTACCTAATAAAACGAGGGTTCGTTATGGATGATGATTCTTTCTGCAATGCACAGTGGATGCGCCCAACAACAAAAATCAAAAAATTCATGTCATCATTTTAAAAGTTGGTAGTTTTCTGAACTCTCAGTTCATTATTAAAACCCATTGGGTTTGAATATTTGGTTAACATCTACCGAAATAAATCGAGATATAAATCATATGGAAGTACAAATATACTAAATCATGGGCCAACACTGAAAATTATTCGCGGGGATGATTAGGATGCAATAAGAACTCCTGGCACCGGATTACAGCAAATTCGATTGAACAATGTATTGGTAATTGTAAAATACTTCAATTCAGAATGATTAATTAATTGAGAACCAGGCGAAAACTTGGACCTAGGACTACAATATTTTTGTTAGAGTGAGTAGATAACATGAAGATTTTAAATCGCGGTCCAAATTACTACTCCAACTCCCACCCGCTACGCTCGCGTATTTATACCTGATTGCGTATGCATACACTGCACTATAGGTAATTTGCCCTGTTTTTGAGGCAAAAATTTATAATAACGGAATTAAAGGGTTTTTTAACTTTTTTAATTATTTATGTGTAAAAGTGAGATAAAAGAAAGATTTTTGCAGATAAATTCGGATATAACGAACAACGGTTATAAGCAGCTACGTATATAACGAACAAAGCTATTTTTTCCAATGCCATTTTCATTAGTTTTCTTATACACAACAAACTGTTGAAAACGATCAAGGTAGGAAGTAACAAAAATTTTGTCCCCGCGAGTAGATTTTCCAACGAATTGTTACTACAGTTTTGTATACTTTTTGAATATACGTTAATAAAGACGAGTTTAGTACTCCCTTAAACCGTATCAATGATTAATATGTAAATGAGAGATAAAGCTTACTACTGCCGCACCGTTTATAGAAAACCACGGATATACCGAACAATTTTCGCCAATACTTATTTTACTTGCAATGAAATTGTAAACAACAATATCTATATATATATAAATGGTGTAAAAAATGTATGGTAATTCATAAAATGAGAACGGCTAGGCCGATTTCTGTAAAATTTTTTTCAGTTATTCGTATTTTCGAGGAGAAGGTCTTTACGGAAGAAAATTTTAGAAAATCCCTCTGGAAAAGTCGGAAAATTGTAAAAATCGAAAATTGAGTTTTTGTATGAAATTTTATTCCTTAATAGCTTTCCAAGTCATAAACTAGAAAGTTCTTAGTGTAAATCATGGAAAATCATGAAAAATTGCGGAAAATTGGAAAAATCGCAAATTCATTTTTTTTACGAAATTTTGTGTGCAATTATTCCTTAATGCCTTCCCAAATGAAAAAAATTAAAGTTCTTTGTGTAACGAGACGTTTCTATGCGTTCAGATTTATGATTCGGGAAGAAATTGACAATCATCTGTTGAGATATGGCCGGTTGTTTCAACAGTTCTCCGTCGACATGTACGTCATGGTCGAAACGGAGCGTCTCAATTTCCTTCGTCATAATCAGTCAAAGTTACGATCAGACGAGTATATTCACTTGCGGGACGCCATATCTACTGAAGGAGATGCGACCAACATCGGTAGTTCGACCATTCTCCCAGCTACTTATGTTGGAAGCCCGCGCCATATGCATGAGTACGCTCAAGACGCGATGACGTACGTGCGGAATTACGGACGACCGGATTTATTCATAACATTTACTTGCAATCCTAAATGGCCTGAAATTACGAATCTGTTGCTGGCAGGACAAACATCCAACGACCGACACGACCTCATTGCACGAGTATTCAAGCAAAAGCTCAGGGTACTCATGGATTTAATCGTTAAGCAAAAGGTTTTTTGCGTAGTTCGTTGTTGGATGTACTCAGTTGAATGGCAGAAGCGTGGGCTACCACATGCACACATTCTGCTTTGGATGTTCGAAAAGATCCGACCAGATCATATTGATTCGCTAATTTCTGCAGAAATACCAGACCCAGAAACTGATACAGAGCTCCATTCCGTTGTGACAACGAGTATGATCCATGGTCCTTGCGGAGTCCACAACCCAGCCTCACCGTGCATGGAAAACGGAAATTGCACAAAGCGTTTTCCTCGTCCCTTCGTAACTGACACAATCAGTGCAATGGACGGATATCCGTTGTACGACGCCAATACAAGTGATAATGGTAGATCCATCGTGATGAAGGTGAAAGGAAACGATGTCCATATTGTCCGCTTTTGTCAAAAACATTCTCAACGCACTGCAATGTTAAGTACTGCAACTCAATCAAAGCCATAAAATACGTTTGCAAATATGTGAACAAAGGGAGCGACATGGTGGTCTTTGGTATTGCTAATCCAAACGCAAACGACGAGGTGACGAAATTTCAAATTGGACGTTACGTGAGTTGCAACGAGGCAATTTGGCGGCTGTTTTCATTTCCGATACACGAACGTCGGTAGTACATTTGGCAGTTCACTTGGAGAACGGTCAGCGTGTCTACTTTACAGAAGCAAATGCAGCGCTAAGAGCAGAACGACCACCAGCGACAACATTAACAAATTTCTTTTCGACATGCCAAAGCGATCCATTCGCAAGGACTTTACTCTATTCTGAAATACCACGCTATTACACGTGGAACGCTGCATCGAAGAAATTCCAACGCCGGAAAAAAGGTGATACTGTTGCTGGCTTTGCTGATGTTTATTCGACTGATGCCCTCGGACGAATATACACAGTTCATCCACGCCAAGACGAATGCTTCTATCTTCGCTTGCTTTTGCTGAACATTAGAGGCCCCACATCCTTCGATTCCCTTCGTACTGTGGATGGTGTGCTGTGCGCCACTTTTCGGGAGGCTTGCCAACGTTTAAATTTGCTCGAAAACGATTCACATTGGGACTTAACGCTCGCCGATGTAATTGTTTCTGCGCCAGCGAATCAAATTCGTACATTGTTTTCGATCATCATAGCCACATGTAATCCATCGAATCCAACCGCATTATTTGACAAATACAAGGACGATATGGCTGACGACATTTTGCACAGAGTTCGCACGAAAACTTTGAATTTCGATCTTGAAATTAACGAAGAGATACGCAACGAAGTTTTAGTTCTGGTCGAAGACATGTGCTTGCTCATGTGCGGCAGTCGTTCGATCCACGATGCATTCAATTCCGAATTGCAACGAGAGAAAGCCTACGATCGAGATGAGCTCGCCGAAAGAGTCCGAACAAATGTGCCATTATTGAATCCCGAACTGAAAAACGTGTACGATTCTCTAATGAAGGTTGTTGACGATGGAACAGGAGGCATTTACTTTCTCAATGCTCCAGGTGGGACAGGCAAGACATTCGTCATTTCGTTGATTCTGGCAACAATTCGGTCAAGATCACAAATTGCGTTAGCTATTGCTGCCACATTGTTGGAAGGCGGTAGAACTGCACATTCCGCTTTGAAGCTGCCGATGAATCATCACACAGTTGACGATCCAACGTGCCCAATAACCAAGAATTCGGCGACAGGCAAACTGATGGGAGAATGCAAAATCATCATTTGGGATGAATGCACGATGGCGCATAAACGAGCTTTGGAGGCAGTTGATCGAACAATGAAGGATCTACGAGGTGATTTAAGACGATTTGGTGGGGCTTTGATATTGCTCTCCGGAGATTTCCGTCAAACACTTCCCGTCATCCCGAAATCTTCTGCTGCTGATGAACTTAACGCATGCCAAAAATCTTCGTTTTTGTGGCGGCATGTCCAGAAGTTGCAATTGACCACAAACATGAGAGTCGCATTGCAGAAAGACCCATCGGCTGCTGAATTTTCGAGACAACTGCTGGAGCTTGGCAACGGCCAAATTCCGATTGATGTTTCGACTGGATTGATATCGTTCCCTGAAAATTTTTGTGAATTCACATCGTCCAAGGAGGAACTCATCAGCAAAGTGTTCCCCGGCATTCCACAAAATTACAAAAATCTCGATTGGATTGCTGAACGGGCAATACTAGCAGCGAAGAATAAGGACGTGGATAGCTTAAACTTAATTATTCAAAGTCAAATCGCAGGGCAACTGCATACGTACAAATCTGTTGACTCCGTAACCGATCAAAATGAAGCGACTAACTACCCGACGGAATTCTTGAACTCGCTTGATATACCAGGAACTCCCCCGCATAATTTACAGCTGAAGGTGGGATCGGTCATAATTATGTTGCGGAATCTCAATCCTCCAAAATTGTGCAACGGTACGCGGCTGTCCGTCAAAAACCTAATGAACAATGAAATTCAGGCGACAATCATCAAGGGCAAATTCAAAGGAGAGGAAGTCCTTATCCCACGAATTCCAATTATTCCAACAGACCTTCCTTTCCAATTCAAGCGGATTCAGTTCCCCGTTCGATTGGCATTTGCGATGACAATCAATAAATCGCAAGGCCAATCACTCGAAGTCTGTGGGATTAATCTTGGATTTCCCTGTTTTGTCGCACGGTCAGCTATACGTTGCATGTTCGCGTGTTGGGAAACCGTCTTGGTTATTTGTTTTTGCGCCGGAAAAAAAACCAAAAACATTGTTCATCAAATCGCTCTCTATTGATTACATCAAATAAATCATATTGAAAATTTAAACATTTGTGTCGTATTATTACTGAAGGCTTAAAATTGGGGCGAGACGAAGTTCGCCGGGTCCGCTAGTTTTTTATATTTATTATTTATTTCCTCAAGCCAAAGGGCAAAATCGGGTTTTGGAACCTAGTAATAACAATGTAGAAGACTTTCAGTAATGTGTTCTAGGTGGCAAAATCACGGCCAAACACGGCCAATTTAGTATAAGTCTATATGAAGTGAGTTTAAGAAAAATAAAATATTTATTTCTGACTTTTTGTGCTTAAATAAATAAATTCCTCTCGCAATTGCCAATCTATTCCATTTTATATATATTTATATTTGGTTTATTTTTCCGGCGTTTTAAATACATTGAAATATGCCTTACAATACATATTTTTTAGTTCTTCTTCGAAATTCTCACTTTGACAGCAATTTAAACCGCGATAATGACGATATTTTAAAAAATATCATTCATATTAATAAATTTTGACATGTTCTTTTTTCAATGCCAACTAAAAAGTTATTATTAATAGTTGCAAAATCGATTTTGCCTCAAAAACTGGGCAAATTACCTATAGTGCACTGTTGCAGCACCCTTCATCTGGGAGGTTCTCTAATGTTCAAACGAGTTCCAGATGCACATACACACATACTCGTATACAAACAGGCGAATTAATGTAAATAACGCTTCAATGCGCCAGCGGTAGCAATAAACGAGGGGGTATGACTTCGCAATTTAGAAGCATAATTGAATAGTCAAAATGAATAAATAAATAAAGTGTAAATTAAGACTAAGCAATAATTTCATGGTTGCAGTAATAGTTGTTGTTGCAGAACTGAGACGAATAATCTAAATACGTTACAATTCAAATTCTTAAATAAACAGAAATTCATTTATATTTACTTAAGTCTACCAGTTACATTCGTAACAGTATATGGCGAAAAACAAAAATTTTTTACAATCGATGAATTCGAGTTTCACCCTTTCAGAATTCGCGAACTGTTAACATATTCTATATAGTATGATATACATTCTTTAAACTGAAGTGTTTTAGGAGGAATCCCATAAGGTCGACCATTAAAATTAATTTACGTGGAAGCTGTGTTGGCATCAATGTAGAAAAATAGGTAAAAATGGGTTGAAGCCAACAAGTTTTTTTATGCTCCCTTCCGATTTTAGGCTTAACCTTACATTTTATAGACATATGCCCAAAGAAAGACTCAAAGAATATTTCATGGGCAATATGATACTAGTGTATCATTTTTCGATATATCCACTGCATCCACCTAAAATTGATGCTGACATTTTGAAGCCGGAATTTCGGGGTTTTTTGAATTGTTTTAATAATTCTGACGCGCAACAAGATAATATTCAAAACTCACATTAGGATTATAAAACTCGTGATTCTACGTCGTTTAATGCATATCTCATGAGTGTGCTCCTTACAGCATCCTAGTAATTGGAGTCTAAAGGCCAATATTTGATGCGTGATTTTTTTTAAAAAACCTATTTTTTGCGTTTAAAATTTACAAGTGCCATTCAATTTCCTTTGTACCCCGCGTGAATTTAGTTTTATTACGCGACGGATCTAATGAGACCTTCCGCGATCGAATCCATCCACTAAAACCGCGGATATGGATACCCTGAAAATAGGAAAAGCAGCAAAAAATTATTTCGACAAATCCGCGTACTAAACCGCGATTTTCTTCAAATTTTTTTAAGTAAATGGAATCCTTTATACGCGATTATAATATTTGCGAAAACGCGTGTCATAAATTACAGAGATTCGCGTGTAATATGGGTTTTTCACCAAAAATAGAATGTGGAGGCACATCCGCGGTTCTTGAAGAATCTAATTAAAATTGGTATATTTGGACGTATTTTTGATAGGCGCTGACGAAACCGGATGCACATCAAAATCGTATGCACATTGCGCGACTTTTACCATCTTTAAGGTTTTTTGCAGTGTATGATGCAACTGGTGGCACACAATGGCCCCTGAGTGAAACATCGAAATATGCATAAATATTGACAGAGATTGATTCGCTGTATCCAAAAACGGATGCGCATCAAACGACTTTAACTAATTCGCGAATAACAGGCTTTTTAATTATAATATTAATTGAATGATTGTAATTTCAATATTACTCTTAATTTCCTACCCTTATAAGTTATCACAGTAATCAGTTAAACTCTCGCGATGGTAAACCATATGTTTTGATGAAGTTTTAACTGTATACATTCATTATTCTATGGGATTTTAGCAAAATAGTTGGAGAACTCCCAAATATTTTTTTCTAATATTTAGAATCAAACCAAAAAAAATATTTGCAACAATATTTTCCAACAATAAGTTTTTCTCTTTTGTTGTTGCTATAATATGCAATTTATGTACCCAATCTCTATAAATTTGGTATCATATTTTTCTACGCATTGTCTATTCTATATTCTTATATATATATATATATATATATATATATATATATATATATTCTTTAATTTATTTTTTGAGGGTTTGTACGGATTCTGGGACAGGATAATTTGGATTTACTTCAAAATTTTTTTATTATTTGTTGACTTTCCGCGAAAATAACTATTAATAATTAATAATAACTATTAATAACTATTAATAACTATTTAAACATCTACGAATAGATATGGACTGCTGTTCACGATTTATGCATACATTTTCTCATAACAACAAAAAAGATATTTTTAAATATTTTTTCTTTATATGAGAATAAGAACCGCTATAACTTTTGCGCGCATTGGCCAATTTCGTGAACGCGAGCAGATTTGAAAACGGATTTTTTTTCTTTACCTCTGTACCAAAAATCGTAGATGTGCTCGTAAAAAAAATTTTTAATTTTTTTCAAATGGAATTGTAAAGGAATTTTGTTATTCGCCATATACTGATATACAAGTTCTAAAACCATTTTTTCAATATGGCATATTGCTTATCGTGACAAAGAGTATATACTAGGGTTATGACTTTTTGAAATTTAAAATAGAATTCATTCCATTTTATTATAAAAAGGTTCCGCACAAATCACTTTGAAAAATGTTTTTGTTGAAAAAAATTCTATGAAATGAACATTTTTTTTCAAAAAATGATTTCCTGTTGCGCGAATGAATGGCCTTTGGCATATTAATGATTAAAATAACTTTTAATCCATTTAAATTTTAAAAATGGGCCCGCACAAACCACTTTTAATTTCTATGATATATGAAATAAATTTATATATAATATTAAATAATATATAATATATAATTGTTTCCACAAACATCCCATAAGGGACAAGGGAGACTTCTCTTTTATATGTTATATATATGTTATAAAACGATGAAATGTTAGTGAAAAAAAAGGGTTATGTCATTTTGGTTATGTCATGTGCCCCCATACATGAAAATGAAATGAAAAATAAAAACTTTAAAACCTTTTTGTGTGGAAGCTTTTTTTATCGAATCACTTTATAATTAATATTTTATGCAATCTTAGGTAAAAACTCATCAAAATATCATACAGGGATACGAGGTTGTAAAAAAGCCATAACCCTAGCTTATACCCCTTGAGCCATACGGCTGAGGGCATTATAATGTAGCAAACCCTTTGTCAGTACGGGTCACATTCAGGCACAATCCACAAGGAATCTGCCACCCCCCGATTTGAAGTAATTTAAAGTAAACACGTGCAATGGTATAACTGTTTATATCAACAAAACAGATATATCATATATATAACAGATATAATATGATATAATTGTGGGAATGAGTGTAACAGTTATGATATTGTTTGGGTTGTGTATACTCACAATAACATAACTGTTAGAAACAGTTCTGTGTTGTATATGAACGAGTGAGAACTTTATTTGTTTTTTCGTTCTCAAGTATCTGTTGTACAACAGATATTTTTCAAATACTACAGATACCAACAGATACTATAGGTGTAACAGGCTTGTGTGAATAACTTCTAAGGAAAATTTCATAAAAAAATAACATTTTTCAACATTTTTATTATTTAGGGGATAAATAAATATTAAAGACATTAACTGTTATAACTGAACGCATCAATTCGAATGTTTTTCTAGGTTCAGTGAATGGAATGTACGAGGGCTACTAGAAAAGTTTACGACCTAATAATGAAAACGCGAATATTTATCAAAAATAGTTTTATTATATTCCAAATATTTATTGCAAATAGTTTTGTTATATTGAAGCGTTTTTGTGGTTATTTCAAAACTAGGTTTAAAATACCTTTAAACCAATTTGTTTCCCGCAGGGAAGTGTTAGCTTGTTACATTTTTAAATTGGTGTGGTACTGATTAAAAAGAGAGGGGATAGAGAGAGTAACATATTTGCTTTCATATGGTTAGTTTAAACAAATACTTAGATATTATATGTGCCTACAACATCCCGAAAGGGAGAAGGCATACTTCTTCCATATCAGTGAGTGCACAGCGATTCATATTGGCAAAATGATATGGGACCTACTTTTATCGGACATTAAAGTCATTTCCACAGAAGTACAGTCATGGGGCTATATCGGTGTAGAAACAGGCTGATAAAGAACATATACACTTTATATGATCTTAAATTATTATTTCGAGGAGTTACAAACAGAATGACAAACATAATATACCCTCCATAACAAATTAAACTATGTTGTTATTCCTAATGGTTTTCATAATGCAGAATTTGTTATTGGTCCATGGAATGATTCTGAAGAAATTCGAAATTCACATTTTTGATTTGGTTTGTAGTACTCGGTCCAGTAGCACCATGTCTAACCAGATTTTGTATCCTGACTTTCGCGTCAAATAAGTTATAGGTGCTTTATATGTGCATATCATTATTATGTGACTTTTAGGAACGCGATATCTTATAGAGAATTTTACGGTCGTTGCCTTTTGCTTTAGTCACTTTTTGGTAAGGCTCGCAGTTTTTGAGATATACATATAAAAAACCCAATAATATGACCTATGACCATTAATAAGTTTCTTTGCACGCATGGGATCAACAGAGTATTTAGGACCTCATTTGTAATGACAAATCCTACATTTCTACGAAAATTCAGCTCTGTGGGAATTTTTCTATTTCAATTACTATTTTGTTTGGGCTACATACAATAAATACTTATTGTATCACACCAATATCCATTTATATCAGTTTGTACAAACCAGATATAAACACATATGTTCCTTTTTTCTGTCTATACCAACTTATATCATACCTGTTTGAAAAAGTATCAGTACCAACTTGTAACTGAAACTACATTCTACATATCCATACTCACTCAATGTTGGAAAATGTCGGAACTGATATATTCAGTTGTATCCATGCAGATGTTTAATTTAAAGTTTTTAGGCTAATATTTTAATTTGTTTGACTTTGCCATTTAAAAATTCTTCAAATGTTTTCTAGTTTAAACAAAACCAGTGCAAACATTCTAAGCTACCTACATATAAAATATGTGAATTGTTTATTTTGTTAAATGTGAAATAGCAGCTTGTTACCAAATTTTCAAATCACACAAAATACGCATATCCCAAAGTGCCTAAATGGAATTTACACTAAAACCTCAATGTGTGATATTGTAGAAATATGCCAAAGTTGATATCAGTTTGGCAAACTCTGAGGTTTAACGTTTAATCTGACTGGTGGTTTTGTGGTATGGCAATTTTGCCGCCACGAAGAATTTTGATATTTGAAAATATGGGAAGAACTAAACAACCCGCCACTTGCCTTCCCTCCGCTAGAGCTTTTTGTTTGTTACGGATTAGTTTAAGTGCATGACATAATGATGGTATTCTCTAAAATAAATCATCATAAATGATGTCTGGGTAGAGTATGTACGGGAAAATATGCCAGTAAGTAATTTTGTATTGGGTGTTGGTTGGTAAGCTACTTGATATGCTTGCTGGTACGTCGTCATCATCATCAGAGTCGTTCGTTATTGATGTATGACTACATTAAGAAAATTCCTAATGGAAACCACTTTTAGTTATGGCATTTAGAATGAATAAAAATACCACACAGCTAACCCTGTATGTGTGAATGTGAAATGCTGTTGGGCTAAAGAGCACTTTAAGACATTCAGTTGGGAGTTTATGCCAAGGCGTTTATTATTTGTGAACCAAAAATCATTATTTTTATATATTTGAATGTTAGCTTTTCTTAAATTGAAATTTTCTTGTTTTTTTATACTCTATTTTATAGCTTACGAAGCTGCAACATAGCGCTTTAAAAGTAATGTAAGACAAACTCTATTAAATTGAGATTTTATATCCCACTAAACATCAAACAAGCAACCAACCACCTATAGAAGCAACTAAAACCAAAAACATAAAAGATATAACATTGTGGGAATTTCAACTCCCGCCTATATTTTATAGAAAATCCATAAACAACTATTTAACAGAATGTGGTGCGTTTCGCAAGACAACCTAAAATTAAATTTTTATATATGATATTTAATTTTATTTAAGGGCCATTAAATTTATTTCGTTTATTGACTATCAACATATCTAACTTAAATATTTGCAATACAACCGATTTTTATGTCATGTCCATTGGTAAATTCTCATTCCAATAAGTTTTACATAGTCGAATGTTAAAGTTTATCTCTTTGTAGATATCGTTTAACCTATGTTATTCCACTACGAGGGGCACTACAAAATCTTCTGGCCTAGACAACACGCCGTGTCGCCGTGCGTCATCTGACCTTTTTTTTGGAGGTTTGACATTTTTTAGCCTAAGCGTACTCAGGACTGTTTGACATGCTACATTGTATTGGGTTGTTTACAGTGACTTCAAAAAATCACTTTGCAAAAAAATGGAATTTACTTATGAACATTTTTGTCGGATAATTTTTCACAAATTTCGACGTGGATAATCACGGCAAGAGTGCGTCGATCAAACTAAATCTTTGTATGTCGATAAAGGACCACCTTATATCACTATGAAAAACTGGCTTTATTAATTCAATCGTGGCCGACACTCGCAAAAAGACGAAGGTCGACCAAAATCGGCCGTTGTGCCAGAAAAAATTAAGCCATGCGTGAGCGGATAATGCAAGATGCTATATACTGTGAGATAAAGACATCATTGGGCATTTCTACCACCAACTAACATTTTACATTGCATGAACACCTGTCCGCAAAAATGGACTTTTCTCGCTAGATCCAGAAAAATTGTTCAATCGTTCCAGAAAAGGCTCTTCTGCAAAGAGATTGTGAATTAAAACAATCGCGGTTCTTCAAACGACATTTAAAAGATCGTCACAGATGACGAATCTCGGATCTATGCTTAGGGGCCCGAAACAAAACCGGAATCGACCGTTTGGATCTTCGGAAAACGAGCCAAATGCAACGAAAGTTGTTCGTGGATGAAGACCTTCGAGCAAATGGTCGCCTGTTTCTTCGAAAAAACTGACCGTGTGGCGACTGTACGACTTGAGAACTGTAGGCCGGTTAATTCTGAGTGTTACGATACAATTTGTTTGCCAGAGAAATTCGAAAAACGAACAAGAGAAGACGAATCGTTCTGCATCACGACAATACGACCTCTCACACATCGATTCAAACCAGCACCTGTTTGACCGGACAAAACGTGGAATTGATGGGTCATACGCCGTACAGGCCTGACGGGGGGATCCAATGACATCATTTAATTCCAGCACATCAAAAACCATGTTTTGGAGGTGTCTCAATCAAGCCACTGTAAATAACCCATGACACAATTACAAGGTAGTGGTATCACACCAGCTGTTCGAATATGAAATGTTAAATCCCTTTATAAAAAATATTTTTGTTGTAATTTCCCCAACAACATAAAGAAAGTTTTGACGTAACATTTTCAAAATTTTACGATGCCACTACCTTGGTAATTATGCAACATTATGAAACAACCCAACACATGGTCGTATGTCAAACTGTCCTGAGTACGCTTAGGCTAAAAACCTTCAAACTTTCCAAAAAAAATGTCAATGACTTCTGGCGACACTGCGTTTTGCCTAGGCCTGAAGGTTTGTTGTCGCCCTCGTACTAACACTGGTTAACGCGGCTTTGGCAAATTTGGTGGTAAATGTATACTACCTTTGTAATCAAATTGATTCATTAAAGTTGTTTGCCGTTCTAAATCGAAATCTGGAATGAGTTCGAATTCTTAGTCTCGTTCGAGTCTTAAATACCGACCGACGTTTTTTAATTTAATTTGAAAACAAAACAAGTAAAACAAGCTCCTGCGCCACAGTGTCCCTACCAAAATATCCGAATAAAAGTTTTGTATTCATATTATGATCCAAGATTGTGACATAGAGACCACGAAATCTGAATATCGGGTGGTGGATTTATGTATACCGACAATTTGCAGTAAGAATGTTTTAAACCACTAGTGAAGACTACCACATTCTAGCAGTTTCGGTATGATAATGTCCCTAAAACCTTGAAAATATCGAAAATCGGGAGGTAACGTTCTATGGGGCTATACCAAAGGTTAAGCTATAGCAACAAATTTCTATATGAAATTTCAACGCTACTAACGATGATAAAACATGAAATTTCAGCCATTTCTGTGTGATAATGATAATACCGAAAATCGAGATCTACCGTTCTATAGGGGGTGTGTCAAAACGTGGACTTATCGCAACAGATTTCTGGGTGATAGTTCTGAGCTACCAACGAAGACTAAATACCAAATTTCAACAATTTCGGTATGATACCGAAAATCTATAGTTGCCGTCATATAGGAGCAATATAAAAATTTTACCTACACGCAGAAAAATATATGTTAGAAATATGTTTGGATCCAAACAAATATTTTTTGAAACTGATTGCAAACAAATATCTGTTTGGATCCAAACATAATTTGTTTGCGTCCAAACAAATATATGTTTGCAACATTTTGTAGCATATCTCAATTTTACCAACCATATTTTTTATGTTAGAACATATTTTTCATGGGTGGAGAGATGATGTTTGTCAAAGAGAGTAACAACAGGGCTCTCGCGGCAGCGGAATGCCGGTTTATAATAAAGAGCTGTGTGTATGGTGTAATAGGAGACGCAGAAGTTTTGTGATGTGTATGCGTAAAACACGTGTGTTTCGTGCTTTGTTGTTGTTAACCAACGTAGCAAGCGAAGAGGAAAAGAAAAAAATGGTATTAAAATTTTTTCTTCAGTGTTCTAGAGACGATCGTTTATTAAAGACGGTAAAGTGAGTGAATAAATCAGTGTTTTGTCTTTTCTTAAAGAAATTGTGCTTTTGAGTAAAATAAATGTCCAATACATTTTATAATTGAATCAAAAAGGTGAATGGAAATATTTTATTGGACAAGGAAGAACTCTTATTTAATATTGGTAATTACGTGTATATTTGTATGTATGGGTGTACCTATTTATTACATTATATTATCGATTTCCCGCTGATGATTTCAACTTTGAAGAAAATGTGTTTTATTTCACAGCTAAGGAGAAGCGTTCAACGATGTTTCTATATAATTTTTTCTTGTTAAAAGTGAGACTTTTTATAAGTGATTTCATTAAGTTTTTCTTTTATTAAAGTCTTTTTTGTCTTTCTTTGGTTCTTTTATGTACCTATGTGTCCGCTGTGCTTTTGTTTTTTTTTTCTATGCCTTTCAATAAAACACCACCATTTATAAATGTGTGTATACATATATTAGAGATATCCGTGAGCGCTTGCTGAGAGCAAGTGAGCATACATTTCAATGTGTTTCACATTAAAATTTACACTCCCTTGCTCTCAACCCACTGGTGTTTTTGTTTGTGGCTTGTGGGTTTGTATTTGTTTTCACCCAAACATATTATTTGTTTGCATCCAAACATATAATTTGTTTTCACCCAAACAAATTATATGTTTGAGTGAAAACATATAATTTGTTTGCACCCAAACATATAATTTGCTTGCACCCAAACATATAATTTGTTTGCAGGACCCAAACATATGTTATGTTTGGGACTGCTTGCAAACAAATATATGTTTGCTGCAAAGTATGTTTGGGACATATGTTAGAGAGGCTTTTTTCTGTGTGTATAGTAACAAATTTTCGCGGGAAAGCTTTTTAGCCCCAAAGAAAACTAATACCGAATTCGGGTAAAACAGTGTGGTTAAAACCTTCAAAATATCAAAACTCGGGACTGTATATAGATACATATGGGGCCTATATTAGGCCGGGGCGATTTGAAAACCTTAATGGGCCCTTCGCGTTTCTTATTCCTGGGACTGAACTGAGCAAAAAAGTCCACTAGACCATAGGTCTACGGTGAAAATCGAGCCTCCCGATTTTGACTTTAAGTTTTTTATCCACGTTTTTTGGACATTTTGGCATATAAGCGTTTAACGATGTTTCTATATAATTTTTTTCTTTTTAAAAGTGCGACTTTTTATAATTTATTTCATTCAGTTTTTTTATTAAAGTGTGTTATGTATTTCCTTGGAATTTGGAATGTACCTAAGTGTCTTTGTTGCTTTGCTTTTTTTTAAATTTAAACGGACATATGTATGTACATATGTTCTTTTTTCACAACGGATTTCTATTGATCCTTCTTCCTTTTAAAGGTGCGAATAATATCTTTCGAAATAGTTATTATTATTTTAAATCGGTTAACAAATGGCTAAGTTATAGTGGTTGAAGTCTGAAAAACCCCACAAAAAAACTATAGCTGAATTTCTCACAATTTTTAAAATAAATATTGAACAAAACAAAAAACAGTATATTTTTGAAAATTATGAGAAATTCAGTTATAGTTTTTTGTGAAGTTTTTTAGACTTAAACCACTATAACTTAGCCATTTGTTAACCGATTTAAAAAAAATAATAACTAGTTCGAAAGATATTATTCGCCCATTTAAAAGGAAAAATGATCAATAGAAATCCGTTGTGAAAAAAGAACATATGTCAGTTTAAATTTGAATATGTAAGAAACTCAGATTTTCACTACTTTTACCGTTATAAAAAAATAAAACGAAGTGACCCAAACGAACTAAAGGCATTGTCGTTGTCCTTGGATCCCAACACGATATAATTTTGTATCAGAACGCTTGAATATTTTCACTTCGTTTTATTTTTTTATAACGGTAAAAGTAGTGAAAATCTGAGTTTCTTACATATTCAAATTTAAACTGACATATGTTCTTTTTTTCACAACGGATTTCTATTGATCCTTTTGCCTTTTAAAGGGGCGAATAATATCTTTCGAACTAGTTATTATTTTTTTAAATAGGTTAACAAATGGCTAAGTTTTAGTGGTTGAAGTCTGAAAAACCCCACAAAAAAACATAGCTGAATTTCTTACAATTTTCAAAATAATTATTGAACAAAACAATAAAACAGTATATTTTTGAAAATTATGAGAAATTCAGTTATAGTTTTTTGTGGGGTTTTTCGGACTTAAACCACTATAAGTTAGTCATTTGTTAAACGAATAAAAAAAAATCTAACTAAATTTGAAAATGTAAGAAACCCAGATTTTCACTAATTTTACCGTTATAAAAAATAAAACGAAGTGACCCAAACGAACTAAAGGCATTGTCTTTGTCCTTGGATCCCAACACGATATAATTTTGCATCAGAACGCTTGAATATTTTTCTGGTCAACTTTTGTAGCACAGTGCCATTTATCGACATTTTTCGAAAAGTTTGCACCTTCTCAAGTCCAAAACTGCCTGAAGGAGCGTTCCAATGCTTTTCGATGTTGTCCTTGTGTTCGATCGAAAATCTCAATGGTTTGGCTGTTATATGCCAAAATGTCCAAAAATCGTGGATAAAAAAACTTAAAGTCAAAATCGGGAGGCTCGATTTTCACCGTAGACCTATGGTCTAGTGGAATTTTTTGCTCAGTTCAATCCCAGGAATCAGAAACGCGAAGGGCCCATTAAGGTTTTTTCCTTCCATACAAATCGCCCCGGCCTAGCCTATATCAAATCGTAGACCGACCATTTTTAATACCAAACATCCTAGGAGTAACAGAAACTTCTGTACCGAATTATAAAGCCCTATCTTAAATATTGCGAGCATTTGTATATTGACTTAGAATTTTGTACTGATCAAGAATATATTGTTACGAATCTAACGAATTTAGATGAATTTCTGGTATTTTAAGAACTTGGATTGTAACGTAAATTGTTATCAAGCATTTAGTTTACTACTATATTTAGCTTACTGCAATCCTGAAGTTATCGCCTTGTCTCAATTTGTACTGTTTACTTCGCCATTGTTTTTGTTGTTGTTCTCTTTCTCTCTCATTTATTTTGACTACTCAGATATGTTTCTGCATTTTGATGTCAATCATTATAACCCCTTCTCCTCTCCCTTATTTACTAACTCAGCCCCAATTGTTGTTTACATTCACCGGTCTATGTATGTGCGTACATGTGTATATTTGCCAATCGGTTTCGCCTGAACATTGGAGCACCTCGCAATATGAGTATATAACAGTCTATGTATCAGTGTAATCTAAAGAGTAACCTGAATAGAGTAAAGCTGTGTGCTTACTAGTTACTAGAGCAGGGGTGAGCACGCCTGTATGCTAGCACACAAATTGTGAAAACGTACTCTTAGTTTTTGTGAACCATAAACAATTAAAAGTTTATGAAATTTTTTATTTATATTTTTTAATAATTTGCATTGTGGACGATTTTAGACAACATTAGTGTTTAAAAAATTTTGAAATAAGTAATGAAACATCAAGAAAAATGAAATATTAATTCTCCCTTAAATTTGCCTCTCTCTCTCTCTCTCTCTCTCTCTCTCTCTCTCGATTTTGCCCAGCTCTGTACTATTTGCTAGTAAAGAAATAAAGTCTTGTGTGAATAAGTGAATGACGTCAATAAAGAATTGTAGAATCGTAATCTAAAACTTACAAATCGTATCGGGGAATAAAACAACGTCTACACGGAGCTAAGTTAAAACTTAATTCCGCATACGAGGGGAACTAGAAAAGTTTTCGGCCTATAAAACATGTAGTGTTGCCAGACGCCATTTGACATTTTTTGTTGGAAAGTTTGACAGTTTTTAGCCTAAAAGTACTCAGGACAGTTTGACACATGGTCATGTGTTGTTTTGTTTACAGTGACTAGAAAAAATCGGTTTGCGAAAAATATTGAATTTACTTGTGAACATTTTCGTCCAATCATTTTTCACAACTTTCGACGTGGATAATTACGGCAAAAGTACATCGTATAGCACTATGATATAGCACATAGTATAGCACTATGAAAAACTGGTTTAATGAATTCAATCGTGACCGATGATCGCTAAAAAAAAGAAGGTGGTAAGGGTCGTACAAAACGGCCGTTGCGACAGACAAAAAATTAATCGGTTCGTGAACGGATAACATCCGGAATTTTCTTCGCTACAGTAGTTGTATTTATAAATGACCAATTATTCTGGCCCTTACGTCCCAGTGTGCGATGGGTTTGTCACTATAAGTACTATAACTGTCATTAAAACCAATTAATAACCTCTTGAGCATCTTAAATACAGAGTTAGTTATATTTTGTTCAAAAAGATCAAGAATTTTTTACACAGTTCCACAAGGGTTTTCGCTGCATACTTACTTTTGCGATATAAATGTTGGGCTTTTTGGGATTTGAACCGTACAGTTTCTTATGTATACAAATATTACACACTTTTCGCTGTTATCACCGAAGACCCCCTGGTCCATCACATAAAACTAATTGTTTCTTGTTTTCTATAAGTTGTAGTGTTTTGTATCCCTAATACATTTTGGTTTTAATGCTGCATACTAACTTTTGCGACAGACTGTACCTTAGGAGGAAATTCACGATGGACAACATTTCCGCGATGGTACACCCAATTCATTACAGTTGGTTCCGAGAGGGTTATTTGGAGTTTTTGGTCCATCTTCTCAGAAAGTACTAAATTGCGCCTGAAAAAATTATACCGTAGTAAAAAGGGCCGTCAGGATCAGAAAAAAGTCCATACACTGCATTTGTGGCATAAGTTTTCAAAATTTGTGTTTGAGGTACACAAAGTAATGAGGCAATATACTCGTAGTCCATATTCGAACCTTCGAACCTTGCGCCTCAACAAACTTTAAATGAATGGTGCTTACACCTGGAAAGTTTTTGCAGACTATGAAACTACAAAGTTCATAGATGAGTGAAATCAAACAAGTAAAAAAGTATCAGTCGGCTTTGCCGACAGAGATATACCCTCAGCCTATATAAGTCGAAACTTTCATCTACGTACAGAATTTTGAGGCTCTTTTTGGACATTTGAACTTGACGACAAAAATTTGGATTAGGATTAAAGTTCAAAAAGTTGCGGAGGAGGTACTTGAAGGAATGAACCGACACACAGTGTCACGACCGTGGCAAAAAATGGTCAAAACCAAGTACTTCGTAATACAAATTTTTTGATGAGAACTGATAGTAAACATTTCAATTTGAAGGAATTTGAATTGTGGTACTGATTTGTCAAGTAGTTTTGTCCATTTAAAGGTTCAAACCCGATAATTGTTGGAAATATGTTTTTTGTCCTTATTTTACTAAAATTAATAACTTTTGCTCTGTTCCAGAACCTGCAGGAGGCTACTATTGTTGACTACGATAACATTTTTATACCCTACACCACTATGTGGGGAGGGTATTATAAGTTGGTTTTGGCCAAAAAGTTTGTAACGCATCGAAATAATGGTCGCAGACCCATACTTATATATACCAAAATGAATGTCTCGACGAGCTGAGTCGATCTGGCTATGTGTGTCCGTCCGTCAGTCCGTCCGTCCGTCCGTCTGTCCGTCTGTCCATCTAAACCTTGTAATCACTCTACAGGTCGCAATTTTGATCGGATCGTCACGAAATTTTGCATGTTGATAGGGGTCCCGGAGTGGAAGAAGCCTATTGATTTTGGTGATGGTCGGATAATATTTAGGGGTCGGAAAGGGCAAAAAACTTAGGTGGATAAAATGACAACGTTTTTTTCCAAAGCGAATATCTCAGCTTCTATATGGGGTATACCAAAAGCAAAACCTGACAATGAAAGTAGAAAATATCACCTTTCTAATGATGTAAAGCAGGTGCTCGTAGGTGATCAAACAACGAAGATATCACAATAGAAGCAAATAAAACCCCAATTTTCATTTTTGCGATTTTAATTATATTGACGAATATCACAGCTTTGGTTGAAAACTTTCCAAAAACAAAGTCTGACTCTGAAAGTAGAAGATCCCCTCTTTACAATGATGCAAACTAGGTCGGCGTTGGTAACCAAATAACGGAGATATCGCAATAGTCGGTAATACATCCCATTTTTCTATTTTTTTGGAAATCACGCTACAGGTCGCAATTTTGATCGGATCGTCACGAAAATTTGAGGGTTAATGGGGGTCTCATAGATGAAGAAGACTATTGATTTTGGTGATGGTCGGATAATAATTAGGGGTCGGACTGGGCAAACACTTATTTGGAGAAAAGTCAACATTTTATTTTAAAGCCAATATCTCTATTTCTTTAAGAGGTATATCAAAAGCAAAACCTGGCAAGGAAAGTAGAAAATATCACCTTTACAACGATGTAAAGTAGGTTGTCGTAGGTGGTCAAATAGCAGAGATATGGCTATAGTCGATAATGCATCCCATTTTCCTATTTTTTTGTAATCACGCTACAGGTCGCAATTTTGATCGGATCGTCACGAAATTTTGGGGGTTAATGGGGGTCCCAAAGAGAAAGAAGCCTGTTGATTTTGATGATGGTCGGATAATATTCAGGGGTCGGAATGGGCAAACACTTATTTGGAGAAAGGTCAACGTTTTATTTCAAAACCAATATCTCTGTTTCTTTAAGAGGTATATCTAAAGCAAAACCTGGCAAGGAAAGTGGAAAATATCACCTTTACAAGGATGTAAAGCAGGTTGTCGTAGGTGGTCAAACAACAGAGATATCGCAATAGTAGATAATGCATCCCATTTTCCGATTTTTTTGTAATCACGCTACAGGTCGCAATTTTGATTGGATCGTCACGAATTTTGTGGGAGTTGATGTGGGTCCCACAGAGGAAGAAGCCTATTTAGTTTGGTGATGGTCGGATAATATTCAGGAGTCGGACTAAGCGAAAAGCTTATGTGGAGAAAAGTCAACGTTTTTTTTTATGCGAATATCTCCGCTTCTGGATGGAGTATTCCAAAAGGAATACCCGTCAATGGAATAAGAAAAGATCTCGTTTATATTGATGCAAAGTATGTTGGCGTAAGTGAGGGAACCGAGATATTGCAAAATTCAGTAATATACCCAATATTTCCATTTTTTGTAATCACGCTACAAGTTGGAATTTTTATTGGATAGTGACGAAATTTTTGGGGGTAGATGGGGGCCCCACAGAGGAAGAAGCCTATTGATTTTGGTGATAGTCGGATAATATTTAGGGGGCGGAATGGGGAAAAACTCATTTGGAGACAAATTCAAAGTTTTATTCTTTGTGAATATATCGGCTTCTAGTAGGGGTATTCCAACGGCAAAGCCTGTCAATGGAAGAAGAAAATATTACCTTTACATTGGTGTAAAGCAGGTTGGCGAAGGTGGTCAAACAAGGGAGATACCACAATAGTCGGTAATGCATCCAATTCTTCCATTTTTTGCAATCAAGCTACAGGTCGTAATTTTGATCGGATGGTCACGAAATTTTGGTTGCTTATGGGGGTCCCAGAGAGAAAGAGGCATATTATTTTTGGTGGTAGTCGGATTATATTCCCTAAAAGAAATGTTTACCAGTGAAAAGTTTATGCACAGGGGTAGTGGTGTAGGGTATCACATGGTCGGCCCCGTCCCGACTATAGCCTTTGCTCACTTGTTTTTCTTTATGTTATCAGAAAAAATAGTAAAAAATAGTAGATTCTTGCAGTTCTGGAACAGACCATTTTATTATGCTCCAATATTTTCATATTTAAAGTAATTTATCGTTGTAAAATAAATTTTTACAGTTGATTTGGATGTAATAAACGTGGATTTACTTTTGTTTAGTAGTAAATAGTGATCATATGGTGTTTACAGGTACCCAAGTCTGTAGTACTTAGTGCATCGATTATGTGAACCAAATTTGAAAATTATCGATATTATTTGCTGTTTGAGTTGTGAAAAGTGAGTAGTTCAAATGTATAAAGGTGCCAGCTGCAGAGGCCTGCAGACGAACATGTTATTTCTCTTTTTCAGTGACCACCTCATTAGGGAATTACCCCCTTTTTATATAAATGGTTTGCAGTGTCCACTAAAGTTCCAAAACGAATGGACCGATCAGCATATATTTTTGTGGGCTTATTAAGTACCTAATAATCTTGCTTTTGGACGAGACACTTTTAAAAATATAATTTAAAAAAATGGTGAACAGCCAAAGTCAACATTCGATTTTTTTACAAAAAATGACAGTTTTTGACAACTAATCGGTCAAAAAATGTTTATAAAGAAAATTCTCATTCCAGAATACAAGAGTTCGATGTATTCAATAAGCCCACAAATAATATGAAGACTGAACACCAAATTTCAGACATGTCGGGAGGATATTGAGGGCACAACCTTCAAAATACCGATAAAATCGGTATGTACGGTTCCATGGGGGCTATATGAAGGCGAGGACCTACACTGACAGATTTCAGGTGGAGAGTTATATACCCCCAACGAATACTAAATACTTAGGTCATATAGCTCGATTAATAAAAATTCATTGAAAATCTTCTAAATTTGTTACTTTAGTAATAGGACTTGCCGTTTCCAAACAAAATCGGGAAAGACTAAAAAACCCTAAAAATGTGAACTTTGACCGTGATTTGATTGAAAATCCCCTAGATAATTTTTCTTGTTTCTATGAACATTGCTGTTTCAGAATCCGCAAAAATTTCCCAGGTAAATGTTAGTTAAGTGCACCGTGCATGACATTGTTTTATAAGGAGGATATACAGTCAATGAGTTGTCCCAGTTTGAATTTCTATATCTCAAAAATGGTAAAACCTAAGAAAAAGTCATTAAGGTCAATCTTGTAGAGAATTTTCACTGCTATAACATTTTCTAGTTCCATTACAATAGGACTTGAGGTTTCCAAGAAATTGTGGAAACCTATAAAAACCCTAAAGTTGTGGGCACATTTTCAACGTATCAAAGTCTATATTGCAAATGTTGCCAATTCTTTCATATTCCATTTCCAAAAAAATATTTTTTTCTTTTCGCCCTACATCAACGATTTTTGGTACATAGGTTAAGAAGAAATTCCCCGATACAAATCCGCTCGCGGACAAAAGTTATCGCGGTTTTAATACTGCTTTTAAGAAAAAATTGTTATGGACACGCCAATTACTTTAATGAGCACAATAATCCCTACAAAGTTCTTACGAAGGGACGTCAGATAGTAGATTGCATAATATTTATAAAATGTTAATCAGTATTCGCGGAGTTTACAAAAAAATTGACAAAATTTAAAATGTAAACCGACTTTTTTTCAAAGCATCGGTCCATTTTACCAGTCAAAATTACAACAAAGTTAGTTTTAAATCAAAAATTAGTGGGACATCAATTGAGACCAAATTATAATGATAGAGATAATAATTTGGATGTTATAGCCAAAATAAAACAAGTGAGCAAAGGCTATAGTCGGAACGGGGCCGACCATGTGATACCCTACACCACTACCCCTGTGCATAAACTTTTCACTGGTAAACATTTCTTTTAGGGAATATAATCCGACTACCACCAAAAATAATATGCCTCTTTCTCTCTGGGACCCCCATAAGCAACCAAAATTTCGTGACCATCCGATCAAAATTACGACCTGTAGATTGATTGTAAAAAATGGAAGAATTGGATGCATTACCGACTATTGTGGTATCTCCCTTGTTTGACCACCTTCGCCAACCTGCTTTACACCAATGTAAAGGTAATATTTTCTTCTTCCATTGACAGGCTTTGCCGTTGGAATACCCCTACTAGAAGCCGATATATTCACAAAGAATAAAACTTTGAATTTGTCTCCAAATGAGTTTTTCCCCATTCCGCCCCCTAAATATTATCCGACTATCACCAAAATCAATAGGCTTCTTCCTCTGTGGGGCCCCCATCTACCCCCAAAAATTTCGTCACTATCCAATAAAAATTCCAACTTGTAGCGTGATTACAAAAAATGGAAATATTGGGTATATTACTGAATTTTGCAATATCTCGGTTCCCTCACTTACGCCAACATACTTTGCATCAATATAAACGAGATCTTTTCTTCTTCCATTGACGGGTATTCCTTTTGGAATACTCCATCCAGAAGCGGAGATATTCGCATAAAAAAAAAACGTTGACTTTTCTCCACATAAGCTTTTCGCTTAGTCCGACTCCTGAATATTATCCGACCATCACCAAACTAAATAGGCTTCTTCCTCTGTGGGACCCACATCAACTCCCACAAAATTCGTGACGATCCAATCAAAATTGCGACCTGTAGCGTGATTACAAAAAAATCGGAAAATGGGATGCATTATCTACTATTGCGATATCTCTGTTGTTTGACCACCTACGACAACCTGCTTTACATCCTTGTAAAGGTGATATTTTCCACTTTCCTTGCCAGGTTTTGCTTTAGATATACCTCTTAAAGAAACAGAGATATTGGTTTTGAAATAAAACGTTGACCTTTCTCCAAATAAGTGTTTGCCCATTCCGACCCCTGAATATTATCCGACCATCATCAAAATCAACAGGCTTCTTTCTCTTTGGGACCCCCATTAACCCCCAAAATTTCGTGACGATCCGATCAAAATTGCGACCTGTAGCGTGATTACAAAAAAATAGGAAAATGGGATGCATTATCGACTATAGCCATATCTCTGCTATTTGACCACCTACGACAACCTACTTTACATCGTTGTAAAGGTGATATTTTCTACTTTCCTTGCCAGGTTTTGCTTTTGATATACCTCTTAAAGAAATAGAGATATTGGCTTTAAAATAAAATGTTGACTTTTCTCCAAATAAGTGTTTGCCCAGTCCGACCCCTAATTATTATCCGACCATCACCAAAATCAATAGTCTTCTTCATCTATGAGACCCCCATTAACCCTCAAATTTTCGTGACGATCCGATCAAAATTGCGACCTGTAGCGTGATTTCCAAAAAAATAGAAAAATGGGATGTATTACCGACTATTGCGATATCTCCGTTATTTGGTTACCAACGCCGACCTAGTTTGCATCATTGTAAAGAGGGGATCTTCTACTTTCAGAGTCAGACTTTGTTTTTGGAAAGTTTTCAACCAAAGCTGTGATATTCGTCAATATAATTAAAATCGCAAAAATGAAAATTGGGGTTTTATTTGCTTCTATTGTGATATCTTCGTTGTTTGATCACCTACGAGCACCTGCTTTACATCATTAGAAAGGTGATATTTTCTACTTTCATTGTCAGGTTTTGCTTTTGGTATACCCCATATAGAAGCTGAGATATTCGCTTTGGAAAAAAACGTTGTCATTTTATCCACCTAAGTTTTTTGCCCTTTCCGACCCCTAAATATTATCCGACCATCACCAAAATCAATAGGCTTCTTCCACTCCGGGACCCCTATCAACATGCAAAATTTCGTGACGATCCGATCAAAATTGCGACCTGTAGCGTGATTACAAGGTTTAGATGGACAGACGGACAGACGGACAGACGGACGGACGGACGGACTGACGGACGGACACACATAGCCAGATCGACTCAGCTCGTCGAGACATTCATTTTGGTATATATAAGTATGGGTCTGCGACCATTATTTCGATGCGTTACAAACTGTTTGGCCAAAACCAACTTATAATACCCTCCCCACATAGTGGTGTAGGGTATAAACACATTTTCGGGTAACAAAAAATAAATTTTGGTTTGAAAAAATAGTTTTCACACGCATTCTAGAGTTGAAAATATTGGAAAAAATCTATAGGAGTACTTCTTTCATTTTTCTTTAAACTCTCAAGAAAATAGGCTGTATCTACATACACATAGAAGATTCCCCCTGAGGGAAAATATGGGGTTGTTGAGATAAATCATTAGGCTTCTAAAATATAATTTGGATTAGAATGTATTTAGCGTCTCTTCAGAATTTTGTGGCCCTTTTTCAACATTTGAATTTGCCGACAAAAATGTGGATTAGGAATTAACACAAATGTTGAACATTTGTGGGGGAGGTACGCTTAGGGAGGACCGATATGGGCCATTTTAGAAGTTAAACTAAATTTTGACGAAATATTAGGAGATCCAAAGTTTGGTCCAAGTTGGTTGCACCATTCAAGTGATATCGTCCTAACATTTTAGTGACATTTTTTAAATATTGGGGAGAAGTACCGGAAATTGGGGACCGGTATTGCCCCATGAAACTAAGTTTGGATAAAATATGACTAAGACCACCACCAAATCGGTAGAACAGTTCGAGAGCCACATATGGTGACATAGGGCTTTTTACACCTTTCGGGATGTTTTCCCAAGAAATATGGACCTGCTCCTGAAAAAATGTTTACCGTCGTAATGGAGGTAGCAAATGCAAATCGCTTCAACAAAAATCAAAGTGATTCGAGAGCAGGTCTTAAAGTGAACTTATCCGAAATTTTGTGTGGGAGGTACCCAAAGGAGTGTACAAATATAGTCCATATTCGAACCTGATCTATATCTGGTAGATATATTAGGATGTGCAGAGTATGGATTACATCAGTCACTCCCTTCAAGAGTTATCGTGCGCATATTTTTTCCGAAGATTTTTGAATTTTTGTGAGGGAGGCACCGGAAGGAGTGGACCGATATAACCCATCTTCAAACTTAAACTAAGATTGGACAAAATATTACGAAGGCTCTTGCGCTCCAACCACTACACACGGTGTCATAGGGGTTTTTCTGTGGAAATCACTCTAACGTCCAAATGGATTGAAGAGGTGGATGAAGTTTTGGTAAAATCTATTATATTTACGTAGTACTTTTGGTATTGAAAGCGGGATATGTAGGTCCATGTTTTCGTATAGCCCCCATACAAAGTGACGCGTCGTTGTTTTAAGGAATTGTTAAAATATTTGTCCCATTTGTCCACCGAATTGGTTGTAATTTGGTATTTTGTGTCTCTAGAGGCTCAAAAATACATCTTCTAAAGTTTGTTTATATAGGTCCACGTTTTGGTATAGCCCCCATATAACGCCCCCTAATTTTCGGTATTATGAAGGTTTTATCATCATTATAACACCGAAATTGATACTTAGTCTTCCACCCGAAATTAGTCGGTATACATAGGTCAACGTTTTCATATATCCCCCATAGAACGGTAAATTCCGATTTTCGGTATTTCAAAGGTTTTAGCCTCATTATTACACCGAATTTGCTGAAATTTGGTATTTAGTCTTTTGGGGAATTCATCGGTTTCGGTCCATGTATTGCTGTACCTCCCATATAACGACACATCCCAATTTTCGGTATTTTGAAGGTTTTTCGCCTCATTATAACACCAAAATAGCTGAAAGTTGGTACTTAATCTTCGTTGAGGGTATAAAACGTTCCATCTGAAATAGGTCGGCATAGGCCCACGTCTTCATATAGCCCCCTTGCGATTTTCGGTCCTCAATATCTCACCGATTTTTTAGTGATAGCTGCAAAATTGTCCACCTGAAATTTGTCGGTATAGGTCTATGTCTATACGTAGCCCCCATAGAACGGTATCTAGCGATTTGCAGTATGTTGAAGGTTGTGTGCTCAATAGCCCATCGAAATGACTGACATTTGGTAGTAAGTCTTCGTTACGGGTATACAACTTTCCACCTGAAATTTGTCGGTATAGGTCCATGTCTTCATATAGCCCCCATAGAACATTACCTCTCGATTTCCGATATTTTGAAGGTTGTAGCCTCATTTCCCACCTTTTGATAGGGGTATGAAACATTCCACCCGAAAATTTTCGGTTAGGTCGACGTCCTCAGATAGCCCCCATAGAACGGCACCTCATGCTTTCCGGTATTTTGAAATTTGTGTCCTCAATATACTACAGATATGACTGAAATTTAGTATTTAAACTGTCATTGGGTGTATTAAATATTGCAGAAGAGAATTATCAGTATAAGTTTATGTCTTCAAATAGCCCCCATATTAGCGTACTTCCCGATCTTCTGTATTTTGTAGGTTGTGCCATTGATATCCCATCGAAACGGCTGAAATTTAATATTTATTCTCCGTTAGTGATATAAAACTTCCCACCTGAAATTATCTGGTATTGTTCCATGTTTTTATACAGCCTCCATAGAAAGGTACCGCGGTATTTTGAAAGTTTTTGCAACATTATTTAACGGGAATAACTGAAATTTGTTATTTAGTCTTCTCTAGAGTTACGAAATTTTCCTCCAGAAATTTGTCGCTACAAGTAATGTTCTTTACCTATCCAAATCCGCAATATCCATGTTTAGGTCTAGTCGGTATTACCCAATTTTATGTATTTAGCCCAATTTGGAAAATTGTAAATATTGGTCCATGTTTTGGAAAGAACAAAAATGTCGCCCATATGAGCTTCTTTGAAGGGAGTATTACACAGTGCAACATTTTTAAAGTAATCTTGTGCAAACAATTTAAACTGAGAATTTTTTGAAAGTACAGACCCAAACGCATTTCTTAAAAAAGTCAATATTTAACCATGTTTAGATGGGCTGGATCTGACAAAACAAAACCCAATTGGAGTTTTATAGCCTCAATATATACTTAAAAAAACATACTAGAATTTGTTTGCATTCCACTTCAGTACACTTCGTGGTGGAGGGTATAAAAAGTTCGGCCCGGCCGAACTTACGCCGCACGTTGGGGCAAGATTGAAAAATGGGTCTTAATTGAAAAATTGAAACACAAATTTTTGATAATCTGTCTTGACAGGGTTACGAGTACAAAATTCTACCTCACTAGCCAAAATAGCAAAGTCGTATGTTATTTACTTTTCGTGTAGCACAGTGTTAAAGTTGAACATATTTTTAAAATTTAAGAAACAGGTGAAAAGTATTAAAATTTGCTGCTTTTAAATCGCCATAACGTAGTTTTTGCTACATAAACTTGGCATTTTCAAAATGGATATTTCAAACAGAGGTAATTGTTAATATTTTAGGAAAAAATTGTACTCAAAATGTCTTGTAGAAATGTGTTTAAAAAATTCGTCAAAATGTGTCCAGATTTTGCATATTTTTGATTTTGAAATGTATTGGAGTATAACAAAAAAGAGTGTCGAGAAGGTCGTGAGAACTTTTTTTGTATTTTTCTCTTGATTGTTGTCTTAGATATTGCGCAAACAAAACTTGCGTCTTTCTTGAGCATTTTGAGTTATGTCAAAAATTGTGGAAATAGCTGTGGGTCAAATTGTTGCATTTTGGGGTTTTTGTCTTCATTTTCCTGTTATTGTTGTACAGTATGTCGTGTTTTGGTTTAATGTCTGTAGTCACCCTACATAAGACAATGTGTGCAGGACCATCATTATGTTATAGTTACTATATATAATGATTTATATAAAATGATGGCGATGCACAAGGGTTGAAATCGCAAAAAATGGAGATTAATTAAAAAAATTAAATTCGGTTTTTGGTATAACTGTCGTTGCATGGTAATATGGTACAAAATTCTAAGCCTTTAACCAAAATGTCGAGATCATATATTGTTTACTTCTACAGTTACACTGTAATAAAGCTAAAGAATTTTTAATAATTTCAAAAGCACCATAAAAAATTAAATTTTGTTGGTGTATAAAGAGTAATATTTTTTACGCATCAAAAGTGCCCTTTTTAGAATGGAATCGTCAATTTTGGTTAGAAAGCTGAGTCTTAGAAAAATATATTTATGGCAAAAGTAGTTTAGAAGCATATTAAAAAGTAATTTAAAATGTATCCATTTTTCCCGTTGAAAAGTATTTAGAGTTAAAAAAGGAGGGGAATATTTTATATGGAGGTTATTCCAAAACGAGAATATATAGAGATGGTGTTTGATAGAAATAATATCCCTTCAAAATGCACAATTCACAATTTCAGCTAGTTTAGTTGCAATATATGCATAAAATATTCGAAAGCCCCCAAATTTAACTGTACCTCTATATGGGACCTATACCAGAACATTGAACTATGTATATTGACAAATTTTAACACTATGAGTTCTTGGGCATTCAGAACTATAAATCCTAATTTACAGATAAATGTACTAAAGACCCTCGAAATACATAAAATCGTATGTATGGGAACTTTACTAAAATATTGACCTAACTTAATAATTTTTTGCCAAATATTAGCTTAACCAATAATTTATCATATTACAAAATTTTAGATTCATCAAATAAGAAATGTAGGCAAAACCGTAAAAACACTTTATAGCAGCTATGAACAAAGCAGTACTCTAGCGTCGATTCATGGCACAAATACTACAGTCACACATATTATTTTGTGCATCATTGTTTTATAGTTTTTATGGTACCCATCTATGCACCAAAAATGTGTTCCGTTATATTGATTGAAGTGTAAACATTCGAAAAATATTAACATTAGATCACTCAAATGCTTCCCTGAATTAATCTCCGTTTTTTGAATCTTGCCCAAATGTGTGCCGTTCTTACATGTTAAATCTCTGTTTCCGCAAAAACGAAGATACTACGCCAGTTTTTTCATTGCAGCGGAAACGACCCCCAGAGAACGCGATAAAACGCGCGATATTTTTTTTCAAAAACAATTTCCTACCTTGGAATTTCTCGTATATCGCGTTTTAGTAGATGGATTTTATTTTTTTTAATGATTTATTAGATCCGCAACCTAAAAATCTAAAATTTGCAATCAACTACGAGGAAATCGAACGACAATTGTAAAAACTAGGCCCGAAAAATATGATTTTTAGAAAAATGTTCGCATAAAATTTTCGTATTTAGATGCAGATTCCTGTGAAGCTGTGTAGACTACATTCACAACACATATGTATGTATATCAAATAACTCAGAATCGCGTGTTCTACAATCCTATAAATGTTTTTTTTTTTTTAAACCTGTTTGCGGAACCAAATTAGAAGTAAATTTCAAAAAACGCTTAAAAAATCTGGCTTCAAAATGCCAGCATCATTAATGGTAGACGCAGATGAGATTTTGAAAAGTTATGCATTGGTGAGATTTTCTCTATTTAGTTACCTTCATTTTTTACATTGCCAAGAAAATCGTGAAATGTGTGGTTTCATCACAAATCGAGACAAAACAAGAAAATGTACGTTGGCTTCAACTCATTTTTCCAATTTTTTTTAACCTAAATATAGCTACAGGTTCCACGCAATTCAACTTTTAAGGCCAATATTTGTTGCCAATTTTACAAACATTTCATGTTATCCATAAGCATTTCATTTGTATAATATACAATCACAACTCACGAGTTACAAACGGGTAAACCTTGGCTCTAAACCTGGTTAGTCAAAAGACTAAGGGTATAAACATAATCTTGAACTATATTAAATATTTTTCCACTCATACAAATGGAAATAGAAGGAAAAAATTAATTTAACCTTCGTATTATGAAATATGCACTAATGAAATACATATACATACATATATATGTATTCCAATTTGATTAACTCTCTAAATAGATGTATATGTGTATACGCTCTCTTTTTAAACAAACATATTTCCAGTAACTAGACGAAGAAGCTGTGATCTTTAGTATTGTATTATTTGCTTAAAATTCTGCAGTGCTTATTCATAGTCAACTGCTGTAGAAGCTGAGTAGCAAAGAAAACATACGTTGGTTGAGCAAATGAAGTTTCCATGCATTGTCAAATTAAGTTATCTGATTGCTTGTTGTTAGTTTGCTTTGCTGATAGGAATACCCTTGTATTCATCATTTGAATATTTTTGGTAATTTTGCCTTTTACAGAAGATACCTGACATTCTAACTATGCTCAAGACACTTCAACGAAGCCAGCACTCATTGATGCTGTATTCGGATGACAATGCTCATTGTTGTATCATTTGTTTGTACACATTCAGAATATGTACAGTATCGGCCAAAACTAAAGCACCCCCTCAGTCAATTTTTTTGAAATGATAATTTTTTTATGAAAACTAAATTATAAATTTATTTTTTATTTTTCTTTTTATTTATTTATATCTTTATAATTGAAAAATACAAAAATAAGGAGATCAGAATTAATTCAACAAAAGTTAAAATTCAAAAAACATTTTAGGTCGCAAATATAAGCGGACAAAACTAAAGCACCCCCCAATTTGAGGTACAACAAAAACTATTGAAATCAATATTTCGTTGCGTATCCTCTATTCTGATTGACACAATCACATCTTTTTGGTATAGAAGATACTAAATTATTAATTACCGCAGGCGAAATAATTGATTTTCGGAAAATTTAGCTTAAATCTTCAAAATACTGAAAATCGGAAGGTACCGTTATATGGAGGCTATACCCAAACGTGGACCCAGGTCCACGATTTTTGGTGGATATGTTTTGTGACCACTAAGAACCCTAAGTACCAAATTACAGCTAATTTAGTAGGAAAATGTGGCTTAAATATCCGAAATACCGAAGATCGGAAGGTACCGCTATAAGGGGGCTATACCAAAACATTAGCCGATATTGTTCATATTCATCCAAAAATGATGCTACAGCATTCTCTGGTCAAATACTAAATCCCTTAGGTTTAAAAATTAGCAAAAGAACGAATTGCAAAAGTACGGTAGACGCCGGCTTATTCAGTCGACGACCAGCAAAAAACCTTCCGCAGAGTCTTTGCAATATTTAGGATTTAACGGTTGCCCATTTGGTCCAAACCTTTTACCATCTGAATACTTTAAATTAAACATAGATTCATCGGAAAACAGTTCAAATGGGTCTTGGCGAATGCCAGTCTGGCTCCTTTATTTTTAGTCGATATGAAAGGTTTTTTTTTTGCTGGTCGTCGACTGAATAAGCCGGCGTCTATCGTTCTTCTGAAATTCGTTCTTTTGCTAATTTTTAAACGTTAGCGTATTGTATTTGACTAGTGGATGCTGTAGCATCATTTTTGGATGAATATGAACAATATCGGCTAATGTTTTGGTATAGCCCCCTTATAGCGGTACCTTCCGATCTTCGGTATTTCGGATATTTAAGGCACATTTTCCTACTAAATTAGCTGTAATTTGGTACTTAGGGTTCTTAGTGGTCACAAAACATATCCACCAAAAATCGTGGACCTGGGTCCACGTTTGTGTATAGCCTCCATATAACGGTACCTTCCGATTTTCAGTATTTTGAGGATTTAAGCTAAATTTTCCGAAAATCAATTATTTCGCCTGCAGTAATTAATAATTTAGTATCTTCTATACCAAAAAGATGTGATTGTGTCAATCAGAATAGAGGATACGCAACGAAATATTGATTTCAATAGTTTTTGTTGTACCTCAAATTGGGGGGTGCTTTAGTTTTGTCCGCTTATATTTGCGACCTAAAATATTTTTTTAATTTTAACTTTTGTTTATTAAATTCTGAATTCCTTATTTTTGTATTTTCCAATTATAAAGATATAAATAAATAAAAAGAAAAATGAAATATAAATTTATAATTTAGTTTACATAAAAAAAATATCATTTCAAAAAAATTTACTGAGGGGGTGCTTTAGTTTTGGCCGATACTGTACGTGATAATACAACAACGTCACAGTGCATATGCCACAAGTTCCGTTTCCGTTCCGTTGATATCGTGTATTCATGAAAATTCAAATTTGGTAGCATTTACGTGGAATGAGATATTTATAGAAATATTGCTGCCATATGTAAACTATCAAAAAGTAAATTAAGAGATAGTTCACACAAGGCTCTGGGTTCATAGGTACATATGTACGAGTATATATCAAAATCAAGCATTCTCGTACAAAACTTCCGGAATGTATCAGGCAAAAAGTTTGTGATTTATTAACATTTTTATAGTACAAGTATACTGCAAAGAAAAGCTTTGAAATTGTTACTAGATTATTATATGTGTCATGTAACTAACCCGTTCTATTGGGGCTATAGCAAAACGTCGATCAATACCGGCAAATTTCTGGCGGAAAGTTTTTAGACTCAAAGAAGGTTAAATACCAATCCGATATTTTGGTACGATAATGTGGCTAAAACTTTCAAAATGCCGAAAATCAAGAGGTACGGTTCTATGGGAGATACAGGAAGACGTGAACCTATACCGATAATTTTCTTCTGGACAATTTTATGACCCCAAGCATGACTAAATAACAATTTTCAGTCATTTCGGTGGAATATTGACGTCAAAACCGAAAATCGCAGGTACCGTTCTATGGGGGCTATATCGAAACGTGGACCTATACCTCCGAATTTCAGTCGGAAAGGTTTTTATCTCCAAATTTCAGCCATTTCCGTGGACCACAACCTTCAAAGTACCGAACATCGGGAGGTACCGTTCTATGGGGGGCCATATTAAGGCGTGGACCTGTGCCGACAAATTTCAGGGGAAAAGTTTAATACTCACAACGAATACTACATACTCAATATTGGAATGTTGAAGCCACAAACTACAAAGTACCGAAAATCGGGAGATACGGTTCTATGGGGGCTATAAAAAGGTGTGGACCTATACCGACAAATTTCTGGGGGAAAGTTTTATTCCCCAACGAAGACTAAGTACCAAATTTCAGCCCTTTTCGATGTGATAATAAAGCTAAAACCTTCAAAATACCGAAAATCGGTTGGTACCGTTCTATGGGGGCTATATCAAAACGTGGACTGATATAGCCAATTTTCAATACCAAACATCGATTTCAACAAACGGACATGGATGAATATATCGATGTGTTACAAACGGAATGACAAAGTTAATTATACCATCCATATTATGGCGGAGGATATAAAACCTACATATTATGGTTGAAGGTATAAAAAACAAACCCAGTATAGGTTGTTTTTTCCACAACATTAATGTACGGCGTACAGTGGTTAAGAAATTGATTTTCCTGGCCAAAACCCCAATTTTTTGTCGCCACCGATTGTTAACTTCTATATGGGATTCGATAGTAATCATTTGTGATTTTTTGGTTGGTTTTTTTAATCTTGGGCCTCAAACTTCGGTCCCGAAGAATTAAAAACAAGTAAGCCAAGGCTATAGTCGGCTATGTGATACCCTACACCACTACCCCTGTGCATAAGCTTTTGACTGGTAAAATTCAAAATATTAAAATATCGCCTTTGCTCTGAATGTCTTCATTAATACAGGTCAATTATGTTGAAACGCATTTAAGTGCATCGTCAGTAGAACTCTAATAAAAAAAATGGAAAAGTGGGATGTACGCCAACCATCAATAGGCTTCTTTCTCTGCGGGGGTCTCATCAACCTCCAAAATTTCGTGCGGATCAGATCAAAATTCCGACCTATAGTGTGATTGCACAAAAAATGGAAGAAAGGATGCATTACCGATTATAGCGATTTCTCTGTTGTTTGACCACCTATGACAACCTACTTTCCTTTCAAGGTTTTGCTTTCGAAATACCTATTACAGAAGACAGATATTCGCTTTGAAATAAAACGTTGGCCTTTTCTCCAAATAAGTTTTTTTTCAAATTCCGACCCCTGAATAATATCCGACCATCCCCAAAATCAATAGGCCTTTTCCTAACACCCAAAAGTTCGTGACGATCCAATCAAAATTGCGACTGTAGCGTGATTACAAAAAATGGGATGTATTACCGACTATTGCGATATCTCCGTTCTTTGGCCACCTACGCCAACCTGCTTTACATCATTGTAAAGATGGGTTTTTCTACTTTCATCAGACTCTGCTTCTGGAAGGTCCCCACCAAAGCTGTGATATTCATCACTATTAATAAAATCGCAAAAATGAAATGTTGTGTTCTATTAGCGGCTATTGCGATATCTTCGTTGCTTGACCAACTACGTTACATCGTTGCAAGGGTGAAATCTTTTACTTTCATTAGCAGGTTTGCTTTTGATGTACCCCATATAGAAGCGGAGATATTCGCTTTGAAATAAAATGTTGCTTTTTTTCTCCAAATAAGTTTTTTGCCCATACCCACCCCTGAATATTATTCGACCATCACCAAAATCAATAGGCTTCTTCCCCTCCGGGACCTTCATCAACACTCAAAATTTGGATTAAAATTGCGACCTGTAGCGTGATTACAAGGTTTAGATGAACAGACGGCCAGACGGACGGACACACATAGCCATATCGGCTCAGCTCGATTTTCGGTATTTTGAAAATTGTGACTTCAACATTCGACCGAAATGGCTATAATTTGGTATTTAGTCTTGGGGGTATTCAACCTTCCCCTCTAAATTTGTCGATATAGTCCACGCCATCATATAGGCCGGTATCCGGTACTTTGAAACCGAAATTGCTTGAATTTGGTATTTTGTCTTCTTCCTAAACGGATGGAAACTAATTGTTCAGTTTTACTTCAATACAACTCGTGTTGGGGGGTAAACAAGATCGCCCGGCCGAACATAACGTCGTTCTTACTTTTTCGTCTTTAATTCTTTGTTATGTTGGTAAACATTGTTGTCTTATATTTGCCCACCATTGCTATCGAAAACAATATGCTTTTCGAATGTTTCTCGATAGTTTTGTGGATATTTTGTTCGAGAACGACACACTAGAATGAATTAAAAACGATTCATTTATCGCTCAGTAGTGGGATTCTCTAACACATTTTTTGAGTAAAATTAAAACGGTAAACTTAAAACGAAAAATTATTAATGAAAATATCGAAAAAAGGTTGACAACACTCTTCCTATCGGTAGAACTTTACGACTACTATTTTTTGTCGTTAACTTACAGAAAAATATCGTTAAGTAGCGAAAATATAAAATAAAAAAAATATATAAGCATTTTAATTATACCGATTTTTGTCGGTAACTAAAAAATCGCACTACAGTTTGTGGCAGAAAAAACCTTCGATTTGGAATATCGTTAATAATATTATAAGCAAATGAATTTATGATAGTTTTTTACGATGTTTCTGGTATGTACCTTTTTCGACTTTATTCCTTGTTATTTATTCCTTTGCGATTCTGTTGGTAAAAATTGTTTTCTTATATTTGGTAAACTACCCATACGTTGTCCACGGTGCTCTTGAATCAAATTTAAATGGTAGGTGCATATACGTGGGAAGTTTTTGCTGATTCTGAAACTACAATGTTCATAGATGAAAAAAATCAAAAAATTTAAAAAAAATCGCCGGGGCGTTTTTTTAAATAAATCGCGATTCAAGTTGACATTTTTGAAATGGGACTAAAGAAAATGTTGTAGCTATGAAAATTCACTACAAGATTGATTCTTATGATATCTTCGTAGTTTTTACCGTTATTGAGATACAGATGTTCAAATTAAGACAATGGATTGAATGTAACGCCTCCTTGTAAAACAATGTCATGATTGCAATTTCCCAACTTAAGCCTATATACCTCCAAAACGGTACAACCTAGGAAAATATTGCGAAAGCCAATCTTGTAGAGAATTTTTACAGCAACAACATATTGTTTAGTCCCATTTCGAAAGGATTTGCAGTTTTCGAGCTACATCCTGTAGACCTATGAAAAAAATCTGAAAGTTTGATCTGAACCTTTATATCTCAAAACTGGTAAAACCTATGAAAATATCGATTAGCCAATCTTATACAGAATTTTCACTGCTACAACATTTTCTTTAGTCCCATTTCGATAGGACTTGCGGTTTCCAAGCAAAATCAAAAACCTAAAAAAAACTAAAAATGTAAACTTTGATCGCGATTTATTAAAAAAATCATCCTGTGATTTTTTCTTGTTTTTGGATTTTTCTCATCTATAAACGTAGCTGTTTCAAAATCCGCAAAAACTTCCCTGGTGTAATGCCATGTTCAGACTAGCGGTAATTCGCTCTCTATTCGTTGTTGGACCCCAAATTACGATACAATTACTTCATTTCCCATACAAAATTTTGAGAACGAACAACGATTTTTGTACTTTGTTCAATTTAAATTACTCTCATCTCTAACAAATGAGAGAATTTATCGAAATAAATTAATTATGACAGGAAAAATAAAAAATTAAAAATGTATTAAAAATCCAAAACTTTTTAGAAAAACTGCAAAATATGAATGAAAAGTAAACAGTTTAACGACTAGTATACATTCAAATCATAGCAAATTTTGTTTTCTCTTCCATTGCAGTTGCATTTCTTGTCCATCGTTTCAAATTCGCGTACAAATTTAGAAACAAAAATCAAATGCCTGCCGCAATGTCTGTATACTAAAAAGATATGTTGGCAGGTCTCTCTCTCGTTAATTATTGAAATAGAAAAAATTGAAAATATACTGAAAACACCAAAATTGTGAGAAAAAATGGAAAACATGAATGAAAATAATAGAATTTAATATTAAATAGATATCTGAAAGAAGGATAAATATTTTTTCAGTTCATATAAAATAATTTTACCCGTATTTTGGTTGGAACTTTCTTTAAAATCAGAAAACAAAAACTATGAAAATATGAATCATGTTGCTATGAATTGTGTACCATGTCGCACAATGTCGCGAGTTCATATTAACTGTGGCCAAAAATAGAAGGAGTTGTCGTAGGTGCATCAATTTTGGTACACGTACCTATTATTGACTTGCAATCTTCAAGACAAAAATTTGGGTTGGTCGGTCCACGTTTTGATATAGCCCCCATAGAACCGTACCTCCCGATTTTCGGTATTTTGAATTTTTTAGACACAATGACCAACCGAAAGTATTCAAATTTTGTGGTTAGCCTTCGCCAGAGGTATCGAACATTCCAACAGAGAATTGTGGGCTTAGGTCCACGTTTTGATATAGCCACCATACAACGGTACCTCCCGATTATCGGTATTTTGAAGATTTTAGCCTCATTATTACACCGAAATTGCTGAAATTTGGTATTTAGTCTTCGTAGTGGGCATTATACCTTCACCTTGAAATTTGTCTGCATAGGTCCACGCCTTCATATAGCCCCCATAGGACGGTACCTCCCGATTTTCGGTATTTTGGAGGTTTTAGCCTCATTATTACACCGAAATTGCTGAAAATTGGTATTAAGTCTCCGTTGGGGGACTTATAACCTTCCACCAGAAATATGTCGGTATAGGTCCTCGTCTTCCTATAGCCCCCATAGAACCGTGCCTCGTCATTTTCGGTATTTTGAGTGTTTTGGCCTCAATATCCACCCGATATGACTGAAATTTGGTGTTTAGTCTTCATATTGTTTGTCAGCATATTGAATATATCAAACTCCTGTCTTTATATATGAGAAATTTCCTTTAAAAATTTTTTTGACCGATTAGTGGTCAAAAAACGGTCAATTTTTTGTAAAAATTCAAATTTTGATATTCGCTGCTCACAATTTTTTTAAAAAATTGTTTTTTTTTTAAATTCTCTCGTTTGGAAGCAAGATTATTAGGTACCTAATAAGCCCACAAAAATATATGATAATCGGTTCATTCGTTTTCGCGCTATAGCCAACACCGAAAAACGATTTGTTAAAAAAGGGGGTATCCTCTCAGTGAGGTGGTCGCTGAAAAAGAGAAATGACACATTCGTCTGCAAACCTCTGCAGCTGGGACCTTTATATATTTGAAGTACTCACTTTTTACTACTCATACAGCAAAAAATATCGATATACACTTTTATACAATTTTTTCCCCACTCCACTCAATTTAAAATTTGCTTCAGAAAATTAATAAACTTAGTAATAATTGTTTGGGTAAATGTAAACACCATATGATTAATATTTACATGCAAACAATAGTATAGCCAAGTTTATTGCATCCCAGGAGAACTTAGGAACCATTTTTGCAGCGACCGTTACTTTTAAATTTTAAATATTAACGCATTATATAATTTATTAATTTTAGAAAAAAAAAACACAAAAATACGTATTAGCTAAAATTGTCGGATTTAAATCCTCATATAGCAAAAACTACTTCACGTATTAGTACCAAAATTCAGATTCTTCTTAATTAATATGTTTTCTATCACTCCCCATCAATAAATTTGTTCAACGAAGTATTTAGTTTTTACCATTTTTGGCCACGGTCGTGACACTGTGTGTCGTATGAACGGGTTAATTCGTGTACGTAATTATGAGAACGAACGACGTGATTCAAATGCTGGTATGAACATGACATAAGACGTTTTTATTTAAAGTTAGTTAAGGTGCACTGTGTATAACATTGTTTTATAAGGAGGCGATACGGTCAATCCATTGTCCTAATTTAAACTTCTATATCTAAAAATTACGAAGATATCACAAAAGCCAATCTTGTAGAGAATTTTCATAGCTACAACATTATCTTAAGTCCCATTTCCATAGGACTTGCGGTTTCCAAGCAAAATCGTGAAAACCTAAAAACCACTTAAAAATACCACGTTGAATCGCGATTTATTTAAAAAGCGCTCCGGCTATTTTTTGGTTTTTTAATTTTTTTCATCTATGGACATTGTAGCTTCGAAATCCGCAAAAGCTTCCCATGTGTAAGAACCTTCCATTTAAATTTGATTTAAGAGCACCGTGTGTCTTTATCAACACTTAATGTTTAAATTATACGTAGCATTTATATCGAAATTATTTGAAAATGCAAATGGGAATTTTATACAAATAACATAATTTTTTTTTTATTCTTGCCTTATTAAGGCAAAGGTCATTTATGGTGATATTTATTTAATTAATTCTCTTTCGAGTTGAGCTGTTTAGACCTAAGAGATACATTGAAAATTTAGGAGTCTACCGAAGTCCCACGCATCCAACCAACGTTTCATGGGTGGTTAGTCCGATCTTCAGGCATATTAGGATGTTGTTTTTGTGGCAGATGAAGGCAAAGCTTGATAACTAGTATATATACCCAATTCATTAGATAAATGTATATGCGAAATTGTCGGGGAACCAGGTTGGAATCCCAGCATGGCTCATGCTGAAATTATTATTTTTGAAACAAAAAATTCCAAAGTAAAAAATGTTTCTCGAAACAATTTTTCTTTCGAAGAAAAAAACATTCACCAAAGGTTCGAAAATGATGTCGTTTTCGAACTTTTGGCGAACAAAAGAAAAGCACATGAAAAATCAAGAACATTTTTTTTTTTAAATCAATATTTATTTTAAAAGTTAAAGGACAAGTCACAGGATATTTACTATCCTCTGAAGTGTGGTCTATTCATCCCTATTGATTCTTTACATTTTTGCAAACAAAAGTAAAGTTCTATGACAATCGAATTAAGATTGGACGTTTAACCTCATTCTCAGAAAGACCTCTAGTCTTCTCACAACGGTCTATTGATATTCTTATCTTTTTTATGAGAAGTCCTCCTTGTCTTCTATGAAGGACATTGTGGTCTCTATGGGAAATCTTACTGAATACCCTGTGATACAAAATAGAAGTCAAGATCTGGGGGTGGACAAATTCCTTTTCAGAATGAAAGCCCCAATAGAGAACCCCAAAGGATCCCATAACTGCAATTTCTGAGTTATGACCAGGGACGTACGCAAGGGGGGGGCACAGGGGGCCCGGGCCCCCCCCCCCCCCCGAAATGGTTTGGTAGACCAAAAATTCCTTTAGCTACTGTAATAGATCATTAGCTTTTTCTTTCTCATAAAATAATTTTATGTTTGGATATTTCAAATGAAAACATACATTTTCTGAAGTTTCTGTACGGAAAATGTACTTCGTTAACAAATTTTGTAAGAAATAATTTCGATTTTTTTGTTCGAAAATTTTTAACTTTTTGCTTGAAATTTTCAATTTTTTGTTTGTATTACGGCTTTATGCCATATCGTTCCAGTATCAAAAAAAAAATAAATAAATAAATAAATAAATCAACTCGAAGTTCCGTAATGATTACACTCCATCTTTGCTAGTTCATTTTTGAGGTTTATGGTTTTCGTGGACTATATATCGATAACCAATTATATATTTATTTCGACAAATTTGTTGTTCACATTCTTTATGGTATTGAGGTAATACTGGGTACCACGGAAATAATATAAACAACTTTATGTCCAGCTTCCGTCAAATATTAAAATTTGCACATGGTAGATGTTTGCAGAAATAATTGTTCACAGTTTTTCCTTTAGCTTGTAGGGATTTCATTTGATCGGTTTGTTGAAATCTGATACCTCTATTCCTTTTTTAATTTGATTATATCACAAATGTTGTCAAATATTTCATATTCCATTTCAAAAAAAAAAATGTTAAATTTTTTTTCGCGCTACATCAAAGATTTTTGGTACATAGGTTAAGAAACAAATTCCCAGTACGAATCCGCTCGCGAGCCTGTTTTTTGTTGATGCGGACAAAAGTTATGGCGGTGTTATTTTCGTTTTAAAGAAAAAATTATTATAAAAACGCTAATTATTTTACCGCGAGCAATTGCTACTAAAAAGTTATCTGGAAGTGGCTTGAGTTAGTAGATTGCATAATATTTGTTAAATATTACTCAGTACTAGCGAAATGTATAATAAATTGATAAATTATGGAATGTAAGTCAACTTTTTCAAAATAAAAGTCCATTTACCCGCTATAAAATTAGGAAAAAATTCGTATGGAAGCAAAACTTCACGGTGAATCAAATGAGACTAAAATCACACAGATTGGTATTATAGTTTCCAGAATAAACACATATTTTGGTTAAAAAATATTTTTTTGTTTGAAAAAATATTTTTTCACATTCATTATGTAGTATAAAATTTTGGAAAAATCTATGGGAATACTTCCTTCATTTTGCTTAAATCTCCCATTAAAATATACGGATTTTGCTTTATAGACATTCATATCAAAGCTTTTCTATTGAGGAAGATAATTGGGTTGCTGAGGATATATCTCAAGGCTTCTGAAATGGAAATAGAGGTCACATAACCCATTTTAATTTATGCATTTTAAAATACGTGTAAATCTCGTAATTATCAAAATCATTTTGTCCGCATGTGATTTTCATGTACAGCAAGACCATATCTTTTAATTTGTATATATTTTTCGAAATTTAATTTGGAGGCTAAGATGTAGCATCGGCTGCATCTTAGCACTAAAAAACCTATAAAATATCGCTAATTTGCGCAAAGTGAATACAATTTTTGTCCGGTCAATCAAGAACCGTGGATGTAGCATCACACACTATTTTTTGGGATAAAATGAATGTAGCTCCCTTATCAGTGAAGTTTTCAAATGTCTGTTTCCGCTAAAACGAAGATGCTGTACTAGTTGTTTCATTGCAGTGGAAACGAACTGCAGAAAACGCGATATTTTCAAAAACATTTTTAGGTGATTTTTCTACTTTGGAATTTCTCGTAAGTCGCGTTTTAGTAGATGGATTTTCACGGGCAATGATTTATTGGATCCGGAACGTAAAAAACTAAAATCAATATAATTTTTAGAAAAATGTTCCCACAAAATGTCCGTATTTGCATGCAGATTTCTATGAAGCTGTGTAGACTACATTCACGACACATATATCAAATAACTCAGAATCGCGAGTTATACAATCCTATATACGATTTTTTGAAAAACCTGTTTGCGGAATGAAATTAGAAGAAAATGTCAAAAAACACTGTAAATCTGGCTTCAAAATGTCAGCATCATTTAATGGTAGAAGCAGATCAAATTTTGAATAGTAATACATTAGTCAGATGATCCTTATTTGGTTTGCTTCTACTTTTACTTTGACAGGAAAATCGGGAAAAGTTTGGTTTATTCACAAATCAAGAGAAAACAAAAAAGACACGTTGGCTTCAACGAATTTTTACCTATTTGTTAACATAAATATAGCCACAGCTTCCACGCAAATTAACTTTTGATGCTAATATTTTTTGCCACGTCCAAAAACATCTCATTTTAGCCAAAAACATTTAATTTGTGTAATATACTATCACAAGTCGCATGTTCTAAAAGGGTAAACCTTTGCTTCAACTATGTTAAATTTTCAAAAATATTGGTGATATATTTTTATCGTCTTCTAGAAGCTCTCAGATACAAATAAGTATTTAATAAAAATCCTTTTTTAACCGAATTGTTCGATTGCGGAGCTTGTTGCCTCCTAATATTAAAACGTTTTCGGTTTCTCAGCAGACTTTCAAAAACCAGATTAATATATTAATACACGACGAACTTCCTTAAAAATACTCAGACAAGCATTTAGCCCAGTCCGCCTCTATGGCTGGAGACTTGGTCCAAATTTTAAAAACATTGAACATTTTTTTCTTGGGTAAATATTATGTAAGGTTATCCGCACAATAGCAGTAGACAATTTTCGATTGGAATTATTCGATGTCGGATGTATTAAATTTATAGAAATAACTTAAAAGATATTAAAATACCTTGACATATTAAAGTATACCAAATTCCAATTAAAAGGTTTATAAGATGTTAATATGTAATGTATGGGCGTCAAAGATTTGTCCACTAAATACATTTTGAAAAATGGGTCTAAAAAAGAGCGATATCTCGATATGCATTAAAACATAGATCTATTTTAACCACTTTCAGCATAGAACAATTGCGGATATTACAAATTCTAGCGAAAACAATTGCGGATATTACAAATTCTGAGATATACCAAAATGTGAGCATATGTGGTGTACAACTTACAAATACCGATAACCATACCGAACGTGGTCTGATATGGTAATTTTCAATAAAAAATATCCAAGAACTAATACATAATATATATTACTCTGTACCAAATTCCAAAATTGTATTTTAAATTTTTTAAACTTTCTCTTCATTGATTTTATACACCTTGTCTTAATAATTAAAAGCCTTTAAAATAGCGCTATGTCACCCTACCTAACATTTTAAAATTTCATGATTTTTGGTCATGGTGGGCCCCCCCCGAAATGAAATCCTGCGTACGTCCCTGGTTATGACATAATGCATTTTTGATTGACCCCCATAAATCATTGAGAAAATAGTTTTGGAGATATAGTTTCATTAATTTTAGATGACATGTTTTCAGTTAAATAGTATGAGGAACCTTTCTGTCGAATATGCTGCCCTTCTAGCACAGTTCCTTCCATGTCCGTTTTGTTCTTGAACTCAAAAAGTAAAACAAAATGAAATTTTCTACAAAAATGTTCCTCCGAAAAGTATATGTAGGTTTCCCATATCCAAGAAATCGATATTGTCACGTTTTCATTGTCCTTTACAGTGCTACCGTTACTTTCCAAAAAAAGAAAAAAAAAAGTACGCTTATGTATTTCGGTAAGTTTCGCACTCGGATACACATGAACTATATCTGTTCCTGGCGGACAGATCCGCTTATTTGAATGTCTACATCTAAAGCCTTCATTGAGTATATAATGAATCTTAGAAGAAAGATTCACCGTTTGTCAGACTTCTGAGTTATGGCGGGATGAATTTGTCGTTGACCAACAACGAAGTTATGATGCCCTAATTCAGAAGCGTAACCATCCGAATTTCTTATATAATTAATAGATTAACTATATAAAATTATCCACACCAAAGTTCAAAATGTGGGCGCTGAATTTTAGTTTAAGGGGTGATCACTACTTATAAATTTCAGAAAAAAGTACTACTTTTTAGTAAGTACTATTACTAAGTACTACTTTTAGCATGGAATATGTGGTCAAATTTTTATGTCGATCGGAACAATATTGCCTTAGTATGAGCGTTGGATGGGAACAATTTATTTTATTTTGTACGCAGCATATAAACGGTGTTTTTCTCGAAATCGGCCACAAAAATATATGACAATTGGTTTCTTAGTTTTCGAGCTAGAGTTGGCATGGCAAAATGCTTTAATAAAAACAGGGTTTCGTAGACGAGCTCAAAACTTCGTAATATTTTTCTCTTTCAGATGAAAAAAAATCTGCCAAAATGTTACGCAGTTTTCTCGGAAAAAAAAATTAAAAATGGTTTTTATTGAACTTTACAACTGGGGGTCTCCTTTAAGGCTAAGCACATTAAATGTTGGCTTACATCCAGTTTGAAACTTGGTCATGAATTGCTTATAATTTTTATTATATGTAGTCCTTTTTATTTGTATTGTCCCTTCATTTTCACATACTTTGAAAGCTTAAAGATTATCTCACGCGGAAGAATTCCGTCCAGCATATACTCGTCCAAAAAAGGAAAACCAACAAAAACTTTCTAACTTTGCTAGTTTTCAATGTAAGTTTCGGCAGAAACAATTTTGATATGTTTGAATGTATTCGAACGAATTCCCTTTCTAATGAATATGTAAGGAACAACTAACACATTAGCCTATATAGGCCAAAATATAGGAAAAAGTTAAAAATTTGTGCACATTTTATTAATTTTTATTGGTATAGGAATTCACTCTCGGAGTCGACCCGGAGTCGGAGCCGGAGTCGTGAAAAAGAGTCGTCTGGAGTCGGAGTCGAGCCAAAAATACCTCGACTCCGAAACCCTCGTTTTAATAAAATATTAAAACAACGACTAAGGCATTAAGCCTGAAAAACAAAATATAAGTCGTCATCCCAAATAAAAAAAGCCAACCCTTCGAAAAAAACTTTCACCAAAAGTTTGAAAATGATATCATCTTCGAACTTTTAGCGAACAAAAGAAAAATACATGAAAAAACATTTGCGAAATGTTCGAAAATGATATCGTTTTCGAGACTTGTGGCAAACATTCGAAAAATATCGGCAACTGGTATGGCGGGAAGAGAAAAATTGTGTCTTGTTCATCAGTGTAGACATCTCGGAAACCTAAATTTCTACGAAATTTCATAATAAAATCATCCCAGGATGCTCAAGCGCAAACACATCAGTTAAGCAATAGTTTCGTATTTTATCTTTACAGAGAGGCCACCTGGATACTTCATAACAAGAAGACTTCCTGCTCTGTGTGTCGAGTAATCCGTTTAATGTCTTTATGGGTACTTGGAGATTGTTTTCCTCCTGACTTTTCGTCAGGTATATAAGGGTATATAAGGCTTGATTTTCCGTTTGTAACGCATTGAAATAATTACTTGCGATGTAAAGTATATTTATTTTTGATCAGGGTACAATTCTGAGTTGATCTAGCCATGTTCGTCTGTTTTAATCACTTTAGCATCCGCAATAATTGAGCTAGGACGCTATATATTTTTCCAAAATTTCGAAAATAGCCCAGCATAAATCCGGATCCGTTAGTCATTACGTAACCCATTACAAAGTAATGTAAACAAGCTTCTTTTCGCATTACAAGTAATCTGAAAAGTAATGGGTTACTTTCCAAAAAATTTACAAGTCAAACCTACTTACTTTACTCATCACTAAGTAATGAGGACGGTGGCACAGTGTATGTGTGTCCGACTATAAATCCTAGGGTTGTGTGTTCAACGCTCACCGTCGGCACGCGAGTTTTTTTAAATTAAAAAATAACAGTTCGTGGTGCATATGTGCACTGCACATTTAAGTTCTTAAGCAACCCTTAATATTCGTGTGCGTGGCACAGTGTGTAGAGTCTTTAGGTAGAAATCAGAGGGTTCGTGGGTTCAATTCGGGCAGACAGCGAAATAAAATAAAGTAAAATAAAAGTAAGAAGTGTGTTGAAATTAAAAAAAAAATCTCTACATCAACTGTTCTAAAAATAGAATTTTTTTCAACTTACTTTTCAACTTCTCGTGGCCACAGAATAACTAGTTATTCTAGTGGTCCTAAATAACTACAAACTGAGTGCGACATGCCCTTGTAAAAATAATGGGGAAGAAAGGGGGTTTGCGAGTAGTTACTTACAAAACCCATGATTTTGGGAGGACTTTTTTTGCTGGGAGGGAAGTACCGTTTTATGGGGACTATATCAAAACGTGGACCTATACCAACGAATTTCAGACGGAAAGTTTTTACCCCAAACTAGACTAAATACCAAATTTCAGCCATTTCTGTGGAATATTGAGACCGTTCTATGGGGGCTATATGAAGGCGTGGACTGATATAGCCCATTTTAAATACCAAACATCCTAGAAGTGACAGAAACTTCTGTAACAAATTATAAAGTTCTATCCTAAAAATTGCGAGTTGTAGCTTGATTTAAACAGACTGGCGGACGGATGGAGAGACGGACGGACATGGTTATATCGACCTAGAAATTTATGTTGATCGAGATATATACAGTTTGGCAAGTAATTGTTTTCAAACTACGAAAACGGACACTTCTCATGTATTAATAAGTGAAAACTTACAAACAGTTGGGATAAAAATGTCGGGTTTTTTGCAAAAATCAGATGATCGACTTGTTTAAGACGAGATTAAAAACATAAATAAAAAAATTAACCCACGTTGTTCAACAATAATAACCAAAACTCATAAGTAACATGTTATACAAGGTGGCAAACAAATGTTTTCAAAACGTAATTAAGGTTTCATAATACCCCATTTATTCGGTAAATACTTATAAACCATGACATTTTATGACTTTTATTCTTACTAAGGATTAACAACTAACTAGTATCAACAATATAAGGTATACAATATCCCTGCTAAGAGGGTTACCATAGGGTCCAAGGGGCTACCTGATCGTATTACATGTACACAATATCCTATAGGTCTCAAACCGAGAATCTGTGAAAACTAAGACGTTTTATGAGTTTTTTAGTTCACTAGGATGGACTGCCATCAATTACAATAAATATTGCCTACAGAATAACTCGATCAGCAGGGTTGCCAGATCGACTGGTCTTATTAACAGTAAAATGGACCTCCCAGGCCCATAATCAGGTCTTAAAACTGGTTTATTTAACTGAAATCGAATTGAGGGATAAGGACAATCCCCAAAAAAAACCTAAATATAACCAAGGAGTACAAAAATCGCTTAGAAATGCATATGGTTCACGAAATGTTTCCAGTAGGTCGTAGTAAGCATTTCTGAAAATTGTAGAAGTCTGCACCCCACACATTCCTAAGGAATATTAGTCTCCAAATGTGCTATTTTCGGCTGTTTCATGAAATATTCTTATCCCTTAATTAATTTAGAGTTAAATAAACCACTTGTAGGCCCTGGTTGTGGGTGGTCCCTTTTACTGTTAATAAGACCCGGTACTTTTTAGTCGATCTGGCAACCCTCCTGAACGAGTTATTCTGTAGGCAATATTTATTGTAATCAATGACAGTCCATACTGGTTAACTAAAAACCTCATAAAACGTCTTATTTTTCAGATATTCCCGGTCTGAGACTTATAGGACTTTGTGTACATGTAATACGATCTGCTACTCCCTCGGACCATACGGTATCCCTCTTAGTAGGGATATTGTATACCTAATATTGTTGATACTTGTTAGTAGTTAATCCTTATTATGAATAAAAGTCATAAAATGTCATGATTTTTAAGTATTTACCGAATAAAAGGTGGAATTTTGAAACTATCCTTACGTTTTGAAAACATTTGTTTGCCACCTTTTATAAATGTTAATTATTAGTTTTGGTTATTATTGTTGAACTACATTTGTTTGTCATCTTTTATAACATGTTAATTATTAGTTTTGGTTATTATTGTTGAACTACATGAGTTAATTTCTTATTTATGCATTTAATCTGGTCTTAAACAAGTCGATCAACTGATTTATGCAAAAAGGCGACATTTTTATCACAACTGTTTGTCATTATTCACTAATTAATACACGAAAAGTGTTCGTTTTCTTAGTTTGAAAACAATTACTTGTCAAACTGAATATATTTCATGGGGTATCCGACGGATATTTCGATGTATTACAAACGGAATGACAGATATAATTATACCCTCCATATTATGGAGGAGGATATACAAAATGATATACGGACCGTGCCTGCTTCTAAAGGTATTCTATGCAAAAAACAAGTGAGCAAAGGCTATAGTCGGAACGGGGCCGACCATGTGATACCCTACACCACTACCCCTGTGCATAAACTTTTCACTGGTAAACATTTCTTTTAGGGAATATAATCCGACTACCACCAAAAATAATATGCCTCTTTCTCTCTGGGACCCCCATAAGCAACCAAAATTTCGTGACCATCCGATCAAAATTACGACCTGTAGATTGATTGTAAAAAATGGAAGAATTGGATGCATTACCGACTATTGTGGTATCTCCCTTGTTTGACCACCTTCGCCAACCTGCTTTACACCAATGTAAAGGTAATATTTTCTTCTTCCATTGACAGGCTTTGCCGTTGGAATACCCCTACTAGAAGCCGATATATTCACAAAGAATAAAACTTTGAATTTGTCTCCAAATGAGTTTTTCCCCATTCCGCCCCCTAAATATTATCCGACTATCACCAAAATCAATAGGCTTCTTCCTCTGTGGGGCCCCCATCTACCCCCAAAAATTTCGTCACTATCCAATAAAAATTCCAACTTGTAGCGTGATTACAAAAAATGGAAATATTGGGTATATTACTGAATTTTGCAATATCTCGGTTCCCTCACTTACGCCAACATACTTTGCATCAATATAAACGAGATCTTTTCTTCTTCCATTGACGGGTATTCCTTTTGGAATACTCCATCCAGAAGCGGAGATATTCGCATAAAAAAAAAACGTTGACTTTTCTCCACATAAGCTTTTCGCTTAGTCCGACTCCTGAATATTATCCGACCATCACCAAACTAAATAGGCTTCTTCCTCTGTGGGACCCACATCAACTCCCACAAAATTCGTGACGATCCAATCAAAATTGCGACCTGTAGCGTGATTACAAAAAAATCGGAAAATGGGATGCATTATCTACTATTGCGATATCTCTGTTGTTTGACCACCTACGACAACCTGCTTTACATCCTTGTAAAGGTGATATTTTCCACTTTCCTTGCCAGGTTTTGCTTTAGATATACCTCTTAAAGAAACAGAGATATTGGTTTTGAAATAAAACGTTGACCTTTCTCCAAATAAGTGTTTGCCCATTCCGACCCCTGAATATTATCCGACCATCATCAAAATCAACAGGCTTCTTTCTCTTTGGGACCCCCATTAACCCCCAAAATTTCGTGACGATCCGATCAAAATTGCGACCTGTAGCGTGATTACAAAAAAATAGGAAAATGGGATGCATTATCGACTATAGCCATATCTCTGCTATTTGACCACCTACGACAACCTACTTTACATCGTTGTAAAGGTGATATTTTCTACTTTCCTTGCCAGGTTTTGCTTTTGATATACCTCTTAAAGAAATAGAGATATTGGCTTTAAAATAAAATGTTGACTTTTCTCCAAATAAGTGTTTGCCCAGTCCGACCCCTAATTATTATCCGACCATCACCAAAATCAATAGTCTTCTTCATCTATGAGACCCCCATTAACCCTCAAATTTTCGTGACGATCCGATCAAAATTGCGACCTGTAGCGTGATTTCCAAAAAAATAGAAAAATGGGATGTATTACCGACTATTGCGATATCTCCGTTATTTGGTTACCAACGCCGACCTAGTTTGCATCATTGTAAAGAGGGGATCTTCTACTTTCAGAGTCAGACTTTGTTTTTGGAAAGTTTTCAACCAAAGCTGTGATATTCGTCAATATAATTAAAATCGCAAAAATGAAAATTGGGGTTTTATTTGCTTCTATTGTGATATCTTCGTTGTTTGATCACCTACGAGCACCTGCTTTACATCATTAGAAAGGTGATATTTTCTACTTTCATTGTCAGGTTTTGCTTTTGGTATACCCCATATAGAAGCTGAGATATTCGCTTTGGAAAAAAACGTTGTCATTTTATCCACCTAAGTTTTTTGCCCTTTCCGACCCCTAAATATTATCCGACCATCACCAAAATCAATAGGCTTCTTCCACTCCGGGACCCCTATCAACATGCAAAATTTCGTGACGATCCGATCAAAATTGCGACCTGTAGCGTGATTACAAGGTTTAGATGGACAGACGGACAGACGGACAGACGGACGGACGGACGGACTGACGGACGGACACACATAGCCAGATCGACTCAGCTCGTCGAGACATTCATTTTGGTATATATAAGTATGGGTCTGCGACCATTATTTCGATGCGTTACAAACTTTTTGGCCAAAACCAACTTATAATACCCTCCCCACATAGTGGTGTAGGGTATAAAAAACAAGTAAAAAAGTATCAGTCGGCTTCGCCGACAGAGATATATCCTCAGCCTGTGCAAATGTATTTAGGGGGTTTCAAAATTTTGGTCTCGTATGAACCGACAAAAATGTTGATTAGGATTAAAGTTCAAAAATTTTGCTGAAAAGGTACTTAAAGGAATGGACCGACATAGACCATGGGGGTGCCACAGGGGGTTTTTACACCCTTCCACAGTGGATCCACCCATTGGCCAAAAATAAAAAAGTGAATGTCAAAATTTTGGTACAACATCTGGCAACTCTGACAGCTATGACGTGGACCTTTTTAGAAATATATTAGTTTTTGTTTCATTCGAACGCGATCTTCTTAAGAATAGCTTCAAAAGTCGGAACATTTGACTAATATTTTTTGTTGTGAATACAATTCAAAACATCGCGAAACTAATACGTATAGCAAAATATTATAGTGGATTTTGAAGGGGGAGGTAATAGCTTAATTTTCATTAAAAAATAGTGTTTTAGCGTGTTGTGGAATTCTAGTTAGCTGCATATTTTCTTAGTGTATTTTGTAATGCCAATTCGATCATATACTTAAATTTGACCTAAGGTTTTAGTCATGATGCCCACCAGTGCCCACCTCGGGAATAATTTCCCAAAGTAGCTCATATGTTTGAGATTATTCAGTATTAAAATCAGCTGCCATCTCGTGCCAGACTATAAATGGTGGGTCGCTGACTAAAGCTACCCTATAATAGGGTTTCTATGGATATATTAGCGTATAACTCTGTTATCTGACCGCGTACATTAACATAATTGGCATCAGTGGCTAGATGAAGAAGTCTTCTTCCAAATTAGTCTTACATTGGCGGTACGAACCTTCCAGGAAGAACGCTATAAGATCTATATAAAAAATTTTGCCAATTTTCAGACAAAAATATTGATTTTTTTAATCCGCTAAATTGGTAGGATTTTATGTTGTTTTGGAGATTGTTTTGTTTCCCTAAGCCCATTTTTGCATCATAAGATAATCGGGACCTTTTTTCATGTCATTTTGTATTAACCGCCCAACACAAATTTTACCGTATACCCCCTCCAGAGGGGAAAGGGGGGAGAATGTCACGCTCGTGGTTTCTTAAAACACTCTTATCACCAGCACAAAGCTGTAACCGGCGAATTGGCTTGATTTTTACACTCTAAATATTTTTGGCCACTTTCTCCATACAAGTGGATCCACTGTGCCTTCGGGCTGTTTTCTCAAGAAGTATGGACTTGCCCCTGAAACAACCTTTACCATCGTAATTGAGGCAGCGAATGTAAGTTGCTTCAACAAAAATCAAAGTGATTCAATAGCAGGTCTTAAAGTGAACTTATCCAAAATTTTTTTGTGGGAGGTACGGGATGGACTGGACAAATATAGTCCATATTCGAACCTTATCTATATCTGGTAGATATTATGGGAATGTGTAAAGTATGGACCAAATCGGTCACTCCCATCAAGAGTTATCGTGCCCACAATTTTTCGGAATATTTTTGAACTTTTGTGGGGAAGGTACCTGAAGGAGTGGACCGATATGGCTTGTTAACGAACTTAAACTAAGTTTGGAAACAATATTACGAAGGCCAAATTTTGGCCGGAATCGGCATTTCCGTTCGAGAATTATCTTGCGCTTCCACCCATAAACATGGTGTCATAGGGTTTGTTTTTCAACTTTCAGGCTATTTTTTCAAGAAGTATGGACTTGCCCCTGAGGAAACTTGTACCTTCGTATAGGGGACAGGTCCTAAACTGAACTTTTCCGAAATTTTGTGTGGGAGGTACTCGAAGGAGCTTACCGATTGTGTCCATATTGGAACCTCATCTAAGTCTGGTAGAAATTTCATAATGTGCAAAGTATGGACCAAATCGGTTACTTCTTTCAAGAGTTATCGTACGCACAAATTTTCCGAACATTTTCGAACTTTTGTGGGGCAGGTACCGGAAGGAGTGGACCGATATAATCCATCTTTGAATTTGAACTAAATTTGGACAAAATATTACGAAAGCCAAATTTTGGACCGAATCGGCAGATCCGTTCGAGAGTTATCTTGCGCCCCAACCACTACACACGGTGTCATAGGGTTTTTGTAACTTTCAGGCTATTTTTTCAGGAAGTATGGACTTGCCCCTAATGCAATTTACAGCATCGTATAGAGGACAGCGAATACAACTTGCGTAAACAAAAATCAAAGCGATTCGAGACCAGGTGCTAAACTGAACTTTTCCGAAATTGTGTGTGGGAGGTACCCGAAGGAGTGGACCGATTGAGTCCATATTGGAACCTCATCTAAGTTTGGTAAAAATTACACGATGTGCAAAGTATGGACCAAATCGGTTATTCCCTACAAGAGTTATCGTGCGCACAAGTTTTGCGACAATTTTTGAACATTTGTGGGGGAGGTACCTGAAGGAGTGGACCTATACGGCCCATCTTCGAACTTAAATCGAATCTGGACAAAATACTTCGATACCCAAAATTTGAACCGAATCGATTGATCCGTTCGAGAGTTATCGTGCGCACCAGCCAGCCAGACAGACGGACAGACAGACAGACAGACGGACGGACATTGCTAGATCTACTCAAAATTGTCTGAAACGGATATCGTACAAACATACTTGGGGTCTAAAACCATTATTTCGATGAGGCACATTTTTGGTCGTATCAAAGTGTAAATACCCTCTTTAGCCTAAAGGCTGAGGGTATAAAAATGCCTAAATATTTTCATTGAGGAGTGGTTTTGAGCGTTTTCTGCGAATAAGAACCAAGTAAAGGAAATGCTTTCTAAAGCTATTTCTCGATATGTCCTCTATGGGTAGATTATCTTCCAAGATCTTTCATAGAAATAAGGTCTTTATGGGAATAAAACTATAGAAAAATCGTTCAAAGATTTCCTATAGGAAGAAGACTTCTCTACAAGGTTTAGACGAGATCAATAAATCCAAACAAAACTGAATCAGGGGTTTTATTCTCGCCATTACATCATTTGCCACTATGGTGTAGGATATATCGAATTCTGTACCACCAAATGTTGAAGCTGTTATTAAAACTTATTTGATTTGATTTTCATTGCATTTAGGTTATTTAGTTTCTTTCAAAAGTTTCAAGTAAACAAAAATACTATCAGCGTAATTTTCATTTCACATTACTTTAAAAATTATATTTATTACATATGGCTTTTGATTACAATTTCACTCTTACTAAGGCATTGAATCCACTTCGCTTATTTGTTATTTGATTTTCTTGAAAGACATCCTGAAATCTTCTCTCATGTAAATGTTTTGTTAACATTTGAAGATGTTTCTCAAAATTAGTTTTTAAAGAAAAATATTACTTTGAAACTTTTGCGCGAGCATAAAGTCATGCATTAAATATTTGTACGGTAGTGGCTGATATGAATACAGCGTGATTCCCCGAAGTAACTCGCGAAACCAATTTAAAGTTGAGCTAATGCTACAGTTTCAATCCATACCACATGCCGCGCAGCTATGTCGTTGTTAAAGAGTGTCAACCGACTTGAAAACAGCTAAAGGCAGTCGTAATAAAACCCAAGGAAAACAATTTACTCTATGCTAAAGTTTTGATAGGATTGCTGTGCTTGAAGTACGGCACCCACTGCTCTGTGTGTGAATTTTCGTTTATAAGAAGGACATGGTGGTGGTATAACGTTTCTACTAGTAGCACAGAATAAAGTTATTTTGGGAAAAAATATTGCATGGACCAAAAAATGGGATGGCAGGCTGTATAAAATATAAATAAATTTAAACTCTTGTTATAGGGAACAAATTTCAAGCTATGATAAGTGTCATGAACTTGAGTCATAAAAATTAAAATTTATAAAGGTAAAGAAAAAGTAAAAGGTGAGGTTTGTTTACATTACTTTAGTTTACAAATTGAGTTTCGAGTGTTTGGACTGTATATGTATGTAGGCATAGGCCAATTACAGCAGCGTCAGGCACCATACTTTTCTATTGCATACTTTAGGGGGTGTCATTGTGTGAGTGCCCAGCAAACACAACGTCGGACATCTGACGCGTCTGACCGACTTCGGTCCGAACTCTGTCCGGTTAGCCTGACAAACTTTTTTCCCTCTCTCTCTCTCTCTGAAGGGTTTTTTCTATTTTGTACTGCTTCATTATATATTCATTATAAATAAGCAGAGAGAAAAGAACTGTACATGTTTTGCGCTCGCACATTGTGGGCAAATTGTAAATTTGTAATTGTTGATGTGCCGACGTTAATAAGGTACGCAATGAACGCAAACAAACTTTTCAGTTTCTCTGAATCGTTTCGCTCTCAAAACAAAACCACAAACTTTTCAATACAAAAATACGAAAACCGTACGATTACTGAAATGTACTTCGGCTGTGCTTTGACGAGTTGTTTCATTCACCACCGAAACAAAAAGAAGTTTTGTCAAAACATTTGCTGTGCGAAATAATGCCACACTCAGACACACACACATTTGATTGCTTAACAACCCTATCAGCTAACATCAATGTATGGTTTTCAACCACCAAATGAATTATTCATTGAATCGTTCATTTGTTTTGAACTTTTTCGTTTTCTATCTGTTGTTGTGGAATTGAGAACTTTTCGATATTCGTTTTGTTCGCATTTAAGAATGTAAACAAAACGAAACTAAACAACGAGTTCTTCAACGTGGGTTATGTTTCGTTTTGTATTGTTCCTATGAAAAGTACGAAACGAACCCATTGGAAATGCTTCATAAAGTATATTTAAGTACGCTGAAAGTACGAACGAAAAAAATAGTGCTCGGGTTATAATTTCTGCATCGGAGAAGAAATTTGGTTTATTTTTGTTATGCGTGTTGATGCATGATAGTGCGTGTTGATTCATAGTGAACCGTTGTATACGTATTTGTTTATTTTTATAAAGTTAATGAAAGTAAAGATTTTCTTCGTCAAACTTCAACACTTCCGAGGAAAGTCATATGTTTTATATATATTGCCAAAGTTAAGTTTCTTAATACTTTTATATACGAGTATTAATAACAGTTGTTTTACATATTTCACAGATCCTGTTGATGAATTTGTTGTTCTCCACTGTTGGTTTTTTCTACGTAGTGGCGCACGAACTTTTAACAGCCTAAGATGATATTATAACCGTAATATGTTTATAGTAGATGAATAAACATTTAAAATCAAGGATTTTAATTTTTCATGATTTAACTGTGTAGTTTTAGCATTTTTTAATTATTAAAAACCAATTCCGTTCGAATGCTGGTAAATAAATCAGAAATTCGTACGATAGTTCATCAGACTTCGGACCGAATTCGGTCCGAAAGTCTGCAAAAACTTCCGATTTTCATCAAAATTTCGGTCAGAGAACACGTCAACCACGCCATATGACTTTAGGTCAGATTTCGGACCAAACTCGCATCCGAACTAGGATTTTTCTTCCGACCTTCGGGCCGAATTCGGTCCGAACCTGTATGTTTCTTCCGATTTTGGTTTGCTGGGTGCATGCTTTTTCAATTGGTTGAATTGTGTGTGTGGAGAGAGCAACGTTCAATGAGCGCCCACGTACGCCTGACGCTGAATTACAGTATTGACATTATGTTAAAATTTGTAATAAGTTAATTGCTCTGTTCCAGAACCTGCAAGAAGCTACTATTTTTTACTACGATAACATTTGTTCCTTTATATTATCGGAAAAAATAGTAAAAATTAGTAGATTCTTGCAGTTCTGGAACAGACCAATTATTTAAAAAATTTACGCATTCAACACTAAATGGGACGCTGAGAACTTTTCGTACAATATCAGGCATGTTGCATATGGCAGACCTAATAAGCTACACAGCATAAAATTATAGCATTGTTACAAAGACTACTAACAACTTTAGTTGTTAGAAGTGTTGTCTTCCAGCTGGTTTACATTCGAGATTTTCTTTTGTATTTTCGTGTTTTGGGGGGGAAATCTAGCAAATTTCACCATAATTTGGTATTCAAAAATAAAATCGCCTTATTTCATGTTGTTGTTTTGTTTTTTGTCAAAAATTGATATTTTCTTAACGGATACAGAGATCTTTTATTCCATGTTGTTACATGATATTTGTTCAGTGTCTTCTATAGAATTTTATTGAATAAAAATGTTTAGCCGATAGCCTTAGATGCTAGTGCTATTTTTTATATAATTTTATTATTATTATTATTATTATTATTATTATTATTATTATTATTATTATTATTATTATTATTATTATTATTATTATTATTATTATTATTATTATTATTATTATTATTATTATTATTATTATTATTATTATTATTATTATTATTTTTATTATTATTATTATTATTACTAGCTGACCCGGTCCGCGTTGCTGGCCCGTTGTTTGGGTTCTCCGTGTAAACTTTAGTTATCTATCCAGTATTGATACACCCATAATTAGGCATCCCTCTAGAAACTTCATAATATAAATCAATGTTTTGACATAAATTCCATGTAATGGTATCCCCCAAATTTAAGATATAAAATCTCTTTTATTATACCCTTCACCATAAATCGACAGTTTAAAGCACTTTGGGACCCACATATAATGGTCGGTGCACGTCAATTAGCATTGCTATATATTGGATTGTTGGTCTCGGTTGGGGTCGTAATTTTTACTGCAGAGAATTGTTGGTATAGGTCCACGTTTTGATATAGCTCCCATAGAACGGTACCGGCTGATTTTCGCTATTTTTGAGGAATTAACATCATTATCACACCGAAATGGCTGAAATCTGGTTTTAATATATTTTAAAGAGGAGAGCATAAATATTCGGATCGACCGAAAGACACGCGTTTTTATTTGCGCTCGGTATGTAACAGTTATAGGTTCACGTTTTGATATAGCTCCCATAAAACAGTACCTCCCGGTTTTCGATAGTTCAGAGATATAGCCACTGTTGGGGGTCGTAAACAGTCTTGCAGAGAATTTTCAGTATACGTCCCCGTTTTGATATAGCTCCCATAGAACGGTGGCGCCTGATTTTCGCTATTTTTGGTGGATTTAACCTCATTCAGCCCGATCGAACGTAACGCCTTTTTTCTTCGCGCTCTATATGCAATAGTGGTAAAATACCCCTCAGCGAAATGTATGTTCCTTTGGGATATGTATGGCAACATTTATATAATTCATAAAAATATTACTTCTATAAATTGTAGTTGTTATTATCGAGATTTTGCTGTATTTAAAAAATGTATCTTTATCTAGCTATTCCAATGATTGGAATCAATGCTCATAAAGTTTCACTTCCCACATTTTGAGATTTTATCCGTAATTATATTTCCAATGATGATATTGTACTGTATATCAATAACTTTGTCTGATTTCCAATCGATCTTTCTGGAATTTCGATCTTGTGACATCTCAAGTTATCGGGATTTTACTGTATTCCAAAATGTGGAGTTAATCGCGCTATCCCACTTATTGTTTAGTGTTCAGCGTTTATAGCGTTTTTTAGGCACACTTACAAAATTATGTATATTATCTGAAATAATAACTGTTTGCAAATTTTGACCATTCAGGGTCAAGACAGTAATTACAGAAGTATTGCAAACAATCTGTAAACAATATGTTCAAAACTATCATGGACTTAGCCGTATTAAAATAGCTCACGACAGCGCTATCCCACTTGTTCAAGTTAGTGTTTATATCATTTTTGTGTCACGCTTACTAAAATTATGTATATTAATTGAAATAATACATTTTTCAAAACTTTGTGATGACCGCGATCATTCAGGGAAAACAATCTGTAAACAATACGTTCAAAAATATCAAAGATTCCAGATTTCCTTAAAAACATTGTGGGGGAGGACCACCGTTCACTACTCTTACCCGTATAAAAACAGCTTACGACAGTTCTAATTAATTGAAATAATACATTTTTGAAAATTTTGGGATGACCGCGATATTTCACTTCCGCGACGACCATTCAGGGTCAAGACTGTAATTACCATAGCATTGCAAACAATTTGTAAACAATATATTAAAACGTATCTTGAATTTCGCGGTTTTCTTAAAAAAATTGTGGGGAGGACCACCGGTCACTGCACTTAGCGGGATAAAAAAATAGATTACGACCTATTATCAGACCTAAAAAATAATAAATGTTTGCAAATTTTGTGATGACCGCGATATTTCACTTTTCGCGATATATCACTTACGCGAAGACCATTCAGGGTCAAGACAGTAATTACAGTAGTATTGCAAACAATCTGTAAACAATACGTTCAAAAATGTCATGGACTTCAGATTAAAAAAAAAAATTTTTTTGAAGGAGAACCTCCGGTCACTACACTTAGCCGTATTAAAATAGCTCACGACCGCGCTATCCCACTTGTTCAAGCTAGTGTTTATATCATTTTTGTGTCACGCTTACTAAAATTATGTATATTAATTGAAATACTACATTTTTGAACACTTTGTGATGACCGCGATCATTCAGGGAAAACAATCTGTAAACAATACGTTCAAAAATATCAAAGATTTCAGATTTTCTTAAAAACATTGTGGGGGAGCACCACCGGTCACTACTCTTAGCCGTATAAAAACAGCTTACGACAGTTCTAATTAATTGAAATAATACATTTTTGAAAATTTTGGGATGACCGCGATTTTAACTCCCGCGACGACCATTCAGGGTCAGGACTGTAATTACCATAGCATTGCAAACAATTTGTAAACAATATATTAAAAGTATCTTGAATTTCGCGGTTTTCTTAAAAAATTGTGAGGAGGACCACCGGCCATTACACTTAGCGGGATAAAAAAATAGATTACGACCTACACTCAGGCCTAAAAACTCCATATACAAAATTTCATAAGATTTCCCAATCGATTTTTCGGAATTTCTATGTAGTGACATCTCAAGTTATCGGGATTTTACTGTATTCCAGAATATGGCGTTGACCGCGTTATCCCACATATTGAAGCCAGAGTTATAGCGGTTTTGTAGTCACGCTTACTGAAATTAGGTATATTATTTGAAATAATACATTTTTGAATAATTTGGGATGACCGCGATATTTCACTTCCGCGACTACCATTCAAAAAAATATATAGCCTATTTTCACCACCGGTGTTCCCAGTACATTATCTGAAATTTTCAAGAAAATCTATTCAGCCGTTTTTGAGTCTATTCGGAACATACAAACATACAAACAAACAAACATACTAACATACACACATTGCCTTTTATATATTAGATTATTATTATTATTATTTTATTGACTCATTTTAAAGTGCAGGTAGAATATAATATGTGGCAAAAATGTCGAGTTGATCGGACAAAAAATATCTGAGATATGAGCATTAGAAAGGGAAAATTCATGATGATTGGTATGTAACATCGAAGTTTGAAAAGCGGTTTCCTCAAAATGAAATTTTTGAATGCGCTGCCCACTGTAGCTCTAAAACGAATGATCCGATCTTCATATGGTTTTGTGGGATTGTTATTCACATACTTAAAATTTTTTTTGACGGATTTATGGCGAAAGAACTATAAATTTTTTTAGTTAAAATCGAAATTTTGACATTGAAAGTTCACAATTTTTTTATTGATACTTTTTAATTTCGTTTCGCTTAAGTACAATATTATTAGGTTCTTAATGATCCTACGCAAACATATGCTGATCGGTTTATTTATAATTCAATCAATATGTAAGTTTACTTACTTACTTAGCTGACCCATTACAGAACATTTGTTCTATAGGCCGAACTAAGAAAAGATCTCCAATTCTCTCTATTTGTTGCTTCGCTTTCTGGAATACCGCGCCTTTTCATCTCATCATCCACTTGTTTGCGCCATCTATTCCTTGGCCTGCCAATTCTGCGTGCACCGCCAAGCGGTCCGTGTTTATACACCTTTTTAGCGGGGTCATCATCGCTCATTCTTATGATATGGCCTAGCCAACGCAATCGCTGCATCTCGATACGTTTAACAATATTGATGTCGTTATTCATTGAATCGTTCATTTGTTTTGAACTTTTTCGTTTTCTATCTGTTGTTGTGGAATTGAGAACTTTTCGATATTCGTTTTGTTCGCATTTAAGAATGTAAACAAAACGAAACTAAACAACGAGTTCTTCAACGTGGGTTATGTTTCGTTTTGTATTGTTCCTATGAAAAGTACGAAACGAACCCATTGGAAATGCTTCATAAAGTATATTTAAGTACGCTGAAAGTACGAACGAAAAAAATAGTGCTCGGGTTATAATTTCTGCATCGGAGAAGAAATTTGGTTTATTTTTGTTATGCGTGTTGATGCATGATAGTGCGTGTTGATTCATAGTGAACCGTTGTATACGTATTTGTTTATTTTTATAAAGTTAATGAAAGTAAAGATTTTCTTCGTCAAACTTCAACACTTCCGAGGAAAGTCATATGTTTTATATATATTGCCAAAGTTAAGTTTCTTAATACTTTTATATACGAGTATTAATAACAGTTGTTTTACATATTTCACAGATCCTGTTGATGAATTTGTTGTTCTCCACTGTTGGTTTTTTCTACGTAGTGGCGCACGAACTTTTAACAGCCTAAGATGATATTATAACCGTAATATGTTTATAGTAGATGAATAAACATTTAAAATCAAGGATTTTAATTTTTCATGATTTAACTGTGTAGTTTTAGCATTTTTTAATTATTAAAAACCAATTCCGTTCGAATGCTGGTAAATAAATCAGAAATTCGTACGATAGTTCATCAGACTTCGGACCGAATTCGGTCCGAAAGTCTGCAAAAACTTCCGATTTTCATCAAAATTTCGGTCAGAGAACACGTCAACCACGCCATATGACTTTAGGTCAGATTTCGGACCAAACTCGCATCCGAACTAGGATTTTTCTTCCGACCTTCGGGCCGAATTCGGTCCGAACCTGTATGTTTCTTCCGATTTTGGTTTGCTGGGTGCATGCTTTTTCAATTGGTTGAATTGTGTGTGTGGAGAGAGCAACGTTCAATGAGCGCCCACGTACGCCTGACGCTGAATTACAGTATTGACATTATGTTAAAATTTGTAATAAGTTAATTGCTCTGTTCCAGAACCTGCAAGAAGCTACTATTTTTTACTACGATAACATTTGTTCCTTTATATTATCGGAAAAAATAGTAAAAATTAGTAGATTCTTGCAGTTCTGGAACAGACCAATTATTTAAAAAATTTACGCATTCAACACTAAATGGGACGCTGAGAACTTTTCGTACAATATCAGGCATGTTGCATATGGCAGACCTAACAAGCTACACAGCATAAAATTATAGCATTGTTACAAAGACTACTAACAACTTTAGTTGTTAGAAGTGGTGTCTTCCAGCTGGTTTACATTCGAGATTTTCTTTTGTATTTTCGTGTTTTGGGGGGGAAATCTAGCAAATTTCACCATAATTTGGTATTCAAAAATAAAATCGCCTTATTTCATGTTGTTGTTTTGTTTTTTGTCAAAAATTGATATTTTCTTAACGGATACAGAGATCTTTTATTCCATGTTGTTACATGATATTTGTTCAGTGTCTTCTATAGAATTTTATTGAATAAAAATGTTTAGCCGATAGCCTTAGATGCTAGTGCTATTTTTTATATAATTTTATTATTATTATTATTATTATTATTATTATTATTATTATTATTATTATTATTATTATTATTATTATTATTATTATTATTATTATTATTTTTATTATTATTATTATTATTATTATTATTATTATTATTATTATTATTATTATTATTTTATTGACTCATTTTAAAGTGCAGGTAGAATATAATATGTGGCAAAAATGTCGAGTTGATCGGACAAAAAATATCTGAGATATGAGCATTAGAAAGGGAAAATTCATGATGATTGGTATGTAACATCGAAGTTTGAAAAGCGGTTTCCTCAAAATGAAATTTTTGAATGCGCTGCCCACTGTAGCTCTAAAACGAATGATCCGATCTTCATATGGTTTTGTGGGATTATTATTCACATACTTAAAATTTTTTTTGACGGATTTATGGCGAAAGAACTATAAATTTTTTTAGTTAAAATCGAAATTTTGACATTGAAAGTTCACAATTTTTTTATTGATACTTTTTAATTTCGTTTCGCTTAAGTACAATATTATTAGGTTCTTAATGATCCTACGCAAACATATGCTGATCGGTTTATTTATAATTCAATCAATATGTAAGTTTACTTACTTACTTAGCTGACCCATTACAGAACATTTGTTCTATAGGCCGAACTAAGAAAAGATCTCCAATTCTCTCTATTTGTTGCTTCGCTTTCTGGAATACCGCGCCTTTTCATCTCATCATCCACTTGTTTGCGCCATCTATTCCTTGGCCTGCCAATTCTGCGTGCACCGCCAAGCGGTCCGTGTTTATACACCTTTTTAGCGGGGTCATCATCGCTCATTCTTATGATATGGCCTAGCCTACGCAATCGCTGCATCTCGATACGTTTAACAATATTGATGTCGTTGTACAGCAGATACAGCTCGTGGTTCATGCGACGTCGATATTCACCGTCAACGCAGATTGGTCCGTAGATCTTTCGAAGAATTTTTCTCTCAAACACACCAAGCACTGCCATGTCTGCTTACGCAAGTACCCAGGCTTCGGAGCCATACATCAGCACGGGTAGTATCAGTGTTTTGTAGAGCGTTATTTTTGTTTGACGAGATGTGGCTTTGTTTTTAAACTGCTTACTTAAACCAAAGTAGCATCTGTTAGCCAATACAATTCTTCTTTTTATTTCACAACTGATGTCGTTTGTTGTGTTTACGGAGGTGCCGAGGTAGACGAAGTCTTTTACTACCTCAATATTATAGGAACCAACTTCCACAGTCGGTCCGAGCTCAATGGACGCATTGCGCGTCGACACCATCAACTTGATCTTCTCACCGTTTACCGCCAGACCCACTTCAGCAGATTCTCCTTCGACCTTCATAAAGGTATCAGTTACTTATTTTACTGATCGGCCTATGATGTCTATATCATCAGCATAAGCAAGTAACATGTGACTATTGGTGTAGATTGTGCCACTTCTTTTGACGTTTGCCTCTCGTATAACCTTTTCCAGCAGGATGTTAAAGAGATCACACGAAAGGCTGTCTCCTTGTCTGAAACCTCCTTTGGTACCAAACTCTTCGGAGAGGTTCTTTCCTATTTTAACTGAGGACCTCGTGTCAGTTAAAGTCATTTTGCAAAGCCGGATGAGCTTTGCGGGGATACCAAATTCAGACATGGCTTGGTATACCTTTGAACGCAGCGGGCTGTCGAAGGCTGCTTTATAATCGACAAAAAGGTGGTAGGTGTCGATCTGCATCTCTTGGGTCTTCTTCAGGATTTGCCGCAGGGTAAATATCTGGTCAATGGTGGACTTGCCAGGTCTAAAGCCGCATTGGTATGGTCCAATAATCTCGTTGACCATTGGCTTTAGTCGTTCACACAATATCCCTGACACGATCTTGTAGGCAATAGGGAGTAGACTTATGCCCCTATAGTTAGAGCATACAGTCTTATCTCCCTTCTTGTGAACGGGGCACAGGATACTCAGGTTCCAATCGTCGGGTACTCGTTCTTCCTGCCAGATGGTGCTAACTAGCTGATGAATACACCTTATCAGCGTGTCGCCTCCGGTTTTGAACAGCTCGGCTGGTAAGCCATCGGCTCTTGCTGCCTTATTATTCTTCAGCCGATTTATTGCTTTCTTTACCTCATCTTGGCTGGGCGGTATACATTCAATACCATCTTCTGGGATTGGGACTGTGGTATCTTCGTCGTCTTCGCTGCTATTGGATACCAACAGTTTTGAAAAATGTTCTTTCCATATCCTGAGTACACTATCTGTATCAGTTACCAAATTACCTTGCTGGTCTCTACAGGAGGATGTGCCTGTACCAAAGCCATCAGTTTGATGCTTGACTCTTTGGTAGAATTTTCGGACTTCATTCTGGCTCCTGTATATCTCGATTTTTTACACTACCGCTTTTCCATCTCTCTCTTTTTCCTGCGGAAAAGACGTTTCTCCTCTCTCCTTTTCTCCCTGTATCTCTCTCGTGCGCTACGCGTTGCTACGGATTGTAAAGTAGCCCTATATGCCGCATTTTTCTCTTCGGTGGCAGCACGACACTCCTGATCATACCATGGATTCCTTGGTGGAGGCCTCTGGTATCCAAGTATGGATTTTGCGGCTGTTTGCATGGGGTGGGCAATGCTTTGCCATTGCGCTGATATGTTATCGGGATGAGGAGTGCTTTGATTAAGCAATTGGGCTAGTTGAGTGGAATATGCTGTGGCTATCTGTTGTTGTTGTTGTTGTAGCAGCATATAATGCTGGGTTGGCAGCCGCTGGCCGAAACACTTTTGGCTTCGGGTCAATCCGGTACGTAAGAACCCGCTGCCGTGGGATTGGTGGCTATATGTTGTGATTGCAGCTTACCGATGTCTAACTTTCGTGTTGTGTCTGTTCGTACTTTGTTTGCTACGTTTAAGCTGGTGCGTACCTTTGCTGCAACAAGGTAGTGGTCCGAATCAATGTTTGCGCCTCGGAACGATCGTACATCCAACACGTTCGATGAATGTCTTCCATCTATCACAACATGATCAATTTGATTTCTTGTTTTCTGATCTGGAGACAGCCAGGTGCCCTTATGAATATCGAGATGATTAAATCTGGTACTGCTAACTACCATGTTTTTTGCAGCTGCAAAGTCTATCAGCCTCATACCATTGTCAGATGTTTCACTGTGGAGGCTGAATTTCCCGACTGTTGGGCCAAAGATATTCTCCTTTCCAATTTTGGCATTAAAATCGCCTAGAATGATTTTAATGTCATGGGCAGGGCAACGGTCATATGTTTCTTATAAGCGCTCGTAAAATATATCTTTGGTCTGTTCGTCCTTTTCTTCAGTGGGAGCATGAGCGCAAATAAAGCTGATGTTGAAGAATTTAGCTTTTATTCGAATTGCAGCAAGTCTTTCATTCACTGGAGTGAAGCTGGATACCAGATGTTTTAGTCTCCGATTTACTACAAATCCGCAACCGAACTCATGCTTTACGTCATGGCAGCTATAATACAGTCCGTCACCTTTAGGTGTTGTTGTGACGCCTTTCCCAATCCATCGTATTTCCTGTATGGCAGTAATATCGGCCTTGTACTTTTCAAGTACGTCTGCCAATGCGAAGACTGCACCTTCTCTATAAAGAGTGCGAACATTCCAAGTGCAGATTCGCAGATCATGGTCCTTAAAACGTTTGCGGGGTTCGTCAACTTTATTTCATTAAAGTTCAGAATATTTCATGAAATGCTCTGAACTTTTGTGAAATAATTAATTTCACAATATTATGTTTATGGTCGACCCGGCCGAACTTAATGTTGTTACCAAAAATTTTCGTCGAAGGTAATCAATGTGATTCTGATTGCAAGGCTTATCAACTTTAAGTTTATCTCTAGGATTAATTTTTATATTTTAAATCAAAATTTTTTGCATTCGGATTTTATTTACAATATTCATGGCGAAGTGTTTCTACCTGCCTAAATAAATATTTATAGCTGAATTTACTCCAACATCCTAAGGAGGATTTTTCTTTTGCATATTTGAAATATTTTGCCCCCCTCCTCATTTGCACACAAATTATTATGTTTGACTCTGTAGCGGATTTGCCAAACTGAGGTATGACAATAATTTAGATTTTTCAGAAGATAAATTCAACATAATAACACATAAGTTTCCGTTGCTACCTGTGGCAGACAACTTAATGTTCCATTGTCGCCAGCCGTTAATGAAAGTGAGCCTCCTTTGAGTAGAATGGGGGCACCAGCAACAACGAAAACACCTTGTCGACGTTTGAAGGTACAGTATTTTTGGTCCTATGGAAAAGCACAATTGGCAATGGGCCAAATGTTGAAGTACTTTGACTAACAGTTGGTAATGCAAAATTCTGGGACATACCAAATGAAATATGAAATGAAATTGTGGAAATTTATAATGATCTCTGGTAAGTATGAAAAAATGCATTTTAAAATCTTGCAAAGCATTTGTAATTTGGAATGGTATTCGCAGCATGACCTGTTTTGGGGTGGATAATACTGTTATAATTTGAGTATATGTGTACAATGGACAATGTACTTACTCTACCAAAAACGGGGACAATGAGGTAAATGTGAAGATAGTTTCATTCGTTATATGTATTTTTGGCAATGTTTTGACATCACTTTTTCCAAAAAAAAGGGAAAACTATGTAATTGTGTCACAAATTTAAAACTGACATTTAACATTAAGAATATTAGAATTCTTGACATCGCCAAAGACATAAAATTGCAAAGACTAGACAATATGCATTTTGAACAAATCGCTTAAGAGAAATAGTAGGGGCATTCTATATATAACAGAGGTATGTTAAAAAATTAACAACGTGATTGTTTACCGGAGATGTGGCCTGTCCATTAAATACACACGGCAATAACACCCAAACAGGTACTGCATCGACAACATTCTATTGTGCTGATGCACCGGTAAAACCTTCGTCTCCTCATGAGGATGGTACACTGTGGATATTAAGAAGCAACCTGTTGCAGTTTTAAGCTCGGCATTCTGGCAGGTTTGAGAATTCTTCCACCGCACAGCGCTAACATTTGCTTACCACGCTTTGTAAGAGTTTAAGGAGGTTTCTTTTTAAACACTCAAAGTGCTGCCTGCCAGCGAATTGAGGACCTTGTTCCAACTTCTGATCTTATCGCAAATAGCTGTGGCTTGCGCGGACATGCTATCGAACGTTAACCCAATATTCTGGTATAGTTAATGGTCGGAATTAGTACAACATCGACCAATATGTTCAGTGGGAGCCTCAAGTGGTGAACAATGTGCCAGTACATTTAGCAGCGGATATTTTCATATTCCTCAGAAATCTTTTACGTTTGCGAAAGTGAGCAAAGGAACCATGTTGACAATGCTGTGGGATGGATTGACCCGAATGATCTCTAGTTGACGATCATTGACAAGGCTGATCCCAATGGGCAGTGATCAATGATCTTTATCTCAGACGTCGTGGATCAGCGCAACAAGTCAGCCGCGTACAAAGAAGTCAATGCCAATAGTTGCGAAAATATGGAATCGGTAGGTGTTCTTATGCAGGCAGTTTATGGCATTGGCTTGCTATGCTTCAGAATTTATCGGATCCGGTGTTAACGATCCTTGGAGGTATCTTAAATCTGCAGCCGTCACCTCAAAAATTATATACCACTGGCAATATATCTCAAATTAGCTGATCCGAGCTCTTTTGGTTTACGCCGGGATAGAGAAGAACCCCGGGTCATGGATTGGTACGCTTTTTTTGGATATTTGGCATAGAACAGCCAATCCATTGAGATTTGAGATTGATTTTCAAGACAATAATTAAGAACTCTTTAGTACATTTCAAAAACATTGAAACATTTTTTCAGGCAGTTTTGGTCTTGAGACAGTGCAACTTTTCGGAAAATTTCAATGAATGATAAAATACTGATACTGAAATTTTTCAAAAAATTTCCACTTTCTCAAAGCCAAATCTGTCTAAAGGAGCATTCCAATGCCTTTGAAATGTACTAGAGAGTTTTTAATTATTGTCTTGGCTACAAATTTTGTCGTTTTATTGAATTAAAAATCTCAATGATTTGGCTGTTATATGCCAAAATATCCAAAAAACATGGATACAAATTGTCAAGTCAATATCGGCAGGTTCAATTTACCGTAGACATATTGTCTAGTGGACTTTTGTGCTCAGTAAAATCCCATGAATCAGAAACTCCAGGCGCCCGTGATGGTGATCAAATCGCCCCGGCCTAGTGTAAACCCAACATCCTACGGAGAGTATTAAAACAATTTTTCACGTAAGTGCGACAAGATGTAAATGGTTTATTCAATTTTTAGCTCACCCGTGGGGGTTTGCTAGATCCTCTATCGGGACCCTCCCATTGGCGAACTGGGGACGTTCGGCTTGTTAATTAAAACTAGTCGGATACCAGGGAAATAAAATCCTGGGGGTGACCAAAATCTAGCCTAAGGTACTACTGCCGGTAGGCGGAGGTTGAGTGAACCGGTACGGCTACTATTGAACGACAATCGGCGCAATGGCATCCACATAAACGGCGATTTTTTTGGCAGCGACGACAGTGTAGTTGCGAGCGGGCGTCTGTTTTGAATCGAGCGGCTCGCTATAGAAGCGTGTAAGTCAACGCAGACCCCACACTAAGAACAAGATACTCCACTATAGCGTGAAAAGTTAAGAGAACAGCTCGAAACGATAAGCGAAAATTTTTTTGAATCTATGGCAACTGATGCAGAATCGGCAGCAGGTGCTAATAACATGAAGGAACTACACCAAATCATAGGTCGAATTACAAACCAAAATACTACGCGAAATTATGGAGTGAAGGATGGCAATGGTATACTTATAACAAATACGGCAGATCAAACACGTAGGTGGAGACAACATTTTATGGAAATAAGCAACTACCCAAACTCACACGACGCAGAAGAAAATCCAGCTACGGATGATGACAGAATAGTAGACCTAAGGATATCTGTAGAGCATCCAAATATTGAAGAAATTGCTAGTGTCATAAATAAACTAAAGAGAAACAAAGCTCCAGGTGAAGATGGTATGCCTCCAGAACTCCTCCAATCAAATCCTGTGGTATCCACCGAGATAATGTACCCGTTTATATATGAAGTATGGTCCAATGAACAGTTTCCCAGCAAATGGACAAACGGGGTAATAATAAAGTTACACAAGAAAAATGACCGGACCGACTGCAATAATTGGAGGGGCATAACCCTTTTAAATGCTACATACAAAATAATTGCCACGATCATAAATAACAGACTCAAATGCGTTGAAGAATCACTGCGTGACGAGCAAGCCGGTTTTAGACTGCACTGTAATTGCGTAGATCTAACCAATACTCTTCGTATTATAATCAATCGGTTGAATGGCGGTCCTCTCTATACTTAGTATTTGTAGACTTTAAAAAGGCCTTCGACTCTATCCGGCGTTGCGAAATATGGTCGGCACTGAAAGAAAGAGGAATACCTCAAAAGATTTTAAACCTAATAAAGGCAATGTATGCAAATACCAAGCTACATGTCCGACACAATGGCACAAGAAGCGAGGACTTTGAGACGAACGCAGGAGTAAAACATGGTTGCACCTTGTCACCGCTCCTTTTTGCAATTACTTTGGACGTAATAATGTCAAAACTGGCAACGAAAAAAGGGGAATTGTCTGGAACCTGAATAGCCACTTGGAAGATCTCAATTTCGCAGACGACATCTGCCTATTGTCGCACAAATTCAGCGACATGCAGAACAAAATAAATTAACTTGTCCAACTGGCTAGAGCAGCGGGACTGGAAATTAATATTGAAAAAAACAAAAGCTATGCGCATTAACAACTCATCGGGTAGCCATATAATGATTGACAACCAGCAGATAGAATATGTACAATCTTTCTGCTATTTAGGAAGTATGATGTCGGCAAATGGTGATGTGGATGATGACATCACAACCAAACTAAACAAAGCGAGATCTGCATTTGGCAGAATGAACAAAATATGGCGGTCATCGCAAATATCAATAAAAACTAAAACAAGAATATTGAACTCATGTGTTAAATCCACCCTCCTGTACGGTAGCGAAACCTGGAATATGACGTCCAGTATAATGCAGAGACTACAGACATTCATAAACAAATGTCTTCGAATATTATGTCGCATATTCTGGTCAAACCAAATAACAAACGACGACCTTTGGAGAATAACAAATGGGGAGCCTATTAACGTTCAAATAAGTAGAAGAAAATGGAAATGGATAGGCCATACGCTGCGAAAGACTCAAAACAGCATAGGTAGAAGTGCTCTAGAATGGAATCCACAAGGCAGCCGCCGTTCAGGACGACCAAAAAATACATGGAGAAGAACTGTTTTAAAAGAATTGTAAAATCAAAACATAAACTTTAAACATATTAAATATATATGTAATGATAGAATAAGATGGAATTCTCTCGTAGAAGCCTTATGTTCCAATGCGAAACAAATAAAGGAAAAACAAATTTTTAGCTCAAAGGTATGAGTTCCTTCCTTATCGCCGAGTGTTGAGACGTTTTAAACGACGGAAAATCGAGGCAAAATTGGTACGGAACACCACGTAGTCCGATGGAGATTAGGGACGAACTTACTTACTTACATTAGAGAACATTTGTTCCCTAGGCCGAACTAAGAAAAGATCTCTATTCCTCTCTGTTTATTGCTTCGCTTTCTGAAATACATTTTCATCTCTTCATCCACTTGTTTGCGCCATCTATTCCTTGGCCTGCCAATTCTGCGTGTACCGCCAAGCGGCCCGTATTTATACGCCTTTTTAGCGAGTTCAACATCGCTCATTCTTATGATATGGCCTAGCCAAGGCAATCGTTGCATCTCGATACGTTTAACTATGTATATTGATGTCGTTGTATAGCAGATACAGCTCGTGGTTCATCGATATTCACCGTCATCGCAGATTGGCCCGTAGGTTTTTGGAAGATTTTTTCTCTTAAACACTCCAAGCTCTGCCTTGTCTGCTTGCGCAAGTACCCAGGCTTCGGAACCATACATCAGCACGGGTAGTATCAGTGTTTTGTAGAGCGTTATTTTTGTTTGACGGGATGTGGCTTTGTTTTTAAATTGCTTACTTAAACCAAAGTAGCATCTGTTGGCCAATACAATTCTTCTTTTTATTTTACAACTGATGTCGTTTGTTTTGTTTATGGAGATGCCGAAGATGTAGACTAAGTCTTTTACTACCTCAAAATTATAGGAACCAACTTCCACAGTTGGTAAGAGCTCAATGGACGCATTGCGCTTCGACACCATCAACTTGGTCTTCTCACCGTTTACCGCCAGACCCACTTTAGCAGATTCTCCTTCGACCTTCATAAAGGTATCAGTTACTTCTTTTACTGATCGTCCCATGATGTCTATATCATGAGCATAAGCAAGTAACATGTGGCTATTGGTGTAGATTGCGCCACTTCTTTTGACGTTTGCCTCTCGTATATCCTTTTCCAGCAGGATGTTGAAGAGATCACACGAGAGATCCTTGCCTGAAACCTCTTTTAGTACAAAACTCTTCGGAAAGGTTCTTTCCTATTTTATAAGGGAAATACGCACATATTCGGTTGAAACGGCTAAAATAACCGAAGTAACCGGGTCTGTCCCCCCAAAAAATATATGTTTCCTTGAAGAGCGAAATTATACCTATCTTTAAAAAACATTCCAATAAAATCGGAGCGCGTTTAGTAGAGTTATTCCATGTTTGAGTAATTTTATGGAAAAATAGCACATTTAACCCAAATGTGTATCGAAAGCCCAACGAGAACGACCACAACGAAAACTCATCGATTATTTTGAGTTTCTGTAAAAATGTAAGGTGTGTTGCGCTGATTACGGAAACGTATATTTTTCATGGGCACGGATCCGGTTCGCCGGTTATTGGACCCGAACGGTCAGATTTAAAACAGTGTTGGACCCGGATCAACTGCATAGTGGATATCGTTTGAAAGCTCATGGAAATACCTAACACATGGCGTTGTTATTTTAAAAGGTACTCCTAATGATGTTCTTATTTCTTCACATGTGTAATTTGACACTTATATCACGACCTCTCAAGAATGGTAACTCATACTGAATTTTAAGCCTACAACTTTTACTTTAGTCGATTTCTGATAAGTCTTACCGTTTTTAACAAAGATTAAAAACCGAATGAGGACTCCAAAAAATGACCTTTGACCATGAATAACTTCGTTTGCACACAAGGGATCGATGTGGACTTTTAGGACGTTACTAATGGCAAACCCTACCCAGCAAAATGTTCGATGCCAAAGATGCCATTCAATCATGGGTGCAAGTGATCCGGCATGTCATCTTTTTAGAATCTTCATCGATGAATTTTATATGAGCGTGGACCCCAAAAGATGCTATTCATTTTTGGATCCAAAGCATGTCATTTACACCAATGCTTTGACATGTCATTTTCACCAATGCTTTGGCATGTCATTTCCACCAATGCTTTGGCATGTCATGTTCACCAATCCTTTGCAATGACATTAACATTACGACGAGAGTTTTAACAACGTTGGTTGTGATTTCGAGTCTCCGACAACATCAAACCTATTGTAAATAATTAATCTTATATATTTAGAAAAATGTGTGTAAGTAAAAGCTCAAAATTCATCTCTATTGGATCGATGGAATGGGTTCAAATGCTGATGAAAAGATCGGATCTTTCACGACTTCCTTTGCATGGGTTCAAATGCTGATGAAAAGATCGGATCTTTCACGACTTCCTTTCCATTGGTTCAAATGCTAATGAAAAAATCGGATCTTTCACGACTTCGTTTGAACCAATGCAAAAGATGCCATGAAATCACGTCATCGCATGGAACCCCTTCCTTCAAATTTTGCTGGGTAGCTTTCCATCAAAATTCAGCTTTGTGGGAATTTTTGCTATTTTTATACCCTCCACCATAGGATGGGGGTATATTAAGTTTGTCACTACGTTTGTAACTACTCGAAATAATCATTGTAGACCCCACAAAGTATATATATTCTTGATCAGCGTGCAATTCTACATCGATATAGCCATGTCCGTCCGTCTGTCCGTCTGTCCGTCTGTGGAAATCACTCTAGCGTCCGAACGGATTGACGTAGGTTGATGAAACTTTGGGAAAATATATAATATGTACGTAGGACTTTTGGTATTGAAAGCGGGCTATGTAGGTCCACGCTTTCGTATAGCCCCCATACAAAATGACGCGTGACGCGTCGTCGTTTTAAGGAATTTTTAAGATATTTGGCCCATTTTACCACCGAATTGGTTGTAATTTGGTACTTTGTGTCTCCAGAGGCCAAAAAATATTCCTACCAAAGTTGGGTTATATAGGTCCACGTTTTGGCATAGCCCCCATATAAAGCACCATATAAAGTACGCGTCATTTTAATATATTTTGAACGTATTAGACCCATTTGACCGCGAAATTGGTTGTAATTTGGTACTTTGTGTCTTCAGAGGCCAGAAAACATTCCTACTAAAGTTGGGTTATATAGGTCCACGTTTTGGTATAGCCCCCACATAAGGCCCCTTATAAAGTATGCGTCATTATACCCTATACCACAATGTGGAAAAGGGTATTATAAGTTTGTTTTGGTAGAAATTCATGTAACACCGCGAAATATTCGTCGGAGACCCCCAATGTGGTATACCAATCTTCATATCTCGACGAGATTAAGCGATTTTGAGAAGTGTGTCCGTCCGTCAGTCCGTCCGTCCGTCCGTCCGTCTGTCCATTATAAATTGTAAACACGCTCCAGGCCGCAATTATGGACCGATCGACACGAAATTTTGTATGGAGGTCGGGTTCAGATCAGAATAGACCCCTATTCTTATTGGTGATTATCGTGAAATATTTAGCGGGTGAAATGGACCAAAAACATAATATTTATCCAATTTTCTAGCGGCTCTGTAGGTCTCAATAATAGTCCGATCAACGCGTAATTTTAAATAAGGTAAGAGTATATCACAAAGGAGAAGCTTGCAATTTGAGATGGCGATCGGATAACATTTAGAGGGTTAAATGGACCAAAACTTTTGTGTGAAAATTGTGAAAATTTTTAATATACAGCTTATATCTTAATTCCTGGAAGTGACATTCCGAACAAGTGAGTTATACTTGAAAGTGGAACGCTTGACCTTTCAATTGATACCAATTATGTTGGTGTGCATAATCAGATAACAGAGTTACAGCCTAATATATTCCTTTATTTGTTTGTAGTGTAATAATAAACTCGCTAGAAGTCGCAATTATACATCAATAGTCACGAAATTTTGCACCGGGTAAGAGTATAGGTCGAAAAAGATGCCTACAATTTTGAATGATGATCTGATATTCTTTAGCGGGTAAAATGGACAATTCCTTTTGTATGAAAAATATAAAAATTTTATTTTTCGTCGATATTTTAATTCCTTGAGGACATATATATTTCGCAAAGTATCCTACATATGGAAAAAAACTACTGACCTTTCCTCTGATGTAAATTGCAATAAAGTGTTTGCTAGATAACGGGCCTACTGCCTCATATGGGTTCTGTGTAGAGAACCACATTTTTATCCCATGCTACATATTGTCTCTCCAAAAGTTTATGTAACACCAATATTCATCCTAGACAAATTATTTGGTATGCCAAAATTCATATCTCGACGAGATAAAGCGATTTAGCGGTGTGTGTCCGTCCATTAAGAATTGTAAACAAGCTTAAGGCCGCAATTATGGACCTATTTTTACGAATTTTTTAAGGAGGTTGGGTTCGGGCCAGAATAGAAATTATTAGTTTTTGCTGATGGTCGTGAAATGTTCATGGAATGAAATGGACCAAAAACAAAATTTTAACCAATTTTGTTGCGGCTCCGTAGGTCAAAATAATAACCCGCAAAATTTAAAACAAAGTTTGAGTTTATGACGAAGAAGAAGCGTACAAACCAACGTGAAGATCAGATAATACTTAGCGGGTTAAATGGACTGCAACTTTTGTGTGAAATTGGTAAAAATTTCAATAACGTAGCGGTTAAACAACGGAAGTAGTAGTACTACATAAGTGGGTTTAATTACATTTTAGTTTTGTGTGAACATTTTTAGTGTGAACTAAATTTTCCTTTCCTGCTACAAAAATGTCTTTGTCATGCTAGATAACTTTTTGGTTTTGGCCATATGGATTATACATTACATCTCTGAAGTTCCGTGGAGAGCGATTGTCCAGGGATAGTGGTATAGGGTATCCCATGGTCGGCTCCGTCCGACTATAGACTTTTTTTACTTGTTTTAATAAATTTTGAATGTATCCGACCCATTTGAAAAAAATCGGTTGAAACTTTGTATTTGTGTTTCCAGAGGCTAAGAAACATTTCTACCATAAAATTTTTATATAAGTCCACGTGTTGATATAGCCCCCATAATACGATATCTCCCGATTTTAGATATTTTGTAGGTTTTAGCCTCATTACCACTCCGAGATGGCTGAAATTTGGTATTTAGTCTTCTTTAGGCTTATAAAACTTTCCCCCAGAAATTTTTAGGTATATATCCACGCCATCATATAGCCCCCATAGAACGGTATCTTCCGGATTTCGGTTTTTTGAAGGTTGTGGTCACATTAATCCACCGAAATGGCTGAAATTTGTGGTGGAGGGTATAAAAAGTTCGGCCCGGCCGAACTTAACGCTTTTCTTACTTGTTATACCTTCCGCCATAAAATGGAGGGTATAATTAAATTGGTCATTCCGTTTGTAACACATCGAAATATTCATCGGAGACCCTATAAGGTATATATATTCTTGATCAGGGTATATGTATATAGCAGGGACGTACGCAGGATTTCATTTCGGGGGGGGCCCAACTTGACCAAAAATCATGAAAAGTTCAAATGTTGTGTAGCGTTACGTAAAGCTATTTTAAGGGGTTATGGCCACTTATAAGCATCAGAAAAGCCACTTTCATGCATTTTTTATAAGAAATCTATTAAACCTTGAGTTACCTCTTTTTTTTTTGAAAAATCTTTCTGACAAAATCCCGTCTAGAAAGCACTGTTTTTGCTAAAGTAGTTTGCGGTACCCCCTGTAGTTTGAAAAAGAATAAACCGATCAGCATATATTTTTGTGGGATCATTACAATTCTACATCGATATAGCCATGTCCGTCCGTCTGTCCGTCTGTGGAAATCACTCTAGCGTCCGAACGGATTGACGTAGGTTGATGAAATTTTGGGAAAATATGTTATATTTACGTAGGACTTTTGGTATTGAAAGCGGGCTATGTAGGTCCCCGCTTTCGTATAGCCCCCATACAAAATGACGCGTGACGCGTCGTCGTTTTAAGGAATTTTTAAGATATTTGGCCCATTTTACCACCGAATTGGTTGTAATTTGGTACTTTGTGTCTCCAGAGGCCAAAAAATATTCCTACCAAAGTTGGGTTATATAGGTCCACGTTTTGGCATAGCCCCCATATAAGGCCCCATATAAAGTACGCGTCAGTTTAATATATTTTGAATGTATTAGACCCATTTGACCACAGAATTGATTGTAATTTGGTATTTTATGTCTTCAGAGGCCAGAAAACATTCCTACCAAAGTTGGGTTATATAGGTCCACGTTTTGGTATAGTCCCCACATAAGACCCCTTATAAAGTACGCGTCATTTTAATATATTTTGAATGTATTAGACCCATTTGACCAAAGAATCGGTTGTAACTTTGTATTTTGTGTTTCCAGAGGCTAAGAAACATTTCTACCATAAAATGTTTATATAGGTCCACGTGTTGATACAGCCCCCATAATACAATATCTCCCGATTTTCGAAATTTTGAACGTTTTCGCCTCATTATCACACCGATATGGCTGAAATTTGGTACTTAGTCTTCTTTAGACGTATAAAACTTTCCCCCAGAAATTTGTAGGTATAGGTCCACGCCATCATATAGCCCCCATAGAACGGTACCTTCCGAATTTCGGTATTTTGAAGGTTGTGGCCACGTTAATCCACCGAAATGGCTGAAATTTGTGGTGGAGGGTATAAAAAGTTCGGCCCGACCGAACTTAATGCTTTTCTTACTTGTTAGTTTCTATGCTACATACAAAACACAATAAATTTTTCACTTCGAAAACTAATATCTCGGTAAATTTGTGTCCGATGGATTGGAAATTTTGGCACATATTCTATTCTACATTTACTTTAAAATGAGCCAAAAACAATTCGATTTTTCGAATTTTATATGAAATATTGGTACAAAGTATATAAATTAAATATTTACAGAGTATGATATTTAGAATTGAAAATAGACAATATCGGGCCACGTTCGGTAAAGTCGCCATGTAAAATCTACGCCCCGTTTTCAATGAATTGAAGTTTTTAACCATACAGGCCCACGCTAGAGTTTGTCGCAAGAGAGTTTATAGCAAGATTTTTTTATTTCGATGATCTTAGCCTAATTTTTGACAACATCATCTTCCGTTGTCGTTGATATGTTTCCAAATGAAAACATTAAGAAAAATTTAAAAGTTTTGGAGATATGGTGAGAAATCTATACACATTATGGAATTTTTAGATATATTATAAAATTTGAGGCAACAAAAGTGTTTTTTCAGTTCATTATTTGTCCAAATATTTTATTCTGACCCTTATCTACAAATTTGCTTCAGAGGTCAGAAGAAGATTTGCATTGGTTTCAGAGATATAGCCCCGAGTTGCTTTTAAAAGTCGACATTTAACAATGTTTAGAAGGGGCCACAAAATCCAAGCCGGATCTGACTCAACAAAACGCAACTAGGCTTTTGGGTCTGTACTTTCAAAAAATCCTCGCTTTAAATTGTTTGCACATGATTACCTTAAAAATGTGGCAGAGTGTTATTTACCGGAAGAGATAGAGTCTGATTCCAGGATTATTTTTATACCCTCAGAATTTATGACCATGTCCATGGTCGATTTGGCCATGTCCGCCCGTCTGTCTGGCTGGCTAGAGTGCACGATGACTCTCGAACGGATGAACTGAATTTTGGCTTTCGTAATATTTTGCCCAAACTTATTTCAAGTTCGAAAATGTGCTATATCGGTCCACTCCTTCTGGTACCTCCCCCACAAAAGTTCGAAAATGTTCGGAAATTTTGTGTGCACGATAACTCTTGAAGGGAGTAACCGATTTGGTCCATACTTTGCCCATCGTGAAATGTGTACCAGACTTAGATATGGTTTCAATATGGAATCAGTCGGTTCAATCCTTCGGGTAACTCCCACACAAAATTTCGGAAAAGTTCAGTTTAGGGCCACCTCTCGAATCGCTTCGATTTTTGTTGTAGCAATTTTTGCTCACAGCCCCCATACGACTGTACAAGTTTCATCAGGGGGAAGTCCATACGTCCTGAGAAAATAGCCTGAAACTTGCAAAAAACCTTATGACACCATGTGAGGTGGCTGGAGCGCAAGATAAACCTCGAACGAATCTGCCGATTCGGTCCAAAATTTGGCCTTAGTAGTATTATGTCCATACATAGTTTCAGTTCGAAGATAAGCCATATCGGTCCACTCCTTCAGGTTCCTCCCCCACGAAAGTTCAAAAATGTTCGGAAAAATTGTTCGTACGGTAACTCATGAAGGTAGTGGCCGAATTGGTCCATACTTTGCACATCCTAATATATCTACCAGATATAGATCAGGTTCAAATATGGACTATATTTGTCTACTCCATCCGGTACCCCCACACAAAATTTCGGATAAGTTCACTTTAAGACCTGATATCGAATCACTTTGAATTTTTTTGAAGCAACTTGCATTCGCTGTCTCATTTACGATGGTAAACGTTTTTTCAGGGGCAAACCCATACTTCTTGAGCAAACAGCCCCAAGGGTATAAAAACCACCTACGGCACCATATGGAGAGGCTGGAGATCCATTCTTTTTAGTATCTCCTCCGCAAAACTTTTGATCTTTAATACTAATCAATATTTTTGTCGGTTCAAACGCCAAAAATTTTTAAAACCCCCTAAATACATACGTTTTTTGGGAAAAAATTTGTTTCAATATACACAGGCTGAGGGTATATCTCTGTCGGCAAAGCCGACTGATACTTTTTTACTTGTTACTTTTAATATAATGTTAAAAAAGAAGTGTTATAATTTTTGTTCTTAATTGTACGATTAGAAGTTTTTGGACTCGATGACAAACACTTTGATGGACTTAGTTCTATATAGTTTGCACAAATAACAATCGATCCTTATTGAACCCCACTTAATTATTGGCTAATAATAAGTTATTAATTTTAGAAATGGATCTTATTTTGAGAGACACTCCTCTCGAAAGTTACCGCGCACATAAGCTATTTTAGTTGGTCACCGTAGAATTTATAGCTTTGTCAGGAAGCATGAACTTGTCCACGAAAAATAGGATATCGCTGTAAACAAGACTACAAAATGTCCAAAGGATCCTCGAACAGTCTTTAAACTGCTGTTAGTAGACTTGTATAAGAGACCTGCATATGTTGTCCAAACATATTCTCTTGGAACCTGATGTACTTTTGGAAGTAATTTTGCGAGTGGACCGAGACAGTCCATATTAGGTTCGATTTTAGACCGAATCTGTTAGTCCCTTCGACCATTTTAGTGAAATATGATTTAAATTTAATTTGAACAAAACATTACGAGATCCATAACTTGGACCAAATTGGTTGATCCGTTCGAGAGTTATCATGAGTTCCAACCTGCCAGACAAACAGAGATACAGACGGACGGTGGTAAGTACTTCCATCTTATCTGAAACGAATAGCGTCCAAACATATGTATGTGGAGTCAAAAATCATTATTTTGTTGAGACCTATTTGTATCGTATCCTAGTGTATATAATCTCGAAACCTTAAAGTCTGATGCTACAATTATACTTCGGTGATGATAAGGAAAAAAATCAAGTGAAGCACAAAGATTCATTTGTCTTCATTATTTTCTCATACTGTTTAGGAGCAAATTTGTCTAAAATAGAATAACAAAATTTTTGCGATGGCATTTTATCCAATAGACATTTTTTCATATACTTCCATTCCCACAATACTGAACTCGTTATTTTGTTGTTACACGATGAGTTTTAAGCCTCGAGAGCTCTATGACAATAAACTTGGAGTTCATTAGGGATTCGCATTTGATAGTGCAATGATATGACATGAAGAAGTAAATCAGATTTCATTGGAAATTTCTCTCAAAAACAGCATACAAACAAAAAATTTTAAAATATTTTCTTACAAAACTTCTTAATCATGTACATTTTCTGTTTAGAAACTTAAGAAAATATAAGTTTTCATTTGAAATCTGCAAACATACAAACATTTTTATGGGAAAAAGATATAATAACTAGTTAGAGTAGCTTAACAAATTTTGTTCCACCAAACCATTTCGGGGGGGGCCCGGGCCCCCTGTGCCCCCCCCCTGCGTAGTCCCTGGTATATAGTCGATATAACCATGTCCGTCGGTCCGTCCGTCTGTTGAAATCAAGATACAGCTCGCAATTTTAAAGATAGAGCTTTGTAATATGGTATAGAAGTTTCAATTACTCCTAGGATGTTTGGTATTGCAAATGGGCTATATCGGTCCACGTTTTGATATAGCCCCCATATAACGGTACCACCCGATTTTCGGTATTTTAAGGTTTTAGCTTCATTATCACACCAAATTTCATATAGCCCCCATAGAAGGTACCTCCTGATTTTCGGTATTTTGAAGGTTGTGGCCTCAATATTCCTCCGAAATTGCAAAAGTTTGATATTCAGCCTTCGTTGGAGATATAAAACTTTCCACTAGAATTTTGTCGCTATAGGTCCACACCTTCATATAGCCCCCATAGAACTGTACCTCCCGATTTTTGGTATTTTGAAGGTTGTGGCTCCAATATTCCACCGAAATGGCTGAAATTTGGTAGTTATTCTTCATTTGAGGTATAAAACCTTCCTCCAAAATATTGTTGGTACAGGTCGACGTCTTCATATAGTCTCAATGGAACGGTATCTCCCGATTTTCGGTATTTTGAATATTGTGGCCTCAATATTCCACAGAAATGACGGAAATATGATATTTAATCTTCATTTTGGGTATAAAACTTTCCATATGAAATTTGTCGGTATAGGTCCAACATTGAACGGAACCTCCCGATTTTCGGTATTTTGAAGGTTGTTGCCTCAATATTCCTCCGAATTGGCTGAAATTTGGTGTTTGGTCATCATTTGCGGTATAAAACTTCCCATATGAAATTTGTCGGTATAGGTCTACGCCTTTACATAGGCTCCATAGACGGGTACTTGCCGCTTTTCGGTATTTTGAAGGTTGTGACCTCAATATTCCTCAGAAATGACTGAAATTTTGTACTTTGTCTTTGTTGTTGGTATAAAACTTTCCCCCATAGAACGGTACCTCCCGAATTTCGGTATTTTGAATGTTATGGCTACAATAATCCATAGCAGTGGCTGAAATTTGGTATTTAGTGTTCGTTGGGGGTATTCAACTTTCCCCTCTAATTTTGTCGGCATAGGACCATGCCTTCATATAGGTCCACGCCTTGAACGGTACTTGCCGCTTTTCGGTATTTTGAAGGTTGTGGCCTCAATATTCCTCCGAAATGGCTGAAATTTTGTACTTTGTCTTTGTTGTTGGTATAAAACATTCCCCCATAGAACGGTACCTCCCGAATTTCGGCATTTTGAATGTTATGGCCACAATAATCCATAGAAGTGGCTGAAATTTGGTATTTAGTGTTCGTTGGGGGTATTCAACTTTCCCCTCTAATTTTGTCGGCATAGGTCCACGCCTTCATATAGATCCACGCCTTGAACGGTACTTCCTGATTTTCGGTATTTTGAAGGTTGTTGCCTCAATATTTCACCGAATTGGCTTAATTTTGGTGTTTAGTCTTCATTTGGGGAATAAAACTTTCCATATGAAATTTGTAGGTATAGGTCCACGCCTTAATATAGCCCTCATATAACGGTACCTCCCGATTTTCGTAATTCTAAAGTTTGTGACGTCAATATCTCACCGAAATGACTGAATTTTGTTGTTTAGTCTTCCAGGGGGTTATAAAATATACCTGAAAAGAGTTATTATTATAGGTGCCCGTCTTCATTTATCCCCCATAGAAGCATACCTCTTGATTTTTTGGAATTTTTTATGTTTTAGCCACATTATCTTAACAAAATATCGGAAATTTGGTAATTAGTCTTCTTTGAATCTAAGAACTTTCCGCAGGAATTTGCTGAAATTTGGTAATTATTCTTCTTCAGTAACGAAAGGAAACTAATTGTTCCATTTTACTTCAATACAACTCGTGGTGGAGGGTATAACAAGTTCGGATCGGCCGAACTAAATGCCCTTCTTGCTTGTTCCCTTATACGCATGTCTATTTTGACTGGACTAATAATCTCCGCCATAGTATGGAGCGTCCGCAATAATTGAGAAATATAGCTATATTTTTGCACCTGACTGTATATTCCCAGCAAAAATACTCATTACAAATTGGCCTACTTTCTCACTTACTTATTTTTATTTTATTTTTTGGCACTTAAAAGTAAATAAATAAGTAGTTACGACTTGAAGTAACCAGGGAGTAACTACTTATTTATCTACCTTTTAGTGGCCAAAAAATAAGTACTTACTCCTTATGACACGCCCGTGTTAAAATAAGGAGAAAGTAGGCCAATTTGTAATGAGTATTTTTGCTGGGTTGCTGCATTTTTGTCCGAACTAGCTGTAATTTGACCTTTAAGGTTCCCAGTGGGCAGTGACAAAACTTCTCCAAAAAAAATTATCAACATAGGTCCATGTTTGGTATAACAATACCTCACGATTTTAGGTACTTTTGGAGATTTTTGCTAAATTGTTGACTGAACTACCCATTATTTGATATTTGAGGTTCCAAATGGTCATAAAAATTTTCAACATAGCTCCAATGTTATGGTATAGCCCCATATAACTGTACCTCCCGATTGAAGGTGTTTTGAGAATTTTAGCTAAATGTCTTACTGAACAGCCCATTACTTGACATTTGAGGTTCCCAGTGATCACAAATCGTTTTCACCAAAAATTGTCGACATAGGTCACACTTTTATATAGCCCTAAATCTATCCTCCTAAAATTTTGGACTGGAAAGGAAAATAATTTTTTCAATTTTAGTTCGGAATATTTTATTTATAAAAAGCTCGGCCCGGTCGAACTTAAATGGTTTTTACTTGTTTCTTCCAAAGTTCTAAGTTTATCCAATTGTGGTGGGTGTAAATGTCTGTACCAAACCCCATCATTGTTTGCGCCGGGTTACAGTATCACCGTTTTTATGCATTTGCATTAGGGTCAAACGTCTCTAAAGAGCACTTAACCCTCCGTTTTCCGGAATTATTAGAATAAATTATATGCATATTTATAAAACAGTCATTTCAGTAGATTTTTGTTCAGTTGTCTACAAAATTTGTACTTCTTTCAACGATAATTTATATGTTACCTTTGATCACTCCGTGCACCTACCTACCTGTGCAGTTATATGCTTTACTAATGGAAAGAAAAACATCTTACTTACAATGGAATTCCAGCAACTAGCTCTTTTGCAAAATTCTTTGAAGACTTTTTGTTCAGTCCTCTGCATTTTTTCTGCTTGACTACAGTGCCATCTGATGATGCTTAAATATGCATTAGGATATCTCCAGTGTAAAAGCTTCATTTCATTCCGGGTCATAGTGCCATCGTCCTCATCTGTTGGTTGGTACAGAAGACTTTAGTCTTTGGTGTGTCCACTTGTCCTCGTCCCGGTTGTTTTTTTTTTACCCAGCATTTGTGAAGCGAACCGCACGCTCTGCATAAGAATGTTAGTGAATATTTTAACGTTTAACGTCGTAGTCGTCGCCATCAGCGTCGTCTTCTATTTTCCTACAAGACGACAAGGATGTGGATAGTCCTTGTTGTGAGATGGCTTTGAAGTGCCGTTTCAATTTGAGGATACTTTTATTAAGTTTTATATGCATTTTAGAAGTTTTTAGCATAACATTATTGCAATCATGATTTTTACATAACTGCATGATAGGAGCGAGCAATTGGCTATATGAAAGGAAAAAAAGTATTCCTTAGATGATGATTAATTTTATTAGAGGGTTTTAATAAAAGAGAATTGAAAAGTGGTACAAAGGAGATATTATTAAATTCTCGCGAAAACGGTCCATGACAAGTCAGCAGTGAAGTCAATTTTGGCTTAGAAGCACTCTCCGTTAATGAATTATTCTCATATCGATTAAATTGAAGATATTTGTGGATATTTCTTTCCTTTATATGGTAGCTATATCAACGTGTGGACCTACATATGTTGACAATTTTTAGTGGAGTAGTTGTGTTACCACTGGGAACCTCAAATGTGAACTTACAGATTGTTCGATCAACAAATACAGCTAAATTACTCAAAACTTCTAAAATCTAGGCGATTCGTTATACGCCGGTTATACCAAAATATTACCTATGCTCACATTTTATCGTGGATAAGTTTTGTGACCACTACTGTTATATGAGGGCTATACGACAACATGGACCTATGTTGAAAATTTATTAGCTAAAACCCGGTTCGAACATTGGTGGCGTCGTTTTTTATTGGGATAGCTAATACAATTTTGTTTTTTCAAAATAGTCTGGCTTAATCCCATTGTTGCTGTTTTATTATTTTAAAACAACTAATTTATTAGTGGAAAAAGTTTGGCATTGTTCGCCAAGGGGTAAGGCAGGGAAGACTAGTTTCGATCCACGCCACTGGATCTCATCAGTTTCCTTGTTTCTTGTTTGTGGATATTCTCCACCGAAGTAATTTTTCTATAACTTCTTTAACAAGAAACTTTTTATACCCAAACATCAATCGTCAGCTCGAAGTATAAAGGTGAACAAAGAAAAAACTTCAATGAGAAGTTTTTCTTTCGCAACCTAACACAACTGCGACGAAAGTGTTTGCGAAACAAACCTTCGGTAAAAAAATTTTCCTAAACTCTTCTAGATACCCAATTTGAGAATTTATGATGGACAAGTTTCGTGACCCCAGGGAACCTCACATGTACGGGTAGTTCAGCCAAAAAATTTAGCTAAAATCCTAAAAATATTGAAAACGGAAATTACAATTATACGGGGTCTATACCAAAACATGGACCTATGTATATTGAACATTTTTTGTGTTAAAGTTATGCGACCACTAGGAACCTCAAATGTCAAACCTCCGCTATTTCGGTAAAAATGTAGTTAAAATTTTCAAAATACCGAAAATCGGGAAGTACCGTTATATGGGGGCTATACCAAAACATGATGCTGTGTTAACATTTTTGATGGAGAATTTTTGTGACTGCATGGAACCTCAAATGACAAATAACCGGTAGTTCAGTAATCCGCGGTAATCCGGACACTAGAATTTTTTACATTGTAGACTCGGTAATCCGGACATCACATATTTTTCTTACCTCGATAATCCGGACATCAATATTTTATCCTATCTTGATCATTAGATTCTTATTTATTTCATTGACGTTTTCGTTCTTAACAATAGCAACTGGTGTATTAATAAGAAAATTTAAGTTTTTCAAAGTTTTCAGTCCAAATCTCGACTTACTAGAAGTGTTTAAATAATTTAAAGCGTTGGGAGTAATAGGTTAGTTTTCTTCGGGATTTATAGCTAAACGAAGAAGCGAGTGGAGTTCTTGTACAGCAAATTAAATAAATTTAAACCTAAGTAGTATGGCCCCTTTTATTTTCATTATTTGACATTCAAAATCACCGGTAACTAGCGATTGTTGTATTGCATTCTCATAATAATGCAACCAATAGATTTAAATTACAGTTTGTCTTATTCGTAAGCTATACATTAGGGCTATAACCAAAAAAATACCACCACATAGCCGTGTAGAGCATGGAAAACTATAATGAAGAACGGTGTCAATTTTTTTCTATCGCGAAAAAAGTTTCCGCACCAAGTTCAGAAATGCATTTTTTAATTTTATCTGTTATAACAACATATTTGCTTTTCATTAAAATTTTTATTTTTTTGTAATCTAATTTAAAATCATTATCAAAGCGTTCTGGACCAATTTGTTCTCAAATCGCGCCATTTCGGAGCATATTAGGAACTTTTGACACTGTCGAAATTTTTGGTTTTTCTTTATAAACTCGTGAATTTTATGTTTATATTTTTTGTACCTATCGGACAAGAGTATTTGGGTCCTTTGCAACGAATTCGCGAAAGTTACAGGCTGTTTTTGTTGACCTTGCCTATGAGAATTGCATTTGTTTTCTACAAAAATACAACACCAGTACCATGTGGGGAATTTTGTCCTACACGCAGAAAAATTTATGTTAGAAATATGTTTGGATCCAAACAAATATATGTTTGGGACCGGTTGCAAACAAATATATGTTTGGATCCAAACATAATATGTTTGGGTCCAAACATATATATGTTTGCAACATTTTGTAACATATCTCAATTTGATATGTTTGTGTAAAACATATTTTTTTATGTTAGAACATTTTTTTCATGGGTGGAGAGAGGATGTTTGTCAACGAGAGTAATAACAGCGTTCTCGAGGCTGTGGAATGCTGTTTTATAATGAAGAGTTGTGTGTATTGTATAATAGAAGACGTAGAAGCGAAGGGGGTTTGGTGGCGTGTACGCGTCAAACTCGTGTGTTTCTTGTTTTGTTGTTGTTAACCAACGCAGGCGAAGAAGAAAAGAAGAAATGATATGAATTATATTTTTTCTTTCTTCAGTGTTTTAGTTGCCTTTGTAGAGTCAAGACGGTGAAGTGAGTGAATAAATCAGTGTTTTGTGTTTTCTTAAAGAAATTGTGCTTTTTAGTAAATTAAATGCCCAATACATTTTATAATTGAATCGGAAAGTTGAATGGAATTATTTTATTGGACAAGGAAGAAATCGCATTTAATATTGGTAATTACATACATATGTATATTTGAAATATGGCATATCCATATTTATTTATTACATTACATAACCATTGAATCCAGATGCCGATTCCCCGCTGATGACTTCAACTATGAGGACAATTTGTTTTATTTCACAACTAAGGAGAAGCGTTCAACTACGTTTCTATATATTTTTCCTTTTTAAAAGTGTGACTACAAATTATTTCAATCAGTTTTTCTTTTATTAAAGTGTGTTATGTATTTCTTTGGAATTTGGTATGTACCTATGTGTTTGTTGTTCTTTTGCCTTTTAATAAAAAAACCACAACATTTGTGTGTATACTATAGAGCAGGGACGAGCTTCTTTGCTTAGATCGTATAGTGAGGGCGCCCACTGAGTTGTTTTTGCATTTGCTTCTCTCTCTCACGTACAGTGTAAATGAATGAAAACAAACAAAAACATAATGTGGTTGTTGCTTTTTATACCCTCCACCATAGTATGGAGGGTATATTAAGTTTGTTTTTCCGTTTGTAACGCATTGAAATACTCATTTGCGACCCTATAAAGTATATATATTCTTGATCAGGGTAAAATTCTAAGTCGATCTGTGCACGTCCGTCCGTCCGTCCGTCCGTCCGTCCGTCTGTGGTAATCACTCTAGCATCCACAAAAATGGAGCTAGGACGCTGAAATTTTGGGAAAATGCGTCTTTTGTTTGCAGGCAGGTCAAGTTCGATGATGGGCTATATCGGTCCACGTTTTGGTATAGCCCCCATATAACGGTACCCCCCGATTTACGGTATTTTGACGTTTTTAGCTACATTTTCAGACCGATTTAGCTATAATTTGACAGTTAGGGTTCTTAAATGTCAATAAACTTATATAACGAAACTTGAGGACATAGGTCCACGTTTTGGTATAGCCCCCATATAACGGTAACCCCCGATTTACGGTATTTTGACGTTTTTAGCTACATTTTCAGACCGATGTAGCTATAATTTGACATTTAGGGTTCTTAAGTGTCAATAAACATATATAACAAAAGTTGTGGACATAGGTCCACGTTTTGGTATAGCCCCCATATAACGGTACCCCCCGATTTACGGTATTTTGCCGTTTTTAGCTAAATTTTCAGACCGATTTAGCTATAATTTGACATTTAGGGTTCTTAAGTGTCAATAAACTTATATAACAAAAGTTGTGGACATAGGTCCACGTTTTGGTATAGCCCCCATATAACGGTACCCCCGATTTACGGTATTTTGACGTTTTTAGCTACATTTTCAGACCGATTTATCTATAATGTGACATTTAGGGTTATTAAGTGTCAATAAACTTATATAACAAAAGTTGTGGACATAGGTCCACGTTTTGGTATAGCCTCCATATAACGGTACCCCCGATTTACGGTATTTTGACGTTTTTAGCTACATTTTCAGACCGATTTATCTATAATGTGACATTTAGGGTTATTAAGTGTCAATAAACTTATATAACAAAAGTTGTGGACATAGGTCCACGTTCTGGTATAGCCCCCATATAACGGTAGCCCCGATTTACGGTATTTTGACGTTTTTAGCTACATTTTCAGACCGATTTATCTATAATGTGACATTTTGGGTTATTAAGTGTCAATGAACTTATATAACAAAAGTTGTGGACATAGGTCCACGTTCTGGTATAGCCCCCATATAACGGTACCCCCGATTTACGGTACGTTTTTAGCTACATTTTCAGACCGATGTAGCTATATTTTGACATTTAGGGTTCTTAAGTGTCAATAAACTTATATAACAAAAGTTGTGGACATAAGTCCACGTTTTGGTATAGCCCCCATATAACGGTACCCACCCGATTTACGGTATTTTGACGTTTTTAGCTACATTTTCAGACCGATTTAGCTCTAATTTAACATTTAGGGCTCTTAAGCGTCACTAAACTTATATAACAAAACTTGTGGACATAGGTCCACGTTTTGGTATAGCCCCCATATAACTGTACCCCCCGATTAACGGTATTTTGACGTTTTTAGCTACATTTTCAGACCGATTTATCTATAATGTGACATTTAGGGTTATTAAGTGTCAATAAACTTATATAACAAAAGTTGTGGACATAGGTCCACGTTCTGGTATAGCCCCCATATAACGGTAGCCCCGATTTACGGTATTTTGACGTTTTTAGCTACATTTTCAGACCGATTTATCTATAATGTGACATTTTGGGTTATTAAGTGTCAATGAACTTATATAACAAAAGTTGTGGACATAGGTCCACGTTCTGGTATAGCCCCCATATAACGGTACCCCCGATTTACGGTACGTTTTTAGCTACATTTTCAGACCGATGTAGCTATATTTTGACATTTAGGGTTCTTAAGTGTCAATAAACTTATATAACAAAAGTTGTGGACATAAGTCCACGTTTTGGTATAGCCCCCATATAACGGTACCCACCCGATTTACGGTATTTTGACGTTTTTAGCTACATTTTCAGACCGATTTAGCTCTAATTTAACATTTAGGGCTCTTAAGCGTCACTAAACTTATATAACAAAACTTGTGGACATAGGTCCACGTTTTGGTATAGCCCCCATATAACTGTACCCCCCGATTAACGGTATTTTGACGTTTTTAGCTACATTTTCAGACCGATTTATCTATAATGTGACATTTAGGGTTATTAAGTGTCAATAAACTTATATAATAAAAGTTGTGGACATAGGTCCACGTTCTGGTATAGCCCCCATATAACGGTACCCCCGATTTACGGTATTTTGACGTTTTTAGCTACATTTTCAGACCGATTTAGCTATAAATTGACATTTAGGGTTCTTAAGTGCCAATAAATATAACAAAACTAGTGGACTATATAACAAAACTAGTGGACATAGATCAATGTTTCGGTATAGCCCCATATAACCCTCGGTATAACGGATTTCGGCATTCCCATATAACGGATTTTCGGTATTTTGAGAATTTTACCTACAAGTTTTAACCAAATTATCTGTAATTTGAACATTTGAGATTTGAAATTCTTAGTGGTCACCACACCTCTCCACCAAAAATTGTCAATAAAGGTCGATGTATTGATAAAGCTCCCATATAACGGTACCTCCCGATTTTCAGTAATTTGATGATTTTAACTACAATATTAAACGAACTATCAGTAATTTGACATTTGAAGTTCTAAGTGGTCACAACACCTGTCCATAAAAAATTGTCAACATAGGTCCATGTTCAATATAGCTCCCATATAACGGTACCTCCCAATTTTCAGTAATTGGCAATTTTAGCTAAAATTTTTAACCGAACTAACTGTAATTTGACTTTTGAAGGTTGTAGTGGTCACCACACATCTGCATCAACAATTTTCAACATAGCCCCAATATAACGATACTTCCCGATTTTCGGTACTTTGAGGATTTTACTTAAAATGTTTAACCGAACGTAGGTCCATGTTTTGGTATAGCCCCAAAACAAACCTCCCGATTTTCCGTACCTTAGCTTTATTTTTTTGACGAACTTTCTGTAATTTGAAATTTAAAAGCCAACAAAAATTGTTCATTTAAGTTTATATTTTCGTATAGCCCACATACCTCCGAACTAGCTGTTAATGACATTTGAAGTTCCCACGTTATGTACCGATTTTCGGTATTTTGAGGATTCTAGCTACAATTTTTAACCGAATTAGGAGTTATTTAACATTAAAGGCTCCCATCAAAAGCTGTCAACATAGGTCCATGTTTTATTATAACCCCTATATAACGGTACCTCCCAATTTCTAGCCCACCAAAAATTGTCAACATACATAGTTAGACATAGGCACCATAAAAAGGGCCTACCGAATGAAACATTTTATGTATGTACATTATCTGACATTTTAACGTACCCACTTACAGTTGGGGACAGGAATGAAAACTAATTATTCCATTTTAGTTCAGAATATTTTATGGAGGAGGGTATGAAAAGTTCGGCCCGGCCGAACTTAACGCTTTTTTACTTGTTTTCACTCATACGTTCATACATGTCTTCGCTTTGGTTGTATTTCTGTGGTCGTCGCTGCTATAGAGCAATGGTGGGCAAATTGCGAGAGACTCATGTATTTTTTTACACTTTTGTGTATGAGGCCGAGCATTTCTGCCCAACAGTGCTATAGAGATAGCCAGTGAGTTCTTACTGAGAGCAAGTGAGCACACATTTCAAAGTGTTTTACATTGAATTTTACGCTCCCTTGCTCTCAGTAAGCGCTCACTGGTGCATGTGTTTGTTTTTTTGTGCCTTTTGGGTTTGTATTTTTTTGCACCCAATCATATAAAATGTTTGCACCCAAACATATAAAATGTTTGCACCCAAACATATATTATGTTTGGGACTGTTGCAAGCATATATATGTTTGCTGCAAAATATGTTTGGGACATATGTTAGAGAGGCCTTTTTTTTGCGTGTAATAATGAAAACGCGTTTCTAAGATCGATTCGATGAAAAAAGTTTCAGCACCGACCGCAATTACTAAAACCATTTTGATATTTTTTCTACTTATAATTTTAAATTTGCTTTGTTTGAATAAATATTTATAGACAAAAATACATTTTTCACAGGCAAAGTCATTAAAAAAGTCTGTAACTTTCGCGAATTTGTTGCAAATGACACCATATTCTCTTGTCAGATAGGTACAAAAAATATAAACATAAAATTCACGAGTTTATAAAGAAAAACCAAAAATTGCAATAGTGTCAAAATTTCCTAATATGCTCCGAAATGGCGCGATTTGAGAACAAATTGGTCCAGAACGCTTTGATAATGATTTTAAATTAGATTACAAAAAAATAAAAATTTTAATGAAAAGCAAACATGTTGTTATTACAGTTAAAATTAAAAAATGCATTACTGAACTTCAATGCATTTGGTGCGGAAACTTTTTTCGCGATAGAGAAAAAATTACACCTTATTTCATAATAGTTTTTCATGCTCTACACGGCTATGTGGTGGTATTTTCGATATCTGCAAAAAACTGCAAAAAGTTATATCCCTACTATACATACCATTTATATAAAACAATGTTTCTTTTTGATTTCGTCGACGAGATAAAGTCATTGGGTTATGTTCATAGAAAAATTCCCCATTATGAGATGAGTGTATTTGAATTCGGAAGTTCTGTCGCGAGTCATAAGAGGCTCATGTCCCGTGGACCAGGGAAATCAATATATGCATGTACATGGACTACAAAGTTCATATTCTTAAAAAAAAACTATGCATAATTATACACAAGTTGTAGAGAAATTTTAGATTGTTTAAGTAATCAGCAAAAGTCCCCTAAATTACGTTGGAGGAATATAAGACGTAAAATTGGTAGCCAGGGAAGCTGTTTCCGGTCTTAAAATGGTCGCAAACCATAATATTTGCATACTATGGATTTGTTTGCCTTAAATATCAGGTTATTATCTAGTAAAAGTCCATTATTAATGATTTAAAAGTACAAAATTATATGTTTTTGTTATTACTCGGTAATCCGGACACCGCCGAAACATGTGGTGTCCGGATTATCGAGATATACTGTAATATGACTGGAATTCTTTAAAGTGAAGTGTTTTACAAGGGGTCTCATAATATCGACCATTAAAAATAATGTACGTCGAAGGTGTATTGGCATCAATGTAGAAAACTGGATAAAAATGGGTTGAAGCCAACAAGTTTTTTATGTTCCCTTCCTATTTCTGGCTTAACCTTATATTTCATAGACCTATGTCCAAAGGAAGAATCAAAGAATACACCATGGGCAACATGACACTAGTGTATGATTTTTCGATATATTCACTGCAGCCACATAAAATTGATGCTAATATTTTGAAGCCTGAATTTCGGGATTTCTTGAATTTTTTTAATAATCCGGACGCGCAAGATGAACTAATTATAGGAACACAGAACTCGTGATTTTAGTTCGTTTGATGAGTTTCTCATGAGTGTGCGCCGTACAGTTTTCTAGTAATTGGAGTTCAAAGTCGAAAGTTCGATGCGTAAAACCCCATTTTTGCGGGTAAAATTTACAAGCGTCATTCCTTTAAATTCCGCGTTCGAATCCATCCACTAAAACGGCGGGTATACATACATTGAAAATAGTAAAATCTGCAAAAATATGTTTTGACAAATCCACTAATCCACTCACTAAACCGCGATTTTCTTTGCAAATTTTTACATAAGTAGAATTCTTTATATGCGATTATAATATTTGTGTCATAAATAGACTGCGGAATCCTATGCAAATGCATATATGGTTAGGATGGTCGTAGAGAAAATCTGATTAGACAGAAACTCGTTTTATTACAAAATAAAACGAATTAGGCCCAGAAATTTTTGCATATTTTGCATATTCTGCATATCGTGCATATTTTGACATATTTGTACATATCTGCATAAAAAGAGCATATGCAAAACCATATGCAAAAATATATTCAAGGATTTGTGGTCTAAATATCCTACCAAAATGGCTGAAATTTGGTATTAAGTCTTCGTTAGGGATATGCAACTTTACAACTGAAATCTGTCCGCATAGGTCCACGTCTTCATATAGGCCCCATAGAACGGTTCCTACCGATATTCGGTATTTTGAAAGTTGTAGCTTCAATATCCCACCGAAATGACTGAAAATTGGTATTACGTCTTCGTTGGGGGTATAAAACGCTCCACCTGAAATTTGTCAGCATAGGTCCACGTCTTTATATAGCCCCCATAGAATGGGACCTCCCGATTTTCGGTATTTTGAAGGTTATGGCCTCAATATCCCACCGAAATGACTAAAATTTGGAATTTGGGTTTCGTTGGGGGTATAAAACTTCCCACCAGAAATTCCTCGGTATAGGTCCCCACGTCTTCATATAGCCCCCATAGAACGGTACCTACCGATATTCGGTATTTTGAAAATTGTAGCCTTAATATCCCACCGAAATGACTGAAAATTGGTATTTAGTCTTCGTTGTGGGTATAAAACTTTTCACTTGAAATTTGTCGGTATAGGTCCACGCCTTCATATAGCCCCCATAGAACGGTACCTCCCGATTTTCGGAATTTTGAAGGTTGTGGCCTTAATATTACACCGAAATGGCTGAAATTTAGTACTTAGTCTTCATTTGCAGTATTAAACTTTCTCCCAGAATTTTTTCGGTATAGGTCCACGTCTTCATATAGCCCGCATAGAACGGTACCTCAGGATTTCTGGTATTTTGAAGGATGTGCCCTCAATATCCACCCGAAATGGCTGAAATTCGGTATTAAGTCTTCGCTGGGGGTATAAAACTTTCCAACTGAAATTTATCGGTATTGGTCCACGTCTTCATATAGCCCCCATAGAACGGTACCTCCCGATTTCTTGTATTTTGAAGGATGTGCCCTCAATATCCCTCCAAAAAGGCTGAAATTCGGTATTAAGTCTTCGTTGGGGGTATAAAACTTTCCACCTAAAATTTGTCGGCTTAGGTTCAGGCCTTCATATAGCCCCCATAGAACGATACCTCCCGATTTTCGGTATTTTGAAGGTTGTGGCTGTGGTTATACATTTCTCTATTTTATTGACTTGTCGGAAGAGAATTTTAAACAGAAAAATTGTACACATAGACATTTTTGTACCTATTATTGAAATATTTGTTGCATAAGAAAATATGTAAAATGCATAAATTTTGCATATGCAAAAATTTATGCATTTTGCATAATTTTGCATATGTCATATGTTTCAATTGCAATGTAATCAGAAGCCAAAAATATGCCCAGTCCCAAAATTTGACATGAATCGGACCAAAAATAGGGGTTGCATAAAATTCCGCTGTCTAGTCATAAATTACAGAGATACGCCTTATCTATTTGAAATACAGTGGCGGCCATATAATTAAGAACGACATCGTATTAAAAAGTATTTGACTTGCTAAGTTCCAAATATTTGAATATTTATATGGAACAACATTTGTAAATAAAGTACAGGGAAAGCACTTTCAAATAAAGCCAAAACATGTTTTAATTCTCCCTCGTTTGTACGAAAGAAACCACGATTTATTAAAATAGGCATAAATCGACCTGGCCACATAATTAAGAACGATGTATGTAAGTAAAGGTTACTTTAAGGTAATTTTCATACACAATATGTGAATATATCGTTATGTATTTTAGAAATCGGTTACTTTGATTCATTTTTAGTATCAATTGTCCTTCAATGGTACATATTATTGAATCTAAGTTTGATAATTAGGGCATACCTAACGTTTTCAAAAATTTGCCCATAATTTGACGAATTTATTTTATTTTTGGGATCTAAAGCCACAGTTTTGGCTTCCTCTCATTCCCTCGATGACGCTCTAAACGGTACCCTGTGGTTGTCGTTCCATAGTCGGCGCTTATTTACCCTTAAATTGGTTTTTACCCCACTTTTTTGAATCCTTTACGTGGGAATTGTCTGGGAAGTAGTTTCGTATGAGCCATTTCCACCTTATAAATCGGCAGGATTGTTGTCTGCAGGTAGTAGACAGAAAATAAAAAAATAATTTCGTTTTGTACAAAAAATTGGCCTAACGGTACACCGAACAAAAATGAAAGGTTTAATATTTTGAAAGCCTTCATTGCACAATGTCTTTGTGGGTGGGGTAAGAATAGTTATGTAAGACTTTTTAATCAATGAAGCTCTTATTAATATCAAAACCAGTCAAATCAATAATTTTTATGGATGAAAATACAATTTTTGTATAAACTAATGTTTGATGTATATACACAAAATTATTGTGGAATTCGAGCATTCAAAACATTATGTTAATAAATGTTATATTCGGTGTGGAATTCTTCCAATTTTTGTATAGACATTATATTATTGTTTCATTTCGTGTCTACTACCTGCAGACAAAAATTCTACCGCTTTATAAGGTGGAAATGACTCTTACGAAACTATTTCCCAGACAATTCCCTCTTAAAGGACTCAAAGAAGTGAGATAAAAGCCAATTTAAGGGTAAATTAGCGCCGATTATTGAACGACAATCACAGAGTATCGTTCAGAGCGTCGTCGAGGGAATGAGAGAACGCCAAAACTGTGGCTTTAGATCCCAAAAATAAAATAAATTCGTCAAATTATGGGCAAATTTTGGAAAACCTTAGGTATGCCCTAATTATCAAACTTAGACTCAATAATATGTACCATTGAAGGACAATTGATACTAAAAATGAATCAAAGTAACCGATTTCTAAAATACATAACGATATATTCACATATTGTGGATGAAAATTACCTTAAAGTAACCTTTACTTATATCGTTCTTAATTATGTGGCCAGGTCGATTTATGACTATTTTAATGGGTGGTTTCTTTCGTATAAACGAGGGAGAATTAAAACATGTTTTGGCTTTATTTGAAAGTGCTTACCCTGTACTTTATTTACAAATTTTGTTCCATATAAATATTCAAATATTTGGAACGTAGCAAGTCAAATACTTTTTAATACGATGTCGTTCTTAATTATATGGCCGCCACTGTAGGTGTATATTGACGTATTTTTGATGGGTACCACTGAAAACGGACGCGCATCTAAACGTTATGTACATTGCGCGACTTTTACCCACTTTAAGTTCTTTTTTGCATTGTGTGATGCGGCACTCTTTGGCCGCTGAGTGAAACATCGAAATATGCATAAATATTGAAAGAGATTGATTTCCTGTATGGCTATAATTTCAATATTACTCTTAATTTCCTATCCTTATAAGTTGTCACAGTAAGCAAATAAGCATTCCCGATGGTAAACAATATTTCTGGATTTAGCTCTAGCAGTATACATTAACCATTATATGGGATTTTGGCGAAATAGTTGGAGTCAACAATAAGTTTTTCTCTTTTGTTGTTGCTATAATATGCAATTTATATACCCAATATCTATAAATTTTGTTTCATATTTTTCTAGGCATTGCACAGTGGATCCACTTGTATGGAGAAAGTGGCTAAAAATATTTCCCGTGTAAATATCAAGCTAATGCGCCGGGTGCAGCTTTGTGCTGCTGCTAAGATTGTTATACAAAACCATGAGCGTACCATTCTCCCCTCTGGAGGGGGTATATGGTATGAGTCGTTTTATGCGTTTTATACCAATATTTTTGTCTGGAAATTGGTAAAATTTTTAATGAAGATTTAATAGCGTTCATCCTGAAAGACATGTACCTCCCACGTAAGTCATATATGGAAGAATAATTCTTGACCTTTCAATTGGTGCCAAATATGTTAATGTACGTGGTCAGATAACAGATTTATACCCTAATATATACATAGAAACCATATTTAAGGGCAGATTTATTCTGCGGTCCACCATTTAAAGTCTGGCACTAGATGGCAGCTCATTTTAATACTGAACAATCTTAAACCCATGACCTACATTGGAATATTATTCCCGAGGTGGGCACTGGTGGGCATCATGACTAAAACCTTAGGTCAAATTTAAATATATGATCGAATTGTCATTACAAAATACACTAAGAAAACATACAGCTAACTGGAATTCCACATCACGTTAAAACACTATCTGTTAAAAAATTTAAGCTATTACCTCCTCCTTCAAAATCCATTACAATTTTTTACAATACGTATTAGTTTCGCTAACTTTTGAATATATTTAATTGCACTTAAATTTTAAGTTGTACTCACAACAAACAATATTAGTCAAATGTTCCAACTTTTGGAGCTATTTTTAACAAGAGCGCTTTCGAATGAAACAAAAACTAATATATTTTAAAGAAGGTCCATATCATAGCTGTCAGCGCTGCCAGATGTTGTACCAAAAATTTGACATTCAGTTTTTTATTTTTGGCCAATGGGTGGAACCCCTGTGCATTGTGTAGATTCCGCAGATATTTTTAATTTATTTGATAACACTGTGCAACATTTTTAAGGTGATCTTGTGCAAACAATTCGAATTGAAGATTTTTTGAAAGTACAGACCCAAACGACAAGAAACCCTAGTTGGGTTTTGTTGTGTCAGATCCAGCTCTGATTTTATGGCCCCATCTAAACATGGTTAAATATTGAGTTTTTAAAGAAATTCGGTGCTATATCTCTGAAACCAATGCGAATCTTCTTCTGACCTCTGAAGCAAATTTGTAGATAAGGACAAGAATAAAATATTTGGAGAAATAATGAACTCGAAAAACTACATTTATTGCCTCAAATTTCAAAATGTATGAAAAATTCCACAATTTTTATACATTTCGCACCGTATCTCCAAAACCGTTAATTTTTTCTGAATATTTTCTTTTGGAAAAATATTCCCTGAAATATAATACACAACTCTTCAGAACATGTCATTGTTGTAAAATGCCTCTGTGCCGCTGTTTTCAGCACATTTTTCAACAACGATTTAATAAAAATGTCAATAATGTAGTGAAATTCGAAATGCGGTGATAAACTGTTGGGGTGAACTGTGTTTGAAATACGTGTTGTAAAAGATATGATGCAAAATACCGCTGAAACAACATGATGTAAGCATTTTAAAGTTTCAGAATGTTCTAAAGAATTGTTGTGAACTTTATTTGGAAGATTTTTGCAAAAGGTTACTTGGTTCAACTCCCAGTAGTTTAGGCAATACTGACCAGAATTTCAGCAATTATGTAAAATTGTCTATATTTTATAGATTTTGATGACCTAGGTGGAGTTTTTCTTATATGGTCTGTTCAAAAGATAAGTTCTACTAGTTTAGGGCTACAATATTGCCGAAGACAGCAAGGCCAAATTCCTATTCGTTTCTGAGATAAAGGCCTGATAAATGCAAAAAAGTGTAGATTTAGCCCGGTTTAGATGAGGCCATAAAATCCGAACTGGATCTGACAGGTCAAAACGCTACTAGGGTTTTTGTAGTCTAAATATGTACTTTCAAAAAATGCATACTAGAAGTTGTTTGCATTTTCAGTGTTGCATAGTGTAAGGTTTGTACGGACTCTGGGGCAGGATAATTTAGATTTACTTTAAGATTTGTTTATTATTTTTTGAGTTTTCACGAAAATAAAAATAAATGTATTAAATATTTAAACATATACGAATAGATATGGAATCCTATTAGCGATTTATGCATAACTTTTCTCATAAAGAAAAAAAAATAAATTTTTAAATTTTCGTATAATTATTGTTGACCTTTGATCACTATCTTCTTCTGTTCATTTGGCTTTAGGTCAGTAGAAATAAAAAACATAAAGTTTGTTTTTTAATGTTGATTTATTTTTCCGATATTTCGACTATCATCGATAGTCATCATCAGGGAGTTGTTGGCTTTAAAAAACAAATAACTATTTTTATAAAAATATAAAACAATTGTTGCAAAAATATAATTACATGGTTTAGTTATTCTCTGAACTTAACACATCTTCTTTTATTGACAAGAGTTTTCCAACTAAATTTTCTTGTGCTTTTCAATGACATTCCTGTATATCTGGGCACAGTGTTCGGTGTCTGTCTTATAATTCATCCGTTGATTGATTGGTTCGTTTACAATATGTAGCATTTCTAGCATATATCTACGTTTATAATTGCTTTCTTGTGCTAGAATCTCAACATCTTTAAAGTTAGGCGTATGTCCTTCCTGTAAGCAATGGGCAGCAAGGGCTGTTTTTTGTTCTACCGGCTTATTTTTGGCTTTTTGGTCTGATTTATGTGAGCTAAGTCTTGTTTTTAGTTTAGATTTTGTGGTACCAACATATGTCTTATGACATACGTTGGACCCGTCACCATTGCACTTAATCTTATAGACAAGATTTGATTTGTCTTCGTGGGGTATTTTTGATTTTGTTCGACTGAAGAACAACACAAATAACAATTTCTTCAGTCGAACAAAATCAAAAATACCCCACGAAGACAAATCAAATCTTGTCTATAAGATTAAGTGCAATGGTGACGGGTCCAACGTATGTCATAAGACATATGTTGGTACCACAAAATCTAAACTAAAAACAAGACTTAGCTCACATAAATCAGACCAAAAAGCCAAAAATAAGCCGGTAGAACAAAAAACAGCCCTTGCTGCCCATTGCTTACAGGAAGGACATACGCCTAACTTTAAAGATGTTGAGATTCTAGCACAAGAAAGCAATTATAAACGTAGATATATGCTAGAAATGCTACATATTGTAAACGAACCAATCAATCAACGGATGAATTATAAGACAGACACCGAACACTGTGCCCAGATATACAGGAATGTCATTGAAAAGCACAAGAAAATTTAGTTGGAAAACTCTTGTCAATAAAAGAAGATGTGTTAAGTTCAGAGAATAACTAAACCATGTAATTATATTTTTGCAACAATTGTTTTATATTTTTATAAAAATAGTTATTTGTTTTTTAAAGCCAACAACTCCCTGATGATGACTATCGATGATAGTCGAAATATCGGAAAAATAAATCAACATTAAAAAACAAACTTTATGTTTTTTATTTCTACTGACCTAAAGCCAAATGAACAGAAGAAGAAATTTTTAAATATTTTATCTTTATGTGAAAATAAAAATCGCAATAATTTTTGGCCGCATCGGCCAATTTTGTGAACGCGAACAGATTTGAAACCAGAATTTTTTCCTTAACCAAAAATCGTACATGTGCTCGCAACAAAAAATTTATTTTTTTCAAAAGGAATTGTAAAAGAAATTTGGTTTTTACCATATATATTCTTGATCAGCATAAAATTCTAAGTCTAAATAACCAAGTCCGCTTTTCCGTCCGTCGGTCTGTCTGTTGAAATCACGATACAGCTCGCAATTTTTATACCCTCAGACTTTAGGCTAGAGAGGGTATATCACGAATATTGTCAATTATTTCATATTCCATTTCAGAAAAAAAGGATAATTTTTTTTCGCGCTACATCAAAGATTTTTGATATGTAGGTTAAGAAAAAAATACCCAGTACGAACCTGGTCGCGAGCCAATTTTTGGTTGTTGCGGACAAAAGTTATGGCGCTTTTATTTCGCTTTCTAAGAAAGAAAATATTATAAAAACGCTAATTATTTTAATGAGCACAATTGTTACAAAAAAGTTCTCTCGAAGTGACTTCAGCAAGTAGATTGCATAATACCTGCAAAATGTTACACAGAATTCGCGGAATGTCCATAAAATTGATAAATTATTGAATATAAGTCAACTTTTTTCAAAATTAAGGTCCATTTAGTGGTCATAAAATTAGATAAAAATTTGTTGTGGATCAAAACTTCACGGCGAATCAAATGAGACTACAATCATACAGATTGGGGTTATAGCACGTATTTTGGTCAAAATAATAATTTTTTGTTTGAAAAATATTTTTTCACATGCATTATGTAGTAGAAAATATTGTAAAAATCTGTAGAAATACTTCCTTCATTTTGCTTAAATCTCCCAATAAAATAGACGGATTTTGCTTTATTGACATTCATATTAAAGCTTTCCCATTAGAGAAGGTAATTGGGTTGATGAGGATATATCTCAAAGCTTCTGAAATGAAAATAGAGGTCAAATAACCCATTTTAATTTATATGCATTTTAAAATACGTGTAAATCGCGTAATTATCAAAATCATTTTGTCCGCTGTGATTTTCATGTACAGCAAGACCGTATCTATTAAGTTGTATATATTTTTCGAAATATGATTTGGACTCTAAGATGTAGCATCGGCTGCATCTTAGCATTAAAAAACATATAAAATATCGCTAATTTGAGCAAAGTGCATACAATTTTTGTCCGCATCCGATTTCAGTGTCCACCATGAAAATCTACATCGATATATATCTATTTGAAGGCGATCAATCAAGAACTGTGGATGTAGCATCTCACACAATTTTTTGGGATAAAATGAATGAAGCTTCCTTATCAGTAAAGCTTTCAAATCTCTGTTTCCGCTAAAACGAAGATGCTGCACTAGTTTTTTCATTGCACTGGAAACGATCCGCAGAAAACGCGATAAAATACGCGATATTTTCAAAAACAATTTTAGGTGGTTTTTCTACTTTGGAATTTATTGTAACTCGCGTTTTAGTAGATGGATTTTCACGAGGAATGATTTATTGGATCCGGAACGTAAAAAACTAAAATGTGCAATGGAGTACGAGGTATTCTAGAGACAATTACAAATATTAGACCCGAAAAATATGATTTTTAGAAAAATGTTCGCATAAAATTTCTGCATTTGGATGTAGATTTCTATGAAGCTGTGCAGACTACATTCACAACATACATATCAAATAACTCAGAATCGCAAGTACTACAATCCTATATAAGATTTTTTGAAAAACCTGTTTGCGGAATGATATTAGAAGAACATTTCAAAAAACACTGTAAATCTGGCTTCAAAATGTCAGCATCATTTAATTTTCAAATTTTGAAATGTAATACATTAGTGAGATAATCCGTATTTAGTTTGCTTCTACTTTTACTTTGACAGGAAAATCGAGAGAAGTGTGGTTTACTCACAAATCGAGAGAAAACAAAAAAAGACATGTTGGCTTCAACCCACTTTTACCCATTTTTAACATAAATATAGCCACAGCTTCCACGCAAATTATCTTTTAATGTCAATATTTTTTGCCACGTCCAAAAACATTTCATTTTATCCAAAAATATTTAATTTTTATAAATTACAATCACAAGTCGCGTGTTCTGAAAGGTAAACCTTGGCTTCAGCTATGTTAAATTTTCAAAAATATTGGTGATATACACTTTGATACGACCAAAATTGTGTCTCATCGAAATAACTGTTTTAGACCCCAAGTATGTTTAGACGAAATTCGTTTCAGACAATTTGGAGTCGATATAGCCATGTCCGTCTATCTGTCGATGTGTCTGTCTGGCTGTCAGTAGGTTGTCTTTGCGGCTCCCTTTACAATAATACAATTTTTTTCTTCAGAATGTTCACACTTCCTGAGATACTTTTGGTGCATACTTTGCACATCGTATTATTTCATCCAGTCATGTATCATGTTGGAATATGGACTATATCGGTCCACTTCTTCGAATACCTCCTACACAAAATGCGGAAACGTGAAGTTTAAGAGCTCATCTAGCATCGCTCTGATTCTTTCTTTTTTCGGTAGGTTATTCTAGCGGTGTCATTTACAACGGTACAATTTTTTTCCGGAGTAAGTCAATACTTCCTGAGATAATGGCCCAAAAGCTCCAAAACCCTGCCGGCACATGTCTAAATGGCTATAAGGCAAGATAACTCCAAAACATTTTCAAAAGTTTCTTCCAAACTTAGTTTAACGTGGGTTCGTTCCTCGGCTAGGCAACATCAAATTTTCAACGGTGGCAAAATACCTCTTAGTAACGTTGGCGACATTTCCTGAGTATTTCAGCCGTATAAAACTTCTCTACAAGTGGTGTCTTAGGACACGCCGTTCGGACTCGGCGATAAACTGTAGGTCCTATATCATTGAGCAAATATGAATCGGGGTGCACTCATTGATATAAGAGAAGTTATATAGCCCCGAATTTAGGTATTCTGAAGGTTACGCCTTCAATATCCCACAAAAATTGATGAAATTTGGTATTTAGTCTTCGTAGAGGGTATAAAACTCTCCACCTGAAAATTTTCGATATAGGCCCACTTCTTCATAGCGCCCATAGAACGGTATCTCCCGATTTTCGGTATTTTGAAGGTTGTGGCTTCCATAGCCCACCTAAATGGATGAAACTTTGTATTTAGTTTTCCATGGGGATACATAGACGACTGTCTTCCAATTTTTAGTATTTTTAAGGTTGTAAACTCAATATTCCACCGAAATGGTATTTAGTGTTCGTTGTGGGTATAAAACTTTACTTCTGAAATTTGTCGGTATATGTCGACGCCTTCATATGGGGACTATAGGACGGTACCTCCAAATTGTTGGTATTTTGAAAATGGCTGAAATTTGGTATTTAGTCTTCGTTGGTATAGGCCCACGTCTTCATATTACCCTCCATAGATCGGTACTCCCCCAATTTTCGGTATTTTACACATTTTAGCATCATTTCTGAACCGAAATGACTGATAATCAATATTTAGTCTTCGTAGGAGTTACAAAACTTTCCTCAAGAAATTCCTCGGTACAGGTTAACTTTTTATACAGCTCAGTCAGTCTAATGCTTGGTTTACATTTACGAAATCCAATTGACGTCAGCTGTCAATTCCATTGCTTAAACGTCAAATGAAATCCAAAGGATTTCAATTGAGATTTCATTTGACGTATACACAAAGGAATTGACATTTGAAATCCACTCGATTTCGTAAATGTACTATAAAAGTCAAAATTTGTTAAAAATAACGCATTACTGTGAATTTCTCATTTACGTTTTGTATGTGATTTTATTCACAATAATGCATTTTGACAACTAGAATGATAATAAGCGTTTTTTCCGTTAAATCGATTAAAAAATATCGGCGCGCGCCATTTCCAGTCGAGTTGACGGCGGCGATTTTTAGCCGATTTGAGCCGATGTAATCGGCGGCGGCTAAAACCTTAAAAAAAGAGAAGCGGCGGCGCGCCGCCGACCGAAAATCGACTCGCTTCCACCTCTGTGTGCTCTTCGATTTGTTACTATTCAAAAGATGGATCAAAGAAGAAGGTTTTGCTCAACGTTTTCCTCGGCTGCAATGATGCATCATGAATTCTTGTCACAAGGTCGTAAGGTCAATAAGGAGTACTACCTTAAAGCTATGCGTCGTTTGCGCGAAGCAATATTTTTTTTGGGTAATCCAATAATGGATAATGCACCAGCTTACACATTGCTGCTTGTGCGTAAGTTTTTGGCCAAAAACAAAACCGTTATCAAGCCTTAACTACCATATTCACTGGCCTCCGTTGACTTTTTTCTCTTTTCTTCTCTTACATATGCCAAATTGATATGAAACATCTTTCTTCGGTTCCGGAATCAGCAAGTAGATACTATTTTAAACATTTTTTACTATTTTTTCCCTTTATAAATTCGAAATGTCTGCAAGAACTTTATGTACACACAAATGTATGTATGTATGTACATATGTATGTATTACACGTTTACAATTTATATTCCCCAAATACTGCACAATACATATTTCTCAGGTGTAAGCGTCTGAGGTAAATAAAGTCATCGACACTTTGAATATTGCTTAAACAATCAGAAGCAACCATAACAATATTGAACAATAGAGACAACTCCCACAAGCGATGCGCACAAGTGCAGCTCATGCAAGCAGAAATTCATTGCAATTTATTTGAATAACGAGGGATGTAATCAAAATGTAGTACGACACTTGGTCCTTTAATGTCTTAGAAGTAATACAAATAATAATAGTCTATTTGGAGTCCACACAACAACGGAAAATTGTCTATATAAGGTCGTACATTTCTAGAAACAAGTTTTAAAGCGGGTCAACTTTTATTATTATAATTTCCCTTATGTATAATTCAATTTTAATTCAATGAATTATTTTATTTTACTTTACTATTTTGTTTACTTATGTACATATTTTGTAAATAGTACTATTAATTTACATCTTTGATCATACTACCTTCTTGTACAACTAATACTATTCGCGTCTCATACTAAGTACTTAAGTGAAACCAAATTTCAATAAAGTCGCTCTCATTTTATAGCTAGAGTTGAAGGCTTAACATCAATACCACGCTTGCCCAAGTTGATGGACTCAGATGTTTTGCTGGAAATAATAGCTAAATGGAGAGTCGACTATCATTTTAAATAAATTTTGTTGTTTTGTCCTTCTTTAGCTTGCCAAAATATATTGGAATCGGTTCAGATTTGAATATCAACCCCCAAAAATATATTTTTCAGACAAAGAAAGTTGAAATTTATACTAAAATAAATTTAAAATTTGGACAAAGCTCCCATCACAGATGGTCTGGCGGCATATATGACATACTTTTCCGATGGATAATAATACGTCAAAGAGAATATATATCTATCCAAAATCAGTAGGTTTTTGACGAAAGTAAAATGATAGAAGATTAGCTGGTTTCAAATTAAATTAGGATATTGAAGACGCTGTTGGGAAAGCGGAAGGAAAGGTCCTGACCAGCTTTAACAAGGCAAAGCAATGGACTTATCTTGCTCCCACTTTCATTTCAAGTGAACACTGTCCTCCCCGTGGTGTCCACAGCTGACACCTGCCTTTAACATCCATTAGAGGTAGTGAGATAACATATGCCGCACATTCACCCACAAGAACGTTAAAAACTTGGGTTGGTCGTTGGGCTAGTAAAGTTTAAATGACCAGAAGGTGTGGTTTACGCACTGGCAGATGTACTTGCAAAGTACAAGGCCGATATTACTCCCATACAGTAAATTCCATGGATTGGGAAAGGCTTCACAAGAAAATTTTCAACATGAGTTTTATTTGCGCATATGCTCTCACTGAAGACAACGACGAACAGACTAAAGATATAATTTACGAGAGCTTAGAAGAAACATTTGACCGTTGTCCTGCCCATGACATTAACATTATTTTAGGCGATTTTAATACCAAAATTGGAAAGGAAAATATCTTTGGCCCAACAGTCGGTAAATTCAATCTCCATAATGCAACATCTTACTATGAAATGAGAGTGATAGACTTCGGGCACCTGACTGTCACAAAACAAAAAACAAGAAATCGGGAGCAAACATAGACTCGGACCACCAACTTGTTGAAGCAAAGGTACGTACCCGATTAAACATTGCGAATAAAATTCGGATATACATATTAGGGTTATGACTTTTTTACAACCTCATATCCCTGTATCATCGTGATGAGTTTTGCCATAAGATTATATAAAATCTTAATTATAAGGTGATTCGGTGAAAAAACCTCACGCACAAAATGATTTTAAAATTTGAATTTATCAAAATTATGGACAATTTTTTGAAGTCACTGAAAACAGATATATAATTGAAAATAGACTTTAGAACCACATGTGAGATAATTAAAATGACATACAATTTATTTCTCACTATTTTTCTTCAATTCTGAGAATCGTAAAAATGTCGCTAACTAATAATTTTTTAACAAAAAACAAAAAATTTAAAAATTTTTTCAAAGTGACTTTTTTCGCGACTTTTTTAATATTTGAATGAAATAAACGTTATTATAGTTATTAGTAGGCTTATATTTATTCATTCGTGCAACAAAAAATTATTTTTTTGAAAAAAAAAATTTTTTTCATTTCATATATTTTTTCAAAAAATTATTTTTTTAAAATCGATTTGTGCGTGAACTTTTTTATATTTCAATGGAATAAACGATAGCATAGTGATTAATAGGCAAAAGTTCATTCATCCCTGCTACAGGAAATCATTTTTGAGAAAAAATGTCAAAAAGTCATAACCCTAATACATATACAACACGGTATTTGAACATCGGTAAGCTGCAATCACAATAGAGAGCCCGAGCATATTCCACTCAACTGGCCAAATTGCTTAATAAAAGCAATCTTTGTCCCGATAACATATCAGCACAGTGGTAAATATGGTCACTCCATGCAAACATCCGCAAAATCTATTCTTGGATACCAAAGACCTCCACCAAGGAACCCATGGTATGATCAGGAGTCACGTGCTCCTACCGAAGAGAGAAATACGGGCTACTATACAGTCAGTAGCAACGCGAAACGCACGAGAGAGGTATCGCAAGAAAAGGATAGCAGAGAAACATCTTTCCCGCAGCAAAAAAAGAGAAATGAACAAGTAAGACCGGCTGTTAGTTCGGCAGCACCGAACATTTTATAACCTCCGCCACGAACTTTATTGAAGTAAATAGGAACAGTGTGCTTCCTTTCGATGGTCGTGGCCCTATACCGACAATTTTTGGTGTGGAAATTTTAATATGAAAACGTGGACCTATAATGACAATTCTTTTCTATAATACTTTATACCCCCATCAAAGAAAAAAAAACAATTTTTTTGGTTTGATAATGACGCCGACACCTTCAAAATACTGAAAATCGGGAAGGGCCGTTCTATGATGGCTATATGAAAACAAATTTCTGGTGGAAAGTTGTATACCCCTAACGAAGAATAAATGCAAAATTTCAACCACTTCGATTGGATATTGAGGCCACAACCTTCACAAAACCGAAAACCGGGAAGTACCCTTCTATGAGGCGCTATATGGAATCTTGATTCTTTAGCGAGAATTCTCTGCTGGAATGTTTTATAACCCCAATAAAGACTTAACATTAAATTGTAACATTTCAGTGGAATATTGAGGCCAAAACCATCAAACTACCGAAATCGGGAGGTACCATCCATCTGAAAACGTGGACCGATATAGCCCATTTTCAATTCGGAACATCCTAGGAGTAATAAAAACTTCTGTATTAAAATATAAAGCTCTATTTTAAATATTGGGAGCTGTACCTCGATTTCGACAGACAGACGGACGGGCATTGTTATTCCCACTTACAATTTTATGCTGATCTAGAATAAATATACCAGAGAGATCGGGAGAAATAAAGAAAGGAGAAACGTATTTTCCGCAGAAAAGAGAGAATCGAGAGGTACAAGATCCAGAATGAAGCCCGTAAATTCTATCAAAGAGTGAAATATCAAACTTATGGCTTTTCTGCAGGCACATTCTGCTGTAGAGATCAGCAAGGTAATTTGTTAACTGATACAGACAGTGTGCTTAGGACATGGAAAGAGAATTTTTAAAAATTGTTGGTATTCAATACTATCAAAACGATGGAGATACAATTGATCCAAACCTGAAGATGGAATTGAGTGAATACCGTCCGGCTAATATGAGCTGAAGACAGCAATAAATGGACTGAATAAGCCGATCTGTTCAAAACCAGAGACGACACTCTGGTAAGGTGTATGCATCAGCTGGTTAACACCATCTGACAGAAAGAACACGTACCCGACGATTGGAACCTGAGCATCCTGTGTCCCGTCCGCAAAAAAGGAGATAAGACAGTGTGCTCTAACTATAGGGGCATAAGTCTGCTCCTTATTGCTAATAAGATAGTGTCAGGGATATTGTATGAACGACTAAAGCCTTTAGTAAACGAAATAATTGGGCCATATCTACGCGGCCTTAGGCCTGGCAAATCCACCAGATCGGCAGATCGACACATCATCATCTTTTTGTCATTTATATAGCTAACTTCGACAGTCCCTTACATTCAAAGGTATTCCAAGCCATGTCTGAATTTTGTATCCCTGCAAAGCTAATTCTGCTCTGTAAGACTACTATAACTGATACCCGGAAATAGAAAATAATCTCTCCGAACAGTTCAATACCAATAGAGATTTCAGACAAAGAGACAGCATTTCGTGTGATCTATTCAACATCCTGTTGGAAAAGTTAAAAGAAATGACACAATATACTCAAGAGCCACACGTTGTTCGATTATGCTGACAATTTTGACATCATTGGCCGATCAGTAAAAGATGTAACTGATACCTTTAAAATGCTTGCGAGAGAATCTGCTAATGTGGGTCTGGCAGTAAACTGCGACAAAACCAACGCGAAATGCGTCCATAGAACTCAGACCAGTAGTGGAATTCTGTAACTCATTTTTTGAGTTACCGACAAAAATCGTTAAAATTAAATTGCTTATAATTTCGGTAATTAACGAAAATTTTCAGTTATTTAACAACCAAAATGAAGTTATCGCCAAATCCTACCAATAGCAACAGTGTTGTAAACTTTTATTGATACTTTTCATTTATAATTTTGCGTTTTAATTTTACCGATTTTTGTCGGCAACTCGAAAAATGAGTTACAGAATTCCACTACAGCTGTGGAATTTGGTGCATATAATTTTGAGGTAGTTAAAGACTTAGTCTACATCGGCACCGCCATAAGCACAATAAACAAACTCAGTTGTGAAATAAAAAGAATAGTATTGGCCAACAGATGGTACTTTGGCTTAAGTAAGACGTTTAAAAACAAAGCCACATCTGGTTAAACAAAACAAGTAAGAATGGTATTAAGTTCTTCTTGTTATACCCTCCACCACGAGTTTTATTGCATTAAAATGGAACAATTAGTTCCTTTTCGTCTATGAAGAAGACTAAATACCAAATTTCAGTAAAACAATGTGGCTAACCTTCAAAATACCGAAATTCGGGAGGCACCGTCCTATGTGGGCTACATTAAGGGGGAAAGTTGTATACCCACAACAAATACTAAATACCAAATTTCAGCCATTTCGATGGGTTGTTGTGGCCACAACCTTCAAAATACCGAAAATCGGGTGATACCGTTCTATGGGGGGCTATATCAAAACGTGGACCGATATAGCCCATTTGCAATGCCAAACATCCTAGGGGTATTAGAAACTTCTATACCAAATTACAAAGCTCTATCTTCAAAATTGCGAGCTGTATCTTGATTTCAACAGACGGACTAACAGACAGACATGGTTACCCTGATCGAGAATATATGTGCTTTATAGGGTCTCTTTCGATGTGTTACGGAATGATAAATTTAATTATACCCTCCATAATATGGTTGACATTCTCCCTCATTCACAGTGTACGTGGCCCATCTGTATACTGCGGGCGCCCACTGAGTTGTTTTGCTTTTGCCATTCTCCCTCATTCAGAGTGTACGTGTGCAAAACACGACTGATAAACATCATGTGGTTGTTGTTTTATCACCTACACATAAACACTTGCTTTAGTTTGATGGTACAGTCGAAATCGCTTATAACGTCGTCGTTTATAACGTCATATCGGTTATAACGACGATATCCAAGAGTCCAAATCTCTGGGGCCCTTTATAGCCCTATCGCTTATAACGACATATCGGTTATAGCGACAAATTTCGTCGGTCACTTGACCGACGTTATAAGCGATTTCGACTGTATTCTGTTGGGCGATGCTGGTATAAATACACCTTACAAAAGACTGATACTACCCATGCTAATGTATGGTTCCGAAACTTGCGTACTTGCGCAAGCAGACAAGACAGTGCTTGGTGTGTTTGAGAGAAAATGTTTACCCAAGATATACGGGCCAATATGAGTTGATGGTGGATAACAATGTCGTATGAACCACGAGCTGTATCGGCTTGGCAATGTCATAGTTACGGGCTATATGGCGGTACACGCAGAACTGGAAGGCCAAGGCTTGAAAATCCTTTCTTTGTTCGGCTTCGGACAAATGTTCTGTGGGCCAACAAAATAAGTATGTTCAGGTCACATTTATTGTCCAATTCAAATGATAGTTGGCGAAGAAAATTTTTGTATTCCTAGAAAAAACTCTATTGCTTTTGGTGAAAATCGATTTCAGATAACTCTCATATACATATATAAATATACATTCATATATAAAGTTTAAAAAAATATTTAAAAATTAGTTAAAATTTGGATATACATATTTAGCTCCCAACAGAGATGATCTATTAGATAATGTAACGTATGTGAGATACTTCTCCGACGTATAATACAAAAACGTTGTACATCTATCCAAAACCAAGAGATTTTTGACGAAAGTAAAATGATAGAAACATGGCTGGTTTCAATCGAAATTAGAATATTGAAGAGACTGTTGGGAAGGAGAACTTGGGCATAACGACCGACGATCACATGAAGTTTGGTCAATGCAAACATATACATAATTCGGCTAGAAAACCTGTAAAATACCCAAAATTGGATACAACAATCTTCTTATACTAGACAAACTTCCATTTCGACACTCCTACTTCAATTGCTGCAAAATAACTATGTATGTATGTTCGTATTGTTATTTGTTCTCTATGTGGTACAATGTTCAAATGTACATTAGACAATTGTGTGAACTAAAAGTTTCTTCATTCACATATGAAGAAATTGCAAACATTATCAACTACAAAACTATGTAACTCATACATGTTTTACTTGAAAGTCACATGAAATGGAATGGTTTAAATCTACAATATGTACATTAGTGATAAAGGTTTTATTGAGTTTTAAATTTCACCTCAGCCCAAAGCGGAGCGTATTAAAAGTTGGTTTTGCCCAAAAAGTTTGTAACGCAAATAATGGTCGTAGACCCATACTTATATATACCAAAACAAGTAAGAGAAGTCTATAGTCGGACGGAGCCGACTATGGGATACCCTATACCACTATCCCTGGACAATCGCTCTCCACGGAACTTCTTTTCAATGATTGTGAAAATTTAGTTATCAAATATCAGAGATGTAATGTATAATACTTATGACCAAAACCAAAAAGTTATCTAGCATGACAAAGAAATTTTTGTAGCAGGCAAGCAAAATTTAGTTCACACAAACTAAAATGTAATGAAACCCACTTATGTAGTACTATTACTTCCGTTGTTTAACCGCTACGTTATTGAAATTTTTACCAATTTCACACAAAAGTTTTAGTCCATTTAACCCGCTAAGTATTATCTGATCTTCACGTTGGTTTGTACGCTCCTTCTTCATCATAAACTCAAACTATGTTTAAAATTTTGCGGGTTATTATTTTGACCTACAGAGCCGCTACAAAATTGGTTAAAATTTTGTTTTGGTCCATTTTATTCAAAATTTTTATATTTTTCATACATAAGTAATGGTCCATTTCACTCGCTAAAGAATATCAGATCATCATTCCACATTGTAGGCATCTTTTTCGACCTATGCTCTTACCCGGTGCAAAATTTCGTGACTATTGATGTATAATTGCGACTTCTAGCGAGTTTATTATTAAACTACAAACAAATAACGGAATATATTAGGCTGTAACTCTGTTATCTGATCATGCACACCAACATAATTGGCATCAATTGAAAGGTCAAGCGTTCCACTTTCAAGTATATCTCACTTGTCCGGAATGTCACTTCCAGGAATTAAGATATAAGCTGTATATTAAAAATTTTCACAATTTTCACACAAAAGTTTTGGTCCATTTAACCCTCTAAATATTATCCGATCGCCATCTCAAATTGCAAGCTTCTCCTTTGTGATATACTCTTACCTTATTTAAAATTACGCGTTGATCGGACTATTATTGAGGCCTACAGAGCCGCTAGAAAATTGGATAAATATTATGTTTTTGGTCCATTTCACCCGCTAAATATTTCGCGATCATCACCAATAAGAATAGGGATCTATTCTGATCTGAACCCGACCTCCATACAAAATTTCGTGACGATCGGTCCATAATTGCGGCCTGGAGCGTGTTTACAATTTATAATGGACAGACGGACGTACGGACTGACGGACGGACACACATCTCAAAATCGCTTTATCTCGTCGAGATATGAAGATTGGTATACCACATTGGGGGTCTCCGACGAATATTTCGCGGTGTTACATGAATTTTTACCAAAACAAACTTATAATACCCTTTTCCACATTGTGGTATAGGGTATAATGAATGTCTCGACGAGCTGAGTCAATCTGGATATGTGTGTCCGTCCGTCTGTCCATCTAAACCTTGTAATCACGCTACAGGTAGCAATTTTGATCGGATCGTCACCTAATTTTGGGTGCTGATGAGGGTCCCGGAGGGGAGGAAGCCTATTGATTTTGGTTATGGTCGGATAGTAGTTAGAGGTTGGAATGGGCAAAAAACTTATTTGGAGAGAAAGTCAACGTTTTTTTTTTTTTCAAAGCAAATATCTCAGCTTCCATAAGGGTATATCAAAAGCAATGACAATGAAAGTAGAAAATATCACCTATCTAACGATGTAAAGTAGGTTGTCGTAGGTGGTCAAACAACGAAGATATCGCAATAGCCGCAAATTGGATCGGATCATCACGAAATATTTGAGTTGATGGGGGTCTCATAGAGAAGGAAGCCTATTGATGTTGGTGATGGTCGAATAATATTCAGGGGCCGAAATGGCCAAAAAGGTTATGTGGAGAACATTCATCGTTTTATTCTCTGTATTATCCTCTTAAACTTCTTTATAATAAATCCTTGCATAATGGAATCTTTGCAGACCGTTGGAAATTTGCTTTTATAAATCCTGTTTTTAAAAGGGGTAGTAAAGAAGATATATCATCTTATCGATCAATCTCAAAATTGAGTGTTGTGTCTAAGATTTTAGAAAACATAATTCATGAAAAGTTGTTTTTTGCTGTGAAATCTTTATTGATCCCTCAGCAACATGGTTTTCATAAATGTAGATCTACGACTTCTAATTTATTTGTATTCACGGACTACTGCTATTCATCTTTTTCTGCTGGTTGTCAAGTTGAAACTATATACACAGATTTCTCTAAAGCTTTCGATAAAATCGCTCATGATGTTCTTTTGAAAAAATTGCATAATTTCGGAATTCACTCCAATTTTTTTAATTGGGTTAAATCTTATCTGGAAAACAGAACATGTATAGTTAAAATAGGTTCATTTGAATCAAAATCTATAAATTATCCTCGGGTGTTCCACAAGGAAGCATATTGGGACCATTATTTTTTAATATCTTTATAAATGATATTTATACATGTTTTAAATATGCCCACTTTTTGATGTATGCAGACGATCTGAAAATCTTCCTTGCGACAAAATACCAAAATGACTTTTGGAAAATTCAATCTGATTTGAATAGATTCTCTGATTGGTGTAATAATAATCGTTTGAATTTAAACGTTAAAAAATGTGTTCATTTGTCATATTATCGTGTTCGCAATCCTTTGCACTATGAATTTACTATTGATCAGACAATTCTGAATAAGGTTGAGGAAATTGAAGATCTTGGCATCATTTTTGATTACAAACTTTCTTTTACACCGCATTTAGATAAATTAATTCCTAGTGCTTATTCGTTATTGGCATTTATCAGACGACACAGCACAGGATTCAGTGATCCTTACACTTTTAAAATATTGTTCACTTCTATTGTGAGAACAAAACTAGAATATTGTTTCATTATTTGGAATCCTTTTACTGCAGTAAATGTAAGTAGATTGGAGAGAATACAGAAAAAATTCTTAAAACTTGCTTTGTATTCATTACATTTTACACGACCTCTACCAACATATGAGTCTAGGAGTATGCTAATTGGTTTGGAAACATTGGAAAAAAGGCGCAAAATGCATTCATTGATGTTTATATACGATTTAATAAATAATAACATTGACTGTCCATATCTTATGTCTAAAATATCATTTAACATTCCTTGTCGAAATCTTAGATCACACAATATTTTCTCGATTGATTGTTACCGCCAGAACTATATTATAAATAGCCCGCTAGTTGGTGCTCTACATAATCTTAATAATTTAAACAGAATATCTGTTATCGATTTTAATACTTCAAGAGAGTCTTTTTAATTAATTTTGTACATAATTGTATTAAAATTTTAAAAAATTTGAAAATTAATATTATGAAATATTAGAATTTGTAGTTAATTATGAATATTACAAATATCGCAGTCTGTAAGGGAATTTGCCCATAGACTTAAGAAATAAAGAAATAAAGAATATCTCCGCTTTTAGTAGGCGAATTCCAAAAGGAAAGCCCGTCAATGGATGAGGAAAATCTGACCTCTATTATGATATAAAATAGGTTGGCGCACATCACACTTTCCCTTTTTTTATTTGAATTGTACTGACGTGTATCTCAGCTTTGGATGGATGCGTTACAACAATGAAGATATGTTCCCAATTGCTTTACCAAAATTGGTGAAATGATTGCGATGTTAAAAACAAGTGAGCAAAGGCTATAGTCGGGACGGGGCCGACCATGTAATACCCTGCATCACTACCCCTGTGCATAAGCTTTTCACTGGTAAACATTTCTTTTAGGGAATATAATCCGATTACCACCAAACATAATATGCCTCTTTCTCTCTGGGACCCCCATAAGCAACCAAAATTTCGTGACCATCCGATCAAAACTACGACCTGTAGCGTGATTGCAAAAAATGGAAGAATTGGATGCATTACCGACTATTGTGGTATCTCCCTTGTTCGACCACCTTCGCCAACCGACTTTACACCAATGTACAGGTAATATTTTCTTCTTCCATTGACAGGCTTTGTCGTTGGAATACCCCTACTAGAAGCCAATATATTCACAAAGAATAAAATTATGAATTTGTCTCCACATGAGTTTTTCCCATTGCGACCCCTAAATATTATCCGACTATCACCAAAATCAATCGGCTTCTTCCTCTGTGGGGCCCCATCTACCCCCAAAATCTCGTGACTATCCGATCAAAATTTCAACCTGTAGCGTGATTACAAAAAATGGATATATTACTGACGTTTGCGATATCTCGGTTGTTTTCACACTTACGCCAACACACTTTGCATCAATAAAAAGGAGATCGTTTCTTCTTCCATTGGCGTGCTTTCCTATTGGAATACTCCTAGCAGAAGAGTAGACATTCGCCTAAGAAAAAAACGTTGACTTTTCTCCACATAAGCTTTTTGTTCATTCCGACTCCTGAATATTATCCGACTATCACCAAACTTAATAGGCTTCTTCCTCTGAGGGGCCTGCATCAACTTCAAAAAATTCGTGATGATCCGATCAAACTTGCGAACTGTAGCGTGATTACAAAAAAAATCGGAAAATGAGATGCATTACCGACTATTGAGATATCTCTGTTGTTTGACCAACTACGACAACCTACTTTACATCGTTTGAAAGGTGATATTTTCTACTTTCCTTGCCAGTTCTTGCTTTTGCTATACCTCTTAAAGAAACAAAGATATTGACTTTGAAATACAACGTTGACATTTCTCTTAATAAGTTTTTGCCCATTCCGACCCCTGAATACTATCCGACCATCATTAAAATCAATTAGCTTCTTCCTCTGTGGGACCACCCCCCCAAAATTCGTGACGATCCGATCAAAATTGCGACCTGTAGCGCGATTTCGAAAAAAATTTAAAAATGGGATGTATTACCGACTATTGCTGTATCTCCGTTATTTGGCCACCTACGCCAACCTACTTTGCATTACTGTAAATGTGGGATATTCTATTTTCATAGTAACGCTTTGCTTTTGGAAGTTCCCCATCCAAAGCTGTGATATTCGTCATTATAATTAAAATCGCAAAAATGAAAAGTTGGGTTGTATTAGCGACTATTGCGATATCTTCGTTGTTTGACCACCTATGACAACCTACTATACATCGTTGTAAAGGTGATATTTTCTATTGTCATTTGCCTTTAATATGCCCCTTATAGATGCGGAGATATGCGCTTTGAAATAAAACGTTGACTTTTTCTCCAAATAAGTTTTTTGCCCATTCCAACCACTGAATATTATCCGACCATCACTAAAATCAATAGGCTTCCTCCCCTCCGGGACCCTCATCAACACACAATTTTTTTTTTTTTTATTTATTCTTTTTATTTGCAATCTATTTACAAGTAACATTCAGCAAATTTAATAATTACAAAGACATAAATACAACAAGATAAGACATTTTTTTGCTATGATTCTTCAGTGAATGGCTTTTGAATTTAACATAATGTTATATTACGATATGGTGATATAACATTTTTTTCTTTTACACATTTTTACTTATTTAACCGAATTTACCGATCCAATTGTCATAGAATAATTCTTGAATAGATCCTTGAATTCATAAATTTCGTTTCTGATACCATTACATGAAATGTTCCTCCTTGGTTGCGATTTTGAATTAACTGCAACCTGTTAAGGGTAATGTTTCTATACAAAGTTTCGTAAACATTTTTTTTTTGTTGCATGCATTTTGTCTAGTCTTAGTTGTATTTATGTCTTTGATAATTACTACAATATAACAGAATTGTTAAACCCCAATGGATTTAACAATAAATACATATTTCAGATTACATATTTTATGAAACTCATTAATTAAATGGGAGGTCTAAAACATGTCTTCGTTTTAGTCTTCTAATTTCATCTGTATCATCTAATAGATTAATTGCTAACACATTCGAATGGTTACTTAATCTGTTAAGATACGTAGTACTAATTTTTTTAATTTCATCTGTATTTTATTTATGTTTAAATCTCTATGAATCGCGTTATTATTTAGAAACCAAGGAGCACCCGTAATCAATCTAAGCGTCTTTGATTGATATCGTTGAAGTATCTCAATATTAGAATTGCTGGCTGTTCCCCATAGTTGTACTCCATATGTCCAAATAGGCTTAAGAATGGTCTTATACAGTAGTAATTTGTTATTCAGGTTCAGTTTTGAATTTGGACCAAGAAGCCAGAACATACTTTTAGTCTTCAGATCTAGCTGCTGTCTCTTATTTGTTATATGATTTTTCCAGTTAAGTTTTCTACCAAGGTGCAGACCGAGATATTTAACATAATCTGCAGAAGGAATTGTAAGTCCATTCAATTTTGGAGAAGGGCAGTTTCCTTTCCTTAAGGAAAATGTAACATGCACAGATTTTTCAGTATTGACTCCAATATTCCAGTTATTAAACCATTTCTCGATATCATTCAGATGTGTCTGGAGTAAGTCAGTAGCTGAATAAGGATCATCGTTTATAGCAAGAACGGCAGTATCATCTGCATAAGTAGCAATCATAGTCTCATTTCTTACGGGAATATCTGCTGTATAAAGCGTATATAAAACAGGACCTAAAACACTACCTTGTGGCACACCAGCTAATGACGCCAAAATTAGATTCTTCATCATTGATGTGTACATAAAATGTTCTTCCATTCAGATATGAATTTAATAATAAATAAAAAGGAGCAGGTAATAACATTTTTAGTTTATATAACAAGCCTTGATGCCAAACCCTATCAAACGCCTGTTTGAAATCCAGAAAGGCTGCAGAACAGAACTGCTTACATTCCAAACAATCTCTTATAACCTTCACCAGTCTATGACACTGCTCAGGTGTTCCGTGATTTTCTCTGAATCCAAACTGATGATCTGGCATAACATTTATATTATTTAAAATCGGAAAAAGTCGCTATCGAAACAATTTTTCGAACAGTTTAGAAAATATGGACACTAAACTTATAGGCCTATACGATGATAACAGGTTTTCAGGTTTTCCAGGTTTTGGTATCATAATTATTTTAGCACATTTCCATTGCACTGGAAAATGGGACAGCCTCATAATAGAATTATAAATTGTTGTTAGGAACACCAAACCCTTCTTGGGAAGCAATCTTATGACTTTGTGATCAACTAAGTCTGACCCTGGTGTTTTTTTCTTTAGATTTTTAATTTCCTTACAAACTTCACTAAATGTAAAATGTTTAATAGGGCGGCTCATTTGGCATGGAACATCCAAAAAATCGGAAATTAATTTATTTTGTTGGGGACTACATAAATCAAAAGGTGTAAAGGAATTCTCCAAGTGGTCTTTAAACGCCTCAGCTTTGTCCTTGTTTGATCTACACCAATTTCCATTTGAATGTTTTATAGGCACATTTCTATTTTGAGGTCTCTTAAGATATGTTGTTGCTCTCCATAAACTTTGCTCGATACTTTCATCTGGACTTAAATTACTTAAGAAGCTTCCAATTGATTGGTTTTTGTAGTCACATAGAATGGTTTTAAGCCGATTTGAAGCTCTGTTTAAATTTGTTTTGTCCATTGGGTGTCTCGAATTTTGCCAAATTCTGCGCAATCGTCTCTTTTCTCTTATCATTGATCGTATTTCAGGCGTAACATAAAAGTTTGAGGAATTTAGATCAATTTTATCGGGAGTATATAGATTTGTAGCATTGTGTATGACTTGTGTTAAATGTTCTACAGCATTTTCCAATTCCTTTCCGGATTTAATCGGGATATTTAAATTTAGGTGTTGTTCAATGTGATGTATGTTGGTTTTTGATGTAATTAATGTTTTATGTTTATGTTTATGAACATTTCTTGTACTAAAGTTAAGAATAATTGGACTGTGATCTGAGTCTAAGTCATAACATGCGTTTATACTTAGCATTGACTGGCATATTCCTGAGTAGATGAAAAAATCTATTAGATCGGGAATTTTATTTGGGTCTGCAGGCCAATATGTAGGACTACCAGTTGACAAAACTTCGTAATGGTTTAAAGCGATGCATTTATACAGTTCTCTTCCTTTGGGGTTTGATAGCCGAGATCCCCACCAAGTATATTTGGCATTGAAATCGCCACCGACGATAAATTTGTTTCCAAGATTTTTGAAGAAATGTTCATATTGTATACATTTTAAATTAAATCAAGGAGGAATATAAACGGAGGAAATAGATACTTTTGAATTTTCGCATATTATATTAACACCAGCTGCCTGCATGAAAGATTCTAAGATTGGCTCCGCTTCTTCGTATATAATTTTAGATTTAATAATTATAGCTGCACCTCCATGCGCTCGGTTATCTGGATGATTCGCTGTTATAATGTCATAATCTTTAATTCTGAAGTATGATTTGCTTGTAAAATGAGTTTCAGAAATAAGTAGAATATCTATGAAATGTTTGTGAAGAAATAATTCTATTTCATTTCAATGATTTGAAATGCCTTTGGCATTCCACTCAGCAATGATCAAATCTACTTGCATAATTTTTACATTAGCAATGTCATCATATTCATTAAAGAATTTGTCATTTCTATTTGTTTTGTTAGCAAAGATTCTATCTTGCTTAACAAATTTATTTCTCCCGTGCTTTGATCTTTTACGGCTTGGGCATATGACACAAAGTTAACTGAAGTCTGGTTGGGCATGGTGTTATCTTCATAAGCAGTTTCGTTACGTTTAGAATACACGGGAGCAGACTTCTTTTGAACCAGTTTTTGGTAAATCGGGCATCCTTTGTAACTAGCTGTATGGGTATTTTCTGGTTTGTTAAATTCTAATGTGGGACGACCTAAACCACATTTAACGCTCCTAAAAGGTTTACGGCAGTATGATTTTGTGTGTCAAAATTCTTGACATCTAAAACATTGCACTAAGTCGTCAAATTTTCTTGGGGGTTCAATAGTAACAATGTTATTGAATATACCAGATATATTATAAATCTCTTTATTGTTACTTTTGGGGTCCAAATCAACGAAGAACATGGGTAAAGGTTCCTTGGTTTTTCTGCTAATTATGTTGAGTACGCTCCTTACATCGTGACCCTTGCTCATTAAAAAGGCTTTTATATCCGATACATCGGTGGTGTAATGTAAAATTTTAATTACTACCCTGTAAGCTCTTTCCGTTTTCAATTGATAAGTATGATAGCATATGTTGTTACTATCAAAGTGCTTAATTACTTTTCGGTACGAATCAACGTTTTTTATCATTAGACGAACTTCACCTTTTAGAAGAGATTTAAAATTATAATCTTCAACATTTTTCTTCTTGATCATCAATGCAATCAGTTGCATTACTTTTTGTTGTAACACTCATTGCGGCTATTTTTTTAATTATTGTTATTTTTTGTGTTGTGGTTAATTCAGGTTTTGCAAGCAATGCAATTAATGCACGCATGCAAAAAATTGGAACACTGCAAAACAGTGCACTGTCTTTTTGTTTGTTAAAATTATAGAACAAAAAAAAATAAATAAACCGTTGCAATTTTATATGAAATTGTTGTTAACGAAAGCAAAGTTAAACAACGAACACACAAAATTTGGCGACTATCCGATCAAAATTGCGACCTGTAGCGTCATTTTGGTATATATAAGTATGGTATTTCGATGCGTTACAAACTTTTTGGCCAAAACCAACTTATAATACACATAGTGGTGTAGGGTATAAAGACTCTGTGATATCCGAATTTCTAATTTATGCAATTTCATTTCCATGCCAGATATTTCTGCTTCTGTTGGACATATCCCAAGGAGAGCCTGATAATCAAACTAAACCATCAGAGCTTTAAATTAATGCAAAATGTGGCATTTATGGTAAAATATTATAATATTTTGAAGTTTTTACTTTAATGACAAATATCTCTGCTTATATTTGGTGTATTGACGATTAATCAAGAAGACCAGCAAAGTTCTCTATCAGTACCAAGTAGATGTCGGCAGAAGTCAAAGGTTCAGTTCGCCTTAAGTCATTTGGTACAAAAGCCAGATAGGTGAAAACTTTATTATCTCCCCAAAAAATGTTTACGAGTGAAAAGATTATGCAAAGGGGTAGTGGTGTAGGGTATCACATAGTCGGACACGTCCCGACTATAGCCTTTTCGCACTTGTTAGTTTTAGACCAAAATCGAAAAGTCGAAAAATCGATTATTGCTTTCCATTATCGATCCCTATTTGGCAACAAAAATAAACAAATTGAAACTATTTTCGGAAGAGTTTTAAACATAAATAATAAAAAACAAGTAAGAAAAGTCTATAGTCGGACGGAGCCGACCATGGGATACCCTATACCACTATCTCTGGACAATCGCTCTCCACGGAACTTCTTTTCAATGATTGTGAAAATTTAATTATGAAATATCAGAGATGTAATGCATAATACTTATGACCAAAACCAAAAAGTTATCTAGCATGACAAAGACATTTTTGTAGCAGGAAAGGAAAATTTAGTTCACACAAACTAAAATGTAATGAAACCCACTTATGTAGTACTACTACTTCCGTTGTTTAACCGCTACGTTAATTAAATTTTTACCAATTTCACACAAAAGTTTCAGTCCATTTAACCAGCTAAGTATTATCTGATCTTCACGTTGGTTTGTACGCTTCTCCTTCATCATAAACTCAACTTTGTTTAAAATTTTGGGGGTTGTTATTTTGATCTACAGAGCCGCTACAAAATTGGTTAAAATTTAGTTTTTGGTCCATTTCATTCCCTGAACATTTCACGATTATCACCAAAAAGTAATCATTTCTATTCTGGCCAGAACCACTTAAAAAATTCATTACAATCGGTCCATAATTGCGGCCTTAAGCTTGTTTACAATTTTTAATGGACGGACACACATCGCTAAAACGCTTTATCTTGTCGAGATATGAATTTTGGCATACCAAATAAGGGGTCTAGGACGAATATTTCGTGGTGTTACATAAACTTTTGGAGAGACAATATGTAGCATGGAATAAGAATATGGTTCTCTACACAGAACCCATTATATATTAGGCAATAGGCCCGTTATCTAGCAAACACTTTATTGCAATTTACATCAGAGGAAAGGTCAGTAGTTTTTTTTCCATATGTAGGCTACTTTTCGAAATATATATGTCCTCAAGGAATTAAAATATCGACCAAAAATAAAATTTTTATATTTTTCATAGAAAAGTAATGGTCCATTTTACCCGCTAAAGAATATCATATCATCATTCAAAATTGTAGGCACCTTTTTCGACCTATACTCTTACCCGGTGCAAAATTTCGTGACTATTGATGTATAATTGCGACTTCTAGCGAGTTTATTATTACACTACAAACAAATAACGGAATATATTAGGCTGTAACTCTGTTATCTGATCATGCACACCAACATAATTGGCATCAATTGAAAGGTCAAGCGTTCCACTTTCAAGTATATCTCACTTGTCCGGAATGTCACTTCCAGGAATAAGATATAAGCTGTATATTAAAATTTTTCACAAATTTCACACAAAAGTTTTGGTCCATGTAACCCTCTAAATATTATCCGATCGCCATCTCAAATTGCAAGCTTCTCCTTTGTGATATACTCTTACTTTATTTAAAATTACGCGTTGATCGGACTATTATTGAGACCTACAGAGCCGCTACAAAATTGGATAAATATTATGTTTTTGGTCCATTTCACCCGCTAAATATTTCACGATCATCACCAATAAGAATAGGGATCTATTCTGATCTGAACCCGACCTCCATACAAAATTTCGTGACGATCGGTCCATAATTGCGGCCTGGAGCGTGTTTACAATTTATAATGGACAGACGGACGGACGGACGGACTGACGGACGGACACACATCTCAAAATCGCTTTATCTCGTCGAGATATGAAAAATGGTATACCACATTGGGGGTCTCCGACGAATATTTCGCGGTGTTACATGAATTTTTACCAAAACAAACTTATAATACCCTTTTCCACATTGTGGTATAGGGTATAAATACCTATCGATACCTAACAACACATATGTATAAGCTTTCGGTGTGTTAAGTTACGAACGAAACAAAAAATTCCAAAAAAAAAACTAAAGCCCTAAGGTTCATGGTAAAAAGTTGTCCTTGCAGCTATCGGTATTCCGATTTATTTTGCCCCAACAACAGTCTAAATTAAACAAAATTGCATTGTATACTCGTAGAGTAGTGTTGTTGTATTTTGTCTATTCTTATTGAACAATATATCTACAAATTGGCAGCAATGCAGTTTTTATGATTCTATTTTGTATCTGGTTCTTCCATCATCATGTAGAGGAAAATTGAATGTGAATTCGTAGGCTTTTCAAGTCGATTGACTTTGGTATTCTTTAGATAGTTTGAATATAAAATTTGTAAATGTAACGTTTTGCTTGTTTCGGTAATGGTGTATATTCAGTACAAGAATACAGTTGAAAATTTTATTAATTTGAGAAGTGTGTATCTCCTTGCACAAAAAACTAATATAAGTACCCTTAGTAATAAACCCAACAGCTACAAATAGTACTTTAAAAAGTATATTCCCATTAAAAGAATTTTTATTTGCCAGCTTAAAAACCTCAACCTCAATGTTTATATACACACGTAACATATGGTTTTACGAAAGTACGAAGTACATATCGCTCATTTACTCAAAGAGTGGCATAACTCAAAAAATGAGTTTTGTGAGTTAGCAATTTCTATTTTTCTAAGACTTCTAATTTATCTTGTGTCAAATTTTCATGCTGATATCTCTAAAACTCATCGAGTTACAGCTCATTTACTACGGTTTTGGCATAATTCAACAAAAAGTTTTTTGAGTTTATGAAGCACTAAAATAATTCAAATCATGCTTGATCTTGCACAGAAATTTAGCACTGATATCTGGCTAGCTGTTTGCAAAATATGACCCAAGTAGTTATTTTATTTTTTGTGTAATAAACTTTTTAATTTGAAAGATCAAATTTTAATCGCCAGCTTAAAACGCGTTTTTCTCGAAACTAGATTTTTTGAGATGTGTCACTCTTTGAGTAAAAGAGCGATATGTATATGTTTATAAGTATGTGCCATGCATGTGCTTAACTACAACAGTCTTTAATCAAACAATGAAGCTTTTAATTAAAAAACATTTTGTTTTTCTTTGTGACTAAAATAGAAATTCAGTGTTAACAACGAAAAAAGTTTTTTTTGACTGTGTCACAATCTCACATTTAATTTGTTTTTATTGCACAAACATTAACCTGTAACATTAGTGTAGTTTGGTTGCTCATTCGCCCAATTGGTCATACCGAGAAATAAGAAAGACATTTCGATAATATGGAAAAATTTAGGTACTTCTGTTATGGGATTTTGTAAGGCATTTTTGTCGTTACCGACAAAACTCGGTAAAACTAAAATGTTTATACAGAGAACTTCTCTATAACGTAGCACTTGGGGACCGAATAATAACTACGTTATAGAGAAACCAAGGCAAAATGATTAATTTCACCTATATACATGAATATTAAACAAACAAACGTATGTATATGAATGAATAAACAACAATTGAATTTTTATTTAAGAGTGAAATAAGAAGTGATTTTCATTTGGTTTTGATTTTGCCACTTTGCTTTATCAACGAAGTCTTCACCATGACCAATAGAAGAAAAAATATGGCCGGAACATTATTTTGAGACTCCAAAAAAGTTCGTACTATATTAAGCGATTTTTGTAACATGGAAAATGAGGGAATTTCAGACATTTGTCCTTCTATGTTCGACCCCGATCCGAATCTAAATAAAAAACAGGTGATAGACATTATGTTCTCTATAATTTTAGTAAACGCTTTTACCTCTAATATTTGATAGATGATACTGATTTGACACGACTTGTAGGATGTCCCCATCCGAGGGATAATCCATAGTTAAAGTGTCCCAATCAACATTTACATAATCTTGAATCGTAACATCTTCAATATTATTCTATTGTACATATTGGGACCATATTTCTGTCATGGAAATATTATTTTATTTAATATCAGTAGGTCACGGTGCTCTTGAAACAATTTTAAATGGAAGGTGCTTACACCTCAGAAGTTTTTGCGGATTCTGAAACTACAATGTTCATAGATGAGAAAAATCAAAAAACAAAAAAAAATCGCCGGAGCGCTTTTTAAATAAATCGCGATTTAAGTTGACATTTTTAGAGGTTCTTTAGGTTTTCAAGATTTAGCTTAAAAACCGCAAGTCCTATCATAATGAGACTAAAAAAATGTTGTAGCTATGAAAATTCTCTACGAGAATGACCTTTATGGATTTCTCGTCGGTTTTACCGTTTTTGAGATATAGAAGTTCAAATTGGGACAATTCAAATTCAATTCAATTCTGTATCGCCCCCTTATAAAACAAAGTCATGACAGCAAAATCCCAACTTAAACTTATATATCCAAAAAAGTGTTACAACTTAGGATAAGTTACTTAAGTCAGTCTTGTAGAGAATTTTCACAGCTTTAAGATTTTCTCAGGTCCCATATCGATAAGACTTACCGTATTCAAGCAAAATCGTAAGAAAAAAACCTATAAATGTAAACTGAGCTTCTTTATATCAAAAATGGTACAGGCTGGGAACAAATGATAAAGGTAAATTCTCTACAGAATTTTTACAGCTACAACATTTTCTTTAGTTCCATTTCGATTGGACTTGCGGTTTCCAAGCAAAATCGTGAAAACCTAAAAAACACCTAAAAATGTGAATTTTGACCGCGATTTACAGCGATTTTTTCTTGTTTTTGGATTTTTCTCATCTATGAACACTGCTGTTTCAGAATTCACAAACACTTTCCCTGTGTAAGCGGTTTTCATCAAAAGTTAATGAAAGCGCACCCTTAATGACATTGCTTTATAAGGGGGCGATACAGTCAGAGCATTGTCCCAATTTGAACTTCTATATCTCAAAAATGGTAAAAACTACGAAAAAACTTTAAAAGTGGATGTTGTAGAGAATTGTCATAGCTACAACATTTTCTTTAGTCCCATTTTTATAGGACTTGCCGTTTCCAAGCAAAATCGTGAAAACCTAAACAACCCCTAAAAATGTCAAGTTAAATTTCGATTTATTTAAAAAGCGCTCCGGCGATTTTTTTATACCCTCCACCATAGTATGGAGGGTATATTAAGTTTGTTTTTCCGTTTGTAACGCATAGAAATACTCATTTGCGACCCTATAAAGTATATATATTCTTGATCAGGGTAAAATTCTGAGTCGATCTGTGCACGTCCGTCCGTCAGTCCGTCTGTGGTAATCACTCTAGCATCCACAAAAATGGAGATAGGACGCTGAAATTTTGGAAAAATGCGTCTTTTGTTTGCAGGCAGGTCAAGTTCGATGATGGGCTATATCGGTCCACGTTTTGGTATAGCCCCCATATAACGGTACCCCCCGATTTACGGTATTTTGACGTTTTTAGCTACATTTTCAGACCGATTTAGCTATAAGTTGACATTTAGGGTTCTTAAGTGTCAATAAACCTATATAACAAAACTAGTGGACATAGATCAATGTTTTGGAATAGCCCCCATATAACGTTACGGCCCGATTTCAGGTATTTTGACGGTTTAAGTCGCATTTCTAGACCGAATTAGCTATAATTGGATATTTAGGGTTCTTAGTGACCAAAAAACTTATATTCGAAAAAATTATGAACATAGGTACATGTTTTGGTATAGCCCCATATAACGGTACCTCCTGATTTTCGGTATTTTGAGATTTTTACCTACAAGTTTTAACCGAATTAGCTGTAATTTGAACATTTGAAGTTCTCAGTGGTCACCACACCTCTCCAACAAAATTGTCTGAAATTTTGGGAAAATGTGTCTTTTGTTTGCAGGCAGGTCAAGTTCGATGATGGGTATATCGGTCCACGTTTTGGTATAGCCCCTATATAACGTAAACCGGTATCCCCATATAACGGATTTTCGGTATTTTGAGAATTTTACCTACAAGTTTTAACCGAATTATCTGTAATTTGAACATTTGACATTTGAAATTCATAGTGGTCACCACACCTCTCCACCAAAAATTGTCAAGAAAGGTCGATGTATTGATAAAGCTCCCATATAAAGTACCTCCCGATTTTCAGTAATTTGATGATTTTAACTACAATATTAAACCGAACTAGCAGTAATTTGACATTTGAAGTTCTTAGTGTTCACAACACCTCTCCATAAAAAATTGTCAACATAGGTCCATGTTCGGATATAGCTCCCATATAACGGTACCTCCCAATTTTCAGTAATTGGCAATTTTAGCTAAAATTTTTAGCCGAACTAACTGTAATTAGACATTTGAAGGTTGTGGTGGTCACCACACATCTGCATCAACAATTTTTAACATAGCCCCAATATAAGGATACATGCAGAGAAAAAAATATGTTTGATCCAACAATATTCCAAGAGCAAAATATGTATTGTTAACATATTGTTGGATTCCTCATGTAGTATTGTAAATCCAAAAATAGTTTGTGTCAACTGAACAATATTTCTCTCTTTTCTTCGAAAATTTGTTTCTCTTCTCTCGCTATTCGATGCCGTGTTGAAAAAACAATTTTGGTGAGTTGTGGTGTGTTTGTATGACATGCTGCCTTTACCTTTGTTTTTGTGTGTATGTACTTGTGAGACTCTTGTTTGTATTTGTTTCATTCTTCTTTCCTTTTCATGTTTGTTATGGTGTTTAATTATTCCTTATGTTGTGGTGGGTTCTTGTGGCTTTTTGTTTGTCTTTGTTGTCAGCCAATGCAGCAAACCATGTATTGTGTTCATCAATGATTGCAATATTATACGCGGCATTTATATCCAAGTTATGCGAAAAGTGTATATGAGAAGTATATGCACTCAAATCAAAAATTTCTGGGCTGGTTTTCCGTATTGACAATACTTTTTGTAAACAAAATTAGATTATGATAGTTCCTACAATCGGTATTGTTAACGATTTTAACAATATTGCGGAAATTCGAAAGTTGTTTTTGTTTTCTATGTTTGGAACAAAAGATGGTATTTTTGGATTTGGATTACAATGTTTGAACAAAACAAATACATTTTTGGAACCAAAACATATATTTTTGTTCCAACAAAAGCGAAAAATATTTTTTCTCTGCGTGTACTTCCCGATTTCGGTACTTTGAGGATTTTACTTAAAATGTTTAACCGAACATAGGTCCATGTTTTGGTATAGCCCCAAAACAAACTTCCCGATTTTCCGTACCTTAGCTTTATTTTTTGGACGAACTTTCTGTAATTTGAAATTTAAAAGCCAACAAAAATTGTTCATTTAAGATCATATTTTCGTATAGCCCACATACCTCCGAACTAGATGTTAATGACATTTGAAGTTCCCACGTTATGTAGCGATTTGACATTAAAGGCTCCCATCAAAAACTGTCAACATAGGTCCGTGTTTTATTATAACCCCTATATAACGGTACCTCCCAATTTCTAGCCCAACAAAAATTGTCAACATACATAGTTATATATATAGGCACCATAAAAAAGGGCCTCCCGAGTGAAGCATTTTATGTACATTATCTGACATTTTAACGTACCCACTCAAAGTTTTTTTACTTGTTCATACTGCACAGTACCTCACATAGGACACATGTGCAGTTTCTTATTTAAATCCAAAAGCCACTATTTTTTCAAAATTTGTAAGATTTTCATGAGATACAAAATCATTTTCTTATTTTTCCCTATATTCCACTATTTTCTCTCATATTTCCTCTCTTGGTGGGTAAATGCTCTCAAATTTGTTCTCGTTTTCTTTTGAATGGTCTCGTCGTCTCACCATCGTATTGACAATATATTAACAAACCACAACACAACCCCCACCGTCGTCTCACCATCACATTTAGACTATATCAACAAACCACACCACACACATACCCACCACAACACATACCTAAACTACGTAGCAACCATTTTGTTGTTAGTTAGCTGACAAACCAATCAACTACAGTGCATTTTGTGTCGAAAAAAAAACAAAGTGTTTGGGGCTGTATAGTTCGCAACTACAAATTTTCAATTTCTTTAATATAAAGGCAACATCTAATATCTCAACCTAGTGCTGATAGACTAACATTAGAAAAGATATTTGGCGGCGCCAGTGGACCAAACTTTTAAACAAAAATATGATAATTTATAAATTGCAACGAAAAGTTACATTTGAAATATATTTTCCTCAATAAGCGAAAGATGCACTTCTGGCCTTTTCATTGATACTAATTGGGATGTTATATGTGTTCAAATAACTCACATACTGAAAAATTTGTAAAAAAAAACATAATTTTTACTGTTTTTTCTGTCCTATATCTTACTTAACTTTATTATTATTAAAGGAATAAAGATATAGTTATTATAGTAATCATGTTTTATATTGAATATTTCACCCAAAGTTTTGGTCCATTAAACCCGCTAATTAGTATCTGATCATTTTAAGCTTCTTATTTATCTTAAACTCAAATTATTCTTTCAATTTCGCTCCGATTGAACTATTACTGCGACCTACAGGACAGATACAAAATCGGATAAGAATTTTGTTTTTGGTCTGTTTCACCCTTTACGATCATCACCAACATCTAATGGAGTCTATTCCGGTCGAAACTCGACCTATATACAAAATTTAGTGACAATCGCTCCATAATTTAGGCCTGGAATTCATTACAATTTTTAAATGGACGGAAGGACACACATAGTTAGATCGCTTTATCTTGTCGAGATATGGAAAAAGGCAAGGGGGATCTGCGACGAATACTTCGCGACGTTACATGAATATTGGACAAAACAAACTTGTAATAAATACCCTTTCCACATTGTTGAGTGAAGTATAAATATTCTACGTTAAAAAATCCGTAAATTTAAGAAAAAGGTCGTATGTTCCAGCAAAAATACAAAACTGTAAAAGGAAAAGGTCGTAAGTCCAAAAACATCTAATTACGTGACGGAATTTAATCAAACAAAGTACAGTTGTTGCAGCGGAAAAAATAAACGAAGATTACTGCTTTTACCACCATAATATAATCTTTATTACAGAAAGCGGTGTAATGTTTTTCTTCCTCCTGAAAAATTTCTAAAAATGGACTTACGACCTTTTCGTACGTAGCAGACGATATGGGGATTTCTGAGTGAAATCGTATACTTTTACAAAAAGTAGTTTTTGATTTCCATTATTTCTTGGTGTGTTGATGCTGCTCATCAGTAAAGCACTTCAGTATATTTTCAGATTTTTTGACAAATATCGCGTCAAGAAAAAGTTGAATTCTGTTAAAACCACCTTTAATGTTGGGTGCCACCGTAGTGCAGTGGTATGCACACCGGCCTTGCACGCTAAATTTTTATACCCTCCACCATACTATGGGGGTATATTAAGTTTGTCATTCCTTTTGTCAAAATAAACATTTTAGGCACTACAAACTATATATATATTCTTGATCAGCGTGCAATTCTACATCGATATAGCCATGTCCGTCCGTCTGTGGAAATCACTCTAGCTGAACAGAGGATGAAATGTTGGTAAAATATATTGTATGTACGTAGGACTTTTGGTATTGAAAACGGGCTATGTAGGTCCACGTTTTGGTATAGCACCCATATAAAGTGACGCCTGACGCGTCGTCATTTTAAGGAATTTTTAAGATATTTGTCCCATTTGACCACCGAATTGTTTGTAATTTAGTATTTTGTGTCCCCAAGGGCTAAAAAACATGTCTACCAAAAATTGTTTATACAGGTCCACGTTTTGGTATAGCCCCCATATAACAACCCATTTATAGTACGCGCCATTTAAGGATATGTTGGCTTTCGTAATACTTTGCACATCGTGAAATTTCTACCATACTTAAATGAGGTTCCAATATGGACTAAATCCTTCAGGTACCTCCCACACAAAATTTCGGAAAAGTGCAGTTTATGACCTGCTCTCGAATGGCTTTGATTTTTGCTGTAGCAACTTGTATTCACTGGCCCCCCATACGACGGTACAAGTTTCATCAGGACAAGTCCATACTTCCTTAGAAAATAGCCTGAAAGGTGCAAAAAAAACCCCATGACAACGGGTGTAGTGGTTGGAGCGCAAGATAACTCTCCAACGGATCAGCCGATCCAGTCCAAAATTTGGCCTTCGTAATATTTTGTCCAAAATTAATTTAAGTTCGATGATAAGCTATATCGGTCCACTCCTTCAGGTACCTCCCCCACAAAAGTTCAAAAATGTTCGGAACGATAAATCTTAAATGGTCCATACTTTACACATCCTAATATGTCCACCAGACATATATCAGGTTTGAATATGAACTATATTTGTCCACTCCTTCGGGTACCTCCCGCACAAAATTTTGGATAAATTCACCCCTATGTGGTTGGAGTGCAAGATAACTCTCGAACGGATCAACCGATTTGATCCAAAATTTGGTCTTCGTCATATTAAGTACAAACTTAGTTTCAGTTCCAAGATGGGCAATATCGGTATTTCCCCCAATGTTTAACAAATGTCACTAAAATGGTATGCACGATATATTGAATATATATTGAACGGGGCAAACAATTTGGTCCAAACTTTTGATCTCCTAATATTTTGTCCAAATTTAGTTTAACTTCTAAAATAGTCCATATCAGTCCTCTCCTTAGGGTACCTCCCCCACAAAAGTTCAACATTTATATGTAAAGTGACTAGTGGGCGCTATATCAATCGAAAAGATATGACCCCCAAAATAGGATCAACTTTCATAATGAACTATGTCAGCCCATTCCTTCAAGTACCTCCTCCGCAACATTTTGAACTTTAATCCTAATCCACAATTTTGTCGGCAAGTTCAAATGTCCAAAAAGAGCCACAAAATTCTGTACGTATACCACTGTCGGCAAAGTCGACTGATACTTTTTTACTTGTTTAATTTGCTAAATAGTCTTCGTTGGGAGTACGAAGCTTTCCACCTGAAATTTGTCTGCATAGGTCCACGTCTTCATATAGCCCCCATAGAACAGTACCTCCCGATTTTCGGTATTTTGAAGGTTGTGGCCTCAATTTCCAAACCGAAATGGCTGTTATTTGGTATTAAGTCTTTGATAGGGGTATGAAACTTTCCACCTGAAATATAGTCTAGGTATAGGTCCAGCCTTTTATATAGTCAACTGAAAATGGTACCTCCCGACTTTCGGTATTGTGAAGGTTGTGGCCAACCGAAATGACTGAAAATTGGTATTTTGTCTTCATTGGTGGTATAAAACTTTCCATGTGCCCCCTGAACTGAAAAATGGTATTTAGCTTTCGCTAAAAACAAAACTTTCCGCCAGTAATTTATCGGTACAGTTCAACGTTTTGTACAGCGTATATATAACGGTGTTCTGGATGTTCGTTAACTTTTCAAGTCCAGAATATCCAAGTTTAGGTGTAGCCGCTATTGTCCAATTTTATGTATTTCGCTTAATTCGGAAGATTGTAAATATTGGTCCATGTTTTGGAAAGAACAACGACGACGCTCCGTATGAACTGTTTTGAATAGAGTATTATCAGTTGGGATATATGCAAGAAAAGGAAGAGTTTAGTACATCCATAAACGAAATTAAACTAATTGTTCCTATTCACTTCAATATGGTTTGTGGTGGAGGGTATAAAAAGTTTGGCCCGGCCGAACTTAACTCCGTTCTTACTTGTGTTTTATTAAACTATGATTAATTATGAATGAATGCTTACCATTTTTTACAGTGTTTTATTTAACTCGCTTTGGTGTCCGTTTAGTCCAAATCTAGTAACTCATTTTTAACACAGTTGTAGTTGACCAATCGAACTGAAACTTTTCATATTTGGATGACAATAGTAGAGGGGTAATGCCGGTTCTGGACCACAAAAGCGCCTTTTTTGCCTATTCGGCCCACTGTGCAGGCTGTGTGTGTGTGTGTGTGTGTGTGAGAGAGTGTGTGTGTGTGTGAGAGAGAGAGAACAAGAGAGAGCGAGAGTGTATGTGTGTGTGTGTGAGAGAGAGAGAGAGTGTGTGTGTGAGAGAGAGCAAGAGAGAGAGAGATCACTAGATCGAGAGAGTATTTGGAGAGATCTTAAATGTAAACATAGCTTAAATATATACAAAATATTAGGGTGTCTCAAAAATATTACCTCCAAAAATATTAGGGTTGCCACATTTACCGCTTAAATTAAAAAATATTACGTTGAATCATGAAATATGGGGTCCCCAATGTGAGAGTTAGGATAAGGACCAGCCCTAAGAAGCAATTCTTACCCGAACAGACCTATTGTGCGAGAGAGTTTTATTCAAACAAATGTATGGCATTAGAGAACATATGAGAAAATTATAATAAGAGAGAGAGAGAGAGAGTAAACTAATAGACGGTTATACATTTACCCATTTACATGTATGTATCTCCAGATAGTTAGGATAAAGACCAGCCAAAAGATGCAATTTTTGTCGATTTGAACCACTGTGCGAGTCAGTTGGAATTAAACAAATGATTTAGTGGAGTATATCTAGTGAACCACATTTAACCTGTATATGTGTGGGAGGGAGCCAGACCGAGAAGTTGAGAGAGAACCACATTTGATCGCTAATGTAAACAAAATACATTTCAATATATGTCTGTCCGTAAGCATGTCGAATCATGATCGTAATCAAAGTGGATTTTTCCGTCCGTCCGCCAGTCTCTCTGTGAGCATGTTCATTCATGTTCATAACTTAACATATGTATCCCCAATTAATTTCACAATATTGTGAAATTCATGTTTTAGCATACTACAGTTTTCGTATAAAAAGCAAATAATCTTAAATAAGATTCAATGTATACCCAATTAATTTCACAAGTTTGTGAAATTATTGATGATGGTCAGGTTCGTTCGTCTTTTGAATTTCATAATGCTATGAGTTGAGATGAATGTCAGAGTTTCTCATATTGCAACAAAAACCCAAGAATAAACATTAAGTGACCATGAAATGATTCGTACAAATTCTCTCCTTTGTTATATTCCATGTTAGCGTACTGGTGATCGATACATTGACCAAAAATTTGATTTTTTGTCACCGAGCATTTAGGCAATTTGTTTACATTTAGACAAATGTAAACAAATCTGCAGTATTCATTGCTACAAGAATATTTCTTTGTTCTTAGGAAATCTTGCCCTTTGTGGGTATTACCCAGTTTGAGTCTGCAATGCATGTGTTTATGTTGACCATCAGGTGGTGGGGGGATAGGGGGTCAAGTGTGATGTGGAGGGGTATGGTTGAGGGCGGATTTTGATTCTGGAATACAATCAATACTTTGATTCATCCAAATAATTATATATTGATGGGAATTGTTGAGAACATCATCAGTACTTAACAAGTCACGGATTATTCAACATCGCATTCCAAAATTCTAATTGCTATAAAAATGGCTCCCCATATTTGTAATTATTGTGGAAATTCTTTCAATGTTAAACGCGAATTTTTTAAACACGTAAAATTGCATTGTAAAGATTGTGGACAATTGTTTGGCGATGCCAGTCAATTAAAATTTCACCAATTGTCACCACATACTAATCAACAAAAACAACAAGAACAACCAACTGAATCGCAGATGAATGCACCTAAAATAGACAAAATTAATCGGGCCGATAAGCTATGTGAAGAGTGCAACGTTACAGTGAAGAATATGATATCTCATATTCGAAGTGAGAATCATCGCAGTGTTGTTAGAAAAAATTTGGAAAAAAATATAAAAATTATAAAAAGTGCGTTCAATCAGAACATTACATGTTATGAAGTGGAAAATACTAAAGACATTATATTACCCCGTGATTTTCTAAAAGATGCAAAAGACTCAATAATAAAATGTTTAAAATTTGAGTTGATTGAAAAAAATTGTATTAAAGTCAATATGGAGCTGCAGGGACAATATGTGAAGCCCACCGCTGTAAAAGAGAATCAGTCAAAATCTACAGAGTCGATAGCAACAGAACAAGTGTTTAATCACATATCAAAGACTGTAATCCTGTCCCTAGGTGATGATCTAGATGAAATCTTTACCAACCAAGAGAATGAACTTGTCGACAAATCAGACGAGTTTCAAGAAAGAGGTTCTGGTTGGGCCTTGGAAAAACTTTTAAAAATTGACGTCAATATTAACAAAGTCAATGTAACTCGAGGTTCACAATTCATCCCAACACCAACAACTTTGAGAACAAAACATGCATGCATAAACATTCAAAATAAAGATGAATATTGCTTTAAATGGTGTATGATAGCGGCACTAAGTTTCCCGAAAAAAACACATGTCGATAGACCATCTACATATAAAGTCGATGTCAAGCAGGATGTCATCCGTCTCGATTCAGGAATAACATTAAACTTTATGGGTTTAAGTTTTCCATTGGCTCTAAAGGATGTAAAACAATTTGAAAAAGCCAACCCCGAAATCAGCATAAATGTTTACGGATATGAGCGATATTCCATTGAAGGTCCATACTACCTTACAAAAGAGGAAAAGAGACATCATGTTAACCTGATTTTACTCAACGATGGGGATAAATTCCATTACATATGGATTAAGAACATGTCACGGTAATATATCAACATTTAATAATACTCAAATCATTGACTAATTAATTGTATATTTCTGTTAATTTCAGACTTTTATCGTCACAACTAAGTGCTCATGAACACGCAGTGTATATCTGCAACGGCTGCGCCCAACATTTTCATAAGGAGAAGGACCTCGATATTCACAAAAAGCAATGTGGAGGTGTAGTTTGCAGCATGCCCAAGACAAAGAAGGACGCGATACTCAAATTTGTAAACTACAAAAAGATGCTGAGGGTGGGCATTAGTATATATGCTGATGCTGAGAGCGTATTGAAACATAAGGAGCAGGAACCCAATAACATCGGAAAAACAGAGCAAGTAAAAGAGCACGTACCATGTGCTTTTAGTTATAATATAAAATGTAGTTTTGACTCTAGTTTAGATAAGTTCTTTACTTATACTGGCCCCGATGCGCCAAAAGTTTTCTTAGAAAATTTAATTAATGATTGCAAGTTTTTTTATAATAACTATTTGTCAAAAGTTAAACCAATGATTACATTAACACCCGAAGAAGAATTACACTTTAAAACAAGTGTCAGATGCCACATATGCGATGAACCGTTAGGTGGTGATAGAGTTCGTGATCATTGCCACCTAACTGGTAAATATCGCGGGCCTGCACATAATCGTTGTAATCTGCAGTATCAAATACCTAAATTCATCCCAATTTTTTTCCATAACTTCTCATCATATGACTGTCACCTTTTTATTAAAGAATTATCTAATTTTGGTGGAGATATAAAAGTAATTCCTCAAAATAAGGAACTTTATATATCCATGTCTTATTTCATTAATATGAAAGATGATGAGTCGAATAACACTACTAGCTCCAATAGTAGTGTTGTTGTAGGAGAAGAGGATGAAGAAGAATGGAGTGATGAGGGAGAGGATTCAGAGGAAGAAGATGTAGGGGAGGAAAGACAATGTGAAAAAGACAAGAAGAAAAAGAAGAGACAAAACAGACTTGAACTACGTTTCCTGGACAGTTTTAGATTCATGCCTACAAGTTTAGACAAATTGGCGAAGAATTTGCCTAAAGACGATTTTCATGCGGTGAAATCATATTTCCCTAAGGAGAAAGATTTTACACTCTTGACAAGGAAAGGTGTTTTTCCTTATGATTATCTTTCATCATTTGAAAAACTAAAAGATACCCAACTACCACCCATAGAAGAATTTTACAATAAAATGACAGATTCTGAATGTTCAGTAGAGGACTATAACCATGCAAAACAAGTTTGGTCACATTTTCGTTGTCAGACTTTGCAAGATTATATGGAGTTGTACCTGAAAACAGATGTCCTCTTACTAACAGACGTCTTTGAAAATTTTCGAGATGTCTGTATGAATATTCACAAATTAGATCCTTGTCAATATTTCACAGCTCCATCTCTATCTTGGGATGCAATGCTTCTCTGCACCAAGGTTGAGCTTGAGCTTTTTACAGATATAAATATGTACAATTTCTGTAAAAATGCTATTAGAGGTGGACTAACCCAGTGCTCAAATAGACATGCTGTAGCCAATAATGAAGATGTCCCCAATTATGACAAAAGCAAGCCAGAAGTAAACATATATTATTTGGACGTTAATAATTTATATGGAACAGCAATGACAAAACCTCTCCCAGAAAAAAATTTCAAGTGGGAAGAGGACTTGGAAATATTTAATGATCCTAATGTGATACAATTAATTCCAGATGATAATATAACTGGCTACATATTAGAGGTTGATCTCGATTACCCTCAGCATCTTCATGACAAACATAATGACTTACCCTTTTGTCCAGAAAACAAATGTGTTGGGGGGTCTAAAACTAAAAAGTTAATTGCGGACTTGACGGACAAAAAATCGTACACAATTCATTATTCTGCTTTAAAACAATGTTTGCAACATGGACTGATTCTTAAGAAAGTACATAGAGTTTTGTCATTTACACAACGTGCCTGGTTAGCTCCCTATATATTAAAGAATAATATGCATCGAGAAAATGCTAAAAATGCATTTGAAAAAGATTTTTTCAAATTGCTGAATAACTCGGTATACGGTAAGACTATGGAAAATATAGACAAGAGGAAAACTGTTAAAATTGTAACAGAGTGGGAGGACAAGAATAACAAGAAGAAAAGAAATGTAGCTAGCAAGCTAATTGCTAAACCCAATTTCCATAGTCTTTCTATATTTTCTGAAAATATGGTAGCTATCCAGATGCAAAACGTAAAAGTAAAATATGATAAACCATTATATTTAGGCTTTTGCGTGCTAGAAATATCAAAGCTGTTAATGTATGCTTTCCTTTATGACTTTCTGAAAGCAAAATTTGGCGACGCCTTTATTTTAAATTATATGGACACGGACTCTTTCATCATAACATTTAAAGGACTGAATCTATATAGGGTATTGACTTTGAAAGAAATAGAGGAAAGGTTTGACACATCAGACTTCTCACCCAACAATAAGTATGGTATTCCTCTCATTAATAAAAAGAAATTGGGTATGATGAAGGATGAAAATAACGGAAAAACCATGACTGAGTTTGTAGGTCTTCGTCCTAAAGTCTATGCTATCAAAGTAGTTGATAGCGACGATGTGAAGAAATCTAAGGGTGTTAAAAAATCCGTAATAAAAAAATATACAATAGATACATATAGAGAATGCTTATATGATAAAAAGGTTTTGTATGACACAATGTATACATTTAGGTCAAGACAGCATATTATAACCACAGACAAAATTACAAAAATATCTCTAAGCCATCAAGACGACAAACGTTTTATAAGAGAAGATGGTATAAGTACATATGCTTGGGGCCACTATAAACTAAACAATATAAATGAGGATTTAAACACGGATAATTTAGATTCACCTGTCCCAATGGACATTGATTAAAATGTAAATATATTAAATTAAGGAATAAAATCTAATGTATAAATATTGGTTACTAATTGCCTTACTGCTAGTATTTAAACATATTATCATTAAAATTTCAGCATTATTTTCATGTTACTTTTTAGAAATTACACATGGTATTTGTACTAATCTTTTTTATCAATGTTTTACTAAATAACAATATATTATTAATAATAATACTAACTTTACACATAAAAACCATTATTTTTACTAATTATCTATGTACTATTACAAACTACATACATTTATAACGTTTTTTGAAAAAATAAAACAATACTTTTTTTATAATTGAAATTACAAAACAATGTGTTTTATTTCATTATTGAGTTTACATGATGTAATGGTAAGTATGCAAAGAACTTATACTATTTTTCGAACGATTCCAGTCAATGGAACATACTCCACCAGACGATCATGGATAATTAAGCAATATGCTGAGGTATTTTGAGGAATTGGTGTAGTGGTTTCAAATTGAATTTTTAAATCGATGGGTCCATTCTTCACAGTTTCGTTTTGATTACTGATATCAATAATTGCAATTGGGTTGTCTTTAAAACTTGCATATGTGAGAAGTGGTTGTGGTTCCCTCATATAATACGATTGTTGAAACTTGGCATACATGTCATAGAGTACTGCATAACGATTTTCTCCAAACTTTAGATTCAAATCATCATATGGATAAGTTTCAGAGTTCAAGTGAACTTTAATATTTTGAAGTTCACAGTGTTGTAGCTTGTTGTCTCTTTCAAATATCAAAGCAACGTATCGAGGTCTTTCATGATTGGCAGACAATTTAACACTCCAGCTGTGTTGTCTTCCACCAGCAAAAGTTGGATTAAAGTAGCAATCCCAGCTGCGGAAAGCTATCGGTAAAGTTTTTCCATCCTTGATTGTTTTCAGGAAACTAATTTTTCTATAGTCTGACAAATGAATGTGTTGTACTTTCCAAACAATGTTTGTAATGGTGAGTTGAATTTCTTCGTTTTCAGTAGTTGAATAACATACATTTTTATCGTTGGCGCTTCTCAAGAGAATCAGGTCATGTTTACTGTTGCAAATTACTTTATTAAAGTCCTCTGCAAAGCCCAGTAGACGATTCAAGGGAACACAAAAATTGAATGAGCTTGTATTTACGTCACCATCTGGATTCCAGCCTGCATTACTCATAACCTTGCTTTCAGATTCACTTAGAGAAATCCAATTTTTAACTTTTGTTGTGGTACCCAGATAACGAGTACGATCAATTTCAATTCCATTTAGTTCATAGCGAATTTCATCAAACATGTAACCCACACAGTTATTCCTTAGTTTAGCATTCTGCGAAACACCCCCCTTTGAGTTTTTCAAATTTCCTTCAATGTATAGATAGCTCTCCGATGGTAGTATGTAAAGATCTTGATTTTGTATACTTATACGAATTTCATCGTTATTTTTAAATGACTGAATATATGGAACATAGCTATGGTAGTCTCTCTTTACAATATTCTCGTCAGAGAGTGGGCGCTCATTAATATCGAGTATTTCAGACATTTGGTTTGACTTTTAATTTTATAAGCTTTAAAAATTCTTTATTTTCCTTGCTGAGAGGAGGTCTTGACGGTTTGGCGCCTTGATGATGAATGTGTTTTGGTGTTTGTTTATGGGTGTATTTATTGTAAATAATCATGGCTGTCTGGGTCTTATATGAATTCGTAGCGTAATTTCTTCTCCTCTAAAGTTTATCAAGCGGCCTTCTTGATCTAATATGAGTATCTCCAGATGACTTATTTCTTTGACGTTCACCGGCAAATAAATGAGATTCATCGGTCTCTCTGCCAATTTATAGCCTGGAGGGACGTCAAGAGCGAATTCGTGCAGAATATGAGCAGGCGATCCATTCATGAATGAGCCGGTAACAATATTGCAATGTATTTGTATGGCATTGACCTTTAAAATGTTAACTGGAAGGTTTGAAATGTGCTTTTTGCCGGGTTCTAAAACTTTTCCGGTGAAACCAAAGAGTTTTGCAATGGATTTTTCTTTATCAAAGTATATGGGATCATGAGAGGATAAGATCTCTATCTGTAGCGTATTATTGTTGGCTTTAATCTCAATAGATCTGTTAATGTGGATTGCTCTATACTGTGTCTCCAAGTAGTGAGCAATGTCTTGTAGTTCATATGATCCTATGGGTATCTTTATAATTTTGTCTCCGATATGGAAGAGATTGTTATCATTGTCCACATTTGGAATGGAATTGTAGGATTGAAAATCTATTAAACAGCACTCATAACTACCCTCTCCCAATTCAATAGGAGGTGAATAGTTTGAGTGTAAAATTGATGATTTACCCGTCAAAGTAAACGTTGTTGACATTGTAAGATTCTTTCTAGTAATAAGTAAAACATCAAATATACATATGTTTATATAAGGTTTTTATTTATTTTATTAAAATTATTTAAATGTGTTAAGTTTACAATACATTTGTCTTATCTATCCAGGAATTATGCTTGTTTGAAAATCCCAGCCATTTAACAAAGACTTTATCACCCTTTGTTTTTAATATTTTTATACCCTCCACCATAGGATGGGGGTATATTAAGTTTGTCACTACGTTTGTAACTACTCGAAATAATCATTGTAGACCACACAAAGTATATATATTCTTGATCAGCGTGTAATTCTACATCGATATAGCCATGTCCGTCCGTCTGTCCGTCTGTCTGTCTGTCCGTCTGTCCGTCTGTGGAAATCACTCTAGCGTCCGAACGGATTGACGTAGGTTGATGAAATTTTGGGAAAATATGTTATATTTACGTAGGACTTTTGGTATTGAAAGCGGGCTATGTAGGTCCACGCTTTCGTATAGCCCCCATACAAAATGACGCGTGACGCGTCGTCGTTTTAAGGAATTTTTAAGATATTTGGCCCATTTTACCACCGAATTGGTTGTAATTTGGTACTTTGTGTCTCCAGAGGCCAAAAAATATTCCTACCAAAGTTGGGTTATATAGGTCCACGTTTTGGTATAGCCCCCATATAAGGCCCCATATAAAGTACGCGTCATTTTAATATATTTTGAATGTATTAGACCCATTTGACCACAGAATTGGTTGTAATTTGGTATTTTATGTCTTCAGAGGCCAGAAAATATTCCTACCAAAGTTGGGTTATATAGGTCCACGTTTTGGTATAGGCCCCACATAAGGCCACTTATAAAGTACGCGTCATTTTAATATATTTTGAATGTATTAGACCCATTTGACCAAAGAATCGGTTGTAACTTTGTATTTTGTGTTTTCAGAGGCTAAGAAACATTTCTACCATAAAATGTTTATATAGGTCCACGTGTTGATACAATATCATAATACAATATCTCCCGATTTTCGATATTTTGAACGTTTTAGCCTCATTATCACACCGAGATGGCTGAAATTTGGTATTTAGTCTTCTTTAGGCGTATAAAACTTTCCCCCAGAAATTTGTAGGTATAGGTCGACGCCATCATATAGCCCCCATAGAACGGTACCTTCCGAATTTCGGTATTTTGAGGGTTGTGGCCACATTAATCCACCGAAATGGCTGAAATTTGTGGTGGAGGGTATAAAAAGTTCGGCCCGACCGAACTTAACGTTTTTCTTACTTGTTTCTACTAAGTATGTGTTGGGATATTTTGTGGGTAAAAGTTCTTCTTTATAGAAACATCCATGTATGGGATTTCCTTCGTAGTCTTCTAGTAAATAAGTAGCAGGGTTGGTTAATCGTATTCCTCTTATTTTGAATATTTCTGTAGTCCAATTTGGCGTATACCCCTTTTCAAATTGATGTTTATATTTGCTGATGCGAACATGATCACCAGCACGAAGATTTTGCCTCTTAAAGATTTTTATGTGGTTATACACAGTTTTTAACAACATCTGCTCATTCGATGGATTTACTTGAATAGGTGCCATTTTTATTGTTCGATGACGTGTTTTGTTGTATTGATCAACCAGGTCTCTATAAATATCAATCCATTGATAATTTCCATTGAAGCTAAACTCCTTCCACATCATGCCCTTTAAAGTTCTATTGAAGCGTTCAACAATTGAGGCTTTCAAGACACTGTATGTAGAGTAGTGGTTTATTGAATGTTTCTGCATTAATTTTTTAAATTCCTTGTTGAAAAATTCTTTTCCATCATCGGTTTGCAAATTCTTTGGAATTCTTCCATCTTTCAAAATTTTTTCAAATGCTCTATATACTTCTGTTGCTGTTTTTGTTTTAAGTGCTTCGCACCAGGCAAATTTCGAAAAGGTGTCGATAACAGTAAGCATAAATCTGTATCCCCTGTTTGTTTTGGAATAGTTGCCCATTTCAACTAAATCAGCTTGCCAAAGATCATCGATCCCCTTTGTAATAACCCTTCGTCTTTTAAAATTTCTTCGTGCTTGAGAGTGGAGTTCGTTCACCAATCCTCGCTTTTCCATTATTCAAGTTTTGGGGGATATATTAGAGCAATTGAGTTGAATGGGGGTTGAGATAAGACTTTAAAAATTTCCTTATGTGATTGTTTGAGATGGGATATTTCTTCTCTTAGTTGAGTACACTCCTGAATGATATTTTGGTTTAATACTTCTTGTATGTGCTTGATTTGTGAATGTATGTATGCTTGGTTGACCGCATCCGTTCCTTCTGTTGGGGGTGCAACGTTCCTAATTTTTTTATTTTGCACGTCAAGGTTGTTATCTTCGTCAATATTAATTCCCAGTATTCTCGAAACATTTTCTCTTACTTCTATTGAGTGGGTTTTTGGATTATAATGATGACCAAACTTGTCAACAGTCATAGGTTGATTGTATCCTTTAAAGTTTACTTAATAGATTATGTTGCCTTCTCGCAGTTCTTCGATAATCGAAACAATCTCATTAGTATGATTATTGTTTCCGGCTTGTTGTGATGCCATCAACAGCTTTAATCGTTCTACCAACTCGTTGGGATCGTCCCAGTATATATAGTTGGGTTTACTTGGATTTAGTGTCATTAAGCCTTTGCCACTGTGAGTATCCCCCATTAACTTTTTAATTATCCGCTTATATTTTTGTCCTTTGTTCCCCTTGATTCTACCATTAGGGTCATAGTTTATTTTAAATGCATTTGAGTCCAACAAGATTGTTTTATATATGTCGAGTTCTGTAGGATCATATTTTTTGGGGTTTTGATAAAATAAGAGTTCAAATAGTCCTGGTCAGGGACGTACGCAGGATTTAATTTCGGGGGGGGCCCAACTTGACCAAAAATCATGAAATTTTAAAATGGTGTGTAGGGTAACGTAAAGCTTTTTTAAGGTTTTGCTGTTGATTTTATATGAAATATTGACACAAAGTATAAAAATTCATTAGAGAAAGATCACAATATTTAGGATACAATTTTAACTTTTTACAGAGTATGAAATATACGCTAAATATAAGATATTTAGAATTGAAATTGAAACCACGTTTGGTATAGTCGCCATATAAAAGTTGCGCCCCGTTTTCAGTATTTTGGACCTATATGATTAAAAAATATAGGTCAACGTTATGGTATATCCCAGAATTTTAAAAGTACAGAGAATTGCCATTATTTCTGCTATCGCAAGATTTTCAGTATTTCAAAGCTCTTAATCTAATTTTTAGAATATCAGCTGTAATACAGATTTTGGGATTCCTTTTTGTGAAAGAGCCTCCATGCAGAAAGTGGTTAAAATATATCCACGTTTTAATCCAATCCCTACTTAACTATATTCGCGAGTAGGACGAATTGAGTTATACAGGAGTTATAGGGTATAGGGGTATAGTTCGACCCGAACATAACGCCTCATTTTTTTAATTACATGTCGAAATACCCATACGACTTCTATAAATTAATTACCTTTAAAAAGAAGAATAACACGAATCTCGTGCACAGATTGGACTTCTATATCTAGCTATTGTGTCGATAACCTAAGAATAAACTATTATTTAATGCCATAAAACGCCAAATTTGATTAATTAAAAACTTTAGAAATTTAAAAACGGACGATACAGACTACGTTTCATAGACTCCAAATCCTTCTCAGAGTTCTGTTTGAGACTACAAAACTCATGTTTGGACAAAGCCACTGCATGGTCGATCAAATATCTCAGAAACCAATTGGCAAACTCTAGCTAAGTCGTGACAAAATAATATAAGTCGAAAATTTTCATGATTGTTGTTCCGGTATACTTTTGGTATAATGTTAAAGAACGCCTTAACTAACTTTAATTGAAAGGTGCTTACACTTGGGAAGTTTTTGCAGTTTCTGAAACTACAATGTTCATAGATGAGAAAAATCCAAAAACAAGAAAAAATCGCTGGATGGATTTTTAAATAAATCGCGGTCAAAGTTCACATCTTTAGGTGTCTTTTAGGTTTTCACGGTTTTGCTTGGAAATTGCAAGTCCTATCGCAATGGGACTAAAAAATGAGATATAGAAGTTCAGATTAGGACAATGCACTGACTGTATCGCCTTCTTATAAAACAATGTCATGTATGGTGTCCTTAACTAACTTCAGTTGAAAACGGCTTACACCTGGGAAAATAGATGGAGGGATTTTTAAATAAATCGCGGTCAAATTTCACATTTTTAGGTTCATTTTAGATTTTCAGGATTTTGCTGGAAGCGGCAAGTCCTATCGAAAGGCAACTAAGGAAAATGTTGTAGCAGTGCAAATCCTCTTTAACATTTTCTTTAGTCCCATTTCGATAGGACTTGTCGTTCCCACGCAAAATCGTGAAAACCTAAAATAACCCAAAAAATGTGAACTTTGATCGCGATTTATTTGAAAATTTCTCCGGCGATTTTTTTTCTCATCTATAAATAGTTACTGCGCCCAAAAGCCATTTCAGTTGGTCTCCTTAGTATTTAGAGCTTTGAAGCATGGACTTTCCTCCTCAAAATTTGATATCGCAGTAAACAAGACTACAAATGTTAAAAAAGTCCAAAGGATCAGTCTTAAGCTGCACTTATGTTGAATTTTGAGAGGGACGTACATGAAGATGTTGGCCACACATATTCTCTTGGAACTTGTTGTACATTTGGAAAAAAATTTATTTGAAGAACTGGACCGATATAATCAATTTTGGGTTCGATATATTTCTGGAAGAAATACTGCGATGTGCAAAATTCAGATCGAATCGATTACTACCATTTTAGCGAAAGTTTTTGCATTACGAGATCCAAAACGTTGACCAAATCGGTTGATCCGTTCGAAAGTTATCATGCGCTCCAGCCTGACAGACAACTGAGATACAGACGGACGGGCTGTCCGTCCAAACATATCGCTCATTTACTCAAAGAGTGGCATAACTCCAAAACGGGTTTTTGAGTTAGCAATTTCTAGTTTTTTACGACTTCTATTTTATCTTGTGTCAAATTTTCATGTTGATATCTCTAAAAATCAACGAGTTACAGCTTGTTTTCTAAGAGTTTGGCATAAATCAACAAAAAGGTTTTTTGAGGTTATAAAGCACTAAAACAATTCGAATCGTGCTTGATCTTGCACAGAAATTTAGCACGAATATCTGGCAAGATCTGTTCAAAAGATGATCCCAATAGTTATTTTATTTTTTGTGTATTAACCTTTTTAAGTTGGGAAATCATAATTTTCTATGTTTAGCAACAAGTAAAAAAAAAATGGTGGTGAAGGCAGCGAAACAAATTTCTAATTGGCTTTCAATATATAGTCCACGAAGAACGCTTCATACATTTTGTCCAATACACATTTTTCATGCACTTCCATTCCCACAATACTAAATTATTTTGGATTCAGGATGAGTATAAAGCCTCGAGACCTCAATATAGCTTGAATAAGACATAACAAATATGGAGTATATTCATTACGGAATTCGTATTGAATAGTGGAATGATGTGGCATGAAGACGTAATTCAGATTTCATTGGAAGTTTCTCCCAAAAGGAGTATACAAACAAAAAATTTGAAAAAAAAAATCTTACATAACTTGACTTGATGTACGTTTTCTGTACAGAAACATCACATATATAAGATAGACATATAAGTTTTCATTTGAAATCTCCTAACATAAAAAATGTTTATGACAAAGAAAAGATTTAATAATTGGTTACAGTAGCTTAATAAATTTTGTTCGACCAAACTATTTCGGGGGGGGCCCGGGCCCCCCGTGCCCCCCCCCTGCGTACGTCCCTGGTCCTGGTGTAAATGCCCAATTTTTATTTCCAATCGTAATCTTTTCATCGCTGATTTTCAGTGGTTTATCTCCAAACATCCATTCACCATTTTCATCTTTATGCGGTCCATATACTGTATCTAGTTTTTTATTTTTCTTTAAGAGTGTTAGATTAATAGGATCGTCTTCATCATCCTCATTTTCTGAATAAAATGTGTCATCTTTTGAGGTGTTGTAAGTATCATCATTTTGTAAATAATCTCCTTTATCCTCTTTCCCCTCCAATATACTTGGTTCAAGCTTAATATCCGGTTTATATTTTTTAAAGGGTGTACTCGCTACAAAAGATTCTCTAAATGAATCCATATTCTCCTTCTTGGGTGCAATCATTTTGGTTGCATTCTCAGTTGAAAGCTTTAGTAGTTTGTTTATGGGTTCTGTTAATGGTTTAAAAGTGTTTGTCAATTCAGTAGTTTTAGCATCTTCGCCCATTTTAATGCTTTGAAATTTTCTTTTCAAAACATTTTTGGACTTTACAAGTCGTTTCAACATTGCTTCCTCCATGGTTGCAGGTGTACTAATGTAAATATACTATATAACATCTTTTAAATAATATTATGGTTGAATAAATGTATGAAAGCCTTTTCGATATCTCCCAGAGTGAATTTCATCATCTTTAGAAATCGTTAGAAATCCATATTTTTCTTTCCAGCATTCATGAGACATGTCTTTGAAGATATCAAAGCTCATGTCACATCCAACATGATCGTTGTATATGTGTCTTAAATTCAGATCGTCTTGTTTAAACATGATTATCATATTTGCATTATCACGCAACAAATGCTTTGGGATACGGGTGTATGTTTGACATAAGTAAAATGAGTCAACATTCTTATGTCGTCCCATACTAAAGTAGTTTTTAATATTGTTTTGTTTATCACACGCTACATCGTCAAAAATCATGATTGAGTTTGGTTTTATTTCATCTGGTTGTATAACATCATCATTGTTGGTGAATGTAAACAATCCCATCCCTTTTACAGAGGAAATCAGTTTCTTTAGGTACTCATATGACGGTTGATATAGCGATTTTGAATAAATGTAAACATTTTCAAATTTTAATCCATTTGGGCTTTCAATCAAACTAAGCATAACATTCGTCTTTCCACAGTTTGATGGACCCACTATTAATGCTCGTATAGTATTGGGTAACAAAGTACTATGTCGAGGGGTTTTCTTTTGTATAAAGTCCCCATTTCGTACTGTAATTTTAGCTTGTTGCTCAACTAATCTCATGTTTACAACTAATGACTAGTATAAGAACACATGACTATTTATAATATATATAATCGATTTACATATATATTTTGTTTAGAACCTGTAAAAAAAGTATAAAATGATTGTTTACAACGCAAATCGATTTATTAGAAAGAAAGCCGTTAAAGGAGGAGGACTTGTAAATAAGTTGATAAACTCTCTTCCAGTCGAACTTCATCTACCAGGTTATCAATTTTGTGGCCCAGGTACAAAGCTAAGAAAACGTATACAAAGAGGAGATCAAGGTGTTAATCCACTGGATGCTGCTTGTAGAAAACACGATATTGCTTATTCACAGAACAAAGATATAGAACAACGACATATTGCTGATCGTGAACTAACTGAACGAGCTTGGGAACGAGTAAATTCAAAGGATAGTAGCATTGGAGAAAAAATAAACGCATATCTTGTAACTAATATAATGAAGGCAAAGACAAAGCTTGGAATGGGGATGGGTAATAAGAAACCCAAACAAATACTTGGTCAACAAATATTTAAAAATGCTATAAAGAATGCAACAGATTCCCTTAAAAGCGTTAAACCAACTGATATTAATGCTGCCATCAAAATAGCAAGGAAAGAAATACAAAAGACATTCCGAGGAAAAAAGTCAAAGGTGGTCATACCAAGAGTAATAAGGGTACCCAAAAGGGGAGGATTTCTTCCTCTCATACCTATTCTAACTGGGTTGGGAGCGTTGGGTGCATTAGCTTCGGGCAGTTCAGCGATAACCAATGCAGTTTTGAATGCTAAAAAAGCCAAAGAAGAGTTGCAAGAGCAAACCAGACACAACAAAACCATAGAAGCTATAGCTATGGGTAAAGGTCTCTATCTCAAACCATACAAAAAAGGCTATGGAATTTATGTTGATGAAAATGAAACGCCAAAAAACTAATAAAACAGCTGCCCAAAGGTCCACTTACCGATACACATATCAATACATTTGGAAAGAAATACATCCCTTACTTTAGAGGTGTTTATATGCGAGATAAACTACCTAAAAAACCGTATCGAAAAGAATGTGGTGTCGTAAATTTGGATATTGACAGTGGTCCTGGCACACATTGGGTGGCATATTATAAGAATAATAATATCATCGACTATTACGATAGTTTTGGCAATCTTCAACCTCCAGCTGAAATTTTACGTTACTTGGGATCAGCTACAACATATAATTATAAACGAGATCAACGTTTCAATACATACAACTGTGGTCATCTTTGCTTAAAATTTTTGTTGCAAATGAGCAAGATTTTATAAATAAAATACACCAACAACAAAATTACTCACTACAGTCTAATACAACTTATCCAAGATGTCGTACCTAATCCAAAGATCGGATGTCGCATTTGCCGACTTTCAATATTGTCATGGAAATGATAAAACCATTTTCATGAAGGAGCTATCATTTATGTGTGGAACTTCTGTTATTCCGAATCATTTTTTGTTTCGACCACCTTATAGTGCAAAGGAGCTTGATGGAGAAGCACTCAGAACAATCAACTACACCAAAGCACATGTGAATGGATTAGACTGGACCGATGGAGAAATCTGCTACAATGATATCGAGGATGTTCTCTCACCATTAAACAACTATCAATACGTTTTTGTAAATGGGAAAGAAAAGAAATGCTTTTTGGAAAACTATCTTCAAACTAATATTGTTAATTTAGAAAGTAATATGAATCTTAGAACTCGTCAAGATTATTTCACCAACTGTCCAATACATATAGATTCTAAGTATAAATGTGCTGTTAATAATGTATTTAAGATATTTGTTTTCATTGAACAGAAATGGTATTATATTCGTGATATAATACAAGATGGATTGTAAAAACCAAAACATAAAATAAAGATTATAAATAAAACAACAAAGATTTGAGTGTTTTAATTTTTCTCAAATTTTATTCATAGAACTGCAAGCAATGAATGTGAACAATAATACTAATATTGTTTAAAACTCTCTGGTGCCGCAAACATCTAGACCAATTTCAGGGAGGATATCATCTAAAATATCTTGATTGATGGGAATATTGTTTGTATAAAGTCTTCTCATTAGCGGGCAGCTGTATGACATTCGTAAATGCTCTGCAACAGGACAGTCAGCTTCTTCCCATTGATGGATAACTAATTCACAAAAATAACATCTGGTCAAATCTCCTATACCAATATAATAAAATCCAACTGCAGCCATCGTCTTTGTATCTGGATATGGTAATGGCCAACCATTGAAGGTTTTTAAACGCTCGTCTTCCCTATTAAGCGCAGACATCTTTCTAACTAAAGTAATATTTTCATACTGAAACCTATATCCCCCAAATTTAAATAAGAAGCCACAGAAACTTTAAATTTTATAAAAATTCTTTATTTTTGTTTAATACGGTGGATAATAAAATGTTGGAATTTCCAATTGTTTTAACTCTAATTTGTATACATCTGCTCCGCTGGAATCTTTCAGGGTAGATTTAGTGATAGCATATCCTCCACCAGCTAATTGTTTCACATGTTCGTCTCCTAGTGAAAGAAATCTTGTTGGCAAGTAAAGAATAGAGTCATTTATCCTCAATACAATTCTCTCCCCATATTTTGTTTTGCTCTTGAATGCTCCGGTGATGATGTAATCCTTGTTGTCCTCCATATCCTTCAAAGGAATTATTGATTTGATGTTGAAGGAATTGAAGAAAGTAATTAAATCTCCGCTCGCCATGTCTTCACTTGTACTTTAACTTTTATACTGTGAATCTTATTTTCAAATTTTTGCTTTTTATACGAAAACTGTAGTATGCTAAAACATGAATTTCACAATATTGTGAAATTAATTGGGCATACATATGTTAAGTTATGAACATGATTGAACATGCTCACAGAGAGACTGGCGGACGGACGGAAAAATCCACTTTGATTATGATCATGATTCGACATGCTTACAGACAGACATATATTGAAATGTATTTTGTTTACATTAACGATCAAATGTGGTTCTCTCTCAACTTCTCGGTCTGGCTCCCTCCCACACATATACAGGTTAAATGTGGTTCACTAGATATACTCCACTAAATCATTTGTTTAATTCCAACTGACTCGCACAGTGGTTCAAATCGACAAAAATTTCATCTTTTAGCTGGTCTTTATCCTAACTATCTGGAGATACATACATGTAAATGGGTAAATGTATAACCGTCTATTAGTTTACTCTCTCTCTCTCTCTTATTTTAGTTTTCACATATGTTCTCTAATGCCATACATTTGTTTGAATAAAACTCTCTCGCACAATAGGTCTGTTCGGGTAAGAATTGCTTCTTAGGGCTGGTCCTTATCCTAACTCTCACATTGGGGACCCCATATTTCATGATTCAACGTAATATTTTTTAATTTAAGCGGTAAATGTGGCAACCCTAATATTTTTGGAGGTAGTATTTTTGAGACACCCTAATATTTTGTATATATTTATGCTATGTTTACATTTAAGATCTCTCCAAATACTCTCTCGATCTAGTGATCTCTCTCTCTTGTTCTCTCTCTCACACACACACACACTCTCTCTCTCTCACACACACACACACACTCTCTCTCACACACACACACACACACACACTCTCTCTCTCACACACACACACACACACAGCCTGCACAGTGGGCCGAATAGGCAAAAAAGGCGCTTTTGTGGTCCAGAACCGGCATTACCCCTCTACTGACAATACATATATATGAAACCAAAACCAATATGGGTCCTTTTTTCTATAGCCCCAATATAGCGGTACTACCCGATTTCAGGTGTTTTGAGGATTTTGTCTTAATTTTTTTGTCCGAATTGGCTGTAACTTGGCATTTGGAGTTACCAATTGTACAGAAACTCCCCCACCAAAAATTGTGGATATGGGTTAGATTTTGGTAGCCACATATAACGGTACCAATCTATTTCAGGCAATTTAAAGTTTTTATCTACATTTTCGGCCTAAATTGACTGTAATTTGGTTATGGACGTCTCAGTTGTAGAAAATATATGTACTAAAAAGTTAAAAATAAAAAATAATTAAAAAATTAAGTTTCAGTGTTTTTTTTATAAATGCGTTTAAAACTAGAAAATAATTTGTCGCTTAGCCTTAATAAGTATATTCTTCCTCATGATGGAATCTCTTAAATAAAACGCAGTCTCACTGCAGCCTTGTTGATAATCTGACGTGTTTACTCTCGCTTTTTGTTACTGTTGAAAGTTTACACATAGACTAATAAATCGTATAGACAAAGAGATTATAGTGTCTTATCTTTTTGTAGGTGTCGCCCGTATGCAAAGTGCCTAATCTTTTCACACAATTGCACAATGTTTTGGGGCAAATTACAATATTTTTTTGGATTTGTTTATATGAGGATATAGATCTGGCCAAAGATTATCCATATTTTGTCTTTTATCAGAATAAATAGTTTAAAATCTATAGTAACTTTAAATAAAACTACTAAGGCCATCTACCAATTTTCGAAAATTTCGAAGATAAATGCTGAGAGCAAATAAATGTCTATAAATTTATTAGTCTATGTCGGTATAACCATCAAACATTTTTGTTACTACTTTGCATTTTAAACCACGGGAATTCAATTCATTTTTAACTTCAGTAGATATGGATAATCTTTGGCCAGATCTATATCCTCATATAAACAAATCCAAAAAATATTGTAATTTGCCCCAAAACATTGTGCAATTGTGTGAAAAGATTAGGCACTTTGCATACGGGCGACACCTACAAAAAGATAAGACACTACAATCTCTTTGTCTATATGATTTATTAGTCTATGGTATAACATGGATGAAAAAATTAATGTTCTTATGTGGAATGCTAGAAGCATCCGCTATAAAAAAGAGGAATTATTTCATTTTCTAACAGAAAAAAAGATTGACGTTTGTATTATAAGCGAGATTTGGCTTGAAACAAAAGACAAATTTAACCACTCTGTATATCGTTGTTTTAGAAATGATAGAGTAAATCGAAGGGGGGGCGGTGTCGCTATATGTGTTCACAGAAGCATTAGAGTGCGCCGTCTACCCAACATAAAAACTAAATTAATAGAAAATTTAGCACTCGAGTTAATCATAAATGACAATGATAGTGTTAAAATTATTGGAGTGTATTTCCCAGGTGGACGATCTAATATTTCTTTACAAGGAGAATTCAAAAGTGACTAGAGGAAATTGCTAAGCCTTGGCGATAAATACTTTATTTGTGGTGATTTGAACAGCAAACATAGGGACTGGGGTTGTTTTAGGGCAAACTCATGGGGCAATATTCTCTCTGATCTTTCCCTGTTCCTTCCCTTCACTGTCAAATTTCCAAGTAACCATACTCATTTCCCCAGTGTTTCACGATATAGACCATCTACCATTGACTTAATTCTTACAAATGCTTCACATTTAATGAAAATATAAGTCTGTCTGGTTACTTTCCCAGCAAAAATTTTCCAGCAAGAACTTTCTCAGAGAGTAAGGGGTTTTTGTTCTCTTTTGCTAGAAAATTGTAAAAAGTAAACAGACACCTTCCCAGCAAAAACCAGCAAGCAATCAGCTGGCTTGCCAAAACAGATAATTTGTCCGCCAATAAAGGAAGCAAACACGTTGTATTTTATTAAAAATAAAAAAGAAAATGAAACAAAAAAGTATTTTTCCACTTTACAAATTTGTTTTCCATAAAACAATACAATTAGACTATGTTATTTCCACAATAAAATGGTTTTTTATTTTCACAAACATAAATCAACAACAAATTAAAAACAGATGATTGATTGTTTTCAGGAAGAAGAAGAGCTTGCAAGTGCTTGCTAGAAGAAATTTGTCCAGCAAGAATTTGCAAGCTCTCAGTGAAAGAACTGTCAAAATGTCTCTCTCGAATCGCTCTCTTTTGCTGGTTTTTTGTGTTAACAGACGACTTCCAGCAACAATTGGTACAAATTGTTACAAATTTTAGGGTAACCAGACACAGCTTATTTGTGTCGTAAATGCATTAAATTCTGATCATTTACCTGTGTCGTTTACAATTAACACTGCTTTATCAAAACATGATAATTTAGTTGATGACTTTTCAAAAACAAATTGGAATAGATTCAATAAGCATATTGTTGACACCTTACGGGAAAAAAGTGTTTTTCAAAATGACATACTTTCGACAGATGATATTGACAATCGTATTGCCCACTTATCTAAAACCGTTTTATCAGCGGTACATGTGTCAACTCCTAAAAGGCCCATCGTCAATACATTTTCTAGACTACCAAACTATATCTCGGAGTCTATTAAAAAACGAAACTATTTTAGACAACAATGGAATAGATATCGTCATCGGAACGATTTTCGTATCTACAAAGAGTACGATCGTCTTGTCAAATATGAAATATGTTGTTTCAGAAATGAAATTTGGAATAACAAATTAAAAGAACTAGATACACGTTCCAAACCATTTTGGAATATTTCGAAAATTATTCGAAAGAAAAAACATGTTATTCCAAACATTTCAAACCACGACCAAACCAATATGTCTAAAAGTGAATTATTTGCACAACAGTTCCTTAACAATCATAAGTGCTCAGAGCAAATTAAATGTCATGACACAGAGCGTCGAGTCTCGGAAGTTCTCGCGGATTTTGACAATTCCACTTGCATTTCTCCAAATTTAAATATAGAACTGACATCTGTTAAAAATATTATCAAGGATATGAAAATTAAGAAATCCAGTGGCTTGGATAATATTAAAAGTTTGTTTATAAAAATCTTTTCAGACTCAGTGCTAACTCACTTAAGGGATATTTTCAATGCCTGTTTTAAATTACAATATTTTCCAGCTGATTGGCGTAAAGCTAAAGTAATTCCTATACCAAAACCTGGTAAACCGCCTGACTTAACTACAAGTTATAGACCCATTAGTCTACTGAGCAACTTTAGTAAAATTTTTGAAAAATTAATTAAAGAAACACTTTGGCATTATGTAATACAACTGAATATATTACCTGACGAACAATTCGGATTCAGAATTATATTAATCTCCAATTCCAAGCAAAACGTTCTACAGCAATGATTTTATTAGACGTTGAGAAAGCATTTGACACTGTCTGGCACAGTGGACTAATATATAAGCTCATCAATTTAAAATTCCCAACATATTTAATAAAAATAATTCAATCTTTTCTTGATAAAAGGTCTTTTTGCGTTCAAATAGATAACGAAGTCTCTGACTATTTTATCATTCCCTCAGGCGTTCCTCAGGGATCTGTTTTAGGGCCTTTACTCTATCTTATCTACATGTCAGATTTCCCTAAATCAGCTAATTGTGAATACTCTTTTTTTGCGGACGATTCCGCAGTATTAAGTTCTGGATTAATGGCACAGGATATACTATCCACTATCCAGATATCGCTAAATAAAATTGTGGAGTTCTCTACAAAATGGAAAATTAAAATAAACGCCTCAAAATCCCAGGCTATATTTTTCACTAAAAGAAGAAAGACTTGTTTTATTCCACAGTCAAACCTATCAATGCTTGGCAACGATATACCTTGGTCAACTTCGGTTAAATATCTTGGAGTCATTTTAAATACACGACTGACATTCAATGACCATGTCTCGCATACTATTAGCATAATGAACATAGCAATCAAATTATTGTATCCACTAATAAATCGTAAATCTCAATTAAGCATTGAAAATAAAATCTGTATTTTGAAGTCCATTTTCCAATCCATTGTTCGTGCCCCGTATGGGGTGAATGTGCTCAAACTCATATCAAAAAAATTCAAATTTGTCAAAATAAAATATTAAAAATGATGTTAAATCTGCCTCGATATTTTAGTACAAAACAAATCCACAAACTAACTGATACTGACCTTATTTTGCAAAGAATCAAAACTATATCACAAAATTTCAAAACGAAATGCTGTCAAAATGAAAATAGTCTTGTTAACTCATTGTTTTCTAATTAGATACATATTTTTATTTATATTTTATTGAAGGTTTTTTTGTCATCTTTTCCTTCTCCATTTATTACCTTAGTATAAGCTATGTACAAATGTATGTGTTGCATTAAATGTTTAATTATAGATGTAAGGTTTTTAAACCATCTCTTTATGTAAAAATTTTAACGTAAGCAAAATATGAATTTAATAAAATAAAATAAAAAAAAAAATAAATAAAACGCTTGTATTTAAATTGAAAATGGTGGCAAAAATAAACGGCTAGCGTTTTATTTGAGAGATTCCATCATGAGGTAGAATATACTTCAAGTTTTAAGTGCATTTAAGTGCTATCTAATATAATAATAACAACAATAATATTAACAAATAACAAAAAATACAAAAAAATCTTTGCACATAGTTTTTACAGAATTCGAATTTTTAAAAGGCGCGATATCTCTGGAACCTTTAGTTAAAAACAATTCTGAAAATATACTGAAATGTTTCGTGGATGAGCAGCATCACCACACCAAAAAATAATGGAAATCAAATACCACTTTTGAAAAAGTGTCGGATTTCACTTAGAAATCCCTATATATACTTTAAAGGGTCTCCGAATAATATTTCGATGCGTTACAAACGGAATGACAAATTTAATTTTACCCTCCATATTATGGTGGAGGGAATAATTAATTACTTTAGAACTGTTTCAGTCTTTTAAACTACACATTAAATTCACAATTGCTCTTATTTAAAAACATTTGCAAGAACGCATATTTTTATTGAAAATATATGAGAAAAAGTTACACTATTGTCCGAAAAAATCGATTATCCGTCCCGACCATTACGGTTATTCGAGGTCCGACAGTATTGTCAAAATATATAAATGCACAGTTAGTTACGTTAACGATTCGGATAAATAATCATTTGGGTGCAAATGCATACATTCAATCATGAATCCCCTTGCAAAATAATGACATAAATTCAATCATGGATCCCCTTGCAAAACAATGACATATTTCCTACTGGGTTATGTTGAAGAGACACTGTGTGGTTTCTCGAAATTCACCTCTTTTAACCTGACAACAATAGAAAACGTAACGGAACACATCAACTGCCATTAGAACTTTGTAGAGAAAAACAAAATACACTTTGTTGGTGGTAACATCCAGTGTCGCCGCCGCCGGCTAAGTGCAACAAAAGTAAATAAGTTACATCAAATTAAATGTTTTGTTTATTATTAGCGTTTCATTTATCCTCATCTCTGGTTGTCGTTTTTGTTGTTGTATAGTTCTTTTAATTCCCCTGTATTTAGCAACGTTTTCAGAAATAATGTTTACCACAACACAGTGGAAAATCGAAAAACAAAAGAAACTTTAGTTTAGCACAGCTTTTTTGATAGTTTGGCAGAACTATATTTACCCTGCTGCGTTGTGAAATGGATGGTTGGTTATGTTGATAAACATTTTGTGAAATGCAATATCGTATAATATGTACACATAAATATGCATTAGCAGAGTGCGATTTGGTTAAGTATAGGTAGCAGATATGACGATATTAAATGGGGTTTCCTGTCTCAAACGAAAAATTCAATGTCAATATTTTGAAATATGAAAATCATGGTAAGATTTTCTCAAACATATTTACATACCTGGCTATGTAAACAATCGTGCCGAATGTACTGCTCTCCAATGCCAGGAAGTGAAGTACCATGCACTTCACTCACTTAACACGTATATTTTCACACGTGCACACAAGCTTTTGTACGTATGTATTACGTATGTATTAAGAGGTTGACGAAGCCCTTAGCTATAGAAATGACGGGGGAGAGTTAATTAAAAAACCGTTTCGACAACACTAAAGTCAACAGCTTTTCTAGTTAAAACGTCGGAATACCACAATTCTAAATACCTACTTGTGTATGTGCATGTGTATGTACGTGGACTACTAGTTTTCTGTGTCATTAATGTGGCACCGCCATACGTTAAGCTCAATCCTATTGGTGTATATCCATGTAAACACATTTGAATGAGAAGCGCACTATATACCTGTATTCGCAATAATCTGCATATTATGTTCGTTGCATGTGTTTTCCAATCCCAATTCGAGGAAGTACAGAAACCTTTGGAAACAACATCGTACCCAAAGTAGCTTTGTTTTTAAACAAAGTGAAATGAAAAGGTAATAATGAAATGAATGGATATTATCACGGAGAAACCTCTGACTAAGAGAAATCCCGTTTAATGTCACACTAAGTACTACACATTCCACGAAAAGTCTGCAAAACTAAAAATATTTAATAATTAACAAATACGACGCCTGATCATACAACTAAAAAAAGCGTTAAGTCCATAAAACAAATATTTTTTTTTAATTTCCCCTCCAGTACTAAATTATAAATAAAGATATTTTGTGATATAAATAAAGATAATTTGTATTACTCCAATTAAAGTTTTCTTCGGGTGGCGTAGGGAATGGAAGATACCAAGGAACGGTCCTGACCGGCTTTAACGTGGCAAAGCCCAGGATTTATCTTGGTCCCTCTTTCATCTCAAGTAGACACTGACCTCCCCGTGGTGTCACCTGGGGAACTGCCTTTAACACCCGTTAAAGGTAGTGAGATAACATGTGCCGCGGGTTCACCCATAAGAATGTTAAAAACTTGGGTTTAGGCGTCGGGTTAGTAACCCTCCCTTAGAAAAAACAGCCTACTATGAAAAAACGAAAGAAAAGAAAAACAAACCCCTCTAAAGTTGACGAACCCCGCAAACGTTTTAAGGACCATGATCTGCGAATCTGAACCTGGAATGTTCGCACTCTTTATAGAGAAGATGCAGTTTACGCATTGGCAGATGTACTTGAAAAGTACAAGGCCGACATTACTGCCTACAGGAAATACGAGGGAACGGGAAAGGCGTCACAATAACACCTAAAGGTGACGCACAGTGTCACGAACGTGGCCAAAAATGGTCAAAATCAAGTACTGCGGAATACAAATTTATTTATGAGAATTTATAGTAAACATTTCAATTTAAAGAAATTTGAATTATGGTATTGATTTGTCAAGTAGTTTTGTCCGATAATTTATTTATGAGAATTTATAGTAAACATTTCAATTTAAAGACATTTGAATTATGGTATTGATTTGCCAAGTAGTTTTGTCCGATAATTTTTGGAAATATGTATTTTTGTCCTTATTTTACTAAAATTAATAATTTGTATTATGCTCCAAATTTTTCATATTTAAAGTAATTTATCGTTCTAAAATAAATTTTAACAGTTGCTTTGGATGTAATAAACGTGGATTTACGTTTGTTTAGAAGTAAATAGTGATCATATGGTGTTTACAGGTACCCAAGTCTGTAGTACTTAGTACATCGATTTTGTGAACCAAATTTGAAAATTAGTGGATTGGGAAAAATTGTATAAAAGTGTATATCGATATTATATGTTGTTTGAGTAGTGAAAAGTGAGTACTTCAAACGTATAAAGGTTCCAGCTGCAGAGGTTTGCAGACGAACATGTTATTTCTCTCTTTCAGCGACCACCTCACTCAGGGGTTCTTTCTTCTTTACTTGCACATCCGGTATTCGGATATAAAGCGATCATACAATATAATAAATATATTCTTTATACATTTTATTTTATATACTTCATTTTATGTTATGTTAGTGATATTAATTCTCTATTTCTTGCAGCGTGTATTAGATTTCTTTCATTACTGTATCCAGTCCAATCCTGGATGTTTTTAATCCAAGATAACTCTTTTCTGCCTCGAACTCGATTTCCTTCAACATTGCCTTTAATAATGGTCTGGAGAAATTTGTACTTATCGTTCCTCATGAGATGTCCTAGGTATGCAATTTTACGGCTTTTGACAGATTTCAGCAATTGTCGATCCAAATTCATTTTTCTTAAGACTTCTTCATTTGTGAACCGCGCAGTCCAAGGTATTTTCAAAATGCGACGGTATACCCATATTTCGAAGGCTTCAAGTTTTTTCTCATCAGCTTTTTTTATTGTCCACGCCTCTACTGCATATAATAACGTGGACCAAATATAACATTTTACGAATCTGGTCTTTGTCGAGAGACTCAAGTCATGGTTAGTAAGAACTTTCTTATATTTGTAGAAAGCACCTCTGGCTAACTCCACACGACGTTTTATTTCTTTTGACATGTTCCATTGTTCGTTCAACAGTGTTCCCAAGTATGTAAAGTTTTTAACGCGTTCGATTGTATCATCTTTTATTCTTATATTTTATCAGGGGTTACCCCCTATTTTAACAAAGCGCTTTGCGGTGTTGGCTATAACGCGAAAACGAATGAACCGATCATCATATATTTTTGTTGGCATATTAAGTACGTAATAATCTTTTTGTGTTTTAAATGGGATTTCGGATTCTACGTAATACGGACGCTCAGAGAGCGTTGTTGTTATAGGTAGGTGAATATTTTTTGTACGTCACGACTTAAATTAGGTATTGCTGTTAAATAGAATAACAAAATTTTGGTGAAGCCAGTGAGACGAATTTCTAATTGGCTTTAAGATATAGTCCACGCAAAACCCTTCATACATTTTGTCCAGTAGACATTTTTTCATGCACGCCCATTAAGTGTAATGCCTCGAGACCTCTATATACCTCGAATATGATATAACAAACATGGTGTATATTCATTACGGAATGCGTATTTAATAGTGGAATGATATGACATGAAGAAGTAATTCAGATTTCATTAGAGTATATGTAGGTCCAAACAAAAAATTTTAAAACATTTCTTTAAAAAATCGTATTAATGATGCACATTTTCTGAACAGAAACTTCAGCAAAAGATAAGTTTTCATATAAGTTTTGATTTCATTTGAAATCTCCAATCATAAAAAAATGTTTATGAGAAAGAACATATCGTCACCATAAATGCCCGAAGACGTAACCGACATGAAAATCGAAATTCGTTTTTTGATGTAATCTGATACATAAAGCTAAAATACATGCTCCGGCAAAATTTCAAGCTTCTACGTTCAAAAACAACGATGCTATTCAAGAAATGGCATTTCGGAAAATGGGATAATATTGCAGATTTTGTTGTAATGGAGGATCTCAAAACATAAAGGGTGTTTTTTTAAGCCCGATAGAACTTGAAATTGTAAAAAATAACACAAAAAAATTAAATTGTAATCAAAAAATTTTTTTTTATTCGAAAGATCAATACGTGACATTAACACTTGAAAATGATTTCGGGCATATGGGCACCGAGGCTGTTCTTGACGAAGTGCATTCTGGACGTCCAATTTTTTGCCACTTTTTCGAGCACTGCTGGCCGTAAGTCACGAATAACACGAACAATGCTGGCCTCCAAGGCATCAATTGTTGCTGGTTTATCAGCATAAACCAGTGACTTCACCTAGCCCCACAGGAAATAATCGAGATTGACACCTCTCGACCTTGGAGGCCAATTGACAGGTCCACTTCTCGAAATCAACTTATCGCCAAATTTTGATTTCAATAAGTCGATGGTTGCGTTCGCCGTATGGCACGTAGCGCCATCCTGTTGAAACCACATCTCCTCCGGATCAATGTCATCCATATTTTCAAACAAAAAATCATTGATCATGGTGCGGTAACGATCTCCATTGACCGTAACGCGAGCTCCGGCCTCATTTTTGAAGGAATAAGGTCCGATGATGCCACCAGCGTGAAAACCGCACCATACGGTGCATTTTTCTGGATGTAATGGAGTCTGTAGGGTCTCTTGTGGATTGGTCTCACTCCATATGCGGCAATTTTGCTTATTAACAAACCCGTTAAGCCAAAAATGGGTTGTTCAGATGGACGATTATGTACGCCATACAAATGACGAAGTCGTCTATAAGTTGCGCGAATCGACGACTGATTTTCAAAGTAAATTTGGATAATTTCGTAGCGTTGTTCAAGCGTGAGTCTATTCATGATGATTTGTCAGAGTATACTGAAACAAATAAAAAAAAGTTTCATCAAAATTTAATTTTTTGTGTTAGTTTTTACAATTTAAAGTTCTATCTAGCTTAAAAAACACCCTTTATTATGTAATAATTTGTTACAGTAGCTTAACAAATTTTGTTCGACCAACCATTTCGGGGGGGGGGGGGGGGGGGGGGGGGCCGGGCCCCCTGGTCTAGTTCGGTCTATGGAACAAATGTTCTGTAATGGGCCAGCTGTTATAGTGTTATACTGACATATTTTTACACGAGATATGAATTTTTGTCAAGGAAGATGCTAACAATTTTGGATAATGGGCGGATAGTTCTTTGTGGGAAGAATATCCAAATTCAATTTTTGGTGTATATTTTATTTCTAGAAGACATATTTCGGCAATCTACGAAAATAAACTTGAAAACCAACATGAATATTGCGGTTTGATAACTGAACTACTGGCTAACATATAAGTGGTTTTTTTATTGTTGTGATTTTTTTGTTTAGAACTACATTTACATTCCATCCCAGCAAAAATTTGGTAAGCACATGTCATTACTTCTTGCATTACCGGGTAATGAGTGCTCATTACACTCCGCATTATCCGGCAGTACATATATAACAGTTTACACATAACTAGTTACTTCCTTACTTACTACTTACTTACTAAGTAATGAGTATGTTGGCACAGAGCTAGTGTGTCCGACTACAAATTCTAGAGTTGTGTGTTCAATGCTCGGCGTCGGCATGGTTGTTTTTTGTTTACAAAAAAACATGTTGATGTACATGGATGAGTTAAACCAACCCTTGTTGTTCGTGCAAGTGGAAGTTCGTGTGTTCAAAACTAGCAGGTATCGAATGAAAAAGAAAAAACAAAAAAAAAATGTAGTGTTGAATTTGAATATAATTTCACCTCAATTTTTTCTAAAAATAGAACTATGCTTTCTAGCTTCTTTTCGACTGCCGATATGTGGTTAAGTATGTACTTAAAAAACATATTTAAAGTAGTACTTCCTTCCTATGGCATACCCATGTAAAAATAATGACTTTTACGGTATTTTTGTAAGTAGTTACTACTGCCAAATTTTACTGAATAAAGTCATTACTTGGTAATGACTTTTTTTGCTGGGATGTTATAAAATGTCGCAATCATGATAGAAATGTTTTCAAATCATGAAAGAAGGATTTCCAGGTTTTTAAATTGTTACAAATTACAATGCTCTACGGGGACTTGAAGTTTTTGCGATACCTTTGGTAAAAAGTAATGTAATAGTACCTCGAAATATTGGTCTTTTTTCTTTGATCGATTCGATAAAAATCACCGAAAACTATTTCTAAAATTCTTTTAATATTTGTTTATACCCTCAATATTTAGGCCAATGAGATCATGGATATAATGATTTTAGACCTACACAATGTTTGGAAGAAATCGATTTCAGACAATTTGGAGTCGATTAACCCATGTCCGTCCGTCTGGCTGGCTGATGCGCACCATAGCTCTCGAAGAATCAACCTATTTAGTTCAAATTTTGGCTTTCGTAATATGTTGTCTAAACTTAGTTTAAGTTCGAAGATGGGCCATATCGCTCTACCCCTTCCGTTAATTACCCCCACAAAAGCTCAAAATTTTTCGCTAAGATTATTCGTACGTTAGTCCAAGAAGGGACTAACCGAATTGTTCCGAACTAGGGATGTAGAAATATTACCTCCATGCATATATCAGGTTCGAATATGGACTATATCGGTCCACTCCTTTGGGAAAGTATAGTTTAACCCACATAAAGCCACTGGTCTTTTAAACACCACAAAATATGGTTGTAAAAATTTACGTAAAACTCGAGTATTTTCGCAAATGTTTGTGTTTTTTGCATTGTCTTTTATCTGTCATTCCATGCTTATAAAGCTTCATTTGGTCTATGCATTTCCACGCAATTGGCCTAAAACCCAAGCAATTCAGAAAAATCGATTTTTTTTTGTAATTTTCGACTTTTGATGAAAAATTTAAATATGCGACAAAAATTTAATCATAAATGTTACATTCGTATAAAGTTAGGGATTTGTCAGGAATATAGTAAGAGTATTTTCTCAATCAAAAACCAAGGGATTAGCATGTAAGGATAGACCTATATTACCCTTTAAAGTTTTCCGCACTTTTAAAAGAAGGCCCGATTGCAGGAAAACTAAACGTTTTAGAGAAAAAAGTTGTTTTTAAAAAATGCTTGGAATGTCTCCAAAATTATAATTTTCATACAAAATTTTAAGTTTTCTCTCAAAACAATTCTCGGCGCTAAGTGGGTTAACAGCTCTTCTCGAACCGTTTTGAATGTGTTTCAAACATGTTCGGCTTACGTCCCCTTTTACGACGGTGCAATTTTTTTGGACTTGCCACAAAAAAATTCCTGAGACGACGCTCTATGTCGCGAGTTCATATTAACTGTGGCCAAAAATAGAAGGAGTTAACGTAGGTGGATCAATTTTGGTACACGTACTTATTGTTGGCTTACAATCTCGAGGACAAAAAAACTGGGATGTTCGGTCCACGTTTTGATATAGCCCCCATACAGCCGTACCTCCCGATTTTCGGTATTTTGAAATTTTAGGCACAATAACCAACCGAAATGATTGAAATTTGGTGTTTAGTCTTCGGCAGAGGTATGAAACATTCCAACAGAGAATTGTGGCTGTAAGTTGACGTTTTGATATAGCCCCCATATAACGGTACCTCCCGATTTTCGGTATTTTCAAGATTTCAGCCTCATTATCACACCGAAATTGCTGAAATTTGGTATTTATTCTTCGTTGAGGGTATATAACTCTCCACCTGAAATCTGTCAGTATAGGTCCTACCGTACCTCCCGATTTTCGGTATTTTGAAGGTTGTGCCCTCAATATCCACCAGAAATGTCTGAAGTTTTTTTGCCGATTAGTGGTAAAAAACGGTAAATTTTTTGTAAAAAATATAATGTTGAACTTGGCTGTTCACCATTTTTTTAAAAAAATATTTTTTTAAAAGTCTTTCGTCCAAAAGCAATATTATTAGGTACCTAATAAACACACAAAAAATATATGATGATCGGCCGATTCGTTTTGGAGCTTTAGTGGACACGGCAAAACATTTATATAACAAGTAAAAAAGTATCAGTCGGTTTGGCGACAGAGATATACCCTCAGCCTGTGCAAATTGAAACACTTTTTTTACAAAAAAACTTATGTATTTAGGGGGGGACAAACATTTTGTCGTATTAACCGACAAAAATTTTGATTAGGATTAAAGTTCAAAATTTTTGCGGAAAACGTACTTAAAGGAATGGACCGATAAAGACCCGGGGGGTGCCATAGGGGGTTTTTACACCCTTCGGGCTGTTTTCTCAAGAAGTATGGACTTGCCCCTGAAACAACTTTTACCATCGTAATTGAGGCATCGAATGCAAGTTGCTTCAACAAAAATCAAAGTGATTCTATAGCAGGTCTTAAAGTGAACTCATCCAACATTTTGTGTGAGAGGTACGGGATGGAGTGGCCAAATATAGTCCATATTCGAACCTGATATATATCTGGTAGATATTATGAGAATGTGTAAAGTATGGACCAAATCGGTCACTCCCATCAAGAGTTATCGTGCGCACAATTTTTCCGAATATTTTTTAACTTTTGTGGGGTAGGTACCTGAAGGAGTGGACCGATATGGCTTATCTACGAACTTAAAGTAAGTTTGGAAACAATATTACGAAGGCCAAATTTTGGCCGGAATCGACATTTCCGTTCGAGAATTATCTTGCGCTTCCACCCATAAACATGGTGTCATAGGGTTTGTTTTTCAACTTTCAGGCTATTTTTTCAGGAAGTATGGACTTGCCCTTGAGGAAACTTGTACCTTCGTATATGGGACAGTGAATACAGGATATTACAACAAAAACCAAGGCGATTCGAGAGCAGGACCTAAACTGAACTTTTCCGAAATTTTGTGTGGGAGGTACTCGAAGGAGTTTACCGATTGAGTCCATATTGGAACCTCATCTAAGTCTGGTAGAAATTTCATAATGTGCAAAGTATAGACCAAATCGGTTACTCCCTTCAAGAGTTATCGTACGCACAAATTTTCCGAACATTTTCGAACTTTTGTGGGGGAGGTACCGGAAGGAGTGGGCCGATATAATCCATCTTTGAACTTGAACTAATTTTGGACAAAATATTACGAACGCCAAATTTTGGACCGAATCGGCAGATCCGTTCGAGAGTTATCTTGCGCTCCAACCACTATACACGGTGTCATAGGGTTTTTTGTAACTTTCAGGCTATTTTCTCAGGAAGTATGGACTGGCCCCTAATGAAACTTACAGCGTCGTATAGAGGACAGCGAATACAACTTGGGTAAACAAAAATCAAAGCGATTCGAGACCAGGTCCTAAACTGAACTTTTCCGAAATTTTATGTGGGAGGTACCCGACGGAGTGGACCAATTGAGTCCATATTGGAACCTCATCTAAGTTTGGTAGAAATTACACGATGTGCATAGTATGGACCAAATCGGTTATTCCCTACAAGAGTTATCGTGCGCACAAGTTTTGCGACAATTTTTGAACATTTGTGGGGGAGGTACCTGAAGGAGTGGACCTACATGGCCCATCTTCGAACTTAAATCGAATCTGGAGAAAATATTTCGATACCCAAAATTTGAACCGAATCGATTGATCCGTTCGAGAGTTATCTTGCGCACCAGCCTGCCAGACAGACAGACAGACGGACGGACATTGCTAGATCTACTCAAAATTGTCTGAAACGGATATCGTACAAACAAACTTGGGGTCTAAAACCATTATTTCGATGAGGCACATTTTTGGTCGTATCAAAGTGTAAATACCCTCTTTAGCCTAAAGGCTGAGGGTATAAAAAGGGAGTAATTCCATAATGAGGTGGCCACTGAAAAAGAGAAATAACATGTTCGCCTGCAAACCTCTGCAGCTGGCACCTTTATACATTTGAAGTACTTCACTACTCAAACAACATATAATATCGATATACACTTTTATACAATTTACCATGCCATATGATCACTATTTACTTCTAAACAAAAGTAAATCCACGTTTATTACATCCAAAGCAACTGTTAAAATTTATTTTAGAACGATAAATTACTTTAAATATGAAAATATTGTAGCATAATAAAAGTTATTAATTTTAGTAAAATAAGGACAAAAATGCATATTTCCAACAATTGTGGGGTTTGAAATCAAAAAATTCATGACATCATCTTAAGATTTTAAAGATGCCAATCGCTTCTAAGCATTCTAAATTTTTCGAAACTCATCTTTGTTTTTAAATTTTTCGTCGTTCTTCAGGAGAAAAAACCTTACAAACATGACCAATTTTGGAGAAAAAATTGTATCTAAAAAAGAGAAAAATAGTTATATTAAAAGCGAGTTTCTGGAACCAAAGACTATTATGCACGCCTTAACTTAAATTGAATCATTTATTAGATTGCCTAAGCTTCGTTTTTCTGCTTACAGCAATTCCTTTAAATTGCAGGGGTTGCCAAATATTTTGTTTATAATATTGGGCAAAATGGAAATATTTAATATAGATGTAGGGATTTGCTTAAAGTTTTAATTACTTTCCAAGCATATGCAAGAATCGCCACTAGTACCAAATTGATACCAAGGGTCAGTAGATTTCAAACTGTTTAAACTTTTTGCGGAAATTTGCGGTTTTGACAGTTATGACCTAAAGTTTAACTCGGTTTTTAGGTGCTGAATTTATTTATTTTTTCTTAATGTATATGTTAATGTGTGTGTGTGTGTGTATGTTCAACAAAATGTTTTTTGTGCTATTAGTATTTAGGGGGTTAAATGGACCAAATCTTTTGTGTGAAAATTGGTAAAAATTTTAGTATAATGACTGTATCTTTATTCCCGAAAAACATATTACTCCCATCTGAGCTATTTTTGGAAGACGGTCTCTCGCCCTTTCCATAGATGCCAAATATGTTGATGTACGTGGTCAGATAAGAGCGTTACAGACTAGTATATACAGGGATCCCACAGTTTTAATTGTGTTTAGTGTAACCGTAACCACGCTAGAGTTCGCAGTTATAGTTCAATACTTAGAAAACTTTCCACGAGGTAAGATTATGCCAATAATGTTGGAAAATTATCGGATAGTGTTAAGCGGATGAAATTGGCCATAACTTTTATGGGAAATTTTTCCAAATGACATTTTTGGTCCGTATTATAATTTTTGAGATATATACCGGCAAATTACGAACCAGATGAAAACCAACTCTTGACCTCTTCTTTGATGCAAATTACACGAATGTAGAGGTAAGATAACAGAACTATTGTCTAACACATATGTGGGTTTGTAAAGAATCATGATAGTCTATCATTGATAGAGGAATTCCCAGTTTTTAAATTAATGCAAATTACAGACTATACGGGGTCTTGAAGTATTTGCGCTACCTTTGGTCCACAGTAATGTTATATGTATCTGAAAATAATGGTAGGGTTTTCATTGGTCCATTTGGGTATTTTGATATATTTTTTCTTAATACAAATTTAAATTTTTTGAAGATACATGTTACAGTAGCCGAAACGGTCTTCCTGTCCATTATAAAATCAAGAAACTAACACTTAAACTTCCAGTAATGACGATGTATGTTTGTGCTCTATCTCTGGTATTATTTATTGTATTATTGTATGAAAGGACGTCTAAAATGTGTTATAATCATATAAAAGAAACTTTTTTGGAAACCTAGTGCCCAGGGGTGGTGGTGTAGAGTATCACATGGTCGGCTCTGTCCGATTATAATTCTCTCTTACTTGTTTTTTTTTCAAAATAGTCTGGCTTAATTCCATTGTTGTTGTTTTAATATTTTAAAACAACTAATTTATTAGTGGAGAAAGTTTGCCATTGTTCGCCACGGGGTAAGGCAGGGAAGACTAGTTTCGATCCTCGCCACAGGATCCCATCAGTTCCCTTGTTTCTTGTTTGTGGATATTCTCCACCAAAGTTATTTTTCAATAACTTCTTCAACAACAGCAACAACCTACCATATAAACCGTGCCATTGTTTCTCAAATAAAGCATTGGTGGCGTTTTTTATTGGGATAGCAATTACCCTTTTTTCAAAATAGTCTGGCTTAATCCCATTGTTGTTTTAATATTTTAAAACAACTAATTTATTATTTATATCGTTTATGTTGATCATGATTATATATATATATATATATATATAGGGGGATTTCTGAGTGAACTTTTTTCAAAAAGTGATTTTTGATTTCCCTTTTTTTGCTGTGGTGTTGCTGCTCATTAGCAAAACATTTTAGTGTATTTTCAGATTTTTTGACTAACAGTTCCAGAGATATCGCGCCTTGAACAAGTCTAATACTCATAACCTCGTTAATATTGGTCCAATTGTTTTGTATTTGTTGTTTTAGCAGCTATTTAATAAAAATAGGAAAATAATTGCACGGTGGGTATGGATGCATTTTCGCGATTTAACACTTTCGCGGACGCAAAAAAACAGAGATGTGCACAAAATTTCCGAAATTAGTTATATTGTATTTATTAATTATTAATATCATTATTATTATACCCTACACCACCTTGTGGTAAGAGGTATTACATATGTATTTGTGCATTACTTTGTAACATGCAAAAGGAAACGTGATGGACCCATAGTTCCTTTTAGGGATATACATAGAATCGCTTTCTGAGTCGATTTACGCATGTCCGTCTGTCTGTCCGTTTGTCCGTCTGACCGTCTGTCCGTCTGTCCATGTATTTTTGTAAACAAAGTACAGGTCGCATTTATTGTCCGATTCGCATGAAAATTGGGGAAGATAGTTTTTTTGGCCAAAGGACGAAAGCTATTTATTTTGGTAAAAATCGGTTCAGATTTGGATATAGCCCCCATATGTATCTTCGCCCGATTTAAGGCATTTGGTGCACGAAACACGCTATATATGTCCGATTTCAATGAAATTTGGAATGTGCGACGGAATTTAGTCTAGAAATAAGTGTGTAAAATTATATAGAAATCGGTTCAGATTTGGATATAGCTCTCATATATATTTTAGGCAGATTTGAGGTATTTGATGCACGATACACGCTATATTTGTCCGATTTCAATGGAATTTGCAATGTGTGACGGAATTTGGTCTACAAATAAATGTGAAAAATTATATCAGAATCTGTTGTGATTTGGATTTAGCTCCCATATATATTTTACATATTCACAGTGGTGTAGGGTATTATACAGTCGGCCCGACTTTGATCCTTTCCTTACTGGTTTTTTATTTATTATATTATGGATATTTGCTATAGCATCCACGTCATCCTGCGTCACCATGAAAATGAATGCTATAGCAATTTCTCTGACGCCTCTTTCGTAGTAAAAGTAGCTCAATGTAAACTTTGTGTACTAATATGTTGAGTCTATAAGCACTAGCTTGAATTATTATATGTTGCATTTATATTTAAAATATTTAAAAATTGTATATGCGAATTTTATAACCAGCAATTTTGCTTTTCGACAACAAACTAAAATTAAACCAACTACCTTTTGTATATATCTAACAGCAAGAAGTTAGATATATACAAAAGGTGGTTGTTGTGCGAAGGGAAATTTGTTTCCGACATTCTCGCCGAAATCTGAACGAATTCCCTTACGAAAATTGTATAGAAATCGGAACGAAATCTGAACGATTTTGCTTCAGAAATTGACATCCGACATTTGGTTTGCTGGGTATATAAATGGGCATAAAAAACTGACAACACAGATACTTGTATAATTTTAAAAATAATTAATAAAAATGTATAAAAACAAGTAAAAAAGTGTATACCCTCAGCCAATGTGAAGTGAAACTTTCACCTACGGACAGATCGAATGTATTTAAGGTCTCTTCAGAATTTTGGACATTTGAACTTGCCGACAAAAATGTGGATTAGGAATTAACTGAAATAAGACACAAATGTTGAACTTTTGTGGGGGAGGTACCCTTAGGGAGGACCGACATGGGCAATTTTAGAAGTTAAACTAAATTTTGACAAAATATTAGGAGATCCAAAGTTTGGACCAAATTGGTTGCCCCCTTCAAGTAATATCGTTCTAGCATTTTAGTGAAATGTTTTAAATATTGGGAAGAATTACCGGAAGTTGTGGACCGGTATTGCCTCATGAAACTAAGTTTGGATATAATATGGCGAAGACCAAATGTTGGACCAAATCGGTTATCGTGCCACATACGGCAACATATGGTGCCTTAGGGGGATTTAAGCCCTTCGGGATGTTTGCTCAAGAAGTATGGACTTGCCCCTGAAAAAACGTTTACCATCGTAATTGAGGCAACGAATGCAAATTGCTGCAACAAAAATCAAAGTGATTCGATAGCAGGTCTTAAAGTGAACTTATCCGAAATTTTGTGTGGGAGGTACCGGATGGAGTGGACAAATATAGTCCATATTTGAACCTGATCTATATCTAGTAGATATATTAGGATGTGTAAAGTATGGACCAATTCGGCCACTCCCTTTAAGAGTTACCGTATGAACAAATTTTCCGAACATTTTTGAACTTGTGTGGGGGAGGTATATGAAGGAGTGGACCGATTTGGCTTATTTTCAAACTTAAACTATGTTTGAACAACATATTACTAAGGCCAAATTTTGGACCGAATCGGCAGATCCGTTCGAGAGTTATCTTGCGCTCCAACCACCTCACACGGTGCCATAGGGGTTTTTTTGCAACTTTCAGGCTATTTTCTCAGGAAGTATGGACTTGCCCCTGATGAAACTTGTACCGTCGTATGGAGGGCAGTGAATACAAGTTGCTAAAACAAGAATCAGAGCGATTCGAGAGATGGTACTAAACTGAACTTTTCTGAAATTTTGTGTGGGAGGTACCCGAAGGAGTGGACCGATTGAGTCTATATTGAAACATTATCTAAGTTTGGTACACATTTTACGATGGGCAAAGTATGGACCAAATCGGTTACTCCGTTCAAGAGTTATCGTGCGCACAAATTTTCGGAACATTTTCGAACTTTTGTGGGGGGAGGTACCGGAAGGAAAGGACCGATATAGCCCATCCTCGAACTAAAGCTATGTTTGGGCAAAATATTACGAAAGCCAAAATTTGAATCGAATCGTTTCATCCGTTCGAGAGTTATCGTGCGCTCCAGCCAGACAGACAGACGGACGGACATTGCTCAATCGACTCCAAATTGTCTGAAACACATTTCGTCCAAACATACTTGGGGTCTAAAACCATTATTTCGATGAGGCACATTTTGCCCGTATGAAAGTGTATATACCCTCGTTAGCATAAATGCTGAGGGTATAAATATTGCACTTAAACCTATGTGTATCACAGAACCGTATTTATTTATTTATTTTTTTTTTTTTTGTGGTAAAATAAGAAATGTTTCACACTGGAAAAAATCCCACCACCAAATAGGACTTAAAATTTGTTTAATTAATCGTAGTTTAATGCAAAAAAAAAAAATCAAGAAAATCGAAGAGCACAATCATTTTTAAAAATTGATTTTATGTATTAAATCGGGAAAGTTTCATCCAAGCACCTTTTTCTACTTTTTCTAAATTCAAAAAAGATTTTCTTTTTCTAAATTCAAAAAAGCCGAAAAGTGAGTGATATTGGTAGCGATCAGTAAAATTTTGCAACACTGTCAGTTCGTTTTTAAAAACATTACTCTCTGTAATAGAGGGTAATAAATGAAGTTGAGCCAATGGGGGAATACTCCACTCAAGCAATCGAAAAAAAAAAAGATTTTTTTAAATTGCACCAATAGTAAAGAAGTTTTGAGTATGTCTTTGCATATAGTTTTTACAGAATTCGACCTTTTTTAAGGCGCTATCTCTGGAACCGTTAGTAAAACAAAAATCTAAATATATATAATAAAATGTTTTGCTGATGAGCAGCATCACCAAAGGAAAAGATAAAGGAAACAAAAACCACACTTTGATAGTCACCATGAATGCTCAAAGACGCCTGTCTCTACGTCTCTATCCATGGCGGAAATAGTAATTTAAAGTGTGCATGTAAATGTGGTAATTTTTAGCGCCATCTTCATGTCGGTTTGGTACATTGATGAAGAACATAATTTAATTGTACAGTCCAAATATAAAGTTGTATTGTTGGTGTCCACGCTATGGAATGTCTCCAACTTTCCAAGGCATTCGAATTTATATTCGCACCATAACATAGAATCAAAGACAAATTAAGGAACCCACCACATAGACAAAAGCATAGACTAATGAATTTATAGACGACGGAATGCTCGCACCAAGTATGTTCGCATTGAGTGTGGTGACTAAGAAACTCAATAAAAAATCATAGCATAGACTAATGAAAACATAGACGAAAGAATACTCAATTTTGCGCCGTCAAGCTACTCAAACACGAAAACTCAAAAAAGTTCGAAGACGATTTTTGCGGAAAATGGCAATATTTTTATGGATATTTTTGCATAGACTAATAAAAATATAGACGAAGGAATACTCAATTTTGCGCCGTAAACCTACTCAAACACGAAAACTCAAAAAAGTTCGAAGACGATTTTTGCGGAAAATGGCAATATTTTCATGGATATTTTTGTCTGAGGATATTGTTCCCATCAAAAACTAACCCCATGTAGCCTTTTGCCAAAACAAAATATTTATTAACTTGTATTTTTTTGGCATTTTATTTTGAGTACCTCTGTAAGCATACTCAATTCGAACATACTCGGTGAGAGCATTCCTTCGTCTATCTTTTTATTAGTCTATGATTTTTGCCTGAGGATATTGTTCCCATCAAAAACTAACCCCAAGTTGCCTTTTGCCAAAACAAAATATTTATTAGCTTGTATTTTTTGGCATTTTATTTTGAGTTGCTTTTTCAGCACACTCAATTCGAACATACTCGGTGAGAGCATTCCGTCGTCTATAAATTCATTAGTCTATGGCTGAACCAGCAGAACGCGCAAACACTTTTTGTGCGACATCTGTTAGGATGAGAAAATGAAAGCTTCCATTATCTATTTCTTTATTTATCTAGGATCTTTTTGTCTGGGGCCTTCTTGCACTTTGAAATTGCACCCCCAAATTCAAAAACGAATTTTCGCTCCAAGGAAATTTTGGGCCATAAATTCAGTATTTGATTGGAGGTCAATTTCCTAATTTGAGATGATTTTGTATTCAGGTCATTTTTTTAAAATCAAAAATATCGCAACTATAGGGGTCCATTTTCATTTGGGGTGTTTTAACGGGGTCATATTTCTCTACGCCTATGCCACCACTTTTAAACAATGAAGATGTAAAAACAATTTAGAATTTTTTTACAAGAATACACAGAAACAACAAAATTTAAAAATATAAATTTTTGCGAAAATTATATTTAATGTTCCACCTAATTTATTAGTATCCGAGAATGTACATGCTTAGTTTAATCGATTGGTGCGTTGAATTGATTTAGCTCACAAAGTTGCGTATGATTCTAGCTAATGTAGAAAACAATTACTGCTTATGGGTACTTTACACGATATGTATTTTACATATGGGTTGTCACTTTTTATATACAAAATGTATACGCAAAGTGACAGCTCATATGTAAAAAACATATCGTGTAAAGTACCCATTACCAACAGTTTATAAAAAAGGTGATTTTCATATTTTGAGTAACTTTCAGCCTACGTTTCTCTTATGTGGTCTCAGAGAAACAGTCCACTAATTGTTGTCAACTATAAATTATCTGGCGATAACAAAGGGTGGTAAATGCCCACTAGACATGTAAAATAAATCCTGCAATTTAAATGGATTGATTGCATGTAAACTTGAATTTTAAATAAATATTTATTATTCACAAGCCTTGTTAAAACCATTCGTGTCTAATCCTGATGAAGTTTTTCATTTTCAGCTAGATGTTCAAATTCAAAATTTTCAGTAATATTAACAAAATATGTTGGTATTTTGCCACGACCTTTAACAGCAGTCATTCCTCGGTATTTGCAAGATACATTGAAAAATTTCAAAGCTTCAGATACTTCTTCCGTTACTTGAATCCGACCTAGTTCGCCAGTAGAATCCATGCGGGAAGCCATGTTAACTGCATTACCCCATATGTCATAGTGTGCCTGAGAAGAGCCAACAACACCGGCCATAACCTGACCACTGCTAATGCCTGAAACATAAAATTGTTCTTACATACATATATGTATAAAGTCCGAAAACAAAAAGCATAGTTATTTATATCATAGACTAAAGTATAGTACACATTGACAAGCAAAACTGACAGTCATCGAGGACTATTTCATGAATATCAAAGCCTAACTTATAAATTTCTTTTGAAATCTCTAAATAATACCGTATATATTGTATTTCAACAGTTTTTAGCTAAATAAAAGTTGTTATTTTCCGGAAAATTGTCCTGAAAGTACGTTGACTGTCAGTTTTGAATGATAGTGTGTACTCCCCTTAAAAATGTATAGACCATAGACTAATGAAAAGATAGACGACGGAATGCTCTCACCGAGTATGTTCGAATTGAGTGTGCTGAAAAAGCAACTCAAAGTAAAATGCCAAAAAATACAAGTTAATAAATATTTTATTCTGGCAAAAGGCAACTTGGGGTTAGTTTTTGATGGGAACAATATCCTCAGACAAAACTATCCATAACAAGTAAAAAAGCGTTAAGTTCGGCCGGGCCGAACTTTTCATACCCTCCACCATAAAATATTCTGAACTAAAATGGAATAATTAGTTTTCATTCCTGTCCCCAACTTTGTGTTTCATTCGGTAGGCCCTTTTTTATGGTGCCTATATATAACTATGTATGTTGACAATTTTTGGTGGGCTAGAAATTGGGAGGTACCGTTATATAGGGGTTATAATAAAACATGGACCTATGTTGACAGTTTTTGATGGGAGCTTTAATGTCAAATAACTCCTAATTCGGTTAAAAATTGTAGCTAGAATCCTCAAAATGCCGAAAATCGGTACATAACGTGGGAACTTCAAATGTCATTAACAGCTAGTTCGGAGGTATGTGGGCTATACGAAAATATGAACTTAAATGAACAATTTTTGTTGGCTTTTAAATTTCAAATTACAGAAAGTTCGTCCAAAAAATAAAGCTAAGGTACGGAAAATCGGGAGGTTTGTTTTGGGGCTATACCAAAACATGGACCTACGTTCAGTTAAACATTTTAAGTAAAATCCTCAAAGTACCGAAAATCGGGAAGTGTCGTTATATTGGGGCTATGTTGAAAATTGTTCATGCAGATGTGTGGTAACCACTACAACCTTCAAAAGTCAAATTACAGTTAGTTCGGTTAAAAATTTTAGCTAAAATTGCCAATTACTGAAAATTGGGAGGTATTGTTATATGGGAGCTATATCCGAACATGGACCTATGTTGACAATTTTTTATGGAGAGGTGTTGTGACCACTAAGAACTTAAAATGTCAAATTACTGCTAGTTCGGTTTAATATTGTAGTTAAAATCATCAAATTACTGAAAATCGGGAGGTACTTTTATATGGGAGCTTTACCAATACATCGACCTTTCTGGACAATTTTTGGTGGAGAGGTGTGGTGACCACTCAGAATTTCATATGTCAAATGTTCAAATTACAGATAATTCGGTTAAAACTTGTAGGTAAAATTCTCAAAATACCGAAAATCCGTTATATGGGGATACCGAAATCTGTTATATCGAGGTACCGTTATATGGGGCTATACCAAAACATGTACCTATGTTCATAATTTTTCGAATATAAGTTTTTTGGTCACTAAGAACCCTAAATATCAAATTATAGCTAATTCGGTCTAGAAATGTGAATTTAAACGTCAAAATACCTGAAATCGGGCGGTAACGTTATATGGGGGCTATTCCAAAACATGGACCTATGTCCACTAGTTATATAAGTTTATTGACACTTAAGAGCCCTAAATGTCAGCTTAATCGACCTGAAAATGTAGCTAAAAACGTCAAAATACCGTAAATCGAGGGGCACCGTTATATGGGGGCTATACCAAAACGTGGACCTATGTCCACAAGTTTTGTTATATAAGTTTATTGACATTTAAGAACCCTAAATGTCAAATCATAGCTACATCGGTCGGCAAATGTAGCTAAAAACGTCAAAATACCGTAAATCGAGGGTACCGTTATATGGGGGCTATACCAAAACGTGGACCGATATAGCCCATCATCGAACTGCCTGCAAACAAAATACGCATTTTCCCAAAATTTCAGACAATTTTGGTGGAGAGGTGTGGTGACCACTAAGAACTTCAAATGTCAAATGTTCAAATTACAGGTAATTCGGTTAAAACTTGTAGGTAAAAATCTCAAAATACCGAAAATTAGGAGGTACCGTTATATGAGGCTATACCAAAACATGTACCTACATATGTTCATAATTTTTCGAATATAAGTTTTTTGGTCACTAAGAACCCTAAATATCAAATTATAGCTAATTCGGTCTAGAAATGCGACTTAAATCGTCAAAATACCTGAAATCGGGCGGTAACATTATATGGGGGCTATTCCAAAACATTGATATATGTCCACTAGTTTTGTTATATAAGTTTATTGACACTTAAGAACCCTAAATGTCAATTTATAGCTAAATCGGTCTGAAAATGTAGCTAAAAACGTCAAAATACAGTAAATCGGGGGTACCGTTATATGGGGGCTATACCAAAACGTGGACCTATGTCCATAACTTTTGTTATATAAGTTTATTGACGCCTAAGAGCCCTAAATGTCAAATTAGAGCTAAATCGGTCTGAAAATGTAGCTAAAAACGTCAAAATACCGTAAATCGGGGGTACCGTTATATGGGGGCTGTACCAAAACGTGGACCTATGTCCACAACTTTTGTTATATAAGTTTATTGACACTTAAGAACCCTAAATGTCAAATTATAGCTAAATCGGTCTGAAAATTTAGCTAAAAACGGCAAAATACCGAAAATCGGGGGATACCGTTATATGGGGGCCATTCCAAAACATTGATATATGTCCACTAGTTTTGTTATATAAGTTTATTGACACTTAAGAACCCTAAATGTCAAATTATAGCTACATCGGTCTGAAAATGTAGCTAAAAACGTCAAAATACCGTAAATCGGGGGGTACCGTTATATGGGGCCTATACCAAAACGTGGACCGCTATAGCCCATCATCGAACTTGACCTGCCTGCAAACAAAAGACGCATTTTGCCAAAATTTCAGCGTCCTATCTCCATTTTTGTGGATGCTAGAGTGATTACCACAGACGGACGGACGGACGTGCACAGATCGACTCAGAATTTTACCCTGATCAAGAATATATATACTTTATAGGGTCGCAAATGAGTATTTCAATGCGTTACAAACGGAAAAACAAACTTAATATACCCTCCATACTATGGTGGAGGGTATAAAAATATTGCCATTTTCCGCAAAAATCGTCTTCGAACTTTTTTGAGTTTTCGTGTTTGAGTAGCTTGACGGCGCAAAATTGAGTATTCCTTCGTCTATGTTTTCATTAGTCTATGATTATAGTCAATAAACTGGGTCCTATGTAGGACACTTGAATTCATTTAATGTTTTGTTTTTGATCTGCAACTTACCGATTCTCAACATTATTGGTGGTTCTTCACTACCCCTTTCCAGTTGATTTGTGACATTAAACGATTTCATACTTGCCAAGAGATCCAATGCAAAATTTGCCATTGTCATAACAATTTGTCTCTTTTGCAACTCAATAGAGTTCGAGTTTTCATCCGAATCTGTATCAGAACTATTATTATTTTCCTTAAAATTTGTATTCGGTTTTTGTGGTTTTGGAAGCATAACAGTACTGCTACTGGACACCTGCACTGGACCACTAGCCAATGATTTGCCACTTTTTGGACGTTTGTTTAGCAAAAACATCGATTGAAATGGTACCACTTTGCTGCTAGTTAACGGCTCTCCGAAAGGAATATCAAAGCCACAGGCAGCCATGTATGACCAATTGGCAACTTTGATTTTTTCTACCTTAATGGGTGTTTTATAGTAGCTAAGCTAAAGATAAAAACAAATTTTTAATAAAACCCAGTAATATTTTTGTCAGAGATTTATTTCATACCACTTCATCGAAATCACATATTATTTCATTTAGTAATTTCAGCTCAATGCTGCCCGAACGAGCATAAATTATTGTGGCAAACATAACTGCCACATATTCGTGTTGTTCGTAATAGGGTTCGTTACGCAAACGGTTTGATAAATATATTTTAACTGAAATTAATACAGAATTTTATCGCTGTTTTATTAGAGTGAACGATCTGTGATGATAGAATGAAAGTAATCATCAAGAGTGTTAACATACAATCGATGTGAGCAGCACACTACGATTTGGATCAAAGCCTCATCCAATTAAACGTAGCGAATAAAGTACGATCAGATTCAACATGTTAATATCAACAGAGAAATGACGGAAGAAATATCTATATCAGAGCTGAGCAAAATCGAGAGAGAGGCAAATTTAAGGGAGAATTAATATTTAATTTTTCTTGATGTTTCATTGTTTATTTCAAAATTTTTTAAACATTAATGTTGTCTGAAATCGTACACAATGCAAATTATTAAAAAATATGAATAAAAAAATGACATAAACTTTTAATTGTTTATGGTTCACAAAAAACTAAGAGTACGTTTTAACAATTGTGCTAGCACACAGGCGTGCTCACCCCTGATATCCAAAGGAGTAAGACAGGGTTGTACTCTGTCACCACTACTGTTTAATGTTTATTCGGAAAAATATTCAAAGAAGCAATAAGTAACGCTAAAGAAGGAATCCTCATAAATAATGCTTATATAAACAATATCAGATACGCTGACGATATTACACTAATAGCAGACAGCCTATCAGGTTTACAAAATCTTGTCACCAGACTAACTGCGTGTAGTGAAAGATATGGATTAAGATTAAACATCAAGAAAACTAAATATATGATAATAAGCAGAAAAAAACAATTATGAAAACATGAATATAATAATTCACAACACTCCACTCGAGAGAGTGTCGAGCTTCAAATATCTCGGCTTCTCAATAAATGATCAGTGGGATAACTCCAAAGAAATTAAATGCCGGATAGAAATGGCAAGAGACGCCTTTCACAAATATAAAAACAGTTTTGACAAGTCATGATATTAGCATCACAACAAAGACAAGGTTCATAAAAGCCTACATATGGCCAGTACTGATATACTCAACGGAAGTATGGACTCTAAAAGCAGTAGATGTCAAGCGATTAGAAGCATTCGAAATGTGGATATATCGGAGAATTCTTAAAATTCCATGGATAGCTCACGTGTCAAATGATGAAGTTCTACGCAGATATAACAGAACAAGAGAACTTTTCAATCATATAAAAAGGAGAAAAATTGCATATCTTGGACATATAATGCGATACTCAAAATACCGCATTCTACAATCAATTCAACAAACCAGTATAGAAGGAAAACGTAGCAGAGGAAGACAAGAGATGTCCTGGCTCCAAAATATTCAACAATGGACAGAATTCCGAAATGCAGAAAATTTAATAAGTGTCGCAAGAAATAGAGATTTGTTTTCTTATTTTGTCAATGATATATAAAATATTATACATGAAATGTAATATGGTCGCTAACTTTCGAATATCGAATATGCAAAAAAGAAGAGAAGAAGATACAACGGGGAAGTACGACATCGAATAGCTGCATCCTTAACAGATATTAACTCAATCAAAACTATTTTTTGAGATCACTCTCTGATTAGAAATTCAATTAGAAATCAGCACCCACCCGAACAAAATTCAGCCCTCCACCACGAACTGTATTGAACTAAATATGAACAATTAGTTACTACTAAGCATACTGAGGCACAATCTTCAAAATTGTGAAAATAGGGTGATATCGATCTATGGGGGCTATATGAAGGCGTGGACTTTTGCCGAAAATGTTCAGGTGGAAAGTTTTATAACCACAAGGAAGCTTAGCTGCCAGATATTAGACGTTAAACTTAAAAAAAATGTGGAAGTATCGTTATATTGGGGCTATAAGAAGGCGTGGACCTATACCGGCAAATTTCAGGTGGAAAGTTGTATACCCACAACGAAGACTAAATACCAAATGTCAGCCATCTGGTGGGATATGGAGGCCACAACCTTCAAATTCCCGAAAATCGGATGCTAATCTTCTGTGGGGGCTATATAAAAACGTGGACCTTTACCGAAAAGTTGTATAACCCCTACGAAGACTAGCTGCCAAATTTTAGACATTTCGGTGGGATATTGAGCCATAGACTAATGAACATACAGACGCTGGAATGCTCTCACAGAGTATGTTCGAATTGAGTGTGGTAAATAAGAAACTCAATATAAAATGCCAAAAAAATACAAGTTAATACATTTTTTGTTCTGGCAAAAGACCACATGGGGTAAGTTTTTGATGGAAACTATATCTACAGTTAAAAATATCTAAGAAAATATTGTCATTTTCCCCAAAATCGTCTTCGAACTTTCTTGAGTTTTCGGGTTTGAGTTTTCGTCTGTATTGATTGAGCGACAACTTTCAAATGAGAATGTACCATTTTCTATGGGGGCTGTATGAAAACGTTGACTTATACCGGCAAATTTCATGTGGAAAGTTGTATACCCACAACGAAGACTGAGCACACAATATCAGCCATATCAGCCTTCCAAATAGCAAAAATGGAGAGGTACCGTTCTAGGGGGACTATATGAAGACGTGGACCAAATTTCAGGTAACAAGTTTGACACCCCCAGCGAAAACTAAATACAAAATGTCAACAATTTTGAAGGGACACTGAGGCCGCAACCTTAAAAATCTCGAAAATCGGGTGGTACCGTTCTATGGGGGCTATATGAACGCGTGGACCTATACCGACAAAATTCTGGTGGAATGTTTTATAACCCTAACGAAGACAAACTGCCAAAGTTTAGACATTTCGGTTGGATATTGGAGCCACAACCTTCAAAATACCGAAAGTGGGGAAGTACCGTTCTATGGGGGCTATATGAAGACGTGGACCTATAGCGACAAATTTCAGGTGGAAAGTTTTATACCCCTAACGAAGACTAGATACAAATTTAATTATACCCCCCATATTATGGAAATATTCTGAATTTATATGGAATAATTGATTTTCTTTCTGTTATGAAAGTACCAATGCCCACAATTTTAGGTGGAAAAGTTTTTTTACCACTGGGAACGCCAAAAGCTTATTCGGTCAGGGTTCGGGCACGCCGTTATATGTGGGCTATATCACAATGTGGGGCTATATCCAAAACTTTTGGGGGGGAAGCTTGTAGAACTCTCGGAATCCTAAATTTGGTTAAAAACGTCAAAATAGCTCAAATCGCACGGTACTGTAACCCTGCGTTTACACATGACAAGACAGTTGACTTCATGTATTGATTTTCAAAATCCCACAACTTGCCAGAGTGACGTAGGCGTCCCGACAACTGCAAAAACAGATGTAAAATTATGAATGAAAATCATCGATTTCGTTTTGTTTTTTGTTCACATATTTTGTTTTTGTTCATGTTCTTGTGTTTTCAACACATTTCAATTATTATCTCACTTATTTTTACAAAAATGTCAAAAATGTGTTAACCCGACTGTCTATGAAAAAATGATGGACAGCTGGAAGACAGCCGACAAATGTATTTATGTCTGCTGTCTGGTGTAAACGCCTAGTTATATACCCAAAAACATTGACCTATGTCCACAATTTTTGGTATATGTATAGGTTTTTTGGCCTCTAGGAACCTCAAATGCCAAATAATAGCTAATTCAAAAATGAATGAATTGAAAATGTGTCGAAAAATGTCAAAATACAAAAATCAGATGGATTCATTATATGGGGTTGGTATAGTCCCAACTATAGTCAATTCGGTCTGAAAATGTGCCAAAAAGCGCCAACATACAAAAAAATCGGGGGAAACGTTATATGGGGGCTATACAAAAATATTGGTCTATGTCTACAATTTTCGGTGACGGAGTTCTTTAACCACTTCGAACCATAAATGCCAAAGTATAGCTAATTCGATCTTAAAATTTGGATAAAAACGTCACAATACCTAAAATTGGTCGCAATCCCACGGCAGCGGGTTCTCTGTACCGGATTGACCCGGGACCACACAACATCAACGTTCCGGCCAGCGGCTGCCACCTCAGTGTACATGTCTTTGTTTTTGTTTCGTGCTGGGAGCGGCATATCCCGGAATGTCTGCTCCGGATTCTTTTGGTCCGTGGCGGGACGGAGGAAAACCCAGCACCAATATATTTTTGCTCGGTTTGTCACATCCGCATCTTCACCCATATCCAATCTTCGGTGAGATGCAATAGATGTCAGGAGTGGGTGCATTTAAGGGGTTGCTCTGGACTTGCCCACGCGAGGAACTACCATAGGGACTATGTTGCTGCATGCTGCGCGAACGCAGCCCCCAGTGAGACGTCGTCGTCGGATTACGAAACTCCCCCGCAGTCCCCCCAACAGCAGCCGCACGCGCAGCATTTAACACCAGCCGTTGTTGTTCCAATCCCAGAAAATGCATCCTTTTTTCAATTTAATTGCAATATGCTCCGGGGTAAGATCGATGAAATAGTGGACTTGATGAATCGGAAGAAGATCAAGGTCGCGGCGGCGCAGGAAACCATGATGAACGACCACAGCTCAGTTTGTTGTGATGGTTACAACGTAATAAGGAAAGATCGCACAAGATGAGGAGGTGGGGGATAAGCTCTCCTTTTGCACCAGTCTGTTCAATAAGACCTATCTCGCATGAGCCTGCCTCTAACGACCCGTACATGGAATGTATGGGGGTAGCAGTCAGGTGTGGAACTGCCTTGATAGAGTTGCTGAACGTATACATCACGCCGAGAAATAGCTGTATCTCAGAGTATAAGCCTGACGTTAGCCCGCTTTTGGAAGGTCATAATCGTCTGGTCCTGGGAGAATTTAATGCGGCCCTCGGAAACGACCAGAGGGGTATAGCGCTGGCTGAACAGATTGATAGCTCTACGTTTTGGTCGGTCAATGAGGACGCCCCTACCAGAATTAGAGGAGCGTGTCACAGTTCGCCATACATAACCATCGTGTCACCTGGTCTGACAAATGACGTCACCTGGCAACCCGTCATTTCCCTTGGACCAGACCATCTCCCCATAATTGTCTCCATCAGCAGACCACCCGACTTCATCACCTCTGAACGCCGCACATTCGTCAATCATGGGAAAGCTGATTGGCCGAGTTTCAGAGAGTTCACCAATCACCGCTTTAGAGAATTGCCCAATCCTTCTGATGTTTGGGTAGGGGAAAGGACGTTCCGAGACATCATCAATGCTGCAGCCGCTCGCCATATACCTGCTGGTCGAATACCCGAAGTAAGACCAAATTTCCCAGCAGAGGCGACGGGTTAGCAAATGAGCGTGATAAGCTTCGTCGAACCAACCCCGACGACCCCAGAGTCAGGGAGCTGACATTGGGAGTTAACAGCCTGGTCAGCGAACATAAGCGGAACAAGTGGTTAAATCATCTGAAGAGTTGCAACATTGGAGCCGGTATAAGTAAATTGTGGACAACAGTTAAGTCACTCTCGAACCCCGGAAGGCGGGATGACAGGACCTCAGTCACGTTGACTGACCCGAAGAGGTGTGCAAGTTACTTCAATCGACAGTTTGTCGATCAACCCGAGAGTGACAGGGCGAAGAGAAGAGTGTTACGTCGCATTAGATCTCTTCCTGCCGAAGATGAACCACAACAGTTTACAATGGATGATGTTGCGAATGTCATCAGGAACACTAAATCATCCAAAGCGTTGGGCCTGACGGAATTTCCATGGTAATGTTGAAACAGCTGGATGAGCCGGTAGTGGAGTATCTCACTAAAGTTCTCAACCTGTCGCTAGCCACCCTTATGGTTTCCGAAGTCTGGAAAATGGGCAGGGTGGTCCCGCTACTGAAGCCAGGCAAGGATGCCAGCAAAGGCGAATCGTACAGGCCGATTTCGCTTTTGTCACCTATAGCGAAGACCCTTGAGGCCTTAGTCCTCCCCAGCATTAGAAATAGCTATCAAGTTGCCGATCATTAGCATGGATTCCGTAAGCACCACAGCACGACAACAGCGCTGCACGCCACCTCCACACATATTTGTCGAGGACTCAACCAGGAGCGGCCGTGTGATAGAACGGTGATGGTGGCGCTTGACTTTTCAAAAGCCTTTGATACTGTCAAGCACTCCACGCTGTTCGAGGACATCGAGCTGACAACCCTCCGGCCAAGTCTGAAACGTTGAATAATCAACTATATGTGTGGTCGCCAGTCGTATGTGGAAGTCAGGAACAAGAAATCCAAGCCCCGTAGAGTGAAACAGGGAGTTCCCCAAGGAGGGATGATATCTCCGAAACTGTTTAACCTCTACCTTTCCTATATTCCGCCCCCTCCAGACGGCATTGAGATCGTAACGTATGCGGATGATTGTACGATCCTGGCGTCAGGTACCTACCCTGATGACATCTGTGAGAGACTGAACTCCTATTTAACCGATCTTACCACCTATTTCCATGCGAGGAATATGCAGATATCCGCCACTAAATCGACGGTCACTCTGTTCACCACATGGACGGCGCAGTATAGAAGAGAGTTGAATATCAGGGTCGATGGTAGCAGAATTCCGACCACAAACTGCCCCAAAATTCTAGGGGTCACATTCGACACCACCACGGACGACGTGAAGTCCGCGCATGCCACAGCTATCTGCGATAAACCGAAATGTAGGAACAATGTCCTCAAGTCCCTAGCCGGCAGTAGGTGCAGATAAAGAAACCTTGTTGACCACGTATAAAGCGATAGGTCGGTCTGTGGTAAGCTATGCGGCGCCAGTTTGGTCCCCGAATTTATGTGACACGCAGTGGGATAAGATTCAAATTTGTCAGAACATCGCCCTGAGAACAGCAACAGCGTGCCTCCTCAAATCTACAGTGGACCATCTACATGAGGAGGCAAAGATTCTTCTAGCACGACAACATAATGAGATGCTATCGTTGCAGTACTTGCTCGGGTGTTACCGTGAGAGTCATCCCAATCACCATATGCTGGCCACCGATACACCCAGGCATATCAAGAAGGATATTCATGCTCTAGAGACGGCGGTCCAACAATATAGGAGAGAACCTCTAAATCAACAGGCATATCAGGCAGGTTTGAACAGCATTTACACGGACACAGTTGCTAAGACCATAAGCAATTATTGTGTGAATGCAGTCATCGGAGTACATCCCCCATCTATCGCAGCTGAAGAGCGTCAGCTGCCACGACAAACCAGAGTAGTTTTTGCTCAATTACGCTCGGGATATTGCAGTCGCCTAAATTCCTATGTGGCGGGAATCGATCGCACCGTGCAAGACATCTGCCCAGTATGCGGCATGGACCCGCATGATACTAAGCACCTATTCAACTGCCCCGCCAAGCCTACTCATCTGACTCCAGTGGATCTGTGGTTACATCCCATCGAAGTAGCCACCTTCCTGGAACTGGAGATAGACCCAGAGCCAGATTGAACAGGAGAACGAACATACAAACATAATAATAAAACACTGTTACAACAACAACAAAATCGGTCGGTACCGTTATATGGGGGCTATACCAAACATGGACCTATATCATCTAGGAACGCCAAATTAAAGCCAATTCGATCTGATAATGTGTCTAAAAACGTCAAAAAACCTTTAATCGGGAGGTATTGTTATATGGAGCCTATACCAAAAAGCAAACCGATATAGCCCATCTTTGAAAGACGCATATTTCTAAAATGTCAGCGTCCTATTTCAATTTTGGAGATGCCAGAGTGATTAAAATTGACGGACGGACATGCAACGACCGACTCAAAATTTTGCTCTGATCAAGAATATGCTTTACAAGGTGGCATACGAGTATGATTCTTTCAATTCGTTACTAACGGAAAAACAAACTTAATAAGAGGGTAAATAAATTCATGTTATTGTTTTTATGTTTATGGGTCCTTGAGACGACCCTGGATACGTCGGATCTTGGCTCACCCTTAGAAAAAAACTACTCATTACAAAATTTTATTTTTTGAATTATGAGAATATTTTTGAGAACCCCAATTCATGTTTTACTCACCTACATGATTAGGTAAAATATTATGCAATAAAATTCGTATAGATTCCTCGGTAACACGCGCATTTTCCTTCTTCTTATCCAAGCGCCACTTTGATCTACAAATAAATAACGACATAAAGACACATACATAACTATTGTTCTGACTTCACAAAAAATTACATACATGGCTTCAATTTTTGACACATAAATAACATGACGCGACATTAACTGATAAATCAGTAAAATCGTCAATAGATTCCAAATATGGCTGGCTTCTGCACGAATTGTTTTATTCGTAACTAAACTACTTTCGTAAACCAAATCGAATTCAATAAAAATTATTAAGAGATAATAAGAGGTAATTGCAATGCCGGCAGTCATTTGTATAAAATATGGAATACGACTGAATGTAAAAATCATTGCCAGGCAGAGGACTAAACATTCGGTCACAGCCTGTAATGGTAGTAATTAAAATACAATAAAACATTTATATTACATATGAAAGAATATAAATTATAAATGAATGCCTTCCTTACCCATGAATTAAAGCACAATGTACGTTGACCACCTTGAAGAAATTCATGCATCAAATCATCATCGTTTTCTAGTGCCACAGGATCACAAAACATCTAACGGATAGACTCATTTAATTACTGTTAGGACTTTCCCAGCTCCAACCACTTACCGAATGAATAAAAGCAATAGTTAGAATGCACATAACCAACGATATAAAAATCGTTATACGAATTACAGCATTTTTCTCTAACACAGAAATCCTGTTCATGAGAGCTGTTACATTTTGATGTGGATTCGAGGAAGAAAATCGACTCATCACTGGTCGTAACCATGCCAATATTAATAGTACAATTACATAGATTGAAATAATTGTATACAGAATGATGAATGACGAAACATTGTGAATGCTACAAATGAAAACACACGAAATATTAAAGAAAATAATAAATAAAAAATAATTTAAAAAAATTAAGTTTCAGTGTTTTTTTTATAAATGCACTTAAAACTAGGAAATAATTTGTCGCTTAGCCTCAATAAATATATATATTCTTTCTCATGATGGAATCTCCCAAATAAAAGGCTTGCCGTTTAATTTTGCCACCATTTATAATTTAAATACAAGCGTTTTATTTGAGAGATTGCATCATGAGAAAGTATATACTTATTGAGGCTAAGCCACAAATTATTTTCCAGTTTTAAGTGCATTTATAAATAAAACACTGAAATTTAATTTTCTTTATTCTTTATTTTTAACTTTTTAGTAAATACATTTTTTGACCACTGAGAACAAAATTATAGTCAATTTAGGCCGAAAATGTAGATAAAAACTTTAAAATGGCTGAAATCGTGTGGTACCGTTATATAAAGGCTATACCAAAACCTGGACTTATGTCCATAATTTTTGGTGGGGAAGTTTCTGTACCATTGGGAACTCCAAATGCCAAGTTACAACCAATTCTGCCTAAAAAGGAAGATAAAATCCTTGAAACGCTTGAAATCGGGTGGTACCGCTATATGGGGGCTATACCAAAACCTGGACCTATGTCAACAATTTTATGTGGAGAAGTTTCTGTACCATTGGGGGCTCCAAATGCCAAGTTACAGCCAATTCTGCCTAAAAATGAAGATAAAATCCTTAAAACACTTGAAATCGGGTAGTACCGTTATATGGGGGCTATACCAAAACCTGGACCTATGTCCACAATTTTTGGTGGGGAAGTTTCGGTAGCATTGAGAACCCCAAATGCCAAATTATAGCCTACTCGGGATAAAAATGAAGATAAAATCCTTAAAACACTTGAAATCGGGTGGTACCGCTATATGGGGGCTATACCAAAACCTGTACCTATGTCCATCATTTTTAGTGAGGAAATTTCTGTACCAATAGGGGCCTACTGCCAAGTTACAGCTAATTCGGGACAAAAATGAAGATAAAATCCTCAAAATACCTGAAATCGGGTGGTACCGCTATATGGGGACTATAGGCAAAAAATGGGCCCATATTCATGTATTGTCATCAAAATCTGAAAGGTGTGCAAAGTTTCAGTTCGATTGGTCAACTGCAACTGTGTTAAAAATGAGTTACTAGATTTGAACTAAATCGGGTGGTACCGCTATATGGGGGCTATAGGAAAAATGGACCCATGTTGGATTTGGTTTCATATTCATGTATTGTCATCCAAATCTGAAAAGTGTGCAAAGTTTCTGCAACTGCAACTGTGTTGAAAATGAGTTACCAGATTTGAACTAAACGGACACCAAAGCAAGTTAAATCAAACACTGTAATAATATATTTTACCAAAATCAGGTTAAAAATCCATCAAAGCGTACCCTCGCTTATTTGCATTATTGTCCAGTCAAAGTAGACATTGAAATAGCAAAAATTCCCACAAAGCTGAATTTTGGTGGAGAGCTAAGGTTTGCCATTAGAAGCACACGGTGCGTCTTAACTAATTTTAAACAAGTAAAAAAGCATTAAGTTCGGCCGGGCCGTTATATAGGTGTTACAATAAAACATGGGCCTATGTTGACAGTTTTTGACCCTTAAATGTCAAATAACTCCTAATTCGGTTAAAAATTTTAGCTAGAATCCTCAAACTATCGAAAATCGGTAATATTATAACTAATTCGGTCTAGAAATGTGACTTAAAACGTCAAAATACCTGAAATCGGGCGGTAACGTTGTATGGGGGCTATTCCAAAACATGGACCTATGTCCACTAGTTATATAAGTTTATTGACACTTAAGAACCCTAAATGTCAATTTATAGCTAAATCGGTTTGAAAATGTACATAAAAACGTCGAAATACCGTCAATCGGGGGGTACCGTTCTATGGGGGCTATACCAAAACGTGGACCTATCTCCACAACTTTTGTTATATAAGTTTATTGATACTTAAGAACCCTAAATGTCAAATTATAGCTAAATCGGTCTGAAAATGTAGCTAAAACCTTCAAAATACCGTAAATCGGCGGGTAGCGTTATATGGGGGCTATACCAAAACGTGGACCTATGTCCACAAGTTTTGTCATATAAGTTTATTGACATTTAAGAACCCTAACTGTCAAATTATAGCTACATCGGTCTGAAAATATAGCTTAACGTCAAAATACCGCAAATCGGGGGGTACCGTTATATGGGGGCTATACCAAAACTTGGACCGATATAGCCCATCTTCGAACTTGATCTTCCGACGGCTAAAAAAATGGTATTCCCCAATTTTCAGCGAAATCGGTCAACAAATGCGACCTGTATGTTGCGAACGGACGGACGGACATGCATAAATCGACTCAGAAAGTGATTTTATGTATATCCCTAGAAGGAACTATGGGTCTATCTCGCTTCCTTTTGTATGTTACATACAAATGCACTAACACATAATACCCCTTACCAAATAGTCGTGCAGGGTATAATGAAAGGTACCTACGAAATTTTTGCGGATTCTGAAACTACAATGTTTATAGATGAGAAAAATCAAAAAACACAAAAAACAAAAATCGCTGGAGGGATATTTAAATAAATCTCGGTCAAAGTTCGCATTTTTGTGTTTTTTAGGTTTTCGTAATTTTGGTTGGAAATCGCAAGTCCTATCGAAATGGGAATAAAGAAAATGTTGTAGCAGTCAACATTCTCTACAAAATTGACCCTTATGATATTTTCGTAGTTTTTACCATTTTTGAAATGTAGAAGTTCAAATTGGGACAATGCACTGATTGTATCACCTCCTTATAAAACGGAGTCATATACGATGAGCCATAACTAACTTTAGATGAAAACCGCTTACACCTGCGAAGTTTTTGCGGATTCTGAAACAGCAATATTCATTGACAAAAAAAATCAGAAAACAAGAAAAAATCTCGGAAGCGCTTTTTAAATAAACCGCGGTCAAAGTTCAAATTTTTAGGGTTGTTTAGGTTTTTTAAGGTTTTCGGAATTTATTAGAAAACGGTGGGTATAATCAAAAAGTGACTAGAGTAAATATGGTAGACGTAAAAAATATCTACAAGTTTGTTCTTTATAATTTGTTTCCTTGAAGGAACCATTGTTGAGATATATAGGTTCTAAAACACATAACTTATATGCACATATGAGAGAAATATGCACATATTCATCCGGACCGGCTTTAATAACCGGGGTAACGAAAATTGATTCTCTTGAAAGTATTGAATGTGTATGCTAACCCCCATTATTATGAGTCTTCTTTTGTTATAGTTTGGATTTACCGAACAGATTTATAGCGTTTCGGTTAACTTAAAGTTAGTAGTGATGATTGAATTTCAAGGAGGAGCTTCTTGTCATTAACTTTCAATGTGAAAATTATATTTTTAATGCCTCCAAATTAGTTTATTTTGCATTTTAAAATCCATCAGATAGTAAAAGAACACATGTAATAATGGCCCTAAATCTTTTTAATAAAAATTGGTAATATATATGTAAGCTTGTTTTACAATCACAAGGATAAGCTTAATTGCATAAGCTTGTACTACAATTACAAGGGTAAGCTTATAAACGAAGATTCTGTTTCGATTATTCTATAATTATGACATAAGCTTTAAAACAAAATCCTGAAGTATTTTATAAGCTTATGTTGGTAAGCTTATTATAATATAATTCTGAAGCTTTTTTGGTATGTTCGGTTGTCTTTCAAAACCAACACAATAACAAAATATTTTTGTATTTTCCCAGTTGTTCGGGTAACTAGGGAATAACTAGCAATTTTGCTAGCTACTGGTAAACACCCCTAGTTACCACCCAATCTACTCGCAATGCTATAGACTGGTGAATTTAACATGGGGATGTCATAGGAAGGGGTCTATTGTCCCCCCACTGCATTACCAGTAACCACCCAATTCGATAGTCGTGTGAGAGGCAATCGTCTCTTCATTGCATTACCAGTAACCAGTCAAATCGATAGTCTTGGGAAACCCAATTGTCCCTTCACTGCATTACCAGTAACCAGTCAATTCGGTACTCAGAAATGATAGCCAAAACTACTAGTAACTTGAAGTCATTTAATTTATTACATGGAGTGCAAATATTTTACAAAGGACAATATAATCTTGTATACATATAGATCTTGATCCTTGATACTGGAACTAGTGTATGACTACTTGATACAGCGACTTATGTTTATTTGGTCCTCGGAATGTTTTTCTCGTGGGTCCTTCAGATCATTCAAAAGTTCCTGGAATAAAATGTATAGAAGTTTAATGAAATGGCGCGATAATGAATTGTGTCAAGATATGTACCAATACTTACCACATATATATTATAAATATTCTTCTTAAATTAATCATCCTTTCTACGATTTAGCTCGTAACACGTTCTTTTTTGCATCTTAAATTTTTACACAACAAACGCATCAATAATTTTCTTATTTATGAATAAACAAAATGACAGAACATTTTTTTCTATTTTGTTAAAAAAAGAAATATTGTTAAAAAGAGATTACAAGAGAGAAACATTGTCGATTACACTATCCATCGGTAGTCTGTAAAATAGTCAATATATTACACGCCGCATTACCTGTAACTAGTGAATTGACATGATAGGCAGGGAAGACCATTTCCAGTGGCAAAAGCAGGCTATAGGCTATTTTGTGTGCCATTTTTGGGTGTAAAGTAACTAGGATCAATAAGTAACTAGTTACATGCCTATGTCATAGTAGACAATTGCTATTTATTGAACAACTGGGTTTGGTTAAGTGTATACGATACATGAATTGATGTATGGGAGCTATATCTAAATTCGAACCGATTTTTGTCGCAATCGGTAAAATTGAAAGGCTTTTCAATTACAATTGACCGAGGTATAGAAAAATCGGGGAAGGATACATATTATGTATGTATATGGGAGTTATCCAAATCTGAACCGATGTGGACCAAATTTGGATTTTTTCATTCCTATGCCCTCATATGTACTTGTGTAAAAATTCTAGAGTTGGGTAATCTAGTTCCTAGTTCCTTGTACTAGTTCCAAAACGTATGAGTAACATTATGAAATGTAACGTGTGAAATTAAGTATACGCAGTTTGTTCAAAGAAAAAATGTGGGCCATTGGTACTGCGAAGTGAACGAGATAGTTCCATATAATTCCTTTGGCACAACTCTAAAAAAATCATCAACCCAGGTCAACTCCTTCTATTTGAAAAGGAGGCGGCATCACTGTCATAAAGTAAGAGAAAATGTATAGTTATACCCTATACCACAATGTGGAAAAGGGTATAATAAGTTTGTTTTGGTAGAAATGCATGTAACACCGCGAAATATTCGTCGGAGACCCCCAATGTGGTATTGTATATTGGTGATGATCGTGAAATATTTAGCGGGTGAAATGGACCAAAAACATAATATCTATCCAATTTTCTAGCGGCTCTGTAAGTCTCAATAATAGTCCGATCAACACGTAATTTTAAATAAGGTAAGAGTATATCACAAAGGAGAAGCTTGCAATTTGAGATGGCGATCGGATAATATTTAGAGGGTTAAATGGACCAAAACTTTTGTGTGAAAATTGTGAAAATTTTTAATATACAGCTTATATCTTAATTCCTGGAAGTGACATTCCGGACAAGTGAGATATACTTGAAAGTGGAACGCTTGACCTTTCAATTGATGCCAATTATGTTGGTGTGCATGATCAGATAACAGAGTTACAGCCTAATATATTCCGTTATTTGTTTGTAGTGTAATAATAAACTCGCTAGAAGTCGCAATTATACATCAATAGTCACGAAATTTTGCACCGGGTAAGAGTATAGGTCGAAAAAGATGCCTACAATTTTGAATGATGATCTGATATTCTTTAGCGGGTGAAATGGACCATTACTTTTGTATGAAAAATATAAAAATTTTATTTTTGGTCGATATTTTAATTCCTTGAGGACATATATATTTCGCAAAGTAGCCTACATATGGAAAAAAACTACTGACGTTTCCTCTGATGTAAATTGCAATAAAGTGTTTGCTAGATAACGGGCCTATATATAATGGGTTCTGTGTAGAGAACCACATTTTTATCCCATGCTACATATTGTCTCTCCAAAAGTTTATGTAACACCACGAAATATTCGTCCTTGACTCCTTATTTGGAATGCCAAAATTTATATCTCGACGAGATAAAGCGATATAGCGGTGTGTGTCCGTCCATTAAAAATTGTAAACAAGCTTAAGGCCGCAATTATGGACCGATTGTAACGAATTTTTTAAGGAGGTTGGTTTCGGGCCAGAATAGAAATGATTAGTTTTTGGTGATGATCGTGAAATGTTCAGGGGATGAAATGGATTAAAAACAAAATTTTAACCAATTTTGTAGCGGCTCTGTAGGTCAAAACAATAACCCGCAAAATTTTAAACAAAGTTTGAGTTTATGATGAAGAAGAAGCGTACAAACCAACGTGAAGATCAGATAATACTTAGCGGGTTAAATGGACTGAAACTTTTGTGTGAAATTGGTAAAAATTTCAATAACGTAGCGGTTAAACAACGGAAGTGGTAGTAGTACATAAGTGGGTTTCATTACATTTTAGTTTGTGTGAACTAAATTTTCCTTTCCTGCTACAAAAATGTCTTTGTCATGCTAGATAACTTTTTGGTTTTGGTCATAAATATTATACATTACATCTCTGATATTTGATAATTAAATTTTCACAATCATTGAAAAGAAGTTCCGTGGAGAGCGATTGTCCAGGGATAGTGGTATAGGGTATCCCATGGTCGGCTCCGTCCGACTATAGACTTTTCTTACTAGTTTTTCAATAATATCAAATAGACTATTCATTAAAAATATAAAATATTAATATTACACTGTCTTATTTCAAGTTGAAAGTTTTATACCTCCAACGTAGACTAAATACCAAATTCAGCTATTTCAGTGGAATATTGAGGTTAAACAAGTAAAAAAGTATCAGTCGGCTCTGCCCACAGAGATATACCCGCAACCTGTGTGGATTGAAGTACATTTTTTCCCAAAAACAAAATAAGCGTTTGTCATGAAAGCCATACAAAGATTTGAACAAAAAATTCAACTTTGTAAAAAAACAACTTGCATTTGAAAGAGGAAATAAGTTAGAGGATAGCGAAGCCGCCCCACAGTCGATGTGTCTGAGGAGCCTTCCTAAACCAAAGGCGAAACATGCATGTCACACAGTGGTGATTGTGTGGGTTCGTATCGTCGGCTTTCCTTTTTCAAAAAGCATCTTGTTCAGTAAGCTCGTCTCTAACGAGAAATTAGTTAAAAAATTAATTAAAATGACCTTCGCCTAATAGGCAAAATTTTCAAATAAAAATAAAAATCAGCTTGAGCCAGGCTGGGGTTCGAACCCACGTCCTTGAAAAACACATGGAAAAAAGTGTTGTCACGGCGTGTTAGTGTTCAGAACCAAACTCATAACTTTCAAAGGCTACGCTAAGCGTTTGTCATGAAAGCCATACAAAGATTTGAACAAAAAATTCAACTTTGTAAAAAAACAACTTGCATTTGAAAGAGGAAATAAGTTAGAGGATAGCGAAGCCGCCCCACAGTCGATGTGTCTGAGGAGCCTTCCTAAACCAAAGGCGAAACATGCATGTCACACAGTGGTGATTGTGTGGGTTCGTATCGTCGGCTTTCCTTTTTCAAAAAGCATCTTGGTCAGTAAGCTCGTCTCTAACGAGAAATTAGTTAAAAAATTAATTAAAATGACCTTCGCCTAATAGGCAAAATTTTCAAATAAAAAAAAAAATATGTATTTAGGGGGTTTACAAATTTTTGGGCGTATGAACCGACAAAAGTATGTATAGGATTAAAGCTCAAAAATTTGCGGGGATATCGATAGATAGGGTTTTGTTTTATCACACTAGCCTACGAAAAACATAATATCGCTGTAAACAGGGCCACTAGGAAAACCTTCGGTAAAAATGTCCAAAGGATCCTCGAACATACCCTTAACCACACAAAAATGTTGAACATTTGTATGGGTGGTACCACAAGGATTGGACAGATAGGGCCCAAATTTGATCATAAAATTAGTTTCGAAAATATTTAGAGATCCAAATGTTGGACCAAATCGGTTGCTACGTCTATAAGAAATAGCGCGTAACATTTTAGCAAATATTTTCGAACTTTTGTAGGGGAGGTACCGGAAGGAGTGGAGTGAAGTGGAGGAGGAATTCATCTAATATTCGAAGGAATATTACAATATCCAAAGTGTTGGCGAACGCAGTATTCGGTTCGAGCTCTCCAGCCACAACATATGGTGCCATAGGGGTTTTTTAAATCTTTCGGGTTGTTTTCTTAAGAAGTATGGACTTGCCCCTCAAAAAACTCTTACTGTCGTAATTGAGGCAGCGAATGCAAGTTTCTTCAAAGTGATTCGAGAACAGGTCTTAAAAGAAATTTATCCAAAATTTTGTGTGGGAGGTACCCGAAGGAGTGGACAAATATAGTCTGTATTCGAACCTGATCTATATCTGGTAGATATATTAGGATGCGAAAAGTATGGACCAAATCGGTCACTCCCATCAAGAGTTATCGTGTGCACAATTTTTCCGAACATTTATGAACTTATGTGGGGGAGGTACCTGAAGGAGTGGACCGATATGGCTTATTTTCGAACTTAAATTAAGTTTGCACAAAATATTACGAAGGCCATATTTTGGACCGAATCGGCAGATCCGTTCGAGAGTTATCTTGCGCTCCAACCACTACACACGGTGTCATAGGGGTTTTTGGTACCTTTCAGGCTATTTTCTCGGGAAGTATGGAAGAGTTATCGTGCGCACAAATTTTCCGAACATTTCCGAACTTTTGTGGGGGAGGTACCGGAAAGAGTGGACCGATATAACCCATCTTCGAACTTAAACTAAGTTTGGACAAAATATTACGAAAGCCAAATTTTGGACCGAATCGGTTGATACGTTCGAGAGTTATCGTGCGCTCCAGCCAGACAGACGGACATGGCTAAATCAACTCCAAGTTGTCTGAAACACATTTTATCCAAACATACTTGGGGTCTAAAACCATTATTTCGACGAGGCACATTTTGCTCGTATGAAAGTATATATACCCTCGTTAGCATAAATGCTGAGGGTATAAACATTGAAAATACGGAAATTCGGGAGGTACGCTCTATGGGGGACGGACATGGCTATTTCGACTTAGAATTTTATGCTTATAAAGCATAAAAGATATTTCGATGTGTTACAAACGGAATGACAAATTTAATTATACCATCCATATGATGGTGGAGGGTATAAAAAAATCGACAAACCTACAAACATGCGTATTTTAAAGTATGTACTTACATTTTATTTAGACCCTCCATGACCATAACACAAAGCAGTACCAAAAATGTCATTGTTAGGGATATTTTGAAAAATGCATCAATTTCGGAGTTATACGACGACTCCCAGTTCCAATCACTAAACCACAAGCAAAAAGTGCTAATATTACGATTAGCTGTAAAGTCTTCCATTTCGCATGCATCCAGACGAGGCATTCTTGTAAATAATTGTTCCTTTATGCTATATATAATTATTTAAATGTGTAAATAATTTGGTGAAGTAATTTTTGTCTTACCCTAATTTGTAAATGGGTAATTTTTTAATATCGGCAGTTATTTGTTTATTTGCTTCCGATTTGATTGAATTATAGTCCAAAGACATTTGACCATCTGCATATTTTCCATTTGTAAATTGTTGCATTGGACTATTATAAGTTTTGGCGGTACGCTTTGATTTAATACGATTTTTGTAGGTTTTCCATTCTTTGGATTGCGTCATGAATTCCTAAAAATAGACGTATGTGAGTAAATCTATGACATTTAAATGGTTGTATCCCACTGTATAACATTTGTAATCAGATTGTATTTTTTTGTTATTAGAGGAGATCAACTGACCGAACAGCACCACCTTTAATACATGTATTGAATGTATGTATGTATATATGTACCCCTTACACTTGGTCTTATAATCAAAAATGTTTTGATGCGTTCCTTTATCAACAGTGAATCCCTTGTGGCACTCTCTGTCCCAGATTCATACTCATAATAGGTTTCCACATATTTTAATGAATTTTTGCTTATATGAACTCTTCCCGGAACACCAGTCTGTTCTAAATGCGATGCTATATCAACATCTTTGGACCAAATATCATATTGCCATTTTGCTGCACCAATAATACCCGAAAGTATATTGCCGGAATGTACACCAATACGCATATCAATATCAAGATTTCGCAAATTTCTGAAAGACATATGAGTGTACATAGGATCCAAGCGAAAGTCGTACAGCTAACGAAATTCATTTTAATTGACTTATAACTCCGATACAAAAAAGGATGTGAAGAAAGTATTTACGCACCTTTTTAGTACATTCGTTCGACAATTTAAAAACATGAAATAAGAAACTAATCAAACCGTTTAAATTGTCAAAAAGTAAAAATAGCTAAAATTTTAAGAATTTTAGTCTTACATCAATTATAAAGATAAAGTATTTCTTAATATATATATCTTTTTGTTAAATACTACGATCGATTTAGCGAAATATCAGTACTTCATTTAAATGAGAAGAAGCGTAAACAATTATTTATATGAATCCAAATGAGAAAATAATCTATTCAACTTTACAGAAACAATTTTATTAATACAGCAGACATCGAAAATTAAAACTGAAATACTATCCAATAATTTGATGCCTATTAATAAGAAAACACTCTACTCCGACAAAAAGAGATTTTTATAATTTTTTGATTTTTCTCATCCATGGACATTGTAGTTGCAGAATCCCCAAAAGCTTCGCAGGTGTAAGCTACTTTTATTTAAAGTTGGTTCAAGAGCACCGTGGGTGCACAATGATTCCGGAGACTTTAGGTAAATAAATTTTAGTGTATCACTCAGAATTAACCGTCTTACGTTCCTTATGCCGTATATTGGCCACATGGACAGTTAACTGAAAAAACAAGCAACAAGTTTTGTAGGTTTTGTACTGCCTTCGAAGACTCACACGGTCGATTGCATTTTTGTTTCCGGTTAATATGCATATTTCCAAGATTCATCGTCTGTGACGTCTTATAAACGTCGTTTGAAGCAACCCGATTGTGTTTATTTACAATTTCTTTGCACCAATCGACAAGAGCGTTTTTCTAAGCCAGTTTTCAAATTGTTCTGGATCTAACGAGAAACCCCCAGAGTGAGTGTTGGCCACGATTGAATTTATTACACCAGTTTTTCATAGTGCTATATGGTGGTCCTTTATCGTCATACAAAGATTTAGTTTGATCGATGCACTTTTGCCGTGATTATCCACGTCGAAAATTGTGAAAAATGGTTGGATGAAAATGTTGACAAGTAAATTTCATTTTTTTCCCAAAGTGATTTTTTCAAATCTCTGTAAAAAATGTCAAATGGTGTCTGCAAACTTTTCTAGTTCTTCTCGTATAGTGGAAATGTCGCCAAACGACTTATACTTCCAAACATCCTTATAGGAGAGCTTACCACTATAGTTGTACAGAAGTAGTTGAAAATACTCAAAATCGATTGCAGAATTCAACTAAAATCAGGAATATGCTGAAGGATTAATTATAATAAAAATTATGTTGCCTTTATAATTGCTGTAAATTAAATTTTTAAACAATGTAAACGGGTTGATTCTTATTCCGCGTTTCTAAATTGTCCACGGAATAGACTAAAAACCTGCGTTAATACTTTCTCCATATCCTTTTTTGTATCGGAGATATACATAAATCAAATAAATTTTACTAGATGTACGACTTTCGCGACTGTTTGGTCGGTCATTCTTACCTTACTTCAGATATTTGTTCGATTATAGAACGGCCAAATTCTATGCAACAATGAGCATGAAATGGATGAGCTTGTGGTATTCCAGTGACACCATAATAACAATCTCCTAAAAATTTAATTCGCATAACGTTGAATTCTTGACAGGCCTGATCAAATCTTTGAAAGAGATCGTGCAATGTTTCCACCAGTGTTTTTATATCCAACGTTGTCGTCAGATGTGTATAATTGACTAAATCCGCAAAAATAATGCTTACATTGTAATGCGATTCTATGAAAAGTTTTCTGAAAGTAACAATTTAAGAAATCAAAATGTTAAAAGTAAGCAAGTAAGTAAGTAAGCTCTGAACTTGAGCTATATCGGTCCACATTTTGATATAGCCCACATAGAACAGTGCCTCCCGATTTTCGGCATTTTGAAAGTTTTAGCCTAAATATACCACCAGAATGGCTGAAATTTGGTATGTATTTCCCAGCAAAATAAATTGGAAGTAGTGCAATGTAGACTAGTTCTTTTACGGCATGTTTTTATGCAGTTCAAACGGTGTCGTGAAAAAGGCACTCCATTCCTCACATTTTAACCGCATTTGGATGCAATCCAAAGAATCACATCCATTCGTCACATTTTAACAACATCCGGAGGCAGTTCAACGGAGTCGTGAAAAAGGCACTCCAATTCCTCACAATTTAACAGCATCCGGATGCAGTGCAAACGGAGTCGTGAAAAAGGCACTCCGTTCACTACATTTTATTAGCAGTTGTTAGAGATCCCTACATGTACATTAATCAGTTTATACATCTCTACAGGCAGCGGAATAAAAGAGATAATCGCGTTAACATTTCCAAACATTTGTTAATACAAACTAAATAATTTGGCTGTTCCCGTACTTTATAAAGTGGTAAAAGTCGTTAAAGTTTTAAAAGTCGTAAACGATTTTCATATAAATTTTGTGTACGGGAACGCAAAATGTGTAAAAGTGCTAAAAATTTTAAAAACTTTTTAGTTCTGGAACAGAGCTAATATTTAATTTGTGAACATTTTTCCGGTAACTCACGAGAAGAAAATTTCCCAATGGGGTGCTGTTGGAGTACATGTCGAAATCTTAACTGGTGATGGGAAGACAATATCAAACCCATTTAGCAGAAGAAGCAAAAGCACTTAAGCTTGGATTAAATAAAGAGCGAAGGAACACACATGTTTGCTATTGAATTCAATAGAGAATTTTCATAATTTATGTTAATTTAATAAAGTTATTAATATTTTTGTTTTACACAAATAATAAATGCATTTTATTTTGTTATTCAAAACACGTGCTCTGGACTGCCTCCTATTCTACCCCAAAGGGCCAGTTAAAATGCAATGCCAAAGGGTCAGTTAAAATGCAGTGCCAAAGGTTCAGTTAAAATGCAATGCCAAAGGGTCAGTTAAAATGCGGTGCAATGGAGTGCCTCTTTCCGGTGTCACTCCCTTGTAAAAATCATGAGTGAAAATGCATAATTTGATGCACTTCCAAATCACTTGTACATATCATTTAACTGCCTCTTTGGAGGCAAACTTTTCGCTGGGTTTAGTCTTCGTTGGAGGTACTAAACATTTGAAACTGAAACCTGTTGGTATAGGTTCACGTTTTGCATATAGCCCCCATAGAAAGGTACCCCCAGCTTTTCGGTATTTGGAAGGTTGTGGCTTCAATATCGCACCGAAATGGCTGAAATTTGGCAATTAGTCTTCGATACGTGTATAAAACATTCCAGAAGAAACAAATTATCAGTATTGGTTAACGTTTTAATATACCCCCTATAGAAGGGTACCTCCCGATTATCGGTATTTTGAAGGTTGTGCTCTTAATATCCAACAGAAATTACTAAAATTTGGCACTAAGTCTTCATTGGGGGTGTACAACTTTTCTTGATGTTGCCCCCATAGAACGTCACCTCCGATCTTAGGACTTATATTGCCCCCACAGAACGGTACCTCCTGATTTTCGACATATTGAAGGTTTAAGCGATACTATCAAACCGAAATGGATGACTTTTTTATTTAGTCTTCGATGGGGGTACAAAACATTTCAGAAGAGAATTGGTGGTATAGATACCCGTGTTCATATAGCTTGTTGCTGAAATTTGGTACTAAGTCTTCTTTACAACTTTCCACCAGTAATTTGGAGCATTTGTTCCATAAACCGAACTAAGACATGCTCTCCAATACTCTCTATTTGTTGCTTCGCTGTTTGAAATACCACGCCTTATTATCTCTTCTTCCACTAGTTTGCTCCATCGAAGCCTTGGCCTGCCAGTTCTGCGTGCACCACTATGTGGGACGTGTTTATACGCCTTTTTAGCGGGTTCATCATCGCTCATTCTAAGGACATGGCATAGCCAACGCAATCGTTGCATCTCGATACGTTTATCTATACGGATGTCGTTTTATAGCATGGTTCATGCGAGGTCAATATTCACCGTCAACGAAGATTGGTCCGTATAGCTTACAAAGGATTTTTCCCTCAAACACACCAAGCACTTCTTTGTCAGCTTGCGCTACTTGCGCAGGAACCATACATCAGCACGGGTAGTATCAGTGTTTTGTAAAGCGTTATTTTTGTTTGACGAGTTGTGGCTTTGTTTTTAAAGTGATTACTTAAGCCAAATTAGCATCTGTTGGCCAATACAATTCTTCTTTTTATTTCACAACTGATGTCGTTTATTGTGTTTACGGCGGTGCCGAGGTATACGAAGTCTTTTACTACCTCAAAATCATAGGAACCAACTTCAACAGTTGGTCCGAGCCCAATGGACGCATTGCGCGTCGACACCATCAACTTGGTCTTCTCGCCGTCTACCGCCAGACCCAGTTTAGCAGATTCTCCTTCGACCTTCTTAAAGGTATCAGTTACTTCTTTTACTGATCGACCCATGATGTCTATATCATCAGCATAAGCAAGTAACATGTGGCTGTTGGTGTTGATTATGGCATGTCTTTTAATGTTTGTCTCTCGTATAACCTGTTCGTCTGAAGAGTCCACACGAAACGCTGTCTCCTTGTCTGAAACCTCTTTTGGTACAAAACTCTTCGGAGAGGTTCTTTCCTATCACGGTGCTCTTGAAGCAACTTTAAATGGACGGTGCTTACACCTGGGAAGTTTATGCGGATTCTGAAACTACAATGTTCATAGATGAGAAAAATCAAAAAACGAAAAAATCACCGCAGTGCTTGTAAATAAATCGCGATTCAAGTCGGAATTTTAAGGTTTTGTTAGGTTTTCACGATTTTGCTTAGAACTGCAAACCCTATCGCAATGCGACAAGAGAATGAAAATTCTCTACAAGATTGACCTTTGTGATAATTTCGTAAGTTTTACCGTTTTTGAGATATAGAAGTTCAAACAATGGACAATGCACTGACTGTATCGTCACTGACTGTATCACCTAGGAAAAAGATACGAAAGCCAATCGTGCAGAGAATTTTCACAGCTACAAAATTTTCTTTAGTCTCATTCCGATAGGATTTGCGGTTTTCAAGCAAAATCTTGAAGACCTGAGAAAAAATATCTGAATGATTGATCTGAACTTATATATCTCAAAAACGGTGAAACCTACGAAAATATTATGCAGGTCAACTTTGTACAGAATTTTCACTGCTACAACATTTTCTTTAGTCCCAAGCAAAATAGTGAAAAACTAAAAAAAAAGTGAACTTTGATCGCGATTTATTTGAAAATCCCTCCATCGATTTTTTCTTGTTCTTGGATTTTTCTCACCTGTTAACATTGCTGTTTCAAAATCCGAAAAAACTTCCCAGGTGTAAGCGGTTTTCACTTAAAGTTAGTTAAGGCGCACCATGTATGACATTGTTTTATAAGGTAGCGATAGAAAATGTTCATAGCTACAACATTTTCTTTAGTCCCAATACGATAAGACTTGCGGTTTCCAAGCAAAATCGCAAAAACTAAAAATGTGAACTTTGATCGCGATTTATTTGAAAATCCCTCCAGATTGTTTCAGAATCCACAAAAACTTCCCACGTGTAAGCAGCTTTTAGTTAAAATTAGTTATGGTGCACCGTACATGACATTGTTTTATAAGGAGGCGATACAGTCCCAATTTGAACTTCTGTATCTCAAAAATGTTCAAACCTAAGAACATAACTACAGGTCAATATTGTAGAGAAATTTCACAGCTACAATATTTTCTCTAATACCATTTCGACAGGACTTCCAAGGCTTCCAAGCAAAATCGTGAAAACATAAAAACCCTAAAAATGTGTGATCGCGATTTATTAAAAGCGCACGGGCGAAAACTTCCCAGGTGAAAGCACCTTCCACTAAAAGTTGCTTCAAGAGCACCGTGCTATTTTAATTGAGGATCGAGTGTCAGTCATTTCACAAAACCGAATGAGCTTTGCGGGGATACCAAATTCAGACATGGCTTGGTATGTGTCGATCTGCATCTCTTTGGTGTTCTCCAGGATTTACCGCAGGGTAAATATCTGGTCACTGGTGGACTTGCCATGTCTAAAGCCGCATTGGTATGGTCCAATTATTTCGTTGACCATGGGCTTTAGTCGTTCGCACAATATCCCTGACACTATCTTGTAGGCAATAGGGAGAAGACTTATGCCTCTATAGTTGGATCATACAGTATTATCTCCTTTCTTGTGAACGAGACACTGGATGCTCAGCTTCCAATCGTCGGGTACGCGTTCTTCCTGCCAGATGGTGCTAACTAGCTGATGCATACACTTTATCAGCGTGTCGCCTTCGGTTTTGAACAGCTCGGTTGATAGGCCATCGGCTCCAGCTGTCTTATTATCCTTCAGCCGGTTTATTGCTGCCTTTACCACATCATTCAATTCCATCTTCTGGGATTGGATCTGTGGTATCTTCGTCGACTTCGCTACTATTGTATACCAACAGTTTGGAAAAATGCTCTTTCCATATCCTTAGCACACTATGTGTATCAGTTACCAAATTACCTTGCTGGTCTCTACAGAAGGATGTGCCTGTATCAAAGCCGCCAGTTTGATGTTTCACTTATTGGTAAAATTTCCGGACTTCATTTTGGCTCCTGTACATCTCGATATTTTCACACTCCCGCTTTTCCATCTCTCTTTTTCCTGCGGAAAAAGGTTTCTCCACTCTTCTTTTCTCCCGGTACCACTCTCATGCGCTACACGTTGCTACTGATTGTAAAGTAGCCCTATATGCCGCATTTTTATACCCTACACCACTATGGTTGGTTTTGGCCAAAAAGTTTGTAACGCATCGAAATAATGGTCGTAGACCCATACTTATATATACCAAAATGAATGTCTCGAGCTGAGTCGATCTGGACGAAATTTTGGGGGTTAATGGGAATCCCACAGAGGAAGAAGCCTATCGATTTTTATGATGGTCGGATAATATTCAGGGGTCGGAATGGGCAAAAAGTTATTTGGAGAAAAAATGGTATATCAAAAGCAAAACCTGGCAAGAAAAGTAGAAAATATCACCTTTACAACGATTTAAAGTAGGTTGTCGTAGGTGGTCAAACAACAGAAATATCGCAATAGTCGGTTATGCATCCCATTATCCGATTTTTTTGTAATCACGCTACATGTCGCAATTCTGCTCGGATGGTCACGAATTTTTTGGGAGTTAATGCGGGTCCCTCAGAGGAAGATGCCTATTAAGTTTGGTAATAGTCGGATAATATTCAGGAGTCGGAAAAAGCAAAAAGCTTATGTGGAGAAAAGTCAACGTTTTTTTCAAACATCCGAGATATCGCAAAAGTCAGTAATATATCCAATTTTTCCATTTTTTTAATCACGCTACAGGTTGGAATTTTGATCGGATAGTCACGAAATTTTGGGGGTAGATGGGGGCCCCTCAGAGGAAGAAGCCTATTGATTTTGGTGAAGTCGGATAATATTTAGGGGTCGGGATGGGGAAAAACTCATGTGGAGACAAATTCAAAGTTTTATTCTTTGTGAATATATCGGCTTCTAGTAGGGTTATTCCAACGGCAAAGCCTGTCAATGGAGGAAGAAAATATTACCTTTACATTGGTGTAAAGTAGGTTGGCGAAGGTGGTCAAACATGGGAGATACCACAATAGTCGGTAATGCATCCAATTCTTCCATTTTTTGCAATTACGCTACAGGTCGTAATTTTGATCGGATGGTTTCGAAATTTTGGTTGCTTATGGGGCTCCCAGAGAGAAGGGTAGTCGGATTATATTCCCTAAAAGAAATGTTTACCAGTGAAAAGCTTATGCACAGGGGTAGTGGTGTAGGGTATCACATGGTCGGCCCCGACTATAGCCTTTGCTCACTTGTTTTCTTCTGTAGCAGCGCGAGACACTTGGTCCTACCATGAATTCCTTGGTGGATGTCTCTGGTATCCAAGTACTGATTTTGCGGTTGTTTGCATGGAGTGGGCAATATTTTGCCAATGTGCTGATATGTTATTTGGACGAGAAGTGCTTTGTTTAAGCAATTAGGCTAGTTGAGTAGAATATGCTGTGGCTATCTGTTGTGATTGCAGCTTACCGATATCCAACTTCCGTCTTGAGTCTGTTCGAACTCAATTTGCTACGTTTAATCTGGTACGTACCTTTGCTGCAACAAGGTAGTGGTACGAGTCTATGTTTGCACCTGAGAACGATCTTACATCCAACGCACTCGATGAATGTCTTCCATCTATCACAGCGCCCAACCCCAAGTTTTTAACGTTCTTATAGGCGAACGAGCGGCACATTTTAGCTCACCACCTTTAACGGGTGTTAAAGGCAGCTACACCAGGTGACACCACGGGAAGTCAGTGTCCACTTGAGATGAGAGAGGGACCAAGATAAATCCTGGACTTTGCCATGTTAAAGCCGGTCAGGACCGTTCCTTGGTGGTATTTCTCATCCCCTACGTCACCCCCATAAGCTTTTTCGAAGATGTTAGTCATATTTGTCTACCGGATTTGTTGTTAGGTGGCATTGGGTGTGCTTAGAAGATAGAACACTTACTTGCAAAGAAACTCTGCATATATATCCAGGTTTAAGTCTAGCTGATATTACGCAATGTATATCGATAGTCTTTATACCCTCCACCATAATATGGAGGGTATAATTAAATTTGTTTTTCCTTTTGTAACACATCGAAATATTCATCATAGACCCTATAAAGTATATATATTCTTGATCAGGGTAAAATTCTAAGTCGATATAACCTTGTCCGTCTGTTGAAATCAAGATACAGCTCGCAATTTTTAAGATAGAGCTTTGTAATTAGGTACAGAAGTTTCTAGTATTCTTTTCGTAATTCTGAAGGTTGTGACGTCAATATCCCACCGAAAAACTGAAATGTGCTATTTAGTCTTTCATAAGATAATAAAATATCCCAGAAGAGAATTATTAGTATAGGTCCACGTCTTCATATATCCCCATAGAAGCGTACCTCTTTATTTTCGGTATTTTGAAGGTTTTAGCCACGTTCTCTTACCGAATTATCGGAAATTTGGTATTTAGTCTTCTTTGAATCTAAAAACTTTCCGCCAGAAAGTTGATATAACCCACAGAACGGTACCTCTCGAAATTCGGTATTTTTAAAGTTAGCCACATTGTTTAACCGAAATTGCTGACATTTAAATTTGGAAACTAATTGTTTCATTTTACTTCAATACAACTCGTGGTGCAGGGTATAACAAGTTCGGCCCGACGAACTTAACGCCGTTCTTACTTGTTTTTTTTTTTAGTCAAACCGAAATTGCTGTAATTTGGCATTGTGTATTGTCGGAGGATACACAAGCTCAATTAGGATAATTGTAAATATGGTCCATGTTTTGGAACTTGGTATTTTGGACTCTAAATGGGTAGAAAACTTGCACACAGACAATTAACAATATACAGTGATTTTCATCAGTTAAGATGTTCTACTTTCCCAAGGAATAAGCCTTAATGAGGAGGAAGTGCTTAGTACTTTTACAAACACAAGGAAGCTATCTTTTTCCTATTTACTTCAATCCAGTTCGTGGTAGAGGGTATAAAAAGTTCGGCCCGGCAGAACTTTAGGCCGTTTTTATACCCTCCACCATAGTATGGAGGGTATATTAAGTTTGTCATTCCGTTTGTAACACATCGAACTAATCATTTGCGACCCTATAAAGTATATATATTCTTGCTCAGGATAAAATTCTAAGACGATCCGTCCGTCCGTCTGTCCGTCTGTTGTAATCACTCTAGCGTCCGCAATAATTGAGATAGATTGCTGAAATTTTGCACCCGAGGGTATTTTTTCCATAGGCAGGTCCACTCTTTGGTATAGCCCCCATATAACGGTACCTCCGGATTTGAGGTATTTTGACGTTCTTCGCCACATTTACAGACCGAATTAGCTATAATTTGGCACTTAGGGTTCCTAGTGATCAACAAGCTTATATCCCAAAGGATATGGGCATAGGTCCATGTTTTGGTATAGTCCCCATATAACGGTACCTCCCGATTTTCGGTATTTTGAGAATTTTAGCCACTATTTTTAACCGAACTATCTGCAATTTGACATTTGAGGTTCTCAGTGGTCATGAAACATCTCTACGAAACACGTCGACATAGGTCCATGTTTTGGTATAGCCCCCATATATCGGTACCTCCCGATTTTCGGTATTTTGAGAATTTTAGCTACAATTTATAACCGAACTAGCTGTAGTTTGCCATTTGAGGTTCTCAGTGGTCATGAAATATCTCCACCAAACATCGTCAACATAGGTCCATGTTTTGGTATAGCCCGCATATAACGGTACCTCCCGATTTTCGGTATTTTGAGAATTTTAGCCACAATTTGTAACCGAACTATCTGCAATTTGACATTTGAGGTTCTCAGTGGTCATGAAACATCTCTACGAAACACGTCGACATAGGTCCATGTTTTGGTATAGCCCCCATATATCGGTACCTCCCGATTTTCGGTATTTTGAGAATTTTAGCTACAATTTTTAACCGAACTAGCTGTAGTTTGCCATTTGAGGTTCTCAGTGGTCATGAAACATCTCCAGCAAACATCGTCAACATAGGTCCATGTTTTGGTATGGCCCCTTATAACCGTACCTCCCGATTTTCGGTATTTTGAGTATTTTAGCTACAATTTTTAACCGAACTAGCTGTAATTTGCCATTTGAGGTTCTCAGTGGTCATGAACCATCTCCACCAAACATCGTCAACATAGGTCCATGTTTTGGTATAGCCCCTATATAACGGTACCTCCCGATTTTCGGTATTATGAGAATTTTAGCTACAGTTTTTAGCCGAAATAAAACATAAAACATCACCAAGGAAACATCGTCAACATAGGTCAATGTTTTGGTATAGCCCCATAAAGCGGTATCTCCCGATTTTCGATATTTTGAGAATTTTAGCTGCAATTTTTAACCGAACTAGCTGTAATGATCGGTATTTTGAGAATTTTAGCTACAATTTTGTCTATTCAAAAATAATTGTCAATATAGGTCCATGTTTTGGTATATCCCCGCATATAACTGTACCTCCCGATTTTCGGGAATTTTCAGTGGTCATGAAATTTCTTCACTAAAATTCGTCAACATGGGTCCATTTTTGAGGGTCTACATTGTTTTGATGAAACTACCCTCAATTTGACTCTTGAAGTTCCCTGTAGCTATAAAAGTTTTCCGCCAAAAAATGTAAAGATAGGTTGACTCTTTGATATAGCCCCGTAGGTGGTACCTTTCACCTAGCTGAACACATTTTTATACCCTATACCACAATGTGGAAAAGGGTATTAAAAGTTTGTTTTGGTAAAAATTCATGTAACACCGCGAAATATTCGTCGGAGACCCCCAATGTGGTATACCAATCTTTATATCTCGACGAGATAAAGCGATTTTGAGATGTGTGTCCGTCCGTCCGTCCGTCTGTCCATTATAAATTGTAAACACGCTCCAGGCCGCAATTATGGACCGATCGTCACGAAATTTTGTATAGAGGTCGGGTTCAGATCAGAATAGATCCCTATTCTTATTGGTGATGATCGTGAAATATTTAGCGGGTGAAATGGACCAAAAACATAATATTTATCCAATTTTCTAGCGGCTCTGTAGGTCTCAATAATAGTCCGATCAACGCGTAATTTTAAATAAGGTAAGAGCATATCACAAAGGAGAAGCTGGCAATTTGAGATGGCGATCGGATAATATTTAGAGGGTTAAATGGACCAAAACTTTTGTGTGAAAATTATGAAAATTTTTAATATACAGCTTATATCTTAATTCCTGGAAGTGACATTCCGGACAAGTGAGATATTCTTGAAAGTGGAACGCTTGACCTTTCAATTGATGCCAATTATGTTGATGCGCATGAGCAGATAACAGAGTTACAGCCTAATATATTCCGTTATTTGTTTGTAGTGTAATAATAAACTCGCTAGAAGTCGCAATTATACATCAATAGTCACGAAATTTTGCACCGGGTAAGAGTATAGGTCGAAAAAGATGCCTACAATTTTGAATGATGATCTGATATTCTTTAGCGGGTGAAATGGACCATTACTTTTGTATGAAAAATATAAAAATTTTATTTTTGGTCGATATTTTAATTCCTTGAGGACATATTTCGCAAAGTAGCCTACATATGGAAAAAACTACTGACCTTTCCTCTGGTGTAAATTGCAATAAAGTGTTTGCTAGATAACGGGCCTACTGCCTAATATATAATGGGTTCTGTGTAGAGAACCATATTTTTATCCCATGCTACATATTGTCTCTCCAAAAGTTTATGTAACACCACGAAATATTCGTCCTAGACCCCTTATTTGGTATGCCAAAATTCATATCTCGACGAGATAAAGCGATTTAGCGATGTGTGTCCGTCCATTAAAAATTGTAAACAAGCTTATGGCCGTAATTATGGACCGATTGTAACGAATTTTTTAAGGAGGTTGGGTTCGGGTCAGAATAGAAATGATTAGTTTTTGGTGACGATCGTGAAATGTTCAGGGGATGAAATGGACCAAAAACAAAATTTTAACCAATTTTGTAGCTGTAGGTCAAAATAATAACCCGCAAAATTTTAAACAAAGTTTGAGTTTATGATGAAGAAGAAGCGTACAAACCAACGTGAAGATCAGATAATACTTAGCGGGTTAAATGGACTGAAACTTTTGTGTGAAATTGGTAAAAATTTAAATAACGTAGCGGTTAAACAACGGAAGTAGTAGTACTACATAAGTGGGTTTCATTACATTTTAGTTTGTGTGAACTAAATTTTCCTTTCCTGCTACAAAAATGTCTTTGTCATGCTAGATAACTTTTTGGTTTTGGTCATAAGTATTATACATTACATCTCTGATATTTGATAATTAAATTTTCACAATCATTGAAAAGAAGTTCCGTGGAGAGCGATTGTCCAGGGATAGTGGTATAGGGTATCCCATGGTCGGCTCCGTCCGACTATAGACTTTTCTTATTTGTTTTAGATTAGATTAGATAACACTGTGCAACAAAGGTGAAAGGCCTTGGTGAGTATATTATGAACACCGATGGACAGATCCGCCGTGAGTCGAACTTACTTGTTATGGCGTGATGAAATTTTTGTTAGAGACCCTGTTTGCCATCAGGAATTAGTGTTATATCTTTGTTCATTGTTGCTTAAGTGCTCTACAAAAACAACAAACAAAGATATAATGTTAATTCATGATGGCTTACAGGGTCTCTTGCAAAAATTTAATCGCGCCATAACGCGGAAGTTCGACTCACGGCGCATCTGTCCTTCGGGGTTTTTAATATACACATACCAAGGGCTTTCATCTCCAAAAGGAATTACCTCGGCCTCAACATTTGTGTTCACAGTGTAATTTAAGCAATAGTGGGAGGCAGTAGGATTCTATCTATTGTCGAAAAGTTGTTCCACCTAAAATTTTGAAAGGACCCTAATTATTCCATTTTAATTAAGACTATTTTATGTTGGAGGGTATAAAAAGTTCGGCCCGGCCGAACTTAACTACTTTTTACTTGTTACTTGTTGTATTACGTGAAAAGTGGCTAGATGACGTTGTAGGGGATATCTTAACACGTACGTCGTCAATGTTAAAGCCTGTTTCAATTGTGGCTATTTACCCGTTCGATCTTTTCCGAACTTTACATTGTAGGAAAAATATTCTACAAGTTTCCTTACCTAACCTAACTTATGAACATCTCTTGGTAAACAGAATGTCTTACCAGGGGGTGGTTTTACCATATACAGGATACGGGTATTTCGCCACCAAATTAATTTTAGATAATGAGATATTTTCAAAAAGTTACCTTGCAAATTCATTTCCGTATTGGGGTCTTGTGATTCGTGGAATTTTATAGCGTTCGATTCTGGTCCTAATTTCTTGGCCAATTTTTTCAGCAATTTGGGCCGGAATGATACTAATCAGCAAACTGTTCTAAAATTATAATACAAAAGCAACTATTATTCATTATGAGAATATATAAAAACCGACTGACTACGTACCTCTTGAGCTTTGGCGAATTTGAGCAAAAGATTTTCTTCAATGTTAAAATGACGAGTAAGCAACACCCTTCTCGTCGCACACTCCCGTCTCAATCTATAGCAGATACCAACAACATTAAGACCAAAAATAAATACCAAATCTGTAAAAAGATATCGCAAGTCCACAATAATATGTTCATCTTCCGGCGTTTTTACAAAAGCAGTAAAAATAGAACAAATTCCATAAAGTCCACTAACAACAATTGCCAAAACTATAAGCGGCAAATATGATGCTATGGGCATAAAAAGATATATGCAGGATATTGTATAGCCACAATAACAAGGACGTAAAATATCTTCGTTTAAGGCGAAGGCTAAAATGCCAATAATAACATCTGAAAAATACAAACAGCTTTGAAGAATATTCTTGGGGCTTATACATAAAAAACAAGTTTATACCTGTTGCACACATAACCACACTTGTTGACCATGCAACAAGATGTTCGACATAAGGATGTTGATTAACGAAATTCTTTTTCAAGTATATTGAGGAACAAAGACATGCCAATATTGCACCAAACACATAAATGTATCCATCAATAGCTGTGGAATCAGGGCTCTGCAAATAAAAAAACGATTAAGTAAAGGGTGGTATTCTCCACCACTTTCTCTGTGCATAAGCTTTTCACCGATTACAATTCCACTACAAGTTCCCAGCAAAAATTCGGATTCGGTAGTCATAATGTAACCCATTACAAAGTAATGTAAACAAAAATACCTACTTATATTACTCCTTACTAAGTTATGAGTACGGTGGCACAAAGCGTGTGTGTCCGACTGCAAATTCTAGGGTTGTGTTTTCAACACTCACCGTCGGCACGCGAGCTTTTTGTTGGCCAAATAAAGAACAGATGGTGGTGCAAATGTTAGTGTTTAAACCAGGGACGTGCTTCTTTGAAAGGCAGTATAGTGAGGGCGCCCACTGAGTTGTTTTTGCATTTGCTTCTCTCTCTCACGTACAGTGTACGTGTACATACACAAACGATGAACATCATGTGGTTGTTGTTTTTTTCACCCATGCATACACACATGCTTTAATATTGCAGGAAATATTATGGGCGACGCTGGTTTAAACAGCTCTGTAGTGTGTTCGGCTACAAATCAGAAGTTCGCATGATCAAATCCAGCAGATAGCGAAATAAAATAAAACAAGTAAGAACGCGTTAAGTTCGGCCACGAACTCTATTGAAGTGTAGGAACGTATATGAAAATATTAAACTCTTCCTCTTATTACAGGTGTAGTACATACATACATACATATATCCCAACTGATAATAATACTCCCTTCAAAACAGTTCATATGGGACGACATCGTTGTTCTTTCCAAAACATGGACCAATATTAACAATTTTACGAATTTAGGGAAATACATAAAATTGGGCAATACTGGATAGACCAAAACCTGGATATTCTGGATTTGGATAGCTAGCGAGGCTGTATAAAACGTTGACATGTAACGATAAATTTCTGGAGGAAAGTTTTGTAACTCCAGCGAGGACTAAATACCAAATGTCAGTTATTCCGGTTGAATAATGTGGCTGAAAATTTCAAAATACCGAAAATTGGGAGGGACAGTACCGGAAATTTTCAGGTGGAAAGTCTTATACCACCAACGGATGGGATATTGACATTTCGATGGGATGTTGATGGCACAGCCTTCAAAATACCGAAAATCGGGAGGTTATGAGGACGTCGCACAGAGGGGTGAAATCTCAAAAAAAAAAACAGCGATTAATTCAAAAAATTAAATTTAGTTTTTGGTATAACTGTCATTACATGGTTATAGGGTATAAAATTGCACGTTTCTATCCGAAATGTCAAGATCATATGTTGTTTACTTTTACAGTTGCACATTGTTAAAGTTGAAGAATTTTTAACAATTTCAAAAGTAACATACAAATATTAAATGTTCTTGTGTTAAATGTGTAATATCTTTTTTCTGTGCATCAAAAGTGGTCATTATAGAATGATATCGTCAAATTCAGGTAGTTCTCAGATTTTTAGAAAAATATAATTACATCTATCTATATATATAAACAAGTGAGAAAAGGCTATAGTCGGTACGGGGCCGACTATGTGATACCCTACACCACTACCTCTGTGAATAATCTTTTCACTCGAAAATATTTCTTTTATGGAGATACGAAAGTTTTCACCTATCTGGCCCTTAAAGCAAATGACTTAAGACGAACTGAACCAAAATAATTAATATTTAATTTTATATTTGACTACTGTCGACATCACCAACATCGATAGGCTTCTATCTCTGTGAGAAAATTTCGTGATGATCCGATCAAAATTCCGACCTATAGTGTGATTGCAGAAAAAGTGGAAAAAAGGGATGCATTAACGACTATTGCGATATCTCTATTATTTGACTACCTACGCAAACCTACTTTGCATAATTTCAAAGATGGGATTTTCCACTTTCTTAGTCAGGCTTTGCTTTAAGAAGGTCCCCAACCAAAGGTGTGATATCCGTCATTATTATTAAAATCGCAAAAATGAGAAGTTGGGTTTTATTAGCGACTATTGCGATATCTTCGTTGTTAGACCACCTACGACAACCTACGTTACATTGTTGTAAAGGTGATATTTTATATATATTGACTTTTTCTCCAAATAAAGTTTTTGCTCATTCCGACCCCTAAATATTATCCGACCATCATCAAAATCAATAGGCTTCTTCCTCTGTGAGACCCTCATTAACCCTCGAAATTTCGTGACGATCCGATCAAAATTGCGCCCAGTAGCGTGATTTCCAAAAAAAGGAAAAATGGGATGTATTATCGAATATTGCGATATCTCCGCTATTTGGTCACCTACGCCGACCTAGTTTGCATCATTGTAAAGGTGGAATCTTCTACTTTCATAGCCAGGCTTTGCTTTTGGAAAGTCCCCAGCCAAAGCTGTGATATTCGTCATTATAACTAAAATCGCAAACATGAAAATTTGGAGTTTATTTGCGACTATTGTGATATCTTCGTTGTTTGATCACCTACAGGAACCTACTTTACATCGTTAGAAAGGTGATATTTTCTACTTTCATAGTCAGGTTTTGCTTTTGGTATACCCCTTATAAAAGCTGAGATATTAGCTTTGGAAAAAAACGTTGACTTTTTATCCAAATAAGTTTTTTGCCCATTCCGACCCCTAAATATTATTCGACCCTCACCAAAATCAATAGGCTTCTTCCTCTTTGAGATCCCCATTAACTCTCAAAATTTCGTGACGATCCGATCAAAATTGCGGCCTGTAGCGTGATTTCCAAAAAAATGGAAAAATGGGATGAATTACCGACTATTGTGATATCTCCGCTATTTGGTCACCTGCGCCGACCTAGTTCGCATCATTGTAAAGGTGGAATCTTCTACTTTCATAATCAGGCTTTGCTTTTGGAAAGTTCCCAACCAAAGCTGTGATATTCGTCATTGTAACTAAAATCGCAAACATGAAAATTTGGGGTTTATTTGCGACTATTGTGATATCTTCGTTGTTTGATCACCTATAAGAACATACTTTGCATAATTAGAAAGGTGATATTTTCTACTTTCATTGTCTGGTCTTGCTTTTGGTATACCCCATACATAAGCTGAGATACTCGCTTTGGAAAAAAAACGTTGTATTTTTATCCACATAAGTTTTTTGCCCATTCCGACCCCTAAATATTATCCGACCATCACCAAAATCAATAGGCTTCTTCCCCTCTGGGACCCCCATCAACACCCAAAATTTCGTGACGATCCGATCAAAATTGTGACCTGTAGCGTGATTACAAGGTTTAGATGGACAGACGGACAGACGGACAGACGGACGGACGGACGGACTGACGGACGGACACACATAGCCAGATCGACTCAGCTCGTCGAGACATTCATTTTGATATATATAAGTATGGGTCTACGACCATTATTTCGATGCGTTACAAACTTTTTGGCCAAAACCAACTTATAATACCCTCCCCACATAGTGGTGTAGGGTATAAAAAGGATGATGTTAGTTACTACGCTTATAACTCAAGAACGGCTGAACAGATTTTAACAATTCGCACCAATTCGGAATGGTCTCATGGCAGAAAAGGATAAAACCTAAAAAAATCGCGAAAATTTCCGAAAAATTTGCAAAAATATTTTTTCAATTAAGTCAATTTTTCCACAAATTTCTATCGAGCTTCGCGTTTGGAGTAAATCTTGGCACTTATTTGGACAGTTTTTGGCGAAAATTGTATTTGCACCTACTGTGAGGGTCCATTGTACGCCTTTGTCAATTTTTGAAAGTTGTATAGAATTTTTTATTCACAATTTTCATTTATTTTCAAGCGTCTTTTTAGGAAATTAACAGCGAAAAATGGTTAAAAGGGCTTAGTTTAGAGTTTGTAAAGATTAGTGGTGGTTTCGTTCAGATACTGATTGAAAAGACTAAAGTGGTTTCCACAGTTTTGAGGAAAAAGGTACAAATCCACAAAATTGGTGGGTTAATTGAAACTTTAAGAGCTCCGAGGTAATTTCATTGGAAGTGAAGTTGTGGCATATATGTATACTTTTAAACCGTAGGTAAAAACATCTTCGAAAGATAAACTTAAGATGTATGCGGTATAATATTTAAGCTGTACCAGATATATTTTGATACTGTTTAGATTCTCTCATTATACAAAAAAGGCAATTACAAACGGCCAAATAAATACATACAAACATACATATGCACATTGGTACTGTTGGTACACTGTATGTATGTCATTTGAAAAAAGGATGATATTCAAAATTGGAAAAAAACAAGAAATCGGAGGTACTGGAGTTTTTTTGGTCGAATTATCTGACAAATATTCTTTATCGCCGACATAAGTAGGTAAATACTTATTAATCGTGATATTAATTTGACTATGTTATTTACGTCGAAATTAAATATAGGGTGACCAAGTAATCGACAACAGTCACGTGTTAGTGTGACAAGACTTCAAGCATCCGAAACTCACAAAGAACGGCAACTAATAGAATAGCTCTGTCCATGTTACCAGAGCCATTGCATCTAATACCGAATTTGGAGTACAAGTAGAATTCGGGAGATCACATTAAATAGAGAAGTCAGAAAAAATAAGTAAAAAAGCGTTTTTATACCCTCCACCATAAAATATTCTGAACTAAAACGGAATAATTATATTCTTTCCTGTCCACAATTTTAGACGAAGATATTTTGTGACCTCTGATACCTAAATAAGGTAAAAAACATAAAAAAACAAGTAAGAAAGTATCAGTCAGCTGAGCCGACAGAGATATACCCTCAGCCACGTACTGTTGGGAAAATTTTCCAGGATGGAAAGGGCCGCAAAAAACTACATGTTGCAACAAAATTCAGAATGATCCAAGACGAGTTCATTTTTTCCAAACTTTGGGTAGGGTGTACCCATATGAGTGATCCGATGTAGTACATATTCGGACCTAATACAAATCTGTAGGATTTTCTGGACCTTTTTGGGTCATTATCTCAGGAAGTATGGACTTTCCCACGAAAAAAAAAATACAACGTCGTAACAGGGGTCGCAAGTGCAACCTACTGCGTCCCAAATTAATAAGATCAGAGAGGAGTTGTTAAACTATACTTTTTCCAAACTTTGTGTGGGAGGTACTCAAATGAGTGGACCGATATAGTCCATATTAGAACTCGATCTATGCCTGAAAGTAATATTACCAATAGCAAAGTTTGGCTCAATTCGGTTATTCCCTCCTAGAGTTATCATGCCCACAATCTTGGCGAACAATTTTGAACCTTTGTGGGGGAGGTACCGGAAGGAGTGGACCGATATGGTCTATCTTCAAATTTAAACTAAGTTTGGACAAAATATTGAAAGACCCAAAATTTTAACCAAATATGTTGATCCGTTCGAGAGTTATCGTGCACTCCAACTACGACACATGGTATTATATGGGTTGTTTGCAGTTTTCGTGCTGATTTCTGAGGATATATGGACTTGCTCCTGAAAAAAATTATATCGTCGTAATGGGGGTAGTGAATACAAGTGGCTGCAACAAAAATCAAAGCGATTCGAGAGCAGGCCTTAAACTGCACTTAATCAAAATTTCATGTGGGAGGTACCCGAAAGAGTGAACCAATAGTGTCCATATTGGAACCTCATCTATGTCTGGTAAAAAATGTCACGATGTGCAAAGTATGGACTAATTCGGTTACTCCCTTCAAGAGTTATCGTGCGGACAATTTTTCCGAACATTTTTGAACTTTTGTGGGGGAGGTACCTGAAGGAGTGGACCGATATGGCCCATCTTCGAACTTAAATCAAATCTGGACAAAACATTTCGATACCCAAAATTTGAACCGAATCGATTGATCCGTTCGAGAGTTATCGTGCGCACCAGCCAGCCAGACAGACAGACAGACGGACGGACAGACAGACAGACAGACAGACAGACGGACATTGCTAGATCCACTCAAAATTGTCTGAAACGGATATCGTACAAACATACTTGGGGTCTAAAACCATTATTTCGATGAGGCACATTTTTGGCCGTATCAAAGTGTAAATACCCTCTTTAGCCTAAAGGCTGAGGGTATAATTATTCAATCGGTAAGGAACCTTATATGGGGCTATATCAAAGTGAAAATCGGGAGGTACAGTTATATAGGGGGCTATACCTAAACATGGACCTATGTTGACAGTTTTTGGTGGAGATATTTTGTGATTACTAGAAACTTCAACGGTCAAATTACAGGTAGTTCGATCAAAAAGTTAAGCTAAAGTACTCAAAATACCAAAAATCAGGAGGTACCGCTATATGGGGGCTATACCAAAACATGGACCTTGACTGTTTTTAGTGGATATTCTTTGGGAACCACTGGGAACCCCAAACCTGAAATTACAGATAGTTCGGTCAAGAAATGTAATTAAAAATACAGAAAATCGGGAGGTACCGTTATATAGGGGCTCTACCAAAACATGTACTTATGTTGACAGTTTTTGGTGGAGATGTTTTGTGATTACTAGGAATCTCAACTGTCAAATTACAGGTAGTTCGGTTAAAAATTTTAGCTAATATCCTCAAAATACCGATAATCGGGAGGTACCGTTATATGGAGGCCAAAACATGGACCTATGCTGATGATTTTTGGTGGAGATGTTTTGTGAACACTGGGAACCTTAAACGTGAAATTACAGGTAGTTCGGTCAAAAAATGTAGGTAAAATCCCCAAAATACCGAAAATCGGGAAGTAGCGTTATATGGGGGCTATACCAAAAAGTGTTCCGATATAACCCATCTTCGAACTTGCCCTGCCTATGGAAATAAAGACACTCGGGTGCAAAAATATAGCGCTCAAGCTCAATTATTGCGAACGCTACAGTGATTACAACAGACGGACACACAGACAGACGGTCATGGCTATATCGTCTTAGAATTTTATCCTGATCAAGAATATATGTGCAAATGATTAGTTCGATGTGTTACAAACGGAAAAACAAACTAAATATACCCTCCATACTATGGTGGAGGGTATAAAAACAGACGAAGGTGGTTACCTGATAACGATCGGATCAAAATGGGTAAATAGGTTAAAATGGGTTAATTGATTAAAACGCAAATTTAAATAAGCACTATATTCAGCATTAAATTCAAATTCATATTCAATTGCTTTAGTGAAATATCGAGTTCAGTGGTGGAAACAAGAATTGCAGAAAACGATCGATTATGAAACGAGTAGGGCGTTATGATATTTTTTTTGCTTCAACTGCTCTACCAAATATTTTTATTTACATCACAAAACGTGTTATTTGCTTAAATATATATCTTAGTCCCGATTTCGATTTACCTAATTTTTTTCGCGGCTATTGTCAGTTTATAGAAGAGAGAGTCGAGGAAAACAGAAACACTTTGCCTCTCAGTACCTTATCTCTTCGTCAAACTGACAATTGTCGAAAGTACAATTGTCTAACGTGCATCTGCTTCAAAGATCGTCCTAAACAGTTCAAAACAAAGAAATATTTGCCATTGAACAAGGTGAGTATAGTATAGTAAGCCATAAAGTTCTGTACCTAACAAACTGCGAGACGAAGTTCGCCGGGTCCCCTAGTAGACTAATAAAAAGATAGACGAAGGAATACTCAATTTTGCGCCGTAAACCTACTCAAACAAGAAAACTCAAAAAAGTTCGAAGACGTTTTTTGGGGAAAATGGCAATATTTTCATGGATATTTTTGTCTGAGGATATTGTTCCCATCAAAAACTAACCCCATGTAGCCTTTTGCCAAAACAAAATATTTATTAACTTGTATTTTTTGGCATTTTATTTTGAGTACCTCTGTAAGCATACTCAATTCGAACATACTCGGTGAGAGCATTCCTTCGTCTATCTTTTTATTAGTCTATGATAATTATAGCAAAAGTAGTTTAGAGACATATTCAAAATTAATTTGAAATGTATCCATATTTTCCCTATTTTGGAAAAGTATACAGGCTATGAGAAAAAGTAGCGCAATAGTAATAATTTTGTATTTTAGTCCAGAGTGTTGTCTTCCGAAATCAACTCAAAACTTGTGCCGTTTTTGCCGCTATTTTTTATTGAAGAAATTGTGAAAATAGTCATTCATTAAAAATCTGGAAATTTTGAATATAATATATTTTGTACTCGTTATTGGAGCTATGTTTGTTATTTTTATATTGTATTTGTTGTTTAGCGTTGTGTTATTTGTTTTTAATCTACGTACGACCGGCAATAATGGATCGTCAAGGTGATATTGTTCTTGGAAATTTACGATAATTTCTTTTCAGAAAGTAGTCCTTTTTATGTACATAGACCAGGGTCGCGCTTCTTTGCTTCTTCCTATAGTGAGGGCGCCCACTGAGTTGTTTTTGCATTTGCTTCTCTCTCTCACGTACAGTGTAAGTGTACATAAAAAACAATGAACATCATGTGGTTGTTGTTTTTTTCACCCATGCATACGCACATGTTTTAGTATTGATGGAAATATAGTGGGCGACACTGACATAGACCCACTGAATATACTTTTCACACACTAAGAAATATATTTTGCTGTATACTTAATAGGGTACCACTATAATAAACTGTTTAAACATAATTTTTACGATATCTATTCCAAAATTTGTAAAAATTCTGCTAAAGGAATGGGTAAGATCTTCAAAATATGTCAAATTTGACTGCTCCTGCACACAGAAAAAAATTGCCTCTCTAACATATGTCTCAAACATATTTTGCAGCAAACATATATTTGTTTGCAAGCAATCCCAAACATAACATATGTTTAGGTCAAATACATAACACACTTTAATAAAAGAAAAACTGAATGAAATAAATCATAAAAAGTTGCACTTTTAAAAAGAAAAAAAATATATAGAGACATCGTTGAACGCTTCTTCTTAGTTGTGAAATAAAACACAATTTCTTCAAAGTTGAAATCATCAGCGGGAAATCGACATCTGGAATCAAATGATTATATAATGTAATAAAGAGGTACATCCATATTTCAAATATACATATGTATGTATATATGTATATGAAAATAAATATATTGATGTAATTACCAATATTAAATGCGATTTCTTTCTTGTCCAATAAAATATTTCCATTCACCTTTTTGATTCAATTATATAATGTATTGGACAATTAATTTACTAAACAGCACAATTTCTTTAAGAAAAGACAAAACACTGGTTTATTCACTCTCTTTACCGCCTTTACTCAACGATGTTCTCTAGAACACTGATGAAAAAAGACCAACATAATTAATACCATTTTCTTTATTTTACTCTTCGCTTGCTATGTTGGTTGTTTTACGCATTACACCATGCACACAGCTCTTTATTATAAACCAGCATTCCGCAGCTGCGAGAGCCCTGTTGTTATTCTCTTCGAAAAAAATATGTTCTAACAAAAAAAAAAAATACATTGGTACCCAAACATATTAAATTGAGATATGTTACAAAATGTTGCAAACATATATTTGTTTGGACACAAACAAATTATGTTGGGATTCAAACATATATTTGTTTGCAATATGGGGACGATGTTTTGTAAAAATAATTTTATTCCCTTCAAAATGCACGATTTACAATTTAAGCAACTTTAGTTTCAATATATAGCTAAAATGTTAAAAAAAACCCAACATTTGACTGTACCTTTACATGGGGGCTATACGAAAACATTGACCTATATTGAAAAATTTTACAACGATGAATTCTTAGGCACTCAGAATTATAAATCCTAATTTGCAGAAAAATATACTGAAAAATGTGTTTACACCTTGGACGTTTTTGCAGATTCTGAAATTATAATGCTCATAGATGAGAAATATCAAGAAACAAAAAAATCGCCGGAGGGATTTTCAAATAAATCGCGATTTAAGTTCACATTTTTAGGGGTTCTTTAGGTTTTCACGATTTTTGCTTGGAAACCGCGAGTCCTATGTAAATGGGACTAAAGAAAATGTTGTATCTGTGAAAATTCTCCACAAGATTGACCTTAATAATATTTTCGAAGGTTTTACCGTTTTTGAGATATAGAAGTTCAAATTGAGACAATGCACTGATTGTGTCGCCTCCTTATAAAACAATGTCATGCTCATGCTAAATTTTGATGAAAACCGCATACACATGGGAAGATTTCGCGAATTCTGAAACAGCAATGTTCATAGATAAGAAAAATAAAAAACAAATAAAAATCGCCGGAGGGATTTTTAAATAAATCGCGATCAAAATTCACAATTTTAGGGTTTTTTTAGGTTTTCACGCAAGTCGTATCGAAATAAGTCTAAGGAAAATGTTATAGCTGTGAAAATTCTCTACAAGACTGACCTTTAGGTTTTTTCGTAGGTTGTACCATTTTTGAGATATATATGTTCAGTTCAAGTTTTTAGGTTTTTATCTTAAGTCTTCAAGATTTTGCTTGGAAACCGCAGGTCATATCAAAATGGGACTAAAAAATGTTGAAGCTGTGAAAATTCTCTACAAGATTGGATGATTTATTTTTTCCTAGGTTGTACCATTTTCAAGATATATAAGTTTATTTTGGGAAATTGCAGTAATGACATTGTTTTATAAGGAGGCGATACAGTCAGTGCATTGTCTCAATTTGAACTTCTATATCTCAAAAACGGTAAAACCTACGAAAATATCATAAAGAACAATCTTGTGGGGAATTTTCACGGCTTCAACATTTTCTTTAGTCCCATTTTAATATGACTTGCGGTTTCCAAGCAAAATCGCGAAACCCTAAAGAATCCCTAAAAATGTGAACTTAAATAGCGATTTATTTAAAAATCCCTCCGGCGATTTTTTTTTTTTTTTTGTTTCTTGATATTTCTCATCTATGAGCATTCTAGTTTCAGAATCTGCAAAAACTTCCCAGGTGTAAGCACCTTCCATTTAAAATTAGTTAAGGCGCACCGTGAATACTTAAAATCCGGAGATTCCCTTATATGGCAACTACATTAAAAGATTGATCTAACTTTATAATTCATTGTCAAATATTAGTTTAACCAATAATTGAAAATATTAGAAGATTTTAGCCTAATCAAATAAGTAATGCAGACAAAACCGTAAAAACACTTTTTATCAGGGCTTCGAAAATAAATCTCCAATCCCTTAATATGTACCAAAACTGTGTTCCGTTATATTGATTGAGGCGTAAACATTCCAAAAATATTGACATTAGACCACCAAATGCTTTCCTGAATTAATCTCCGTTTTTTTGGGATCTCACCCCACTGTGCGTCGACCTATACCGACAAATTTCAGGTAGAAAGTTAAAAACCCCCAGGTTTAATCTTCTACCAAATTTCAGCCATTTTGGTGGGATATATAGACCACAACCTTCAAAATACCGAAAATCGGGAGGTACCGATCATGGGCGTGGACCTATACCGACAAATTTCAGGTGGAAAGTTTTACCAACTTTCAACGAAGACTAAATACCAAATTTCAGCCATTTCGGCGGGATATTGAGGCCACAACCTTCAAAGCAGAGAAAATCGGGAGATACTGTTCTATGGGGGCTATATAAAGGCATGGACATATACCAACAATTTTAAAGTGGAAAGTTTTATATCCCCAACGAAGACTAAATTACCAAATTTCAGCCATTTCGTTGGTATATATAGACCACAACCTTCACAATACCGAAAATCGGGAGGTACCGTTCTCAGGGGGCTATATGAAGGCGTTGACCTATACCGACAAATTTCAGGTGGAAAGTTTTATACCTTCAACGAAGACTAAGTACCAAATTTCAGCCATTTCGGTGGGATATTGAGGGCACAACCTTCAAAATACAGAAAACCGGGGGCTACTGTTCTAAGGGCCTATATGAAGACTTGGACCTATACCGACAAATTTCAGGTTGAAAGTTTTGCACCCCCAGCTAACACTAGATAACAAATTTCAGCAAATTCGGTGTTATAATGAAGCTAAAACCTTCGAAATAGCGAACATCGGGATTTACCGTCCGTTCTATGGGGGCTATATCAAAACGAGGACCGACGCCGATAAATTTCTGGGGGAATGTTTTGTAACCCAAGGGAGGACAAAATACCAAATTTCTGCCATTTGCTAGGATAATATACATAGTTAAAACCCTCAAAATACCGAAAATCGGGAGATACCATCCTATGGGACTATCAAAATGTGGACCTATATAAATTTTTTTGGTAGAAATATTTTTTAGCCTCTGAAGACACAAAATACAAAATTACAACCGATTCTGTAGTCAAATGGGACTAATATATGCAAAGTATCTTAAAATGACGCATATGGGGCTTTATATGGGGGCTATACCAAAACGTGGACCAACATAGATTTTACCAGGGATTTTACCAAAATTTCATCCACCTACTTCAATCCGTTCGGACGCTAGATATCGATATAAAATCGGATGCTGATCAAGAAAATATATAGGGTCTAAAATTATTATTTCGAGTTGTTACAAATGGAATGACAAACTTAATATATACCCCATAGTATGGTGGAGGGTATAATAAAAATATGAAGTGTGTTGAAATTGAAAACAAATTCCACCTCAACTGTTCTAAAAATAAGTTTTTAACTTATTTTCAACTTCTAGCGACCACAGAATAACTAGATATTCCGTGCGACATGCCCTTGTTAAAATAATGGGTTAGTAAGGGGTTTTGTAAGTAGTTACGACTACCAAAATCTACTATAAAAACCCATTATTTAGTAAAGATTTTTGTTGCTGGGTTGTATTGAAGTGGAAAATGGAACAATTATTTTCCTTTTGTTTATGAAAATATTAATCTCTTCCGTAACGCCAACTATCCATCATATATCTATTTCTTTGTAGTGAGAATGAATGAACTGTTGCCTGTTAATGCCTAAAATTACATTCATACAATTTTATTATAAAAAAAAGTTCCACATAAACCATTTTGAAAAAAAAATTGTTTTGAAAAAATTCTATGAAATGAAAACAAAATCTCAAAAAATGATTTCTTGTTGAACGAACGAATGGTTTTGTCCAATAATGGCTAAAATAACTTTTATTCCATTTCAACTTTAAGAAAGGTCCCGCACAAACCACTTTTAATTTTTATTAAATAAAGTTATATAATATAAATTGATATATATGTTATAAAACGATGATAAAATTAGTGAGAAAAGCAAACGGTTTTGTCACCCATATACCCTGTTTTCAGTTAAATATTTGCTTACAGTGACTTCAAAAAAAATCTAAAGTTCTGAAAAATAAAAACTTTAAAAGCATTTTATGTGGAAGCTGTTTTCATCGAATCACTTTATAATTAAGATTTTAACCAATAAAAACTCATCTAAATATCATATAGGGGTTGTAAAAAAGTCATAACCCTAATATATACAAACTTTTAATAAAAAAAAACCTTCCAAAACCCTAAAATACACCTTCGGCTTATGTAGGTGTGGAGGCCTTGGCACCCTTAGTCTTCCCTCCCACAAGTGCATCAACCTCTTTAGCCCTGACCATCACAAATATGGACACTGACAACGAATCATCCAATGTTGCCGCCAGAAGCGAACAGTCACTAAGCGAGGGGACGATACTCTGGGACTGGACCACATTAACGACAGCTTAAACAGACATAGTTTGTTACTCCTCAACCTTATTGAGGAAAGCATCCCCTGATTCTCAAGGAAGAGAGCATCTTAAAACTAAGCGATTACATGCCACTTCCTTTAAGTTTGACTCTTTATTGGTTATCTTTACAAGTAGGGACGCATGGGCTGAGGTCATTTCTCCTTTGGACGGTCTGGCAATATACAAAGACGGTTCAAAAACGGCGCACAGTGTTTCCGCCGGCGCACAGTGTTTCCGCGTAAACAAAAATCAAAAAATGTGATGTTAGCTTTTACATATGTTTATGTTTTCTTCTTACAGTAAACACATCCGATACATCGAATCTGAAAGAATTTTGTCGATATGTACATCCATAACGAAGTTATAGCTCTTTAATGACATATGATGGCATAGGAATGAGAAATTTTAACTTTGGTCCATATCGGTTCATATTTGGATATAGCCCCCATATATATCTTTACCCGATTTTCGGTGAAATTGAAAAAGGGCTTAAGAAAAAATCCTGTGTTAAATTTGAAGGCTATTTTTCAAAAATTGAGCGATTTAGAACAAAATCGGTGAAAGATATATATGGAGGTTATATCCAAATCTGTCCCAATTTTTGCGAAATCAAATCAAAATCGGTAAAACTGAACAGTGGCCTGAGGAAACATCCCATGTTAAATTTGAAGGCTATTCATCAAAAATTGAGCGATTTATAGCAAAATCGGTGAAAGATATGTATATATGGGAGCTATATCCAAATCAGAACCGATATTAACGAAAATCGGTGAAATTACTCAGGGGTCTAAGAAAACATCACATATAAAATTGGAAGGCTATTCGATTAAAACAGACCGAGTTATAGCAAAATGGGGAAAAATATGTATATATGGGGGCTATATCCAAATCTGAACCGATTTTTGTGAAAATCGATAGAGCTTCTAAGGAGCCTAAGAAACTATCACATATTAATTTTGAAGGCTATTCGATCAAAATTGACAGAGTTATAGCAAAATCGGGGAAAGATATATATGGGGACTATATCCAAATCTGAACCGATATGGACACAAGTTGAAATTTTTCATTCCTATGCCCTTATAAGTACTTGTGCAAAAATTCATCAACCTAGGTCAACTCCTTCTATTTTTGTCCACTTTTGTATGAAAGCGGCAACACTGTGCGGCGTCTACTGCAAGAACCCACTAATTAAACACTCATACAAGCTTGACGATAGGTACAGCGTTTTCGAATCGGGCTTGTTGGTCTTGCTAACTGGAAAAGGCTTGAAGGTAGTCTTATAGGACCGGTGGTTATAAATGTCGATATTCAAGCGGCCCTCAAAGCTCTCAAGTCATAGATCATTAACTATTAAGCTGTGCTTGATTCCAGGAATGATCTGCATGACATACGTGATATCGTAAAGCTATGTTCGGTTTCGAGCCATAGTAATATGATGGGAAATGAGGAAGGGTAGCTCAGGAACTAGCTCGAAGTGACTCATCGACTTGGCAGTTGTCTGGCCACCAATGTGCTACTACATAGGCAAACTTCGTGAGATCTTCAGCAAGAGGGCACATCAAAGCTGACAGCCTAAACAGACATAGTTTGTTACTCCTCATGCTTATTGAGGAAAGCATCAACTGACTCTCAAGGAACCTGTTTGCAAGATATCCAAACGACCTCCATCCTCTCACATGATGAGTTAGGGATGAAAATCGCGATGAGACTTATAACGGGTCACTACAGAGTGAGATCCCCAACTTCGAAATGGATGGCAGTGGCATTGTCTTCTGTAGGCTATGTGAAAATGCAGAGGAGATAGAGACTGTCGTACAATTACATTGCAGCTGTCCATTGTTGCAAACAAGAAGACACCGAATACGGGGTAGATATAGATATTCTGACCTGTCTATCTAACATACATAGATGTCATTGTCCTACTCAACTTTGCCAAGCATCTATCCTGGTTTGGCAAGGGTCCATACCTAACATAATTCTCTTATATCTATTTCCAGTAAAGCAATTGGCAAACGATGCTGCTACAATCTGGCACTGAACTCATCTTCGTGTCTAATCCCAACGAGCAATAACCATAAACCTCATCGGGATGCATATACTTCTTCATCATAAAATCATCAAGCAACAACTCCTAACACTCTAACTGATAGTCATCTTTACCTAATCAACTTTACATATATATTCCTCTACTTCATCAACCTCATCATCATATGATTACATCACGAACCCCACATCTTCAACTCATCATAATTTTACCACAGCATTATCTTCAGATCTTTACATCATCTTCATCACCATCACGAAATCGGGTGTGTTTTTCATTTTTTTTTTTTTTGTTTTGAAGCAAAATCAAAGGAAATAATTGCTTTGTTCCAGAACCTGCAAGAAGTTACTATTTTTTACTACAATAACATATGCGCTTTTCCAAAACCTGCAAGAATCTAAAATTTTTTACTACGATAAAAATTTTTTCTTTATGTTATCGAAAAAAATAGTAAAAATTAGTAGATTCTTGCAGTACAGGAACAGACCAAATATTTCATGCGCACACATTTTCATTTCGAAGTACATAGAAGCCAAAAACTGTAGCGAGCATCGGTTCAATTGAGCTAAAGTGATTCCAAAGGATGTTGTCTAAGTTGGATCAATAGGCTACACGAATATTCACCGGCCTTATTGCTCGTGGGTTGGGGTGGGATCTTGCCAATGATCAACAACTAATTTTTCGCGAACTATCAGTTTTAATTTTTTTTTATTGCGTGCATTAAATTACGAAAGAAGACAAAAGACAGGTAGTTGAAAATCGAACAAAAAGAAAAGTAAATACCCATAGTCCCGTAAAAAATAGAAAGAAAGAGTTATTTCCACCATAGCTGGTTTATGACATGCATAGCTGGAAGTTGCATGTAGACCCTCCCTACCTGTTTACTATCAAGTCCAAAAACAGATCGAAATACTCATAGTAAACCCATATCCATTTCCTTACCCGTCTATTCCGAACCCCTACTGATATATATAGGGGCTATATCAACAAGTAAACCAATACTGACTGAAATTTCTGGGGACAGGTTTTGTAGCCCCAAGGAAGACTAAATACCACATTTCAGCCATATTGATAAGATAATGTGGCTAAAACCTTCAAAATATCGAAAATCGGGATGGACCTTTCTATGGGGTCTATATAGACACGTGGAACTATGCTTACAAATTTCGGGGAGAAAGTTTTGTAGACCCAAAGAAGACTAAATTTCAACTTCAGCCATTTTGGTAATATAGTGTGGCTAAAACATTCACAATACCGAAAATCGGGAGGCACCGGTTTATGGGGGCTACATCAAAACGTGGACCGATATTGCACATTTTCATGTATCTAAAATGTATCTATTTTTTAATCGAGTGGTACAGTTGGTCGAATAAATTTGCGGTCAAAAATTAAGCTACAATTCTCAAGGTCTTTGCCAAAAACATTGACCAATGTTCACAATTTTTGGTGGAAAAATTTTGGCTAGTGGGAACCTAAAATGTCAAATTACAGATTTCTCGGCAAAAAATTTTGTCAAGGGCTATACCCAAACATGTATACTTTACACCTAATAAAAGCGTGATCAAGATGGGAAATAAGTTGCATCTTAGCATCAAATCTGTCATAGGTGGTGAATATCATGCCCATACATGGAAATAGAATATATTACTGATGTTTCGATAAAAAATATAGTGGTAAAAGACCATCTATTGGATCACACGAAAAGCAACACCCAACACCAAGTGACAGAAATGATAGCACTTACCATAGTATGCGAAAACGAAACGAAACGTGCGAAACGTCTGACTTACCTGATCTCCAATCGTAACAGCTAAACTATGCACCGCAGCTACGAGGATATGAATTTTCATAAATGATTTTAAATAACTCCGAAAAATTGTTCGCAAATACACCTGATAAGTGTCTTCAAGATCCAACTGTTTGCATTTGGCCTATAGATTCATATCAGTATTACCAATAACTCTTACAGATTTGTATACATACATACCTTCAATTCAGTCCATCCAAATATAAAGTCTTTGAGATCTATTGAATTACGTAAACAAGTTTCACTACGTAACTTGTCAATGGATGCTCTCAACTCATCTGCAAGTCCTGCCATCATTTTTATTTCAAAATGTATGTACATATGTATCCGCTTTTTTGGAAAAATATTTTTAATATTTTTTTTTTAATATTTTTCAAAGCAACAATTGTCAAAATAGAAAAACATTTCAATTCTTGTCACCTTTTCCATGGTTGTCAGTGTTCCTAAAGCGGGACTATCAAATTGGCTTGTCCAGCCGATAACTCCTTCTGTACGTGTGTGCTTGATAAATGTGTAGCAAAGCATTCAATCAGCCTTCAATCTGCAACCGGAATCTTCAAATTTTCCTCTAAAAACGAATGAAATTAAAATGCTTTTTATTTCTTCACAAATATGTTTCTTCTGTTTTTCAAAATTGCTTTTTGACAATTTTAATATGGACTCAATCGGGCCACTCCTTCGGGTACCTCCCACACAAAAGTTCGGAAAAGTTCAGTTTAGGACCTGTTCTCGTATCACTTTGATTTTTGTTGTAACAACTTGTATTCACCGCCCCCCATACGACGGTACAAATTTCATCTGGATCTGCAGACTCGGTTCAAGATTTGGCCTTCGTAATATTTTGTCCAAACATAGTATAAATTCGAAGATAAGTTATATCGGTCCACACCTTCAGGTAACTCCCCCACCAAAGTTCAAAAATGTTCAGAAAAATTGTGCGCACGATAACTCTTGAATGGAGTGACCGATTTGGTCCATACTTTACACATCCTAATACCTGTGCCATATGTATATTAGGTTTGAATATGGACTATATTTGTCCACTCATTCGTGTACCTCCCACACAAAATTATGGATAAATTCACTTCAATACCTGCTCTCGAATCACTTTGATTTCTGTTGAAGTAACTTGCATTCGCTGCCTCAATTATGACGGTAAATGTTTTTTTCAGGGGCAAGTCCATACTTCTGAGAAAACAGCCCAAAAGGTGTCCAAACTTAGTTTCAGTTCGAAGATTGGCAACAACTTCCAATATTTAAAAAAACGCCAAGTGGCGTTGGACGAAACTAGTATTCTCTGCCCTTACCTAAAGTAAATCAATTTTAACTACCCCCACTTTAAAAACTTGTTGTTTTTAAAATTTGAAAACAACAAATCTGTGATTAAGCTGGGTCTTACTTTAAAAATAAAAAGTAAACACACACCACAACAAAACTGCCAAAGTGAATCTAAAAAAATGTCACTAAAATGGTATGCACGATATCCCTAGAACGGGGCAACCAAATTTATCCAAACGTTCGATCTTCTAATATTTTGTCCAAATTTAGTTAATTTCTAAAATGGCCGATATCGATCTTCTCTTTATGTTGCCTACCCCACAAAAGTTCTTAAAAAAAGTTTTAATTCATATAGGCTGAGAGTATATCTCTGATACTTGTTTACTTGTTTTGAGTTCATTTAGCCATGTCCGTCCGTCTGTCTGTCTGGCTGGAGCGCACGATAACTCTCGAATTTATCAACCGATTCCGTCCAAAATTTGTCTTTCTTACTATTTTGTCCAAACTTAGTTTAAGTTCAAAGATGGGTTATATCGCCCCACTCCTTCCGGTACCTCCCCCACAAAAGTTCGAAAATGTTCGGAAAATTTGTGAGCACGATAACTCTTGAAGGGAATAACCGATTTGGTCCATACTTTGCACATCGTGAACTTTCTACCTGACTTAGATGAGGTTCTAATATGAACTCAATCGCCCCCTTCTTCTGGTACCTCCCTCACAAAATTTCGGAAAATTTCAGCTTAGGACCTGTGGGTCTATTCTGTAACTTTTATCGATTGAAAGGTTGTTAAAATTTCTTTTGTTTTTGTAACAACTACAAAACAAACAAAGGAAATTGTTGTAAAATAAACAATGAGTGAAGTTGTTAAAAAGTTACAGAATAGGTACCCTGGGCCTATTCTGTAGCTTTTTAATGACAGTCGATATTGTTATTTTTTCGAGAAACTCATTTTAACAACATTATGAAAACAACACAAAAATAGTCGTTGTTAAAAAATCGACAAAAATTTTCAATATCCCAGATAGCATTTGGAAGACTGTTTTTTCAAAAATCACATTGAGGAGTCTTTTTAGAGTCCTCTTGGTGATCAAAAACTGATTAAGTCGCTTGTATGATCAGAAAGGGACTCGAAAGTGACTCCCTGTAGTGATTAAAAAGAGTTTAATTAAAAAATACAACAATAAATGTGTAGCAATCACAAATTAGTCATTGAAGTGTTTAAAATGTGACCATTTTTTGTTATTTATTGTCACATTTTGATCATCTGGAAGATTGAAAAGTGCTTAATCAAAAAAGGGTCATGCAGGTGTTTGAAAAGTGATTATAATTATGTACCTTCTGATCATATTTTGAACAGTTAGGTGATTAAAAACTGATTGCTTTGTTTTATTTTTATTTGGTTGTAAATAAAAAAATAAAATTCTCATATACACTTTCTACAAAATTTTGATATAAATGTAACGTATAATATTAAAGGTACAGACAAACACAACACAACAGGGTTTGCCAAGTGAAATGAAGAAGCAGTAAACTAACCACCAAGCAACATAAAGGATAATTAAAAGACATAACAAAGCAGAAAAGACTATAAAACAAAGGAAAGAAACAAAGAAGAATAAAAAGAAAATTTTTTTAATTTATTTCGTCTAACAAAAAGACTCATAAATGACTCCCTAAAGACTCATAAATGATTATAAACATGACTCTAAAAAGACAACAAAACACAAATAAATGATTGAAATACGACTCGAAAAAGACTCATTTGTGATTTGTTTAGAAGAGTCGCCTGAGGTTATGTTTTCCTACCGACAAAGGAGTCATTTATGATCAGAAAATGAGCTCGTATTCTAGCTTTTTAATCGTGCAGTCGGATCAAAAAAGACTCGAATTTGATTAAAATTTTCAAAAAATGCTGACTGGGATTGGATTTGTCTTTGGTTTGTGTGTATGTTTTGTTTATGAATACATTCAAAATTGAAACCTTTTGAAAGTTTATCGACAATTTGTCTACATTTTTGCAGAATAGCACAATCGTTACTGCAAACAATTTTTGTCGGATTGTTAAAAACTTACAGGATAGGCCTACTGCTCTCGTCTCGCTTTAATTTTTGTTGTAACAACTTGTATTCACTACCACCCTTAGTTTAAGTTCGAAGATAAGCCATATCTACCCTCAGTCTACCCTCACCCGGACACGTAAGGAGATGGTATAAGAGAGAACCCCTAGATCAACGAGCCTATCAGGCTTGAATATCATTCACACCGATGCAGTCGCACAGGCAGTACAGAGATGCCGGTTGAATGCCGTGGAACCACGTCGCCCTATACCGGCACATTTCGGGTGGAATGTTACATACCCCTATCAAAAACTTGATACCAAATATCAGCTAATATAAATACCAAATGTCAGTCATTTTGATTGAGCAGTAACCTTCAAAATACGGAAAATAGGGAGGTACTATTCTATGAGGGCTATATGAAGGCATAGACCTATTCGGACAAATTTCAGGTGGAAAGTTTTATACCCTCAATGAAGACTTAGTACCAACTTGCAGCCATTTCGGTGTTATAATGAGGCTAAAACCTTCAATATACCGAAAATTCGGATATACCGTTCAAATTTCTGAGGGAAATTTATGTAGCCCAGAAAAAGACTAAATGCCAAATTTCGGCCACTTCGGTGGAATGAGGCTAAAACTTTAAAAATACCGAAAATCGGGCGGTACCGTTCTATGGGAGCTATATGAAGACGTTGACCTATACCGACCAATTTCAGGTGGAAAGTTTTATACCCTCAACGAAGACTATGTACCAAATTTTAGCCACTTCGGTGTTATAATGAGGCTAAATCCTTCAAAATACCGAAAATTGGGATGTGCCATTCCATGGGTGTACATCAAAACGTGGACCGATACCGATAAATTTTCGGGGAGAAAGTTTTGCATCCCGAAGGAGGACGAAATATCAAATTTTAGCCATTTTGGTAGGCTAAACCCTTCAAAAATACATAAAATTGGGAGATATGGTCCTATGGGGGCTATATGAGAGCGTGGACCTATAGCGACAAGTTTCAGGTGGAAAGTTGTATACCCCCAACGAGGACTCACTACCAAATTTCAGTCATTTCGGTGGGATATTGAGGTCACAACCTTCAAAATACCGAAAATGAAGAATCACCGTTCTATGGGTGCTATACTAAGGCGTGGACCTGTACCGACAAGTTTCTGGGGGGAAGTTGTATACCCCCAACGGAGACTAAATAAAAAGATATCAGCCATTTCTGAGGAATATTGAGGCCACAACACCAAAACACCGAAAAGCGGGAGGAAAGTTTTTTGGGGGCTATATAAAGGCCTGGAGCTATACCAACAAATTTCCGGGGGAAAGTTTTATACCCCCAAGGAAGACTAAATACCAAACTTCAGTCATTTCGGTGGCTAAAACCTTCAAAATACCGAAAATCCCAGATATCGGCCTATGGGGGCTATATCAAAACGTGGACCTATATTAACATTTTATGGTAGAAATGTTTCTTAGCCTCTGGAAACACAAAGTTATAACGGATTCTTCGGTCAAATGGGACAAGTATCTTAAAAATTCCTTAAAACGGCGACGCGTCACGCGTCACTTTGTATGGGGGCTATACGAAAACGTGGACCTACATAGCCCGCTTTCAATACCAAAAGTCCTACTTACATATAAAATATTTTACAAAAAATTTCGTCGGACAGACTGACGGGGTCTATAATGATTATTTTGAGTAGTTACAACTGGAATGACAAACTTAATATACCCCCCATCTTATGGTGGAGGGTATAAAAATATTAAATGTCGTACGGAATTTGACACTAACATTACAGCACAGTTCATTTAGTTGGATATTAATGTTACATTATATTGTTCTACCATGGGTAAAACCATAACTCCAATATTTCGAAAAAGTAGAAATGGGCGGAACTCGTAACGTCTACTTTAGTTACTTCCCAATATACATACACTTTAAAACGCGAATACATGTGTCTCATATTTTTAACCCTACTTTCATAATCTAGTAGGGTTTCCCATAATTGTGGAAAATAATGTATTTAGTTGCACAGTGTAACCCAACAGGTATTGCATTGTTATACGATCAATGCTGTCATCCCACCAAAAAGCAAAGGTGTGCCACCAACTTACCGCTGAATGCACTGAAATTTTAACCACGTTAGTCAGGGTTCTATAAGACTATCTGTAGCACATTTGCAAATGAGTTTTAATTTTTTTAAAAACATACTCCTGCACACTTCTTATGCAATTTCCCAGAATAATCTATTACAAATTAATAAAAAATGTCAATTAAAAATCTTGTATTATCAATATACAGAGTATTTATTGGAACATTTTAGTTCCACTTGTATTTAATAATATTAATTTAACACTTAATGAATAAATTAAAAAAACACGTTTCATATTTATAAAATCGCAGTACGAATTCGTACTCATACATTAATCACAAACATTTGTGATCCACAAAAAGAAAAACAGGCAATTCTTATGTTTTTTCCAAAACCCGGATTGACAAAGAAAAAGGCTTCTGAACAATTTGAATTGATATTTTTTCCAATTTAGTCTCCACATAGAAGGGTGTTTACAACCACCATTACCCACAATTATGATGGTGCCGTATTTTCTGTTGTCTCATTTGTACTCATTTCTGGTATGAAATTTAAATTTTCATCGATGCCCACAAAATATGTGGGAATATCTCCACGGCCCTTGACATATGTCATGCCTCGGAAATTGCATTTAATATTGAACGTACGTAGAATGTCTGCCGTTTCTTCGGTGACCTGAATGCGTCCCTGTATACCGGTGGAATCCATGCGTGATGCCATATTAACAGCATTACCCCAGATATCATAATGTGGCTTGGATGAACCAACCACACCGGCCATAATAGCACCATTGCTAATACCTAAAAATACGTATGCACAATTAAAATCATCACTGACATGCATATCATTTAGACTACCTACCAATTCTCAGCATTCCATTGTCACCGCTGCCATCTTCACATTGTAAATTTTCAACATTAAACGAATGCATTGTCCTCATAAGCTGCAGCGCAAATTGGGCCATAACATGCACTACATTCGATTGATTTGGTGAGCTAATTTTGCGATTTTTCTGATTGCTTGCATTCAACGCATTGTTATGACCTTCGTATTGATTAGATGCTGATGCCGAAGTTGAGGGTCCCATATCTAGCTGATTTCGTGAGTGTCTCACTGGTGTGCGACCATTACTATCATAATGGCTGCGTCGTCCATTTAACAGCAGCGAAGAATTACGAAAATTTCCCTGAGTGTTGACATTTTCAGAACGTGCCAAATCTAAACCACATGCCGCCATATATGTCCAACCGGCAACTTTAATTTTTTCCACTTTAAACATACCCTCCGATTCGAATAGTTTAAGCTTAAAAGACAACTCATTGAGGTTTAAGAAGAAATTTTAGCAAATCCATTTCTTTCAACTTACCACCTCATCAAAATCACAAATAATTTCATTCAACACCCTCAAGCCCACGTTGTCAATATCGTAATTTTTGATTGTTGCAAACATAACGGCGACATTGTCGTATTCCTCATAATAGAGCTCATTTTTCATTTGCTTCGAAATATAAATATCCGCTAAAATAAAAATGGAATAAAAGAAAGATTTCTATTATCACGTTTCAATGAATAACGGTTACAAAGCACAAACATTATCAACATAGGTTCATCTTTTGGTATAGCCCACATACAACATTTTAGGTTTTTTGAGGATTTTAGCTGCATTTTCGACCGAACTACCTGTAATTTGACATTTGAGGTACGCAGTAGCCACAACATTTCACCACCAAAAATTGTAAACATTGGTTAATTTTTTTGGTATAGCCCCATATGACGGTACCTCCCGATTTCAGGTATTTAAAAAAATAGCTAATTCTTTGACCGAACTACCTGTAATATTATATTTGGTGATCCCAACGGTCACAACACGTCTCAACAAAAATTGTGAACATAGGGCCAATTTTAGTATAGTCCCCACATTACATTACCTCCCGATTTTCGGTACTTTAAAGATTTTAGCTACAATTTTTTACCGAACAATCTGTAATTTGATGATCCCAACGGTTATAAAACTTATCCATAAAAATTGTGAACATAGATCTAAAAATTTTAACTGAAGTAGCTGTATTTTGGCATTTGAGGTTCCTTCTGGTCGAATAACTTCTCCACCAAAAATTGTCAACGTAGGTCTATGTTTCGGTGTAGTCCATATATAACGTACCCCATGATTTTAGATATTTTGAGGTTTTTAGCTACAATTTTTACATTTGGACATTTGAGGTTCCCAGAGACCACTACTCCTCTCCACCAAAAATTGTCTATTGAGATCCAAATTTTGATATAACTCCCATATAACGGTACCTCCCGATTGTAGGTATTCTAAAGATATAAGCTAAATTTTCTGGCTGAACTACCTGTAATTTGACATTTGGTGTTCCTAACGGTCACAAAACTTCTACACCAAATATTATCAACATAGATTCCTGTTTTGGTATAGCCCCCATATAACTGTACCTTCCGATTTTCGGTATTTTGAGGATTTTAACTACAATTTTTAATGAAGTAGCTGTATTTTGACATATAAGGTGCCCGTTATTACACACACCTCTCCACCAAAAATTGTCGACATTAGTTCATGGTTTGGTATTGTCCCATAGAACGATACCTCCGGATTTTAGGTATATTGAGGATTTTAGCTCCATTTGTTGATCGAACTATCTGCAATTTAACATTGGAGGTTTCTAGTGGTCAAAAAACTTCTCCACCAAAAATTGTTTATATTCACACAGAAAAATATATGTTAGAAATATGTTTCGCTCCAAACAAATATTTGTTTGGGACTGGTTGCAAACAAATATATGTTTGGATCCAAACATAATTTGTTTGTGTCCAAACAAATATATGTTTGCAACATTTTGTAACATATCTCTCAATTTTATTTGTTTGGGTATCAACATATTTTTATACCCTCCACCATAGTATGGAGGGTATATTAAGTTTGTTTTTCCGTTTGTAACGCATTGAAATACTCATTTGCGACCCTATAAAGTATATATATTCTTGATCAGGGTAAAATTCTGAGTCGATCTGTGCACGTCCGTCCGTCCGTCTGTGGTAATCACTCTAGCATCCACAAAAATGGAGATAGGACGCTGAAATTTTGGGAAAATGCGTCTTTTGTTTGCAGGCAGGTCAAGTTCGATGATGGGCTATATCGGTCCACGTTTTGGTATAGCCCCCATATAACGGTACCCCCCGATTTACGGTATTTTGACGTTTTTAGCTACATTTTCAGACCGATTTAGCTATAATTTGACATTTAGGGTTCTTTAGTGTCAAAAAACTTATATAACAAAACTTGTGGACATAGGTCCACGTTTTGGTATAGCCCCCATATAACGGTACCCCCCGATTTACGGTATTTTGAAGTTTTTAGCTACATTTTCAGACCGATTTAGCTATAATTTGACATTTAGGGTTCTTAAGTGTCAATAAACTTATATGTCAAAAGTAGCCCTCATATAACGGTACCCCCCGATTTACGGTATTTTGACGCTTTTAGCTACATTTTCAGACCGATGTAGCTATAATTTGACATTTAGGGTTCTTAAGTGTCAATAAACTTATATAACAAAAGTTGTGGACATAGGCCCACGTTTTGGTATAGCCCCCATATAACGATACCCCCCGATTTACGGTATTTTGCCGTTTTTAGCTACATTTTCAGACCGAATTAGCTATAATTTGACATTTAGGGTTTTTAAGTGTCAATAAACTTATATAACAAAAGTTGTGGACATAGGTCCACGTTTTGGTATAGCCCCCATATAACGGTACCCCCGATTTACGGTATTTTGAAGTTTTTAGCTACATTTTCAGACCGATTTAGCTCTAATTTGACATTTAGGGTTCTTAAGCGTCACTAAACTTATATAACAAAAGTTGTGGACATAGGTCCACGTTTCGGTATAGCCCCCATATAACGGTACCCCCGATTTACGGTATTTTGACGTTTTTAGCTACATTTTCAGACCGATTTAGCTATAAATTGACATTTAGGGTTCTTAAGTGTAAATAAACTTATATAATAAAACTAGTGGACATAGATCAATGTTTTGGAATAGCCCCCATATAACGTTACCGCCAGATTTCAGGTATGTTAAGTCGCATTTCTAAACCGAATTAGCTATAATTTCATATTTAGGGTTCTTAGGGACCAAAAAACTTATATTCGAAAAAATTATGAACATAGGTACATGTTTTGGTATAGCCCCATATAACGGTACCTCGGGGATACCGAAATCCCCATATAACGGATTTTCGGTATTTTGAGAATTTTAGCTACAAGTTTTAACCGAATTATCTGTAATTTGAACATTTGACATTTGAAATTCTTAGTGGCCACCACAACTCTCCACCAAAAATTGTCAAGAAAGGTCGATGTATTGATAAAGCTCCCATATAAAAGTACCTCCCGATTTTCAGTAATTTGATGATTTTAACTACAATATTAAACCGAGCTAGCAGTAATTTGACATTTGAAGTTCTTAGTGGTCACAACACCTCTCCATAAAAAATTGTCAACATAGGTCCATGTTCGGATATAGCTCCCATATAACGGCACCTCCCAATTTTCCGTAATTGGCAATTTTAGCTAAAATTTTTAACCGAACTAACTGTAATTTGACATTTGAAGGTTGTAGTGGTCACCACACATCTGCATCAACAATTTTCAACATAGCCCCAATATAACGATACTTCCCGATTTTCGGTACTTTGAGGATTTTACTTAAAATGTTTAACCGAACGTAGGTCCATGTTTTGGTACGGCCCCAAAACAAACCTCCCGATTTTCCGTACCTTAGCTTTATTTTTTGGACGAACTTTCTGTAATTTCAAAAAAAAAATTGTTCATTTTTTAAATTAATTTTTCGTTAGAAACGAGCTTAATGACCTAATGATGCGAGTGAAAAAGGGAAGCCGACGATAGGAACCCACACAACCACCACTATGTGACATGCATGTTTCGCCTTCAGTAAAGGCTCCTCAGACATATCGGCTGTGGGGCGGCTTCGATATCATCCAACTTTTTCTCTTTCAAACGCAATTTTTACAACGCTGAATATTTGTTCAATCATTGTATGGCTTTCATGTTCATTTAAGTTCATATTTTCGTATAGCCCACATACCTCCGAACTAGATGTTAATGACATTTGAAGTTCCCACGTTATGTACCGATTTTCGGTATTTGAGGATTCTAGCTACAATTTTTAACCGAATTATGAGTTATTTGACATTAAAGGCTCCCATCAAAAACTGTCAACATAGGTCCAAGTTTTATTATAACCCCTATATAACGGTACCTCCCAATTTCTAGCCCACCAAAAATTGTCAACATACATAGTTAGATATAGGCACCATAAAAAAGGGCCTACCGAATGAAACATTTTATGTACATTATCTGACATTTGAACGTACCCACTTAATGTTGGGGACAAGAATGAAAACTAATTATTCCATTTTAGTTCAGAATATTTTATGGTGGAGGGTATGAAAAGTTCGGCCCGGCCGAACTTAACGCTTTTTTACTTGTTTTATGTTAGAACATATTTTTTATGGGTGGAGAGAGGATCTTTGCCAAAGAGAGTAATAATAAAGAGCTGTGTGTATGGTATAATAGAAGACGTAGAAACGAAGAAGGGGGCTTTGGTGCAGTGTATGCGACAAACACGTGTGTTTCTTGTTTTGTTGTTGTTAACCAACGTAGCAAGCGAAGAGGAAAAGAAAAATGATGTGAATTACCTTGTCTTTTTTCTTCAGTTTTTTTTTTTTTTTTTGTAAATACCATCGTTGAGTAAAGACGGTAAAGTGAGTAAATAAATCAGTGTTTTGTGTTTTCTTAAAGGAATGGTGCTTTTTAGTAAATTAAATGCCCAATACATTTTATAATTGAATCAAAAAGGAGAATGAAAATATTTTATTGGACAAGGAAGAAATCGCATTTAATATTGGTAATTGCATACATACATGTGTATATTTGAAATATGGTACATCCATATTTATTTATTTATTCAATAAACAACCACCATTTATAAACGTGTGTATATGATAGAGATAGCCAGTGAGCTCTTACTGAGAGCAATTGAGCATACATTTCAATGTGTTTTACATTGAAATTTACGCTCCCTTGCTCTCAGTAAGCGTCCACTGGTGCATGTGTTTTTGTTTTTTATTTTTGTGGCTTTTGGGTTTGTATTTGTTTGCACCCAAACATATAATTTGTTTGCACCCAAACATATATTTGTTTGCAGGACCCAAACATATGTTATGTTTGGGACTGATTGCAAACAAATATCTGTTTGCTACAAAATATGTTTGGGACATATGTTAGAGAGGCGTTTTTTTCCTCCGTGTAGGTCCATACATTGATATAGGCCCCATAAAAAGTTTGCGCCCAAATAAAGATATTTTGAAATACATTTTCTGAACCAATTTAGGCACTTCAGAAATATATGAACTGAAAAGCACACTAATTTTTCCAGTTTAGTTCAGAATATTTTATAGTTCGGGCCGCTCCAACTTCAAGATTTTTTACGTGTTCTGCTTAATATGGCTCTGAGTCTATCTCCGGTACTAGGAATGTGGCTGTGGCTTCGATGGGTTGTAACCACAAAGGAGTAAGTTGAATAAGTTTGACAGGGAAGTTGAAATGGTACAGTGTGTCGTGTCGAAATTTTGATTTTGACAATTCACAATTTTTTCCCCTTCGCTAAGGACAGGATGATTGGGTTCTTAATGATCCCACAAAAACATATGCTGATCGGTTTATTCGTTATCGAGCTACAGCGCCGCAAACTGCCTTAGCAAAAACAGTGTTTCGTATGCGGTCATTTGTCAGAACACTGTGCAATATTTTTCAACAACAAACAACCGTGCGGTATTCAGATGCGATCCATTTCTCACATTTTAACTGCATCCGGATGCAGTTCAATCAGATTCGTGTAAAATGCACTCCAATTCCTTACATTTTAATCGCATTCGGATGCGATCCAACGATTGGCATCCATTTCTCACATTTTAACAGCATCCGGATGAAGTCCAAATGAAGTCGTGAAAAAAGCACTCCCTTCGTTACATTTTATTAGCAGTTGTTAGAGGTCCCTACAACTTCATAAGTCAGTTTATACACCCCTACAATTCGTCCAAAAACACAAAAAAAAACATTTCCAACAATTTTTTATAAAAGATCAGTTCCTTTACGTGCAAGAATCTTTAAGTTTTGTCACGTTTTACTCGAAAAGTGTTCCTTTTGCTAATTTTGCCACTGTTATCATTTTTAAAAGTAAAAGAACCGACCAAAAATAAAATAATTTGTGAACTTTTGCGGTAACTCATGAGAAAAAAATGCCTAATAGAGTGCCGCTGCCGCTAGATCTTAAATGGTGATGGGAACACAATATAAAAACCGCTTTAGCAGATGAAGCAAGAACAGTTCAGCTTGGATTAAATAGAGAACGGAGGAAACAAACTCAATTGCGATTGAATTTAATGAAGCAATTTCATAATTTGTATTAATGTAAGTCCATATTAGTATTAGGCAATTTTCCTTGCGGCAATTGTCAGTTTGATGGAGAGAGTTGAGGTATATGGTAACCCTCTCAACACCCTTTAAATTATTTTTATTTTTTTTTTTTTGGAATACTTTGCAATGGCTTTCATTTGTATTGCATCTTTGAACTGAATAAAAACACATTCCGACGAATGCCTTTAAATTCACATCCAAAGCAGTGCATCAGAACACGTGCTTTGTATGCAAATTGGACTGCATCCTTATTTGCATACTATTCTACCATTAAGGGTTAGTTAAAATGCGATTCCAAAGAGTTAGTTAAAATGCAATGCCAAAGGGTTAATTAAAACGCAGTGCTAATGGAGTGCATCTTTCAGTAGTCACGCTCTTTGAAAAATCATGAGTGAAAATGCATAATTTGATGCACTTCCAAATCACTTGAAAATATTATTTAACTGCATCTTTGGAGGCAAACTTTTTTCTGGATAATTACCATAGAAAATTTGAGGCCCCAGTGGCACTTGATAACATATTCCGATTTTGCTCAAACTTTGCCAATCTTAAAATCTAACAAAACTAAACTAAACTGCCACACAAAAAATCCGACATCGATTTTTTTTAAAACCACCGTAACCCCCATACATGTGAGCTATGCCATTTTCAGTGTTTTAACTTTTTGGTTTTTTGTATGTATATCAAGGCTGCTCAAAGGACGCACTTCTCTTGTCGGTGCCCAGCAAAATGTTCGATGCCAAAGATGACATTCAATCATGGGTGCAAGTGATCTAGCATGTCATCTTTTTAGCATCTTCATCGATGAATTTTATATGAGCGTGGACCCCAAAAGATGACGTTCTTTTCTGGATCCTAAGCATGTCATTTTAACCAATGCGTTGGCATGTCATTTCCACCAATGATTTGACATGTCATTTTCACCAATGCTTTTACACGTCATTTTCACCCATGCTTTGACATGTCATTTTAACCAATGCTTTGGCATGTCATTTCCACCAACCCCTTGGCATGAAATTTTCATGTCTTGTTTGGAAAATGGAAATGCTGTATTGAAATATGGTTTTCATGAAAAACAAAACTCTTTATTAATTCAAACGAATTCATGAAATAGCTACAATTAATTTATCAGTTTAGTTTTTCAAAAGTTTACATCCAAAATTGCAATGTAATCACCACCGCTGCAACACAAAAGATTACTTCCTCCGTTCTCCACAACTGATATTCTTTCATCTTACAAAAGGTTTTTTCAATTATCTTCCCATAACCAGTTCAGATTTCAACATGGACTCCAAATGCACTCCTTTAAGTATTTTTATTTCGTAAATTACTTTTATTTTATAATTTTGTTATTTTATAACAACATTTTGGTAATTTATACTCTTTTGTTTAGTGACGGAAATATGTAGGGATCTACAACCCGGCTTGCTTTAGGGATCTCTAAGAACAAAATGTAACGAACGGGGAGGAGAGACTTTTTATGGAAAATACCATTTATGCTTAATTAATTTATTTTTAATTGTTTCTTTCCAAAAGTAGTTTCTTCTTTATTTTCAGATTCTTGTTCCTTTTCGTTCCGGACTTTTTTTTTTCAAATTCCAAGAAGCGAGATTTGATTGATTTCATTCTATGTCAGATTTAGAACAGACAAGGGAACTTTTAAAATAGCAATGTGTGCAGTCCGATTCTATTTTTAGCTCGATGGTTGGGACTTCATATAACACCAATTGTTTAGAAATTTTAGTTGTTTGATATGCAGGAAATGTAAGACAACATCACGACGACAGTTCTAACAACTTTGGCCTGTTCCAGAAACTGCAAGAATCTACTTATTTTTACTACGATATCAATTTTTCCTTTGTGTTATCGGAAAAAATAGTAAAAATTAGTAGATTTTTGCAGTACTGGAACATACCAAAATGAAAATAAACAGGTGTGTAAATAAAAACACAAACATCATCTCTATTGGATCGATGGAATGGGTACAAATGCTGATGAAAAGATCGGATCTTTCACGACTTCCTTGGCATTGGTTCAAATCCTAATGAAAAGATCGGATCTTTCACGACTTCCTTTGAACCAATGCAAAAGATGACATGAAATCACGTCATCGCAAAGAACCCCTTCCGTCAAATTTTGCTGGGATTGGATTTCGTAAATGTAAACTTAGCATTAGGCAATTTTCCTTGCGGCAATTGTCAGTTTGATGGAGAGAGTTGAGGTATATGGTAAGTAACCCTTTGCCTCTCAACACCCTTTAAATTATTTTTATTCTTTTTTGGAATACTTTGCAATGGCTTTCATTTGTATTGCATCTTTGAACTGAATAAAAACACATTCCGACGAATGCCTTTAAATTCACATCCAAAGCAGTGCATCAGAACACGTGCTTTGTATGCAAATTGGACTGCATCCTTATTTGCATACTATTCTACCATTAAGGGTTAGTTAAAATGCGATTCCAAAGAGTTAGTTAAAATGCAATGCCAAAGGGTTAGTTAAAACGCAGTGCTAATGGAGTGCATCTTTCAGTAGTCACGCTCTTTGAAAAATCATGAGTGAAAATGCATAATTTGATGCACTCCAAAGCACTTGAAAATATTATTTAACTGCATCATTGGAGGCAAACTTTTTTCTGGATAATTACTATAGAAAATTTGAGGCCCCAGTGGCACTTGATAACATATTCCGATTGTGCTCAAACTTTGCCAATCTTAAAATCTAACAAAACTAAACTAAACTGCCACACAAAAAATCCGACATCGATTTTTTTTAAACCACCGTAACCCCCATACTTGTGAGTTATGCCATTTTCTGTGTTTTACTTTTTGGTTTTTTGTATGTATATCAAGGCTGCTCAAAGGGCGCACTTCTCCTGTCGGTGTGTGTCAATTTGCTCACTCACACAATTGAAAAAGAGAGCTTTTGTTTTTGAAATGAAAATTTTCAATACACACATTTTTTTCATTACACAAGACAACCCAAAAAACCAACATTACTCGAACAAAACATCATCTTTGAATTATAAATTCTTGTGTAGCCACTGGAGAATAAACGAAACTTGATTCTCTTGAAAGTAATAAATGTGTATGCCAGGGACGTAGCCAGGATTTCATTTCGGGGGGGGCCCACCTGACCAAAATTTTGAAAGTTCATGTTAGCGAAAATTCCTTATTTAGCAATGATTTAAACCTTATTTTATACTTATATTACTGATGAAATAATTTTCATTACTATTTTTTAATTAAAATGACATAAGACTTCTGGACAATTTCCCCTTGTTTTCAGAACTTTTTTGACAATATATCAGAGTTAATATACATATATCAAAAACTATGGATATATTAATAATCACATATACTTTTGGGTGTATCATTTATCAAATAACCCACAACTACAGTGAATGTAATGTAATTCGGTGATATAACGTTGGTAAGACCAAAAGAAAAAGTATACAATCGGAAAACCTTAGAAATACATATCTTAACATTAAATTTTGTTGTTTACATGGAATGTTGAGGACGTTTTCTTTGTTTACTACTTCACAAAAGTTCAAAATCACGACTTCAATTTTCCACTCCAATTTTATTGAGTAATTTATGGAAGGAAAATGGGATTAGTAGAGAATTGATTTATGCAGATTTATGTCGCCCAATCGTGCATCTGTCAATCGACTATTTTGGCGTCCAATCGTCGGACTTTTCTTATAGAAATTCTGGATTCCTATCGTGGATTTTATCATAAATAAATAATAATTAGTTATAAGTAAAAGTATAAAATAAATAAATTATTATATAAAATTATTATATAAATAAATTATAGAGACCTCTCTGGAAGCGCTTTGCTTTTTGGCAATAATTGTTCTCGGGTCCCCTATTAGTACAATACAAGTTTTTGTCAGGGACAAGTCCATACTTCCAGAGAAAATGGCCCGAAAGCTGCAAGGAACACCTACGGCCATCATGTGGCTGGTGCGCACGACAACTTTCGAACCGGATATGGCTTTGGTCCAAACATTGTTTATAGCAATATTTCTGCGAGCCTTATATAAAGTTCGTAGATGGTGATTTTCGGTCGACACCTTATGGTATTTACACCCCCCAAAAAGTCTAGAATTTTAGCAACAATGGTATGTGCGATTTGTTTTTTGTGCGAACGGAGCAACAGATTTGTCCCAAACTTGGTTTTAGTACTATTTGGTCCAAACTTAGTTTTAGCTCGAAAATGAGTACATCCCGACAAACCTTCAAAATAGTTGTTTAATGCAGTTTAAGGTCGGTATTCCTTGTGTTTAGAGCGGTATTATGTTTTTGGTGGTCCATATTTCTGAAAAAAACTGAAAATTATACTGTGACGCACTGAAATGACTGGTGGGCGCAATATATTTTAAAAGGAATGACTTCCAAAATAAGATCTACTTCCAAAATGAACTATGTCGGTCCGGTCTATTTCTTCAGGTACCTCTTCCGTAACATTTGTGATCAATGATAAAATCCCTTTTTATACCCTATACCACAATGTGGAAAAGGGTATTATAAGTTTGTTTTGGTAAAAATTCATGTAACACCGCGAAATATTCGTCGGAGACCCCCAATGTGGTATACCAATCTTCATATCTCGACGAGATAAAGCGATTTTGAGATGTGTGTCCGTCCGTCAGTCCGTCCGTCTGTCCATTATAAATTGTAAACACGCTCCAGGCCGCAATTATGGACCGATCGTCACGAAATTTTGTATGGAGGTCGGGTTCAGATCAGAATAGATCCCTATTCTTATTGGTGATGATCGCGAAATATTTAGCGGGTGAAATGGACCAAAAACATAATATTTATCCAATTTTCTAGCGGCTCTGTAGGTCTCAATAATAGTCCGATCAACGCGTAATTTTAAATAAGGTAAGAGTATATCACAAAGGAGAAGCCTGCAATTTGAGATGGCGATCGGATAATATTTAGAGGGTTAAATGGACCAAAACTTTTGTGTGAAAATTGTGAAAATTTTTAATATACAGCTTATATCTTAATTCCTTGAAGTGACATTCCGGACAAGTGAGATATACTTGAAAGTGGAACGCTTGACCTTTCAATTGATGCCAATTATGTTGGTGTGCATGATCAGATAACAGAGTTACAGCCTAATATATTCCGTTATTTGTTTGTAGTGTAATAATAAACTCGCTAGAAGTCGCAATTATACATCAATAGTCACGAAATTTTGCACCGGGTAAGAGTATAGGTCGAAAAAGATGCCTACAATTTTGAATAATGATCTGATATTCTTTAGCGGGTGAAATGGGTCATTACTTTTGTATGAAAAATATAAAAATTTAGTTTTGGTCGATATTTTAATTCCTTGAGGACATATATATTTCTCAAAGTAGCCTACATATGGGAAAAAACTACTGACCTTTCCTCTGATGTAAATTGCAATAAAGTGTTTGCTAAATAACGGGCCTACTGCCTAATATATAATGGGTTCTGTGTAGAGAACCACATTTTTATCCCATGCTACATATTGTCTCTCCAAAAGTTTATGTAACACCGCGAAATATTCGTCCTAGACCCCTCATTTGGTATGCCAAAATTTATATCTCTACGAAATAAAGCGATTTAGCGATGTGTGTCCGTCCATTAAAAATTGGAAACAAGCTTAAGGCCGCAATTATGGACCGATTGTAACGAATTTTTTAAGGAGGTTGGGTTCGGGCCAGAATAGAAATGATTAGTTTTTGGTGATGATCGTGAAATGTTCAGGGGATGAAATGGACCAAAAACAAAATTTTACCGGCTCTGTAAGTGTAAATAATAACCCGCAAAATTTTAAACAAAGTTTGAGTTTATGATGAATTAGAAGCGTACAAACCAACGTGAAGATCAGATAATACTTAGCGGGTTAAATGGACTGAAACTTTTGTGTGAAATTGGTAAAAATTTCAATAACGTGGCGGTTAAACTACGGAAGTAGTGCGTTTTATTACATTTTAGTTTGTGTGAACTAAATTTTCCTTTCCTGCTACAAAAATGTCTTTGTCACGCTAGATAACTTTTTGGTTTTGGTCGTAAGTATTATACATTACATCTCTGATATTTGATAATTAAATTTTCACAATCATTGAAAAGAAGTTACATGGAGAGCGATTGTCCAGGGATAGTGGTATAGGGTATCCCATGGTCGGCTCCGTCCGACTATAGATTTTTCTTACTTGTTTGTTGGTGAGTTCATACGTCCGAAATGGCTACAATATTCTGAAAAACTTCTAATATGTACATAGCTTTGGGTAAAAGTATTTTAGTTGTGTAGCCGCTATTCGATCTGTCCATAGATTAAAGTTTCAGTTCACACAGGCTCAGGGTGTATTTGTCCGTTGTTGAGATCTTGACGAATCTGAATCTGTTTTTGCGATCAGTTTTTTTCTTTTTTGATTTCCTTTGTCGTTATAAGGTCCTCTGCTAAAGAAGGTAAAAGGAACAATTCTAGAAATGTGTATCCATTGAAAGTACTTCCCAAAATACAATTAAAAGAGTAATCGACAGAAAAATCCCTGAAGATGAAATTCAATGTAAAAATAAATAAAATATAAATATTGACCTCTATCTCAATAATCTTGATTTAATTAACACTCGAAAGGTCGAACAAAACATAAAAATAAGACAGAAAATCCTTTTTTTTGTACAATAGACATTTACTAATTTGTAGGAAGAGACTAGTTTCAAATAATCTCAACGGACGACACTGCGGTGGAATATAAATTATATCATAAAAAATGGTTGATATCTTTTTTTTTGCAAATTTCAAACATAATGAAGAACACTGTGGCACAAAATGGAGGTGAAAATCTGGGGCAGAGATAATTCTTGGTGAGTATATTAAGAATCCCGAAGGACAGATCCTCCGCGAATCGAACTTCCGAGTTATGGCGTGGTGAAGTTTCTGCTGAAGACCTTGTAAGGCATCTGAAATTAGCGTTATATCTTTGTTAACTTTTGTTTTAGCTTATTTATGAATAGGCATGTCTTCAGTCAAATCGAATGAGGATTATTTTCGTAGAACATTTTGACCTTCTAACTCGCTTCGTTCGATGTCCTTTTCGTCTCTTATTTTAAGAACGACTATAAAAGTATCACAAGATGAAGTTTTTCTGCTTCGAAATGTTCTGCACAAATGTCGCTCAGAAAATTTTTGGTACGACTCTCATTGACAACTAATCGATTTTGTCGCGATTTCATGGTTATTTTTGACATTAACCCGGTTTTGTTCAGAAAAAGACTAACTATATTTTGTTTTTTGTATATTCGTTATTTATTGGTTGTTCGAATATACAGAATATACAAAAACACATGTATGTAAATGCCAAAAATTACCAAGAAAACGCGACAAAATCGATTAGTTGTCAATGAGATTCGTACTTAAAATTTTCTCAGCGAAAATTCGACTTACGGCGGATCTGTCCTTCGGGATTCTTAATATACTCACCAAGGGCTTTCATCCCCAAAAGGAATTATCTCTGCCCCAAAATTTCGGTTCACAGTGGAATTTGTGATTGTTAAGATGTTCAAAATAGTTCATCACAAAAACGTTTTAGAGACTATGTACTTATTGCTCTTATCAAAAATTTCAAAAACAAAAGATCGCAAGAATCTTTTTTCTAGATGTTGCTTATAAGCCAAAGTATTGGACGTAATATGCTACATTCGTTCAATAAATACAAAGAAACGCCTTGTTCTGAACTCAGTAACACTTACAGTCAGCCTAAAATTACCATAAAACGCTTAAACAACACCCTAAAACTTAACAGCAACTATGCACAAAATTGCTGAAACAGCCTAAAGTGTTCATTATTTTTATACATTCAAATATGTTGGACAATAAGTATACCAATGTAGTTAAATAATTCTCTGTAATACTTCCTCCAAATACTTTACATATTACTTGAAAAATTTAAAACGGTTTAAAATTTTACTCAATAATTAAAAAAAATGTGTAGCATAAGCTAATATCCTATGGGAACGAAAATCATTTCGTCCTGACTACGTCGGTGGTGTATGCTAATTATTAGCTTATCCGTGTAATTGTAGAATGTATTTATTCGAATTGTTTTTCGTAAATTTTATAAAATCAGACTGAATGGTATGTTGGGAAACTATCAAAATGTTTGTGTTTCAAAACCAACACAATAACAAAATGTGTTTGTATGTGTGTGAGCAGGCCTAATGTATATTGTCCTTTAACCTGAATTTTTCTATTTATTAATTACTAGAGAGTGGAATTTAATGCAACCCCTATTTTTGGTCCGATTCATGTCAAATTTTAGGACTGGGCACAATTTGGCGTCTGATTAAACTGCAATCGAAACATATGACATATGCAAAATTATGCAAAATGCATAAATTTTCTTATGCAACAGATATTTCAATAATAGATACAAAAAACGATTGTGTGTACAATTTTTCTGTTTAAAATTCTCTTCAGACAAGTCAATAAAATAGAGAAATGTATAACCACAGCCACAACCTTCAAAATACCCAAAATCGGGATGTACCCTAAATCGGGAGGTATCAAATTTCAGCCATTTCGGAGGGATATTGAGGCCACAACCTTCAAAATAGCAGAAATCCGGAGGTACCGTTATATGGGGGCTATATGAAGACGTGGGCCTATACCGAAAATTTTCAGGTTTTATCCCCCAAGGAAGACTTAATACCAAATTTCAGCCATTTCGGCGGGATATTGAGTCCACAACCTTCACAATACCAGAAATCCGGAGGTACCGTTCTATGGGGGCAACCTGAAGGCGTGGAACTATACCGATAAATTTAATATGGGAAGTTTTGTACTTCAAATGAAGACCAAATACTACATTTCAGTCATTTCGGAGGAGAAAATATTGAGGCCGCAACCTTCAAAATACCGAAAATCGGGAGGTACCGTTCTATGAGGGCTATATGAAGGCGTAGACCTATACCGATAAATTTCATATGGAAAGTTTTATACCACAAATGAATACTAAATACCAAATTTTGGCCATTTCGGAAGAATATTGAGCCAACAACCCTCAAAATACCACAAGCGTTCTATGGGGGCTATGCGGACAAATTTCAGGTGCAAAGTTTCATACCCCTAACGAAGACTTAATACCAAATGTCAGTCATTTCGGTGGGATATTGTTATTGGCATATGGTTATGAAAATGCTCATTTTATGCAAAATGTAAAAATATGTTAAAATATGCAAAATGCTGGGTCTAATTCGTTTTATTTTGTGATAAAACGAGTCTAATCAAAATTTTTCTACGACCGTCCTAACCTTATATGCATTTGCATAGGATTTCCTTTTTTAAAGGAAAATATATAAAAAACCAAAAAGATATAACACAGAAAATGACATAACTCATCTATTTTTCAACCAATTTAACTGGCTTTCCCATTTTGGAAAGCTAACTAAATTTCCTTCTTGCTAAAAGTGAATAATTACACAGAAAAAATATTTCAAGAATTTTTACATATTTTCGTTCGTGATATAGTTTTTTTCATACTGTACAGGTACCTCACATAAGATGCATGTGCAGTTTCTTATTTCCATCCGAAAGCCACTATTTTTTTTTTTTGAAAAATATCTAAGATTTTCATGAGATACAAAATCACTTTCCTATTTTTCCCGATATTCCACTATTTACTCTCATATTTCCTCTCTTGGTTGGTAAATGCTCTCAACTTTGTTCTTGTTTTCTTTTGAATGTTCTCGTCGTCTCCCAATCGTATTGACAATGTATCAACACAACACAACCCCCACCATCGTCTCACCCTCACATTGAGACTATATATAGTTCATATATGAACAAACCACACCACACACATACACACCACAACACATACACACCACAACACATACCTAAGGTATAGTACACATTGACAAGCAAAACTGACAGTCATCGAGGTCTATTTCGTGAATATCAAAGCCTAACTGAAAATTTTATTTTGTAATCTCTAAATAATACCATATATATTGTATTTCAAAAGTTTTTAGCTAAATAAAATTTGTTATTTGGCGGAAAACTGTCCTAAAAGTACGCTGACTGTCAGTTTTGAATGATAATGTGTACTCCCCTTAAAGCACCCAGTTGGAAATTTAAAATTTCGAAATTGTCTTTAAGCAAGGTGGTGTCACCGAATTTGTCACTCTTCCATGTGCGATGCGTGACGTTCTGAACGAAAATGTCTTGCAATGTGCCTTGGTACAAGTTAATGTTCATTCTATCGTCCGTGAAGACTACTTCGCTTACCTTGTCACTCAACTGGTCGTACACGAGTTTTGCGACATTTGTGCGAAAATGTCGTCGATGGTCGCAAAGGGCTGTCATCGAGCCGTCTTCAATGGATTGGGGACAACTTTGAAGACACATAGCAGACAACTTCCAACTGGGCAGGTATCGGCACTAATACAAACGCATTGTTTGCGGTCTCACGCATACGCCTCTCTATCGCTCTCTCCACAAATAGCGTGTGCGTTAATGTATTGCTAAAACTAAAAATCATTGCAACAAGCGACAGCAGAACCTTCTTCATTGATTTCTGAACGAAGACTGAGTGATGGTTGTTCTGTTGTTATTCTCATCAAGGGCACGTGTGCCCCTTTTTGCCGGATGCTGACCTAAAGTACCAATGTGGGTCTTAACAATTTTGTTGTTAGTTCACTGACAAACCAAACAACTACAGTGCGTTTGGTGTCGAAAAAACAAAGTGCCTGGCTGTATAGTTCCCAACTACAAATTTTTAATTTCCTTAATATAAAGGCAACATCTAATATCTCAACCAAGGCACATTTATAGAAGGTAGAAGTGACAATCAGCTGTATTTTTACTTTTTTGAAAATTTGATTTTCAAAATGTAATAGGGTCTACTCATGAAATTTGAAACTTCAAACTTTGCTACCGAAAAATACTTCTTTTCATCATAAACGTGTAATAAAAATTACCTACGAGAGTTCTGAATGCGTTATACAGTTGAACCTCGATTATCCGTGAATCGATTATCCGGGAACCTCCATTATCCGTGATAGAAAAGAAATGTTGGACTTTTTTGCATTTCTTCTATTTTTCGTTATAAACTTCATTACCAGGGATTAAAAACACCGTTTCTGATTAATTTGATTAAGCAAACAAAAGGTAAACAAACAGAAACTGCAACTTCTCCCGTATTACACTATTTGTGTATTTATGGTATCACAAAACCATGGGACAAACTCAATTCAGATGAATCTGATGATGATGATATTATGTATCGTTCTAAAATATGGTGGATCCTGGGCGATTAATTTGTCGCAGACAATATCGCCTAAAAATCTTCCGCGTATCACCAACCTAAAGTAAGTGTTTATGCAATGAGAATCGCGACCAAGATTCGCTGACGAATCATATGGAAGATCTTAAGATGAAGAAAATATAAAGAAAAATTTAAAGGAAATTTATTTTCATCCTTCTTTGTTTTTTGTTTCTTTCATTTGTTGTCTTTGATTTTTACCATTTTTGTTTTCTATTCTGATTTGTTATAATTTGTAATTATTCCTTATGTTGCACTATGGGCCCAATGACAGGTTTTTGAGGCAACAAGTCACTGGAAGCTGCTGGACCTATCAAATTTCGTCCTGATGTTTATAGTGAGCATAAAAATATATCTGCAAAATTTGGAAGGAATCGGTTCAGATATAGATATAGCTTTCATATATATGTTCCAACCGATTTTATCCGATTTTATATTTAAGCCGCACTAAGGTCACAATTTGCATCCGACGACTTTAAAATTTGATATGGTACATCCTGATCAATTAAGAATCACGTTCAGAAAATTTGGTTCTGATCGGTTCATGTATATATATCTACATATATATAGAAAATTATTTAGGTCTGCCATGATGTTCGAAATATAAATCCTCCGAAATGGCTGGATCGAATTTGATGAAATTTTATACCGAAAAATGGAGAGGACGGGGGACCTCCCCCACAACGGGTTTTAGCCAAACGCAAAATCTCAGAGATCATTTGACGTATTGGGATACAATACAATAGTAATTTTGATCTCCATCATTAATTGATAATTTAGAAGTAAAATACCGCGATCGCGTTCAATTTTTGAATACTTTATAATTACAGGTCAAGATTTTTAAATTTAGTAGGTTTTTGTAGTCCCAATTACTAAATTAAGAGATCTTGAACATAAAAGATTGCAATGCTTTGTATAACTCAATTAAGATAACTATCAAATTTCGCGACTTGTGTCATATTGACAAGTTCCACTCCCAGCCCAACACTTAAAAATATCCAAATTTTCAAGTGTCGCGCTCTCTGTAAGTATTTTTCTATAAGTTTACGGATCCATACGGGGGTAAAATTTTCTACACATATAGTACTCACTATTACCTTCTACCATATATATAGTTTCGCGAATACGTCGCAATACTGAGAGTTCTATTCCAAAAACCATATAAACTACAATATAAACTACACAAAAAATACACCACAAGTCTACATCAAATATTCCTTACCAAATCTAACTTCTTTAATTCTTAATCAGAATATTAATTTACATACCTTTGCACGTGTTATCCATTAAAAAACTGTTTATTATGTTAGCGGTTTTTAATTGTCGAGCGAAACAAATTTGTTCTTCGTTTGATAGATTTTTATAAAATGTCACAATGTAAGATGCAATATCTTTGACAGACCGGTATGTGGTTTTGAAGCGTTGCTAGGTTGAAATGATTTTGTTTCTAAGTGGCTCAAAGTGTTAAGAATCTAATCCTGTTACTATTTGATCCAAATATATGACTTCAAAAATAAACTTTTTGCCTCAGAAACCTGCCATTGGGCATATAGTGTGTTGTAGTGCTTGTATATTGGGTCCATTCACTTTCTTCATTTCACTTGGCAAAACCCGGACATATTTGTGTTTGTCAATACTCATAATATTATACGTGCCATTTGTATCAAAGTTATGTAGAATATGTATATGAGAATTATATGGAACCAAATCAAATTTTAGTAACAATCGCGTGATCGGGGTTCGGAAGAATAATATATTATTCGCCTGCACTAACAACAAGCGAAACGTAATACAAATTCGCGGAAAGATCGCCGAGATAGATAGAAGAAGATTCGTTGTAGCGATTGATAATAAACAATAATTGTAGAAAATCGTCTACGAATGACAAATTACTCGTGTGGGTGAATTTTATATAACAATTTGCTAAAAGATCGCCAGAAAGAAGCGCAGAAGAATAATCTTATCAAAAAATCGTCCAACAATCTTCCAAATGTTTGCAGGGATGTATGTACATATGGTTCGTATTGTTCTGCTATGTTCACAAGACGATAACAACTACAGTGAAAATAATTAGAAGAAACGGTAAGTTACAATAATACTAAATAAAAGAATTATATAATAAAAGTAGCAAAAATTGCCTTTGGTTTGGTTGGTGGTGTGGTGGTTGTTAGTCCAATAATCACAAAAACAAAAACTCCTCAAAATTGTTTTTTTTTAATCTCTCAGAAAAAAACAGTATTTTTTTTTTTTGCTTTATGAAAGGCGTTCATGAAATGCAGAAATTTGAACCTTGGCAAGACTCTATGAACACTATTCCTGAAATGCAGTAATTATTTTTTTTCTGTGTATGTCATCGACGATAGGACCCGACGCCAAGATCGTACAATCATCCGCATAAATTACGATCTCTATGCCGTCTGGAGAGTGTGAACTTTCAGAAAGGTAGATGTTAAACAGCTCCGGAGATATTACCCCGCCTTGGGGAACTCCCTGTTTCATGCTACGGGTTTTGAAAAACTGGTATGTAGTCTTGTTTGAGGCTATAGAATTTTCTCCAAGAAATTTGATATAATCCCCATAGAACGATACCTCCCGATTTTCAGTATTAAATAGTTTTAGTCTCATTATTAGACCGTAATGGCTGAAATTTTGTACTTTGTTTTCTACGGAGCTAAACAAGTTTTCTCCAAAAATATATGCCCCCGCCTGTTTTTTCAGGGTTTGCGGCTATATCCTACAGAAGTGGGTTAAATTCTGTATATGTAGTAGACTACGTTGAGAGATAACGTGTTTGCATGAATTACAAAAACCCATCATACCAGTCGCTGACATTTTTCAAATGTTCGTCACAAGCATGGTACAAATACACAGGTAGCCGCATCGGCAATTTTTGGTAACATAAGGTGTCAAAATTTGACATCAATTCAATGCAGTTGACACATTATGTTACCATCAGCTGGCATGATAATGCTACCTGTATTATTGTACCATGGTCACAAGTTTCGAAAAAGTGAATTTTTTACAGCAAAACATTTCAAAGTAAAAAATGTTTCATGAAACTATTGGTCTGTTCCAGAACTGCAAGAATCTAGTAATTTTTCGATAATATAAAGGAACAAATGTTATCGTAGTAAAAATGTGTAGCTTCTTACAGGTTCTGGAACAGAGCAACTGTTTCTTGTAAAGAAAAAACATTCACCAAACGTTCGAAAATGATATAGTTTTCGAAACTTGTCGTAAACTTTCGAAAAATATCAGCAACTGGTATGGTGGGTGGAGGGTATAAAAACTTCGTCCCGGTCGAACTTAACACCGTTCTTACTTGTTGAAGAACGACACTTACCCACATGTGATGGCAAAATGTTTCGTATCAATAACGAAATCGAAGCATTTGTAACTTTCGCATCGTTCTGTTTTCTTTGCAACTGGCGTTTCCAACTGCAAAAGAAACGAATTAAGGAACTCATTGTCAGAACAAAATCTCATAAAAACTTACTTGTAATCGACTTTCGATATGAATTCCGTCTGACGATCCATCATATGAAAAATGGACAATGTTATGATTATAACCATGACGTGGGAAAATTCAGCACGTAGATCGACATTTGTTGCTGGACTTGATTCGTAGATGGGGGAATAACTGACAAAGATGATAATGATGTAAATAGCTGAAATTAGAACACCCACTGTGAACTTTAAAATAAATGGAATGCGTGAAAATAAGAAAACCATGCAAATTGTTAACTCCAAACTTTCGGTGATTGCCTGTGTGGAAGATACACATATTGTAAAAATTGAATTATCAGATCAACATTTTCCACTCTTACCCAAGGATTAAAACCCGTATCACAAGCATGATCATCGGTGAGGAAATCGGTTATATTCTTCGAGTCAACATCGGTAAGTACCGGCCAGTTATTACAATCTAACTGAAATCAACAACAAAAACCACACACAACTTATTTAAAGTTCGTATATAACGGGACACGGAGTAGCTATTTTACCAATTGTATAAAAGTAGCCGAACAGTGTATAACAATTATGAGCAGATAAATTGTAACACGGGCTGTAATGCTGCTCTGCACTCGCTTCGAAGCATCAAACAAAAACAAAATGAATTTATTTTCTGGTTCCGATTGTATTGTCTCGGCCCAAAACATAATCCACAACTTCTTAAACCATGTCAAAAAGATCACTATTATAATTAGGACAATGTAAAGGGCATTGGTCGTCCAAAAGTTGGCCGATTGGCTGTAAAGAAAAAGTTAACAATTTTATTGAATTCGTATCGAAGTTGACATCAAACTTACACTTTATTTATCGATTGTATAGCCATAATCCCGAAAAAGATGATAACACCCATGATCACACTGTATTTCAGCATATCATCCGGCTCTTGCAAGAATTGCATTTCCCAACGCCAGTCTTTGAAAAACAATCCGACTGAGGTAATATTACGTCGAAAATTCTGCTCCTCTTGTTCGTCCTGAGTTAGACGTTTCGAACGATCAAAACAAAATTTTGAAACTCTGAAAAATATAATCATTCAACGTTAATTATGTTTAAAAGATGTGTGCGACATTTGATTTTCTCCAATCCCATATACATTTCATTTTCCAAAAAAAAATAAATAAATTAAAGAAAGGATCAACATTTGCGGGACCGATTGTATGATTACCACCACCATGATTTCAATATAACTTGGCAAAGTTTTTCCCTAGACCCAATTCATTCACATTTTTAAAATTTTATCGAAATGTTTGTTAAATTTTGTGTTGGTGCGTCAAGTACATGAAATAGGGCGAAAATATATCGGAGCTATATGCAAATCTGAGCCATTTTCAAAATGATTTAGTGAAATTTTTTCCTAGTTAAAATTCCATCAAATTTTCCAACTTCGTAAAAATTGAGGTATACCCTCCACCACAAAATATTCTTAACTAAAATGGAATAGTGAGTTTATGTTTCTGTCCACAATTTTTGGTGTAAAAAAATTTTGGATATAAGCTAAAAAGTGTTCAACCAGTTGGTACCTTTATATGGAGGCTATATCAAAGTGAGGACCTATCTTGACAATTTTTGGTGGAAAAGTTTTGTAACTGCAGGGAACCGCAAGTGTCAGATTACGGGTAGTTCCGTCAAATAATATCGCTAAGACTCTCTAAATACCGAAAATCGGAAGGTACCTGTATATGGGGGCTATATCAAAACATGGACCTATGTCGACGATTTTTAGTAGAGATGTTTCGTGACCTCATATGTCAAATTACAGCTAGTTAGGTTAAAAATTGTAGATATAATCCTCAATATTTCGAAAATCGGGAGGTACCGTTATATGGGGGGTATACCAAAGAATGGACCAATGTTGACGATTTGCAGTGAGGAAGTTTCGTGACCACATCAAATGTCAAATTACAGCTAGTTCGGTTAAAAATTGTAGCTAAATCCCTCAAAATACCGAAAATCTGGCGGTATCGTTATATGGGGGCTATACGATTTTTAGTGAAGCAGTTTTGTGACTACTAACAACCTCAAATGTCAAATTGCACTTAGTTCAGTTACAAATTTTAGCTATAGTCCTCAAAATACCGAAAATCGGGAGGTACTGTTATATAGGGTCTATACCAAAACATGGAGCTATGTTGACAATTTTGTAGTGAAGAAGTTTCGTGACAACTGAGAACCTCAAATGTCAATTTACAGCTAGTTTGGTCAAAAATTGTACCTAAAATCCTCAAAATACCGAAAATCGGGATGTACCGTCATATGGGGGCTACATCAAAGCATGGACCTTTGTTGACGATGAAGCAGTTTCGTGACTACTGAGAACCTCAAATGTCAAATTGCAGCTAGTTCGGTTAATATGTTTAGCTATAATCCTCAAAATACCAAAAATCGGGAGGTACCGTTACATGGGGGCTATACCAAAGCATGGACCTATGTTGACGATTGGTAGTGAAGTAGTTTCGTGACCACTGAGAACATCAAATGTTAAATTACAGCTAGTTCAGTTGAAAAGTGTAGCTAAAATTCTCAAAATACCGAAATTCGGAGGGTACTGTTATACAGGGGCTATACCAAAACATAGACCTATGTAGATAAGTTTCTTGGTCTAATTACACTGTGCAGCAGCATTTTTGGGGGGTGGAAAATTTCTTTTGGAGATGAAAGCCCTTTATGAATATACTAAGAACCCAAAAGGAAATTTTCGCCATAGGTCAAGTTTCTGAGATATCGCGCGATGAAGTTTTTCATTTTTTCCCTATAATACTTGGGAAAATAGCTCCATATCTCTGTTTGGCAATAACCAATTGTTATGTCTCCTAAAAGCGTCTATGTCCATTTTTGTGAATGATTATTCCAATGCGTTACGAATGGAAAAACAAACTTAATATACCCTCCAGCCTATGGTGGAGGATATTAAATGCTACATAGGTACATCCAAAGTTTATTTCATTAGAATCAAATCAAATCAGCCGAAAATATATATTCAAATCTGAAAACGTTTTTATGAAATCAAGTAAAGACAGCGTTACTTTCTGCCGTGCCCAACGAACCGACCATGAACAGTTTTGAAGTGAATAGGAACAATTAGTTTCCTTTCTCTCATGAATGTGCAAAATTCTTCCTCCACGTTGGGGCTTATTTTCGGATGAGCCAAATATCTTAACTGACGAAAATCAATTTATATTGATAAAAACTTACTGAATTCTTCCAATTGGCATCTTATCTAGCTCTCTGCTCATTTCCAATTTAGCCTGTGTACGGATTTGATTAAATTGCTGAATATTATTTTGCATAAAATCTGTTGTAGTGTCCGAACGTATGCGTTCTATTTGTCGTTTAACTCCGGCCCAAGGTCGTCGATGTTCATTATATGAAGTGTACTGAAAGCGAAAAAAAATAAATATTCACTTAATATAATAATATAAATATATATTATCGTGTCATATATAAATCTCTGTAATCTTGTTTGGCCTTTAAAGGCTTATTGATTATTAATAAAGGAATAAATGAAATGAAATAATAACTAAAATCAAAACTCTACTTACTTTAGGCGGCTTAATAAGAAATGTCCTTATATTGTGCTGTTTTAAAACCGGATCAACACGTCCCTGAGCTGTACCTTCTTCGTACATATATTCACCATCAAGTTCGCGCAAAGTTTGTTCACTAACATGTACCCTACCGGCCATGCCGGTTTGTTCCAAGCGATTGGCGATGTCCACATCTTTAGACCAAATGTCATATTGCAGTTTGCACGCACCTAGGACACCAGATAAAATTCGCCCGGTATGCACTCCAATACGCATATCGATATTTAATTTACGCCTTGTTCTGAAACATAGCAATTCGATTTGAAATAAGTTATCATTATAAGAAAAGTTCATTTGATGTATCCATTATTCATATACCTTACTTCACGTATATCCTTAATCATACGTAATCCCAAATCGACACAACACTTGGCGTGATATTCATTCGGTATGGATACACCGGCGACACAATAATAACAGTCGCCCAAAAATTTTATACGCAGAACATTGTACTCCTGCAAGAGATCAAATTGAGGAAGTTTAATTCTGATTTTCATATCAGAGTAAAGACATAAATACCTCGGAAGCTGTATCAAATCTCACAAAGAGATCATGCAGTGTCTCCACAAGTGTTTTGACATCCAGCGTCGTTGTTAGATGTGTGTAATTTACAACATCGGCATATAGAATGCTGACATTATCATGAGGTTCAATAAACAATTTTCTGCAGTTAAAAAAGGAAAAATTCATAAAAAAATTTAAAACGAATATTTAATCCCAAAATGTTAAAACTCTTTCTTAATCCAAAGATAGCTTTTAGTACCATTTGCTAATTGTTGTGCAGGTAATTTATGAAAAAACACATCCCTATTCTACACCTTTTTCAATTCAAAACATTCCAGTTGTAATTCGTAACATTTCATTTGTAATTCGATTATACTACACCATTTTCACATGTAATTCGAAACATTACAGTTGTAATTCGTAACATTTTATTTGTAATTCGAGAATTCCAATTGTAATTCGAGAATTTCAATTGTAATTCGAATTATTCCATTTAAAATTCGAATAATTCCATTTGTAATTCGCATTATTCTATTAGTAATTCGAATTATTCCATTTGTAATTCGAATTATTCCATTTGAAATACACTTACCGGGCGTTTGCAAATGCCAGTATTGGCAAGACAATAGAAAAAATACAAACCTTTTTCACAAATACATTCACAATTTTTTAAATATGTATACCCCTCATACCAATTGCGGATATTATTCGAATGTTCGGCACAACTTTCGAAAACGATATCACATTCGAAGAATTGGCAAATGTTTTTCGGTTGTACACAAGCACGTTGTTCTTTTGTTCGTCAAAAGTTTAAAAACGATATCATTTTCGAACATTTGGCGAATGTTTTTTCTTTACAAGAAAAAATGTTACGAGAAACATTTTTTACTTCGGAAATTTTTTAGTTTAAAAAAAAAAATTTTATGTAGTTCATATAAAATTCCCATTTGCTTTTTTCGAATATTTTCGATGTGAATGCTAGGTATAATATAAACAAGAACAAGACAACAAATACAAGACAACAATGTTTATAAACAGTTACACACATTGAATCGCAAACATTACAAAGTAGAAAAAGGTGCATAACAGAACTATCAAGAGACGTCAGATAAAGTTAAACATGTCATGTCCGCCAAAAATGCTTTTTCGGCACTATCGTAAAAACTATCATCTTTCATTCGCTTATAATATTATTAACGATATTCGAATTCGAAGGTTTTCCTGCCACAAACTGAGCGACGAATGAATCATTTTCAATTCGTTCTCGTGTGTCGTTTTCGAACAAAATATCCGCAAAACTATCGAAAAATATTCGAAAACGAATCGTTTGCGATAGCAATGGTATGGGGGGTAGAGAAAAGTATGAATGTATTGGTGAAAATGGTTTGTAACTTTGCTATTGTCTTGCCAGTATTGGCAGACAGTATTGTCTGTGTGTAAACGCCTAGTTAGACTAAAAACCAGGGTATCGGAGTCGGAGTCTACGAGTCGGAGTCGAGCAATTTTGCTGGAGTCGGAGTCTGAGTCGAAAAAAATAACTCGACTCCGACTCCGGGCAAAAATTTTTCCACGTTATAGAAATATAACATTAAATTTGGAACAAGAACATTTTTTTAAAAATCATTATTTATTTTAAAAGAAAGGTATAATAAAACATATATGCAAACTGTATACTATGTTAAAGGACAAGTCACAGGATATTTACTATCCTCTGAAGTGTAGTCTATTCATCCCTATTTTGTTGATCCAATTGATTCTTTACATTTTTATGATTTTTTGGTTTTATTCGACCTTTATACTTATTTTAGAAATTATTGATTTAATCAAGCTCGAGGTCAATTTCATGTTTTCATTTTTGTTTTATTTTATTCAATATTTCGCAATTTTCATGAATTGCTTCATCAGGAAATCGATCTACAATAAATTAATAAATACAAATTCATAAATATCACAGTAATCTTAATCATTATTTTCAATGCAAACATACCAATAATTGGCAATAATCACGTAAACACAATCAAACATATTTACTTAAAACTAGAGTAGCATCACTACCGTCGTCACTTATTGTAAATATTGCACTGAATGTTTATTTGGATATTGCGATCTTTGTATATGCTTAGCTTTCCCAATTAAACCTCCGTAGCAAAGGGCACTGTTGCCTACGTCACTTTTAAAATTCATCCTTTTTGTTGTTGGCACATTGAGAATGTGGAGCATCTCCATGGTATACCGTTTGTTATAGTGAGATTCATTCTCTAACACTGTGGTTCTCTCAAAGTCTGGGTAGTGAGTGGCGTTCGCACAGTGGCTCACAAGTGCCGTTTTTGGTTTGTCGTGTTGGTCGTAATTTTAAATCTGACTTATGACCAGAAATTCTCATTTTTAATTTATTTTTTGTTGTTCCTACATATAGTTGTTGGCAAGTTTCTTTGTTGTTGCCTCCACAAGGGATTTGATAGACCACATTATTTCTTTCCGTATTGTCTATTTTGCTTTTGGTGTTGGTGAACAGTTTGTTTAGTGTATTTTTACATCGGTGTGCTATTGTAATATTATCGTTGTTATAGATGTTGGATTTTACAATTCTCTCTGATATATCTGGCACGTATACCATAGATTTGTATGTTTTATCCGTCTTTTCGCTTACGGTACGTAGTGTTTGTTTTCTTAGTATATAATCTTTGATAACTGTATTTGCTATGTTTCTAGGAAAACTATTTTTATGTAAAATTATCTTGATTTGTTCTATGTTAGCTTGGTGGAATTCTTCATCGCTAATGGTTAATATTCTATCTATAAGATTTTTTGCGGTATTTATAATCATACTTTTTGGATGTTTTGATAGGAAGTTGATAATTCTACCAGAAGCTGTAGGTTTTTTATACCAATTTACGCGCAGTTTTTCATTATTTCGTATGACTATTGTGTCCAGGTACGGGAGTTGATTGTTGTTTTCTTCTTCAATAGTAAATTTGATGTCCTTATGGTAGTTATTAAACATTTTTAACGTTTCTTCGATTGCACTTTCTTCGATAATAACAAATAAGTCGTCAACGTATTTAGTTAAAAAAGCCGCTTGGTTGTCAAGTTATCGATGCAGGTATCTAGTAGCTTCTCCATAACAATATCTGCTATAACAGGAGATGCTGGAGATCCCATGGGGAGGCCTCGTTTTTGTTTATATATTTTGTTTTCATACTTAAAATATCTATTTTTTTTAATGCAAAAGCTTAGAATACGTACAAATAAGTTCTTGGACATATTGGTGTATTCCTTCAGCTCTTCCCAACGGCTTTCTATAATGTTTATTGCTAAGTCCACAGGAATGCTTGGATTCCAAATAAACATTCAGTGCAATATTTACAATAAGTGACGACGGTAGTGATGCTACTCTAGTTTTAAGTAAATATGTTTGATTGTTTTTACGTGATTATTGCCAATTATTGGTATGTTTGCATTGAAAATAATGATTAAGCTTACTGTGATATTTATGAATTTGTATTTATTAATTTATTGTAGATCGATTTCCTGATGAAGCAATTCATGAAAATTGCGAAATATTGAATAAAATAAAACAAAAATGAAAACATGAAATTGACCTCGAGCTTGATTAAATCAATAATTTCTTTACATTTTTGCAAACAAAAGTAAAGTTCTATGACAATCGAATTATGATTGGACGTTTAACGTCTTTCGTCAGAACGACCACTAGTCTTCTCACAAAGGTCTATTGGTATTCTCATATTTTTTTATGAGAAGTCATCGTTGTTTTATATTAAAGACATTGTGGTCTCTATGGGAAATCTTACTGAATACCCTGTGATACAAATTGGAAGTCAAGATCGTGGGGGTGGAAAAATTCCATTTCAGAATGAAAGTCCCAATTGAGAACCCAAAGGATCCCATAACTGCAATTTCTGAGTTTGAATTTTTTATTGACCCCCATCAATCATTGATATATCTCTGTTTGGAGATATAGTTTCATCAATTTTAGATGACATGTTTTCAGTTAAATAGAATGAGGAACCTTTCTGTCGAATATGCTGCCCTTCTATGTCCTTTTTTTCTTGAACTGAAAAAGTAAAACAAAGTGAAATTTTCTACAAAAATCTTCCACAGAAGAAGAAATCGATATTGTCACGTTTTCATCGTCCTTTATCAGTTTTACCCTTTACTTTCTCAAAAAAAAAACGTATGTTTATGTATTTCGGTAAATTTCGTACTCGGATACACATGAACTATATTTGTTCCTGGCGGACAGATCCGGTTATTTGAATGTCTACATCTAAGGCCCTCATTGAGTATATAATGAATCCTAGAAAAAAGTTTCGCCGTTTGTCAGACTTCTGAGTTATGGCGTCATGAATCTGTCTTTGACCAACAACGAATTTACGATGCCGTAATTCACAAGCGTAACCATCCGAATTTCATATATAATTAATAGATTACCTATATAAAATTATCCACTCCACACCAAAGTTCAAATGTGGTCGTTGAGTTTTTGTTTAAGGGGTGATCCCTACTTATAAATTTCAGAAAAAAGTAGTAAGTAAGTATAATAAAGCATAGAATATGTGGTCAGATTTTTAAGTCGATCGGAACAATATTGCCTTAGTATGAGCGTTGGATGGGAACAATTTATTTTATTTTGTATGCAGCATATAAACTGTGTTTTTCTCGAAATTGGCCACAAAAATATATGACAGTTGGTTTATTGGTTTTCGAGCCGGAGTTGGCATCGCAAAATGCTTTAATAAAAACAGGGTTTCGTAGACGAGCTCAAAACTTCGTAATATTTTTCTCTTTCAGATAAAGAAAAAATCTGCCAAAAAGTTACACAGTTTCCACGGAAAAATCATAAAAAATGGTTATTGAGCTTTACAACTAGGGGTATCCTTTAAAGCTAAGCACACTAAAATGTTGGCTTGTATGCAGTCCTTGTGATTTGTATTGTCCCTTTGCCCTTTGAAAGCTTAAACATTATCTCACGTGAAAGAATTCAGTCGATTATATACTCGTCCAAAAAAAGGAAAACCGACAAAAACTTTCTAACTTTGTATTTTTTCAATGTAAGATTCGGCAGAAACAATATTGATATATTTAAATGTATTCGAAAGAATGCCCTTTCTAATGAATATGTAAGGAAAAACTAACACATTAGCCTATATAGGCCAAAATATAGGAAAAAGTTGAAAATGTGTGCACATTTTATTAACTTTTATTGGTATAGGAATTCACTCTCGGAGTCGACCCGGAGTCGTGAAAAAAAATCGTCTGTAGTCGGAGTCGGAGTCGGAGTCGAGCCCAAAATACCTCGACTCCGAAACCCTGCTAAAAACTGTCAAACTTTCCAAAAAATTTCAACTGACGCCTGGCGACACTACGTGTTGCCCAGACCAGAAGGTTTTCTAGTGTTCCTCGTATTTGCCCAGTTAAGCGAACCATCTATAATTGACCATGCCGATTTCCGACCAGCGGCTACCACCTCAGTACACATATGTATATATTTGTATAGTTTTTCTGTTTTGGGAGCAGCATATCCCGGAATGCCTGCTCCGGATACTTTTGGTCCGTGCCGAGACGGAGGAAACCCCAGGACCTATATGGACGTCCTTGGTTTGGCACATCCACCACTTTTCACACTCAAACCTCGGTAGATGAAATAGATGCCGAGAGTGAGGGCATTTCAGGGGTTGCTCGGGACTCGTCCATGTGAGGGACTATGTTGCAGATTGCTGCTGTTGCTGTTACAATCCCCGAAATGCATCCTCTTTGCAATTTAATTGCAGTGAACTCCTAGGTAATATCGATGGATTTCATGAGTAGGAAGAATAACATCAACTACAGCATCTTACAGAGTAGTGATGGTTACAACGTCCTGAGAAAGGATCGCACCACAATTGGAGGTGTGGGTTTAGCTTTCCTATTGCAACAGACTGTTCAATATGTACCTATATCGCTTGAACCTGACTCTAATGAAGTGTAGAACTGTCGAGGTAGAGTGGCTTAATACATACATGCCGTCGATAAGTAGCTGCGCTCAAGGTTATAGGCCCAACTTTAACCCGCTTTTGAAAATTCATAATAGTCTGGTCTTGTGGGACTTTAATGCCCATTATGAGTTGTGGCATTGGGTCCTCGGTAATGACCAGTGAGGTATAGTGTTGGCTGAGCAGGTTGATAGATCTAAGTTTTGTTCGGTCAATGAGGACCAGAGCGGACAGTGTAACAGTTCGCCAAACATAACCATCATGCCATCTGATCTGACAAATGACTTTACCTGGCAACCCGTCGTTTCTCTTGGTTAAGACCACCTCCCAATAATGTTCTCCATGAGCAGACCGCCTGATTTCATTATCTCTGAAAATCCGCACTTTCATCAATCATGAAAAAACTAATTGGTCTAGTTTTAGAGAGTTCACTAATCACCGCTTCAGAGATCTGCCCAATTCTTCTGATGTTCGGGTAGCATAAAGGACGTTCCGAGACATCATCACTACTGCAGCCGCTCGCCTTTACCAGCTGGTCGAATGCCCGAAGTGAGACCAAATTTTCCAATGCGATTAGATGATGTGCCACCTTGACACCGGAAGTTAACAGGTTGGTCGGTGACCATAAGCGGAAAAAGTGGCTAAATCATCTGAAGAATTGCAACATTGCAGCTGGAATGCGTGAATTGTGGGCAGCACTCTCTAACCCTGGAAAAAAGGAAGATAGACCTCCGTCACGTTTAGCGACGTTGCGCACACTGATTCGAAGATTTGCCCAAATTATTTTAATCAACAGTTTGTCGAGCACCCCGGGAGTAACAGGGCGAAGATAAGAGTTGAGGTTGAATCACCACAATGGATGATGTTGCAAATGTCATCAGGAACGCTAAATCATCCAAAGCCTTGGGCCCTGATGGAATCTCCATGGTAATGATGTGTCGGGAGTCGAGTGTCTCAACAAATTTCTCAACCTTTCGCTTGCCACCCAGATCGTTCTCGAAGTCTGGAAAATCGACAGGGCGATCCAAAGGTGAATCGCATAGACGTACTTCGTCTTCGTCTTTGCGCCCGTAGCGAAGACTCTTGCTCCTGACCATCGTCAGAAATAGCTATCCAGTTGCGGATTATCAACATGGGTTCCGTAAGTATCACAGCATAAAAACATCGCTGCACGCCATCACCAAACATATGAGTAGAGGACTCAAGCAGAACAAGCCGTGCGATAGGGCAGTGTTGGTGGCGCTCGATTTATCAAAAGCATTTAATGCTGTCAAGCACTCCACGCTGTTTGAGTGCATTGAGCAGACTACCCTCCGGCCAAGTTTGAAACGTTGGATAATGACGTACGTGGAGTTCATGAAAAATATCTCTGGAACTGTTTAACCTCTACCTCTAGCATTGAGATCGTAACATATGGCGATGATGGTACGATCATGGCATCAAATACCTTCCGTGATATCAATTGTGAAAGGCTGAACTCGTATTTGATGGATCTTACCATATTTTTCCACGCGAGAAATATGCAAAAATCTGCCACAAAATCCACGGCCAAGTCGTAGTCGATGGCAACAGAATTCCGACCACCAACTACCCCAAAATTCAAGGGGTAACATTCGACAGCATGTTTACGTCGTTCGTGCTTGCCAAACCTATGTTGTCATCGAACATTAGAGCAACGCGATGGGAACCTGTCAGAATACCACCCTGAGAAAAACAACAGCGTTCTTTATGTTGCCTAGAGCAACATACTTACTTACTTACTTAGCTGGCCCATTACAGAACATTTGTTCTATAGGCCGAACTAAGAAGAGATCTCCATTCCTCTCTATTTGTTGCTTTGCACTCTGGAATACCGCGCCTTTTCATCTCATCATCCACTTGTTTGCGCCATCTATTCCTTGGCCTGCCAATTCTGCGTGCACCGCCATGTGGCATGTATTCATACGCCTTTTTAGCGGGTTCATCATCGCTCATTCTTTTGATATGGCCTAGCCAACGCAATCGCTGCTTCTCGATACGTTTAACAATATTGATGTCGTTGTATAGCAGATACAGCTCGTGGTTCATGCGACGTCGATATTCACCGTCAACGCAGATTGGTCCGTAGATCTTTCGAAGAATTTTTCTCTCAAACACACCAAGCACTGCCATGTCTGCTTGCGCAAGTACCCAGGCTTCGGAGCCATACATCAGCACGGGTAGTATCAGTGTTTTGTAGAGCGTTATTTTTGTTTGACGAGATGTGGCTTTGTTTTTAAACTGCTTACTTAATCCAAAGTAGCATCTGTTGGCCAATACAATTCTTCTTTTTATTTCACAACTGATGTCGTTTGTTGTGTTGACGGAGGTGCCGAGGTAGACGAAGTCTTTTACTACCTCAATATTATAGGAACCAACTTCCACAGTCGGTCCGAGCTCAATGGACGCATTGCGCGTCGACACCATCAACTTGGTCTTCTCACCGTTTACCGTCAGACCCACTTTAGCAGATTCTCCTTCGACCTTTATAAAGGTATCAGTTACTTCTTTTACTGATCGACCCATGATGTCTATATCATCAGCATAAGCAAGTAACATGTGACTATTGGTGTATATTGTGCCACTTCTTTTGACGTTTGCCTCTCGTATAACCTTTTCTAGCAGGATGTTGAAGAGGTCACACGAAAGGCTGTCTCCTTGTCTGAAACCTCTTTTGGTACCAAACTCTTCGGAGAGGTTCTTTCCTATTTTAACTGAGGACCTCGTGTCAGTTAAAGTCATTTTACAAAGCCGGATGAGCTTTGCGGGAATACCAAATTCAGACATGGCTTGGAATACCTTTGAGCGCAGCGGACTGTCGAAGGCTGCTTTATAATCGACAAAAAGGTGGTAGGTGTCGATCTGCATCTCTTGGGTCTTCTCCAGGATTTGCCGCAGGGTAAATATCTGGTCAATGGTGGACTTGCCAGGTCTAAAGCCGCATTGGTATGGTCCAATAATCTCGTTGACCATTGGCTTTAGTCGTTCGCACAATATCCCTGACACGATCTTGTAGGCAATAGGGAGTAGACTTATGCCCCTATAGTTAGAGCATACAGTCTTATCTCCCTTTTTGTGGACGGGGCACAGGATACTCAGGTTCCAATCGTCGGGTACTCGTTCTTCCTGCCAGATGGTGCTAACTAGCTGATGAATACACCTTATCAGCGTGTCGCCTCCGGTTTTGAACAGCTCGGCTGGTAAGCCATCGGCCCCTGCTGCCTTATTATTCTTCAGCCGATTTATTGCTGTCTCTACCTCATCTTGGCTGGGCGGTATACATTCAATACCATCTTCTGGGATTGGGACTGTGGTATCTTCGTCGTCTTCGCTGCTATTGTATACCAACAGATTTGAAAAATGTTCTTTCCATATCCTGAGTACACTATCTGTATCAGTTACCAAATTACCTTGCTGATCTCTACAGGAGGATGTGCCTGTACCAAAGCCATCAGTTTGATGCTTGACTCTTTGGTAGAATTTTCGGACTTCATTCTGGCTCCTGTACATCTCGATTTTTTCACACTCCCGCTTTTCCATCTCTCTCTTTTTCCTGCGGAAAAGACGTTTCTCCTCTCTCCTTTTCTCCCTGTATCTCTCTCGTGCGCTACGCGTTGCTACGGATTGTAAAGTAGCCTTATATGCCGCATTTTTCTCTTCGGTGGCAGCACGACACTCCTCATCATACCATGGATTCCTTGGTGGAGGTCTCTGGTATCCAAGTATGGATTTTGCGGCTGTTTGCATGGAGTGGGTAATGCTTTGCCATTGCGCTGATATGTTATCGGGATGAGGAGGGCTTTCATTAAGCAATTGGTCTAGTTGAGTGGAATATGCTGTGGCTATCTGTTGTGATTGCAGCTTACCGATGTCTAACTTTCGTGTTGTGTCTGTTCGTACTTTGTTTGCTACGTTTAAGCGGGTGCGTACCTTTGCTGCAACAAGGTAGTGGTCCGAATCAATGTTTGCGCCTCGGAACGATCGTACATCCAACACGCTCGATGAATGTCTTCCATCTATCACAACATGATCAATTTGGTTTCTTGTTTTCTGATCTGGAGACAGCCAGGTGCCCTTATGAATATCGAGATGATTAAATCTGGTACTGCTAACTACCATGTTTTTTGCAGCTGCAAAGTCTATCAGTCTCATACCATTGTCAGATGTTTCACTGTGGAGACTGAATTTCCCGACTGTTGGGCCAAAGATATTCTCCTTTCCAATTTTGGCATTAAAATCACCTAGAATGATTTTAATGTCATGGGCAGGGCAACGGTCATATGTTTCTTCTAAGCGCTCGTAAAATATATCTTTGGTCTGTTCGTCCTTTTCTTCAGTGGGAGCATGAGCGCAAATAAAGCTGATGTTGAAGAATTTAGCTTTTATTCGAATAGCAGCAAGTCTTTCATTCACTGGAGTGAAGCTGGATACAAGATGTTTTAGTCTCCGACTAACTACGAATCCACAACCAAACTCATGCTTTACGTCATGGCAGCTATAATACAGTGCGTCACCTTTAGGTGTTGTTGTGACGCCTTTCCCAATCCATCGTATTTCCTGTATGGCAGTAATATCGGTCTTGTACTTTTCAAGTACGTCTGCCAATGCGAAGACTGCACCTTCTCTATAAAGAGTGCGAACATTCCAGGTGCAGATTCGCAGATCATGGTCCTTAAAACGTTTGCGGGGTTCGTCAACTTTAGAGGGGTTTGTTTTTCTTTTCTTTCGTTTTTTCATAGTAGGCTGTTTTTTCTAGGGGAGGGTTACTAACCCGACGCCCAAACCCAAGTTTTTAACGTTCTTATGGGTGAACGCGCGGCACATGTTAGCTCACTACCTTTAACGGGTGTTAAAGGCAGTTCCCCAGGTGACACCACGGGGAGGTCAGTGTCCACTTGGGATGAAAGAGGGACCAAGATAAATCCTGGGCTTTGCCATGTTAAAACCGGTCAGGACCGTTCCTTGGTATCTTCCATCCCCTACGTCACCCCTAGAGCAACATAATGGCATGCTTTTGTTGCAGTACTTGCTCGCGTGTTAAAGTGCGGTTACACTAGAGTTTTTTTGCCGGGTTAACTCACTTCGAGAGGATTTATTTGACGTTTGCGCTATGGAATTGACATTTGAAATCCAAACCCACTGGGTTAATCCCGTAAAGTGTAACCGGGGTATTACAGTGAGAGCCATCTCAGGAGGGATCTTCATGACCTAGAGAGGTCCAACGTTACAAGAGAGAACCCCTAGATAAACAAGCCTATCAAGCAGGTTTAAATATCATTCACACTGTTGCAGTCGCAGATGCCATAAACAAATATCGTGTAAATGCGGTCCTTGGAGAACAATCCCATTTATCGCAGCTGAGAATCGTAAGGTGTCACAACTACGCTCGGGATAGTGCTGCTGTCTAAATTCCTATAAACAAGGGTCGATTACACGGTGCAAAACTTTTGCACAGCTTACGGCGCAGGCCCACAACCTCCATTTTTTAAACTGCCCTGCCAAATATACTCAACTAACTCCATTAGCTTTGTGGCTACAACCCATCGAAGCAACCACATTTTTAGAAATGGAGATAGACCAGAGTCAAATTAAGCAGGAAAACGAACTTGCAAACATGTAATAAATATACTGTTACAACAACAACGACATTGTTTAATAATGCTACCTCTAATCGCATAGTTTTTGAACCCTTCTAGTAGAAATTTCCAAAAACCCAATATTCTGTCTTCAGTCGTTTGTCTTGGTTGTTAAAATTTCAATTCAATTTGCAAATTCATATATACTCGTACAAAGATTTTACAATTAACTTACTCAGCTTCGGGTTGGCGCCAACGTCTAATAGGTTCTGGTTCTTCTCTGAAAACCAACCACAAAATAGATCTTTATTTAAACATCAATTATTTTCAAATATTCTTACATTAATACTTCGGTGTGGGGTGATGAACGTCTCTTGGCCCTTTTATATTCCAATCTGGCTTTAACATCATCCTCGATTCGGCTAACAATATGGGCCGGAATTATGCTTAACAAAAGACTTCGCTACAAAATATAAACAAATTAAACCGTAGAAAACAAACTGCAATGTAAACACCACCTACCTCTTCTTCTCGGGCATGGCGCAACAACAGGTTTTCTTCCACATATTGGCGGCGATCCAAAAATGTCGTGCGTATAGCTATTTCCTTCATCATGCGAAAATATATTCCCAACAGATTAATCGACACCAAAAATATACACTCTGTTATCAGTTTATTCACATCGACGCTATGCGTGCCATCCGGATGTTTGCGATATGTCACAAAAGCATAATCGATCAGATAGGAAATAGTTACGGCCATTCCCAACATAAACGCATGAACATTGTCCGGCAGCGGCATAAATATATATACCGAATATAGAATATAACTACCATATGCTGGTCGTAATATATCCAAATTGATAACAGCGTGATAGACAGATATGCCGATATCGGTAAGAGCTAGTATACTAACGGCCAACCAAGAGGTGACATACATTACCCATGTATATCGTTTTATGAGTTCGGTGCGGAAATTTAGCGCCAGAATACCCCATACCAACAATGCACATGTAAGATAGGCAAAGATATCGGTTGACACATTGTTGAGATTCTGAAATTGAAATGTGTGTAAAAACGACGCAACAAAAATCCTGAGTGACGTCGAACAGCAATACTCACCTCAATCGTTGACAAGAGAATGATGGAATGCACACCGACCACCAACAGTTCTATGATGACAAATAACGACAGGTAACTGACACGAAGCCGTTGCATATACGACTGATAGAATTGTTCCAATTCCAGGTTGCGACATTGATTCTGGAAGTGAAAAAAATGTTGTTGTTGTTATTACGATGTATCGGGAGTTGCCTAGCCAATAAAGCAAATACATATAAAACAATTAAGCAAAAGCTATGCCGACTATGTCATACCTTGCACCACTACCCGACAATTTCGACAGATTATATATTGATTTAAAAATGAACGCCTAAGGTCTAATGTTTTAAAATTTCAATAAAAAGGCGATTACAATAAAAGCCCAAAATGGAATTTTATGATAGCTTTACGCCTTCACCCCGCTTGGTACTGAATTAAAGCTCAGGCAGTATACTTTCATTATCAGGGTTTTCCCCTGTAATAACTCCAACAGAAGCAGAGATAACCTATATTTAACATGTATAAAGTGCAAAGTTCGCTCAATTCTGTCGAAAATCTTGAAATCGAGAGGTAACGTACACAATTTCGCGTTGCCGATGTTTTTGGATCACTGGGAACCCTTACAGCCAATTTAGACCGAAAATATTGATACAAACACAGTTAGCACTGGAGAAGTTTTTTGGTCACTGAGAACCCAAATTGCAGCCACTGAAAAAGTATATAAGATAATAACTTCAAAATACCTAAAGTCGAGCGGTACCGTTATATGGGGCCCTTACAAAATGTGAACTTATGTCCACAATTTCTGGTGGAGAATTGTTTTGACCACTATGAATCCTAAATGCTAAATTACATCTAATTCGTTCCGCAAATTTAGCTAAAATTTTCAAAATACCGAAAATCGGGAGGTACCATTATATGGGGGATATACCAAAACATGGACCTATGTTAGTAATTTTTGGTGGAGAAATTTCGTGACTGGGAGCCTCAAATGTCAAATTGCAGGTAGTTGAGGCAAAAATATAGCTAAAATCCCCACAATACCTAAAATCGGGTGGTACCGTTATATGGAGCTATACGAAAACATAGACCTACTTTTTTTTAAATTACTATACTATAATGATGGCAGCTACTCCAGCTCTGACAAAATTGACTGAATTAGCCCTTGATATCGATGTAACTAGCCATATCCGAACTAAATTTGCTATGATCATTCATGATGAACACATGTATGTCAGTTTCTAGGGTTAATTCAGTCAATTTTGTCAGAGCTGGAGTAGCTGCCATCATTATAGTATTTAGGACCATGCCAAAATCATGGATGTTAGGACTCGTATGTCGAATATATTCACTGGACAATAGCCGTAGACTATCCCCGCATTTTCACATACAATATCAGGAATCTATGACTTATCCTGATGGCGTTATTTTAGTTTATAGTACTAAAATACGTAATTTTACAAAGTCCGATCTGGGTTATCAATATTTTCCCTACATATATTCACCATAGATATTTCAAAAACATTTTGGATCGAGCACACATAATCTTCTGAAAGAATTTATTATGAAAAAACATCAATAAAATATATTTTGTTACATTTCTTCTTTTGACACAATCCCCAAAAACTGAAGTATTTTTGAAGATTTTGACTCAGTATGGAATAAATTTTAATTAAGAGTCTAAAAGTTTTACAAATAATTCTAATTTTGTAACGTCATTTTCTTAACAAAATATTTTACTTAGATATATAGTTTGTTCTGGGACTTACAGTAAAATTTTGTGTAGAATATTTCTTCTTTTAACACCTTTCGTCTAAAACTAAATTTCATGTTACTTTCATGCGTCAACTCGAAAAAAGAACAAAACAAATTTATTCAAGAAATATTTTGGTACTTTGTTGGAAAACTTGATGTATATATTTTCTTGATATATATTGTAAATACATATTTCATTTATTCGGCGACTTATATTAAAATTTGATGGAGAATATTTTGACGTCTTCTATATAGAATGAAGTTTTGTGGGACAAAACTTAATAAACTCAGATAAAGTACAACATTAACCCTAAAATGTGATTTTATTTTTGGCAGATTCCTGGCGTTTAGGTACGATTTAGAGTTTTCTTGTATTCGGGGACCTATAGTAAAATTTTATGGCAAATAATTTTGTAGAATATTTTGATCTGATACGATCACATTTTAAAGCAGTTTTTAAACGTTTTTGAAAAAAGGGACCAAAAAGATACCCCGCATTCATGGCAGAACTACCAGGTAGTGGTATCACACCAGCTGATCGAATATGAAAAGTCAAATCCTTTATAAAATAATTATTTTCGTTGTAATTTCCCTAACAACATATAGAAAGTTTTGACATAACATATTCAAAATTTTACGATGCCTCTACCTGGGTAATTGTGCCATGCCCGCATTGTTGTCAGTAATATTTCCAAAGACACTTTATACCTAAAATGCAAGGATTTCAAGGAATCTGATGTCGAATATTTCAAAACCTGTAGAAATTGGCGGAACTTGAAACACCTATTTAGGTTACTTCCCGACGTAAACTTTCAAAACGCCAATACACGTGCCTTCTCTTTTTCGGTCCTCTTTCATAATCTGGCCGAATTGTCTTGTAATTATTTTTTGTGTTGTACAGTGTTATTAACATGTTTTGTATGTCAATGGATTTTAAAGCAAACTCGTGATACAAAATATTTTACATACGGCATAATTAATGTTTTTTTTTTTCAGTGGCAGTGGTATATCTCCGTCAGCACAGCTGGTTGATACTTTCTTACTTGTTTCTGTTATATTTTTCTTCCAGTCATAGGATGAATGTGTTTCTTTTTTTATTATTATACCTTCAGCATTGATGCTAACGAGGGTAAAACGGGCAAAATGTGCCTCATCGAAATAATGGTTCTAGACCACAAGTATGTTTGGACGAAATCCGTTTCAGACAATTTGGAGTCGATTTAGCAATGTCCGTCCGTCTGTCTGGCTGGTGCGCACAATAACTCTCGAACTGATAAACTGATTTGTTCCAAAATTTACCCTTCATAGTATTTTATTCAAATTTAGTTTAAGTTCGAAGATGGGCCACAAAAGTTTGAAAATGTTCGCAAAAATTGTGTGAACGATAACTCTTAAAAGTTGTAACCGATTTGGTCCATACTTTAAACATCGTGAAATTTCTACCAGACATAGATGAGGTTCCACTATTTACTCTATCGGTCCACACTCTCGGGTACCTCCCACACAAAATTTTGGAAAAGTTCAGTTTAGGACCTGCTCTCTAATCGCTTTTTCTTGTAACAACTTGTGAGTGACCGATTTGGTCCATACTTTACACATCCTAATATATCTGCTAGATATAGATCAGGTTCGAATATGGACTACTTTTATCTACTCCTTCGGGTGCCTCCCACACAAAATTTCGTATAAGTTCACTTTAAGACCTGTAGTGCGATTCTCTAACTCATTTTTTGAGTTAACGACAAATGTCGGTAAAATTAAAACGCAAAATTATGAATGAAAAGTTTAAATAAAAGTTGACAACACTGTTACTTTCGGTAGAACTTTGCGACAACTTTTTATTCGTCGTTAACTTACCGAAAAACATCGTTAATTAGAGAAATTGGAAGCATTTCAATTTTACCGATTTTTGTCGGTAACTCAAAAAATGAGTTAGAGTCGCACTACTGCTCTCGAATAACTTTGATTTTTGTTGAAGAAACTTGCATTTGCTGCCTCAATTACGACAGTAAACGTTTTTCAGGGGCAAGTCCATACTTCTTGAGAAAACAGCCCGAAAGTTTAAAAAACCCCTGTGGCACTATATGGAGAGCACGACAACTTTCGAGCTGATCAACCGATTTCGTCCAAAATTTGGCCTCCGTCATATTTTGTCCAAACTTAGTTTCAGTTCGAAGATGGGCAGTACCGGTTCACAACTTCCGGTACTTCCCCCCAATATTTAAAAAATGTCACTAAAATGATATGCACAACATCTCTTGAACAGGGCAAACATTTTGGTCCAAACTTTGGATCTCCTAATATTTTGTCCAAATTTAGTTTAACTTCTAAGATGGCCCATATCGGTCCTCTCCTTAGGGTACCTCCTCAACAAAAGATCAACATTTGCAGTTTAGGGTCTCTTTGAAGATTTGTTGGAAACTTATACCGATGCTGTTCGTTGTGTTCCTGTTTACAGCGATATTATGTTTTCCGTGGACAAGCCCATGCTTCCTGGCATACTGGTCCAAAAGTTATACGATGATCTACAGAAATGACTAGTGGGCTCGATATCTATCGAAAAGATATGACTCCCAAAATAAGATCCACTTCCATAATAGATTATGTCGGTCCATTCCTTTGAGGTACTCCGCAACACTTTTGAACTTTAATCCTAATCCACATTTTTATCGGCAAGTTCAAATGTCCAAAAAGGGCCACACAATTGTAAAAAGATCCTAAATACATTCGATCTGTCCGTAGATTCACATAGGCTGAGGGTATATCTCTGTCGTCGAAGCCGACTGATACTGTTTTACTTGTTTCTACTCATGTGGCTGTAACTTGGCATTTCGATTCTAAATGGGTAGGAAATCTCCACGCATCATTGTTCTTATTTTGGTATTTATCCCATATGAAAATACCTGCTGCTTTTACGTATTATAAAGGTTGCAGACAATTCTGCAAATGGAATGACTCTAAGACCATGTTTATATTAAAGCATTTTGCAGGGTTAACCTTCTTAATGAAGAATTATTTGACGTATACGCAAGGGAATGGACATTTAAAATCCAGTGCGTTTGTTAAATCCGGTTTTATATAAACGTACTATAATATGGTAATCCGGATTTTAACAGGGTAGAAAACGTCGATGTTTCAAACGAATTAAACCTTGTTTAAAAGAAAGTGTTATTATTCAGTTAGCATATTCTAATTCTCCCATGAATAATCCATGACGTGACGGAAGAGCTTAGTACATTCTATTTTACTTCAATACAACTCGTGGTGGAGATTATAAAATGATTTTCCCGGCAGTATTTTACGTCATTCTTACTTGTTGTAAAAACCTATCCAGTCATAAGCTGAAGGTATTTCTTTTTTAGTTATTTTGAAGTGGGTTATTAACATAATATCTAGGCCCGAATGTCGTTCTGTTAAATTAATAAGAAATTAAGATAATTACATACAAGTGTATATCCTTTATTATAATGTTGGCGACATTTCCTGAGTATTTCAGACATATAAAGCTTCTATGCACGTGGTGTCCGACTCGGGAATAAACAGTAGGTCCCATATCATTGAGCTAATATTAATAGGGGTGCACTCATTGATATGAAAGAAGTATCCCTTGTCCCTTCTGAGATGTGTGTGGAACATTATTATTATATATTTAAATACGGTTATTGCAGTAAAATGTACAAAAAAAATTCACTCAAAAGTACTTCACTTCATATAAAATTAATAATACACATACATAATTGCAATCGATATATTATATGTCTGTTGCCTTATTAAAATTTAATCACATCAGTTCAATAATATTTGTTATTATTAATCAAGAAACATACATAAATAATAACAATAACATTTAGTATTTCCACTCACCCTTAAGAAGCCCCATTCCCACTTTTTCTCATTAATCAAAGTATCGTGACGGGTTTCACTACTTATACGGCTGATACACTCGGTTGAGTCTTCAAGAAATGAGTTCATATTTTTTTCTTGACAGCTTTTCTCTCAAAAACGCCTTCAAGAAATCATAAACGTCAAATGTCGGTCTTCGTCGTGTTGACAAACATTAAATCGTTAACATTTTTGTTTTGCGAGCTGAAAAAAACAACAAGTAAAAAAGTGTTAAGTTCCGCCGGCCGAACATCTTATACCTTCCATCTATGGGGGAATAAGAAGGTGATCCATCAGTTGTTAAAATTCAAACCAAACGTCAACATTTGTTTACCATTTGTATACGCATTTGCAAAATCTTTAAATAAATTTTATGTATTGTTACGAAAATATTGTTTAGCCGATAGCCTTAGATGCTAGTGCTATTTTTTTATTTAATTTTATTGCAATTTTTTATTATAATAAATATTTGAAACAAATAAAATAAATAAATTGTTACGAAAATAACTGATAGATTTAAGTTAATTTAGACGAATTTCTATTAATTTGTGAATTTGAATTGTAACGTAAATATTCATTAAGGATTTCGTTTACCCCCCCGTTTACACATGCAAGTGACAGTTCGAAAAAATTTAAGTTTCGACTATAATATGTATACAGAACTGTCTGCAACTTACTTGCATGTGTAATCCTTGGGTTATTTAAATCAAATTTACAACAACAATTACTCTATAGAATTCCAATCACTACTTCTCTATGTCTGTTTTGCTATGGTTATATGCTTTCAGTTCTCTATTTATCTCTTTCAGTTTCGCAACAACAATTGTATGGAGTTTACCACAATTATGAAATTATCTCTTAATCTTAAATTACACTGTTTACTTAGCTATTTTTGTTATACTCTTTCTTTCTATGTATTTTGACTATTCAATTATGCTTCTGTATTGTAACCCCTTCTCCTCTACCTTATTTACTACCGCAGTCCCATTAGTAGCCCTGTTCCTTTACGTTCAAGAATCTTCAAGTTTTACAACTTTTTACTCGAAAAGCGTTCCTTTACTTCAGACACAATACAATTCATATGGGAGCAGTTTTCAACTTTTACTACTTTTGCCGGTTTTACCATTTTCAGAAGTAAAGGAACAGACCAAGTGTCTACACCAGGGGCGAGCTTCTTTGCTTTTTTGTATAGTGAGGGCGCCCACTGAGTTGTTTTTGCATTTGCTTCTCTCCCTCACGTACAGTGTAAGTGTACATAAACAAACGATGAATATCATGTGGTTGTTGTTTTTTTCACCCATGCATAGGCATATGCTTTAGTATTGATGGAAATATTGTGGTCGACACTGGTCTACACTCATCGGTCTGTTTGTATGTGCGTACATGTTTGTATTTGCCAATCGTAAGCATTTCGTCTTAACATTGTAGAACCTCACAAATTAAGGGGACTAGAACAGTCTATGTAGCAGCGGACACATATAAATAGAGGAAAGAAGATGTTGGGAGTTAGTTGTCAATTGTAACGCGATCTTAAACCGTAAGTGTAAGTAAAGAAGTAAACTGAAAACCAACTGAACTGAAGTCTCTTGTGAATAACTGAAGTAAAGTCAACAAAGCATTGTAGAATCGTAATCCAAAAAAGAACCCTGTTTTATTTGGAACAAATCGTATCGGGGAATAAAACAACATCTACACGGGATTAATTTCAAACCCTAATTCCGTAACAGTATGTTCCAGAATAATTCAATTTTTAAAATTTTTTTTCGATATTATAAAGTAAACAAGTAAGAAAGGCGTTAAGTTCGGCCAGGCCGAACTTGCTATAACCTCCACCACTAGTTGTATTGAAGTAAAACGGAACAACTAGTTTCCTTTCGTTTATGAAGAAGACTAAATACCAAATTTCAGCAAGTTCGCTAAAACAATGTGACTAACCTTCAAAATACCGAAATTCGGGAGGAACCGTTCCATGGGGGCTATATCATAACATCGATCTATACCTATAAATTTCTGGCGGAAATTTTTTAGACTCAAAGAAGACTAAATACCAAATTTCCGATATTTCGGTAAAACCTTCAAAACATCGAAAATCAAGAGGTACGTTTCTATGGGGGACCTATACTGGAATATTTTATAAATCCATGGAAGACTAAATAACAAATGTAAGTCTTTCGGCGGGATATTGACGTCACAACCTTAAGAATTACGAAAATCGGGAGATACCGTTCTTTGGGGGCTATATGAAGGCGTGGGCCTATGGAACGTTTAATACCCCAAATGAAGACCAAATAACAAATTTCAGCCATTTAGGTGGAATATTGAGGCCACAACCTTCAAAATACCGGAAATAGATGTACCGTTCTATGGGGAGTATACTAAGGCGTGGACCTATACCGACAAATTTCATATGAAGCGTCTAATACCTAAAATGAAGACCAAATACCAAATTTCAGCCATTTCGGTGGAATATTGAGGCCACAACCTTCAAAATACCGGAAATAGGGAGGTACCGTTCTATGGGGAGTATACTAAGGCGTAGACCTGTACCGACAAGTTTATGGGGGAATGTTTTATACCCCCAACGAAGACTAAGTACCAAATTTCAGCCATTTCTGGGGAATATTGTTGCCACATCCTTCAAAATTGGGAGGTACGTTCTATGGGGGGTATATGAAGGCGTGGACCTATACCGACAAATTTCCTATGAAATGTTAATACCCCAAATGAATACCAAATACCAAATTTCAGCCATTTCGGTGGACTATTGTGGCCACAACCTTCAAAATACCGAAAATCGGGAGTTTCCGTTCTATGGGGGCTATGTGAAGACATGGTCCTATGCAGACAAATTTCTGGGGGAAAGTTGTATACCCCCAACGAAGGCTATGTACCAAATTTCAGCCATTTCTATAACAAAACGTGGACCGATATAGCCCATTTGCAATACAAACCATCCTAGGAATAGTGGAAACTTTTATACCAAATTACAAAGCTCTAACTTAAAAATTGCGAGCTGTATCTTAATTTCAACAGACGGACGGGCGGACAGACGGACATAGTTATATCAACTTAGAATTTTACCCTGATACTTTATAGGATCTCCGATAAATATTTCGAGGTGTTACAAACGGAATGACATATTAATAGTGTCTTTTAGTTTCTGGAACAGACATTTTAAAATACAAAAAATTTAAATAAAATGAACCCATTTGTAACCGGTAGTGCCAAATTAATTTTCATTTCGCAAAAATGTACATAATGATGCAGTAAACAACTAAGAACGAAGTAAAGTTCGGCCTGGTCGAATTTTTTATACCTTCCAACACGTGGTGTATTGAAATAAAACGGAACAATTAGTGTTCTTTCGTTTATGAAAGTACTACTACTACTACTTCAAATAAATAAAATCAGCTGAGTCAGACTGGTGTTTGAACCAGGGTTTCGGAGTCGGAGTCGAGCAATTTTGCTGGATTCGGAGTCTGAGTCGGAAAAAATAACTCGACTCCGACTCCGGGTAACATTTTTTCCACGTTATAGAAACAAGATTAAATTTGGAACAAGAACATTTTTTTAAAACATTATTTATTTTAAAAGAAAATTATAAGAAAACATATCGTCTGCTCCGTCGGAAAAGGTCGTAAGTCCACTTTTTTTGGAAATCGCGTTTTTGTTACAGGATGATAGTGCATGTCAAAACACGTCGTATGATACAAAGAAACTGGTAGTATGTCGCGTTTTTCTATATGTTTTGCCCTTGTCGGAAAAGGTCGTAAGTCCACAAAAGTACAAATTTGAGTACGAAATGGTCGTAAGTCCACAGGAAAATGTCTACTTTAAAAGAATACTACAGCTAATGTAGTTCAGATATAATGTTTAACGTCATCCATGGTTGGGGTACAATGTAAAGAACTATCCTACACTTTTGGATGATAATCGGATGATATTTGGCGGAGCCTGTGGACCAAACTTTTGAACAAAAATGTGATCATTTCTATATTGCAACGAAAATTTACATTTGAAATCTATTTTCCCTTATAAGCAAACCGATTATGAAAGATGGACTTCTGGCCTTTTCATTGATACAAATTGGGATGCTGTACCCTATATATTGAAAAAATTTTAAAAAAAACCAAGATTTTTACTGTTTTACTGTCGCATATCTTACTTAACTTTATTAACTGGTAATTTGTGGTTTCTCTAGGGACATTAATTCACATAACGAGATTAGTTTGTATTCTGAATTGAATAAAGTAATACCTTCTAACGGACGGGTAAGTGCAATGTTTATATTATTAAATGATTCTAAAATAATAATTGATTGAAATGTTATTAAACTAAGAAGACATAATGGTTTTTGCTAACAAAGAACAGTATGAATTTGGAATGAAATTAGACGATGGTGATGGTGTCATGGGTCTAGTTTCCTATGGTTTTCACGGTGATTCTGAAAGCTCTGATGATAAACTTCCTAAGCCCAATTACATGCTGAAGATTCTACATGGTTTGCAGACAAAAACAAAAAACCCCAAACGAAGAATAAATACCAAATTTCAGACATTTCTGAGGAATATTGAGGCCACACCTTCAAAATACCGGAAATCTGGAGGTACCGTTCTGTGGGGGCTATATGAAGGCGTCAATACAAAACATCCTTGAAGTAATAGGAACTTCTATACCAAATCATGAAGATCTATCTTTAAAATTGCGAGCTGTATCTTAATTTCAAAAGACGGGCAGATGGTCATGGTTATACCGATTTATAATTTTACTCTGATCAAGAATATATATAATTTAGTGGTATCCGCTGACTATATCGATATGTTACAAACTGAATGACAAATTTAATTATACCCTCCATCTTATGGTGGAGGGTATAAAAATCTTCAGAAACGTTGGTGTCGATATATAATTTTAACATACCGCCAAATGAATGAAGACTTGAGGCATGCCGACTGTGTTCACCTTCTTTAAATGTATCTTATATACCTGATGAAACTAAAGCTATCCATATGTTGCCTTCTAATCTAAACACTTGCTTTCCAATAAGACCAAAGCTTCGTTACGCATAACATCTGGTATTTTCATTGATTTGTAACATATTTAAGAAAGTGGGGGTGGTCGGGTCTTGTTGCTAAAATATGTAGCCAGGATTGGGGAAAAGGAATAAAAAATAGGGCACAGGTGTAACCCGCTCCTCCGAAATTCAACAAAATATATAGCCTACTTCCACCAAGGGATATCCCTGTACATAATCTGAAAATTACATGGAATAAGTACTTAGGGTCGGAGATTCAAAAACAGTTGCCTCGCAAATTAATGTTCTTACCGATATTTTCATAACTTTAGCAAAAAAGCGTTTTTTAAAAAAAGGGCCTGCCCCCGCCCCCTTCCAAATTCAAAAAAATATAGAGTCTATTTTCACTCCAGTTGTTTCCTGTATGTTCTCTGAAATTTTCAAAAAAATCTGTTCAGCCGTTTTTGAGTCTATGCGGAACATACACACATTGTCTTTTATATATAAGATTTCACCCAAAAGTTTTGGTCCATTAAACCCGCTAATAATTATCTCATCACCATGTTAAATTGCAAGCTTATTCTTTGTCTTAAACTCAAATCATTTTTAAAATTTCGCTCCGATCGGATTATTACTGCGATCTACAGGACTGCTACAAAGTTGGGTAAAAATTGTGTGTTTGGTCCATTTCACACCTTTCGATCATAACCAACATCTAATGGGGTCACTTCTGGTCGGAACCGGACCTCTCCACAAAATTTCGTGACGATGGGTCCAAAATTGAGGCCTGGAGTTTTATTACAGTTGTTAATGGATGGACGGACACACATAACTAGATCGCTTTATATCGTCAAGATATGAAAAAATGGCAGGGGGAGGGGGTCTACGACGAATATTTCGCGATGTTACAAGAATATTGGACAAAACAAACTTGTAATACCCTTTCCACATTGTATTGTAAAGTAAAATATTTTATTTTAAAAACGTCCGTAAATTGTAGGAAAAGGTCGTAAGTCCCTACAAACATACAAAACTGAACAAGGAAAAGGTCGTAAGTCCAAAGACATCCAATTATCTCCCAAACGCGTCGGAACTTTATCAAACAAAGTACAGGTATTGAAGCGGAATAAATTAACGAAGAATACTGCCTTTACCACCATAATAAAATCTCTAATACAGAAAGCGCTGGAATGTTTTTTCTTCCTCCTGAAAAATTTATTGAGAGGGACTTACGACCTTTTCCGACGGAGCAGACGATATATGCAAACGGTATTTTATACTAATTTAAAGGACAATTCGTAGGATATTTACTATCCTCTGAAGTGTAGTCTATTCATCCCTATTTTGTTGATCCAAATGATTCTTTACATTTTTACAAACAAAATTAAAGTTCTATGACAATAAAATTAAGATTGGACCTTTGGACCTGGTCTTCTCACAAAGGTCTATTTGTATTCTCATCCTATTTTTTATGAGAAATCATCCTTGTCCTCTATTAAAGACATTGTGGTCTACAGAAAATGTTCCTAGCAAAATTTGTGTAGAATATTTTCATGCTAATTTTTTCGTGTGCTAATTTTTCAGTTCCAGAAAACATCTGTCTGCCTACGTGATGGGTTTTTTACACAATATATCTCTCTCCCATTGTTGTTGCATTTGAACGAAGAAAAGTTCGATGACAAAGAAGCCGCTCCACAGCCGATATGTCTGAAGAGCATCTACCAATGGCGAAACATGCATGTCACATAGTGGTGATTGTGTGGTTCGAATCTTCGGTGTTCCTTTTTCACTTGCAAAAATAAACGGTCATTAAGCTCAATTCCAACGAGAAATTAATTAAAAATTATTATTAAAAATGATTCTCATCCTAGTATGCAAAATTTTCAAATGAATATCAGTTTCTTTTAAAAGAAGTTTAATGTCAATGAGGCATCGATATTTTCTACCCATTCAGAATCCCATGTTGCAGTCATTCCATCTGGACGATTAGTGTTCAACCATCAAAATACATAAACTCTGGAGGTACCTTCATAATGGGAATATACCAAAATATGAACCTATATTGATCATTTTCTTCGTGGAGCTTTTCTACCCATTGAGAATCCGAAATGCCAAGCTGCAGCCACTACAGCCGAGTAATCCTTTAAATGACTTCACATCGAGTAGTATAGTTGTACATTTCAATCCGGCACTTCCTCTCCTATGGGGGCTATATTAAATAATATTAATTATCTGTGCTCACAACTTTCTTTAGGCATGCTCATATCGAATACAAAATAAAAAATTACAGTCGTTTTACAGTCGTTGTTGCAGCTGTCAAAATTCTCTATAAGATTGACCTTAATGATATTTTCGTAGGTTTTACAACTTTTGAGATATAGAAGTTGAAATTGGGACAATACAAATTCAATTCAGTTCTGTATCGTCTCCTTATAAAACAATGTCATGACTGCAATTTCCCAACTTAAACTTGTATATCTAAAAAAATGGTACAACCTAGGAAAAATTACATAAGCCAGTCTTGTAGAGAATTTTCACAGCTATAAGATTTTCTCAGGTCCCATGCCGATAAGACTTGCCGTATTCAAGCAAAATCGCGAAACCCTAACAAACAAAACCTAAAAATGTAAACTGAGCTTCTTTATGTCAAAAATGGTACAGCCTGAGAACAGATCATAAGCGTCAATCCTGTAGAGAATTTTCACAGCTACAACATTTTCTTTAGCTCCATTTCGATTGGACTTGCGGTTTCCAAGCAAAATCGTGAAAACCTAAAAAACACCTAAAAATGTGAATTTTGACCGCGATTTATTTAAAAACCCCTACAGCGATTTTTTCTTGTTTTTGGATTTTTCTCATCTATGAACATTGCTGTTTCAGAATTCACAAAAACTTCCCCTGTGTAAGCGGTTTTCATTAAAACTTAGTTAAGGCGCCCCCTTCATTACATTGTTTTATAAGGGGGCGATACAGTCAGTGCATTGTCCCAATTTGAACTTCAATAGCTCAAAAATGGTAAGACCTACGAAAATAACGTGAATGTCAATCTTGTAGAGAATAGCTACAACATCTTCTTCAGTCTCATTTAGATAGGAGTTGCGGTTTCTAAGCAAAATCGTGAAAACCTAAACAACCCCTAAAAATGTCAACTTGAATCGCGATTTATTTAAAAAGCGCTCCGGCGATTTTTTTTGTTTTTTGATTTTTCTCATCTATGAACATTGTAGTTTCAGAATCCGCAAAAACTTCCCAGGTGTAAGCACCTTTCATTTAAATTTGATTCAAGAGCACCGTGTAGACTTTTTGAAAATATGCATTAAATCTTTGCATTCTTAAAAGAAACAAAAATCTAAATGGATTAAAAAATAATCTCGGAACTATTTTTTCATTTTCGACATATCACTGGCAGCCAGTTCAAAATTTTTCTGGCATGAAAAATCTAGTGCCAGTGGAGTCGACAATTCAAAAAATTTAATTGTGGTAGTAAAATATTGTGTATGTATTGAATTTTTCGAACTGTCACTGGCATGTGTAAACGCTGGGTTATCAACACGTGAACCTATAGTGACAGATTTCTGTGAAAAAGAGTTGTAGCCCCCATAGATACCCTACACCACGAACTCCCCCTTGTTCCTTCGGGGATGTGCTGGGAATATATGTATGTATGATTTTTGGTAGAGGAGTTGCCGGACCTCTGAGAATTTCAAATGTCAAATTACAGCTAGTTCAGTTAAAAATTGTAGATAAAATCCTCAAAATACCCAAAAATTGCGAAGTATAGGGGCTATACCAAAAAATTAACATATGTGGGGGAGGGGAGAATTTTCTTGGAAAGCGCAAGTCCTATCGAACATTTTCAATATTTTCGGCAATTATAATTTTCAAAATATGTACAAAATTGTTCATAATTAATACATACAGTTAGACAACAAACGTATTGCAAAAACCCAAATTGTAGAAAATTTCATATTAATTGTTCGTTTATGGCAACAATTTATGTAAAAACTATACGGTTTTTTTGTGTACCTCTTTTGCTATTGGTCCTCAAAACGATATTCCGTCAAAATACGCAAAGTTTATTTGCTATTTAAAATAAATACGGCCAATAAAAGGAATTACCTACTACTTTTAGGTGACAATAAATGTATTGCAAAAATTACTAAATCTATGATTTCTTGGAGAATTACCAAAGAAGTAGTTCTCAATAAGTTGTTTATCCACTTTGGACATTCATTGGAGCTTTAATGAACTTAGTTAACCCAAAATTAAGGCTCGGCATGTTCCACTCTAAGGGTACTGTTTCCCAAATTTTTAGTAAATCTTGATCCTTCGTTGGAGGATCTTTTTCGAGTTTTTTTCTTAAAATAGACCCAACAATTTTATAAGGTTTGATATCGGGATATAGGCCCGAGGAATTTATTAGTTTAGTATTGTTCTATTACATCAGCAATTTACTTACACAAATAAGATTAATATGTCATGATCTGGCCTTAGGAATGGTGGTAGTTGAACAAATTTTATCTTTTTGGATCCCTTTTACTGACTTTCAGATTAATGACTATTAAATATTTCTTAATGATTCCAGTGAGGATGTCTTTTCAATCATTATTATGCCCGTGAACCCGACTTCGCATACCATTTCCCTGGTAAAAAATATAGTACCCAAAATTTCGGTATTACAGATTTTCAAGAACGGGTTTAATTTCTATATTTGATAGGTTTTATTGGATTTGGCGCAATTTTTGGGATTTATTATGATAGCAGAGTAATATAGATATACGAGGGCGGTTCGGAAACTTCTTAGCCTATCAATGAAAGAGAATAGTTAGTTTTTCAAAAATATTTTTATTTTTCAATATAATCTCCTGAAACTTCAATACACTTAGTCCAACGCTTTTCTAGCAATTCTATCCCTTGATTAAAATAGTTTTCCTCAAGGTCTTCAAAATAGTGGTTTACAACTGTAATTGCATCTTCATTTGAGGTAAAACGCTTGCCAGCAAGGATTTTTTTTAGATTTGGGAACAAGTAAAAGTCACTGGGAGCTAAATCAGGAGAATAGGGTGGGTGGTCAAGCAACTCGTACTTTAATTCGTTGATTTTAGCCATTGTTAAAACACTCTTGTGCGCCGTTGCGTTGTCTTGATGAAAAATGATTTTTTTGTGTTGTAAGCCAGGACGTTTTTCTCGAATTTGTACATTTAATTGATCCAAAAGGTTGCAATAGTACTCTGAATTTATTGTTTTACCCTTTTGCAGATAGTCAATCAATAAAATACCTTTGAAGCCCCAAAAAACCGTTACCATAACCTTACCAGCCGATTGAATTGTTTTTTCCTTCTTTGGGGCACTTCCTCCAGCTTCAGTTCATTGTTTGGATTGTTCTTTTGTCTCTGGAGTATAGTGGTGGATCCATGTCTCTTCAACAGTTATGAAACGACGCTTAAAATCCATTTTATTTCGCTTAAAACGATCCAAACAAGCTTGAGAAATGTTCATTCTTATGCGTTTTTGATCGACTGTTAACAAATGCGGCACCCATCTTGCAGAAAGCTTTTTCATCTGTAGTTCTTCATGCAAAATTAAATGGACTCGATCATTTGAGATGCCCATGATATTAGCAATTTCACGCACTTTTATTCGTGGATCATTTAATACCATATCATGCACTTTGGCTACAATTTCTGTTGTTGTTGCTGTTTTTGGACGTCCACTGCGTGGTTCATCTTCAATGCTTGTACGACCACGTTTAAATTCACCATCCCAATTTTTTACTGTTGCATATGAAGGAGCACTTTCACCTAACACATTCACCATACCATTATGAATTTCTTGTTCCGATAAACCTTTTTTATGTAAATATTTAATGACAGCACGCATTTCTCATTTTTCCATTGTAAAAAAATTGCGGATGCGTCTTTTTTGAACAACTGTTTCTATATGAAGCAGTTGCCAGATCGAAACAAAATTTAACATGTGTTCATAACAGAGATGGAAGTTTCCAAAACACTTAACTTTTTTCTGTTTATACCGCGTAAAATTGAAGTCATTCCAATAATATTGAGAGAGGAAATAGAGGTTTGTTCTAGGTAAATGCATAACGAGAACAAAAAGTTACAAAAATGATTCGTTTTATAGTACAGATTTTCCCTTTGCAATACATTTATTGTCACCTATAACATTTAGGTAATTCTTATTTTAGTCCACATTTGTTATTAATTGCAAATAAATTTTGTATATTTTGACGGAATACTGTTTTGAAGACTAATAGCAAGAGATTTGCACAAAAAACCGTATAGTTTTTACATAATTTGTTGCCATTAACGCACAATTCTTATGAAATTTGTTACAATTTTGGCCTTTGCAATACATTTCTTGTCCAACTGTATTTGATTAAAAATGGACTATAAACGACTTTGTTATCGTATATTTATCTTATAATATCCTTGACATCTGATATTCAACCTCGAAGTGGGAACAGATATATTAAGACCGAAATAGTGTTTTAAGAATAGTATAAGATGTTACCAACAAATAATGGTGTATCAAAAGAATTAATTTGACAGTTTTATGCCTGGATTCGTCGTCTTGCTTTACAATATCACATTTTTGAGGAATACCTGAGCAACCTCTAAATGTTATTATTGTTGCCCATTACAATCTGGCATTCGACTAAATTATTATGTACAGACTTCGAGTAACAACGCTGATCTTACCAATTTTCCTCTACGCTTTGTTGGATATTGAGAGTGTTGGACCAAATATTCCTTTTACGCAAAATATTTTTCACATTTAAACGTATTTGACATTACCTTATGTTAGTTAAGATTAGTTTACATTAATGAACACAATTGCAATAAAATATTTATATGTTTATACCCTCCACCATAATATGGAGGGTATAATCGAAATATCATCGGAGACCCCATATATATATATATATATATATATATATATATATATATATATATATATATATATATATATATTCTTGACCCTGATCTATGTTGATATAACTATGTCCGTCAGTCTGTTGAAATTAAGATACAGCTCGCAGTTTTTTAAGATAGAGCTTTGTAATTTGGTATAAAAGTTTCGACTATTCCTAGGATGGTTGGTGTTGCAAATGGGCTATATCCGTCTACGTTTAGATATAGCCCCATAGAACGGTACCACCCGATTTTCGGTATTTTAAAGGTTGTGGCCTCAATTTACCTCAAAAATGGCTGAAATTTGGTATTTAGTCTTCGCCGAGGGAATAAAACGTTTTTAGGTTGAAACTTCTTGAATTTTATAATACCTTGAATTGATTAGTACATTGGTGTTACTGGTATCTAGGACAACTATTGTCAGTAATTATTGATTTATTATTGTATGGTGGGGGCCATACTTAAGGTATACTCATTTAATTTTCTGAATTTCATGAAATTGTTTATTTTTACAGTGTTTTATTTAACTTGCCTTGGTGTGTGTTTAGTTCAAATCTGGTAACTCATTTTTAAAACGGTTGCAGTTGACCAATCGAACTAAAACTTTGCACACTTCTCAGATTTGGATGACAATACACGAATATGAAATCAAAACCAATATTGGTCCATTTTTACACGGTTTTACAGTGTTTTATCTAATTTGCTTTTCAATTCTGGTAACTCATTTTTCACATAGTTGCAGTTTACCAATCGAACTTAAAATTTGCACACTTTTTAGATTTGGATGACAATACATGAATATGAAATCAAAATTAATATTGGTCCATTCTTACAGTGTTTTTACGGTGTCTAACTTGACCCCCTTTTCAAATTTGGTAACTGATTTTTAACACGGTTGCAGTTGACCAATCGAACTAAAACTTTGCACACTTTTCAGATTTAGATGACAATACATGAATATGAAACCAAAACAAATATGGGTCCATTGTTTCCTATAGCCCCCATATAACGGTACCACCCGATTTCCGGTATTTTGCTTTTCAAATCTGGTAACTCGTTTTTCAGGCAGTTGCAGGTGACCAATCGTACTTAAACTTTGCACACTTTTCAGATTTGGATGACAATACATGAATATGAAATCAAAACTAATATTGGTCCATTCTTACAGTGTTTTTATGGTGTCTAACTTGACCCCCTTTTAAAATGTGATAACTGATTTTTAGCACGGTTGCAGTTGACCAATCGAACTAACGCTTTGCACATTTTTCAGATTTAGATGACAATACATGAATATGAAACCAAAACCAATATGGGTCAATTTTTTCCTATAGCCTCCATATAACGGTACCACCCGACTTCTGGTATTTTGAGGATTTTGTCTTAATTTTTAGCCCGAATTTGCTGTAACTTGGCATTTGGAGTTCTCAATAGTCCAGGAACTTCCCCACTAAAAATTATGGGCATAGGTCAAGGTTTAATATAGCATCCATATAACTGTACCACCCAATTTCAAGCATTTTAATCTACATTTTCTGCTCAAATGGACAGTAATTGGGCATTTGGGGATCTCAGTGGTCAAACAATTTATTTACTAAAAAGTTAAAAATAAAAAATAATTTAAAAAAAATTAAGTTTCAGTGTTTTATTTAGAAATGCACTTAAAACTAAAAAATAATTTGTCGCTTAGCCTCAATATATATATTCATTCTCATGATAGAATCTCTCAAATAAAACGCTTGCCGTTTAATTTTGCCACCATTCATAATTTAAATGCACGCGTTTTATTTGAGAGATTCTATCATGAGAAAGAATATATATATATTGAGGCTAAGCGACAAATTATTTTTTAGTTTTAAGTGCATTTCTAAATAAAACACTGAAACTTAATTTTTTTTAAATTATTTTTTATTTAACGTAATGTTACTTTGCACGCAGATGTTTTTGTATAATAATGTAATATTTTTGGCCTTGTAGGCTTTTTGTTACATAAATGAAATAAATAAATAAAACTTTCCCCCAGAAATTTGCCAGTATAGTACCGCCCCTTCATATAGAACTGTACCTCCCGATTTTCGGTATTTTGAAGTTTGTGGCCGCAATAATCGACCGAAATGGCTGAAATTTGGTATTTGGTATTTCGGGGCACTAAGCGTTCCATATGAAATGTGTTGGTATAGGTCCACGCCTTTATATAGCCCCCATAGAACGGTACCTCCCGATTTTCGGAGTTTTGAAGGTTGTAACCTCAATATTCCTCAGAAATGGCTGAAATTTGGTATTTAGTCTTCGTTGCGGGTATAAAAGTTTCCCCCAGAAACTTGTCGGTACAGGTCCACGCCTTAGTATAGCCTCCATACAACGGTACCTACCTATTACCACCCGATTTTCGGTATTTTGAAGGTTTTAGCCCATTTATGACACCGAAATGTCTGAAATTTGGTACTTAGTATTAGTTGGGGAATAAACCTTTCTCCCAAAAATTTGTTGGTATAGGTCTAGGCCTTCATATAGCCCCTATAGAACGGTACGTCCCGATTTTCGGTATTTTGAAGGTTGTGGCCACAGCAACCCACCGAAATTACTGAAATTTGGTATTTAGCCTTTGTTGTAGGGAAAAGCCTTTCTGACTGAAATTTTTCGGTATAGGTTTCGATGTAGCCCCCTTAGAACGGTACCTCCCAATTTTAGTAATTCTGAAGGTTGTGAGTCTTTTTAGTCTTCCATGGGGTTATCAAATATTCCAGAAGATAATTATCAGTATAGGTCAGCGGGTTCCTTATATCCCCCATAGAAGCGTACCTCTTGATTTTCGTTATTTTGAAGGTTTAACCGAAATATCGGAAATTTTTGTATTTAGTCTTCTGTGAGTTTAAAAACTTTCCGCCAGAAATTTGTAGGTATTTTGATGTAGCCCCAAGGAACGGTACCTCCCGAAATTCGGTTTTATAAAGTTTAGCCACATTATTTTATTTTAAGTTGCTGAAATTTGGTATTTAGTCTTCTTCATAAACGAAAGGAAACTAATTATTCTATTTAACTTCAAGTTCGACCTGGCCGAAATTAACCCTCCGTTGGACACCTGGGTCTGCCAAGACACTTTTATGTATATACAGTCAAAAAGGTCTGGTCAGACCCAGGTATCCCAGGGATTCGAATAATTACTATTTTTTCTTAATTTTTTAAAATTTGTCAATACAATTTTTTTAAACCAGTTTGAAATATTTGTTATTTTACAAAAAAAAAAAAAAATAACAGTCTGTTTCATTATGTCTAAGTACGGAAATACATTTTCAAAGCGATACTTAACGCCGTTGCATTTGCACTTCTATATCGTCACCATAAATGCCGGAAGACGTAACCCACATGAAAATCGAAATTAGTTTTTTGATGGAATCTGATACATAAAGCTAAAATACATGATCTGACAAAATTTCAAACTTCTACGTTTAAAAATAGCGATTCTATTCAAGAAATACCAAAAGACGTAACAGCATGCTGTAATTTTCATAAACAATATAGTCTTTGATTTTTGCAGCAATTATAATGCCAGATGGACGGTACATTGAGCTGATTACGAAAATTTATAATTTCCTTTGGGGCGGATCCGGTTATCCGGTTATTTGACCCGAAAGTCCAAAAACCAGGTTAGACCCGGTTCTACTGAACCTATTACTACAAACTGGGTGTCGTTTGGAAGCTTATAGAAAAACATATCACATGGCGTGTTTATTTTAACCGGTTCGCCTGTTATGCGGCTTATTTCTCCATATGTTTAATTTGACTCTCAGATGACGAAATCTCATGAATGGTGATTCCGTTTTAAAAATTATACAGACCATTCTTGTTGCTAATTTTTAAATCTACAACTTTTACTTTAGGCGGTTTTTGTAACCCGAATAACTTTTTGCACCAAAATTCAGATTCGTGGGAATTTTTGATATTTCCCTTTATACGCATGTCATAGCCAAAATCCAGGTTTGGTAAAATGTCAAAAGTTTTAACAAAAGTGATTGAAGTGTCTAATCGAAGATGATGTCTCAAGACCGATCTATGCCCTGATTTTAATAAACCTCCCAATAACAACAAAAACATGAAAACAGTATAAAGTAAACGAACAAAAGTAAGTGGTTATTTTGAAGAAAATACAAGACAAATGGCAACAAAAACTGATGTACGTTACAAGTCTTATGAGACGTTGATCCGAAAACGTTATAAGCTCAAAATTCTCGTCGGTCTAACACAAAGATGTTTTTTAAAGACAACTACGATTATAGTGTAAGTTTGCCGAAACATGTTCTTATCAACCCGTGGTATAACATATATAATGGCTTGAGATTGGATAAATTCAACTGATTTTAACGATATTCAAATAGGTCCATAGAAAAACGCAAATTTTCTGTATTCTTTACTTATGCAAATAGACAGGAGATCCAATAAACTGCAAACATTAGCGTTTGATCATAGCGGTATAATCTATTTTAAAACTGATATAAAAGATAACTACCAGACTCTACCACAGACAATTTCCGGAGATTTTGGGGCAGTGGGCCCTCCTTAGAAGTACGCACAGAGGCTAAAAGTTTCAAAAAAAATTTCAGCACCTGCTAGACTTAAAACACTTAATTCCAAGTGATTGTCATTACATTTATGGCAACATTCCTTATGAGAATTAAAAGTTACGAGCCCTAACCACTATTAATTCGTACACAGAGCATATTTCAACAATGTGTTATTAAAGTTTGTATATTAGGGCGACCCAAAAAAACAAAATATTTTTATTTTGGAGCTCCTAGCTCCTAAATTTGTTTCCATTTGATGCAAAAACCTTATATATGAAATTTTACGGGGATTGGTTAACGTTAACCCGTATCTACCGAGCGATCTTTGTTTCCATAGTAATTTTGTATAGGGTCAAAGGTGCATTTTCACGAACATTTTCTAAAGGCCGCAATTATGGTCCAATCGATGAAAAAACTTTAGGAGTTCATTATTGTGGCTAAAAAATTATCTCTACAAAAATTTATGACGATCGGTTAACGATAACCCGTGTCCCCTGGCCGCTCTTTATTTTTCATAGTACTTTGTATGGGGACCAAAAACAAATTTTCCGAAAATCGCCTTATAGGCCATATTTATTTTCCAATCGATGGAAAAACAGTTAACCAGTATATTATTGTGCCTAAAAATGAATCCTACAAAGATTTATGAAAATTTATTCTCTTTAGACAAACATTTGATGTTAATTCAGTTTCATGTTAAATAGTGAAAAAATACCTGGTGTACGAATTAATAGTGGTTAGGGCTCGTACATTTAAATTGTTACACATCACTTAATTTATATTAAATATATTTTGTCGGTAAATTGACTTAAATACCGCAATAAATATAATATTCTGGATCTGATGTTTTAAATATCGTCTAATACCCTTGAAATTATAAGTAATTGTAGTGCTGGTTGGACAGTTCACCTAATTGTGGTCCATTGAAATATCACCGTTAAGACTGGGAATTGAACCCAACACCTTCAGGTTGCTAGTTTAATGTTCGTTTAACCGCATAGGCCAATAAGTGAGTTCTAATTTGATTCTAATTTTTGATTTATACTAGTTTCTTTACATGCATACTCAATAAATTGTGGGTTACGCCTTTTGGCATTTCAGAAAAATACAATACCAAAAGACGTAACCCACACAGCTTCTGAAACTCAAACAAAATTAATTTTTTTTCCAAAAATATATTTCTTTCTGTCATAAAACAGGATACTAAAAATTTTCTATATTTTACAACACCTTTTTCATTTTATAACGTTTTTTGCTTCTCCTGTAAAGTTTTAGTTTTGTGGGTTACGTCTTCCGGCATTTATGGTGACGATATAATGAGTTGCCTCATTATTTTGCAATTGCAATTTTTCTTAAAGGACACACAATGGGTACTACATTTAGAGATGTACAATTTACCATATCATCCCAGCAAACCAATCGTACAGACATCGTAACGAAATCGGAACGAAATTCGGACGATACGTCCGATATCTGATCCGAAATCGTAACGATATCTTAACGAAAGTTGTATGAAGTGGTTGACATAATTTCTGAACGAAATGTCGGAGCGACATCGGATCGATTTCGGTCCGATTTCGTAACGAAATCTGAAGAAAATCCTTGGGAAATTCGGAAAGGAAATATCTTTCCGACATTCGTTCCGAAATCGGAACGAAATCGGTACAAAATCTGAACTATTTCCTCTCCGAAAAATCGTTTAGAAATCGGAACGAAATCTGAACGACTTTGCTTCCGAAATTGTTCAGACGTGTCTGACATCAGACATTTGGTTTGCTGGGATACGACATTGATGGCTCGTCTGAACTAGAGTTGGGTAATCTAGTTCCTAGTTCCTTGTACTAGTTCCAAAACGTATGAGTAACATCATGAAATATAACGTGTGATAGTAAGTATACGCACTATGTTCAAAGAAAAAATGTGGGCCATTGGAACTGCGAAGTGAACGAGATAGTTCCATATAGTTCCTTTGGCACAACTCTAGTCTGAACGAGACGTAACAAATGTTCATAGCTTCTTTTTGTTTCAAAATGCACATGGGGTTCAATTCTTAATAGTACTATTAGAAATTATTTTGGAATCAATGTGCATTGTTACGGTAAGTATACAAATGCAATTAAAATACACGGGCGTTTAACCATAAACATTTTTATTGCGCTCACTGTGTATCGGTGACGTATGTATGTATGTCAGAAATGGAAATTGTGTTCTTTCCCATCGTTTAATTTTTTTTTTATATTTATTGATAAATAATGTTGGCGAATAAATGACAGCAATGGTAACAACAACAACTAAGAATGAAAACACTACTAAAACAACGCAACAACATTTAAACACTTGAAAAAATTTGTAATCAGTTAAAATGTAGGAAAGAATTCCTTTCATACACAACAACAACAACAATTTGAACTTTAGAAAAAGAAAGAACACAAAACACAATACGATTACGAACTTTAGAAGCATTGACTTTTTGAGCACAAGAGAGTATTAAGTAGTACCAGAGTTGTCAAATTAGGTTTATATGTTTTTTTGTGGACTTATATTTTATTGTCGTTGTCACCTATATATCGCTCATTTACCCAAGAGTAGCATAAGTCAATAAATCAAGTTTCGGGAAAAACGCGTTTTAAGTTGCCGATTAAAATTTGACTTACCAACGTAAAAAAATTATTATACAAAAAATAAAATAACTACTTGGACCGCTTTTTGTAAAGGGTTAGAATGATATCAGCGCTGAATTTCTGTGCAAGATCAAGCGTGATTTAAAGTATTTTAGTGGTTAATAAACTCAAAAAACTTTTTTCAAAATAAACTCTAACTCGTTGAGTTTTAGAGACATCAACATGCAAATATGACACAAGATAAAGTAGAAGTCGAAGAAAAACTGAAAAAACACATTTTTTTAGTTATGCTTTATACATTTTTATGAAATGTTCGTTATAGTCCAACTTAAGTTTTTACGGAAAGAAAAATTGACCACGTTCGCTTTATCGACCACTTTTTTAAATATGTTACATCTACACAACTAATGAACCGATTTTCCTGAAATTTTTTGGGAATATACAGGGTTGTACGCCGGTGAAAATGGACTACATATTTTGTTGAATTTAGGAGTGGGCGGAGAACCTCCCCTATGCTCTATTAAAAAAAAAACGAATGTATGTACGAATGTTTCGGGTTGAAACTTAATTTGCGAGACAATGGTGGTTGTGTCTCCGACCTTATGCACTTATTTGGGGCCTAAAGACCCGACCACACCCACTTTATTAAATATGTTATATCTACAAAACTACTAAACGGATTTTCATAAAATTTGCAGAAAATGTTCAAAGTTGTACCATGGTGAAAGTAGAAAATATATTTTGATGAATTATGGAGGGATTGTGGGATTTATACCTTACACCACCCTGTGATAAGGGCTAATATTTCTTTGTGCATTAGCTTGTAACACGCAAAAAGAAAAGAGATAGACCCATAGGTTATTTTAGGAATTCACGTAGAATCTAAGTCGATTTAATCATGTCCGTCTGTATGCCCGTCCCCGGGCCAACAGTCCCGGCTCCGTTTGGGGACCTACTGGTAGTAGTCTCATGGTTACGAGGTATTACCAGAGACTTAATTCTGGGACGACTGGTACCGGCATACCCCTGTTCCTTGCAGTACTTTCCTTCGGGGATGCAGTCTCGGACTGGGGCCAGTAATTGGTGTGGCCCTTCGGAGAGTATCGTGGTGGCTGTGGTTGTCCAACATCGCGGGAAGAGTTCGAAGAACTGGAATGGGGTAGGATTCTCTACCGTCTGCCTGCGCCATAAAAAGACAGGAGTTTTAGATGGTGCTCCGCACTAAACCAAGCGGTAAACAGAGCCAAACACCTGAACGCAATTGGTACCTCACTACGTTGTAAGGGGCGCTAGTTCGTCGCTTGTAACCAACTCGGTGTTGAGAGCGGTAGCGATGTAAAAGCTGGCAGGTACCCACGTAAATGAACTCCAATTTCTGTATACCTGTCCGTCTGTCTGTCCAGATGAGAAAAATCCAAAAAAAAAGGAGGGATTTTTGAATAAATCACATTCACATTTTCACATTTTCAGGTTTATTTTAGGTTTTCGTGATTTTGCTTGGAAACCGCAAGTCCTATCTGAATGAGACTAAAGAAAATAAATGAGGTATAATTGAAAATTCTCTTTAATCCCGTTTTGACAGGACCTTGTGTTCCAAGCAGAATCCTGAAAACACAAAAAAATATAAAAATGTGAACTTTGGCCGCGATTTATTTAAAAATCCCTCCCGTGATTTTTTCATGTTTTTGGATTTTTTTATCTATGAACATTGCTGTTTCTGAATTCACAAAAACATTCCAGGTGTAAGCGGTTTTTATTTGAAGTTAGTTTGGGCGCACCGTAAATTACATAGTTTTATAAGGACGCGATACAGTCAGCGCATCGTCCCAATTTAAACTTCTATATCTCAAAAATAGTAGAACCTACCAAAATATCATAAAGGCCAATAATGTAGAGAATTTTCTTTTTTTTTTTTTATTTTTGCCTTATTAAGGCGAAGGCCATTTATAGTGATATTTCATTAATTCTCTTTCGAGTTGAGCTGTTAGGCCTTTAGAGATACATTGAAAAATTAGGAGTCTAATTTTCACTGCTATAACATTTTCCTTAGTCTTATAGTCCGATAGGACTTGCGGTTTCCAAGCAAAATCGTGAAAACCTAAAAATCCCTTAAAAATGTCAATTTAATTCCCGATTTATTTTAAAAGCGCTCCGGCGATTTTTTTCAGTATACCCTCAGCATTTATGCTAACGAGGGTATATACACTTTCATACGGGCAAAATGCGCCTCATCGAAGTAATGGTTTTAGATCCCAAGTATGTTTGGACGAAATGTTTCAGAAAATTTGGAGTCGATTCAGCAATGTCCGTCTGTCTGTCTGGCTGGCTGGAGCGCACGATAACTCTCGAACGGATGAACCGATTATGTAAAAATTTTAGCTTTCGTAATATTTTGCCCAAACTTAGTTTAAGTTCGAAGATGGGCTATATCGGTCCACTCCTTTCGGTACCTCCCCCACGATAACTCTTGAAGGGAGTAACCGATTTGGTCCATACTTTGCACATCCTGAAATGTGTACTAAATTTTTTTTTTTTTCATATATTTCTTTATTTGCAATCTATCTATAAAATAAGACAATAAGCAAATTAGTTATTATGTATTAAAATGACAGGAATTATGTAAATTCAACAGATACATAATTTTAAACAACATTACATAGTAATGAGATTCAAAGATCTAGATTAAATTTAATGTATTACATTGCAACTATTTCATAAGAACAATCAATTAAGTAATTTCATAAATTAATTAATTAAATCTGACACATGTTTCCGTTTAAGCCTTCTAGTTTCATCTCTGTTGTTTAGTAAAGAATTTGCCAAAGGGTTTGGATGCATTTGCAGTCTGCTTGCATAATTACTGCTCAGTCTTCTGATCTCTTCTTCTACAGATTGTACTCCCAGATCTCTGGAAATAATGCTATTTTTAACAAACCATGGGACATTTGTAATTTGTCTCAGCATTTTCGACTGGAATCTTTGTATAATATTAACATTTGATTTACAGGACGTTCCCCATAGTTGTATGCCGTAAGTCCATACCGGTTTTAAAATGGCTTTGTACACTCTAAGTTTGTTGTTTAAGTTTAGTTTAGATTTTGGACATAATAACCAGTAAAGTTTACGGCTCTTGAGTTTCAAGGCAGTATGCTTTGCTTTTATGTGTGGTTTCCAGGTTAACCGTCGATCTAAAGTTATTCCTAAGTACTTCACAGTATTCTGTTGAGGTATGATTTCATTGTTTATGGTGACTGGTGAACAATCACCTCTTCGCATAGAAAACGTTATATGGCTGGATTTTTCAGAGTTCACTTTAATGTTCCATCTCTTAAACCAACTTTCAAGTAAGTTTAGTTCGGTCTGAATTGTCCGAGATGCTTCAATTGGACAAGCATTCGTTGCAACTATTGCCGTGTCATCAGCGTACGTAGCTATTATTACATTTGTTGAAAATGGCATATCCGCAGTATAAATAGTATATAAAATGGGTCCAAGAACACTGCCTTGGGGAATACCTGCGTTAATTTGTATTCTGGAAGATCGTTCATCTTTGACGTTTACGTAACTACTTCTCTCTGAAAGATAGCTTTTGAAGAATAGATAATATGGTGCTGGTAGCTGTTTCTTTATTTTGTATAACAATCCCATATGCCACACACGGTCAAATGCCTGTTGGACATCGAGAAATACGGCCGAGCAGTAAAGCTTGTTTTCCAAGGCGTTGATAATGGTATTAACAATTCTATTGCATTGTTCAGGTGTTCCATGTTTTTGCCTGAAACCGAATTGATGATCGGGAATTATACCCTTATTTTCAAGCACAGGTAGGAGTCGCTTTATAAACAGCCTTTCAAAAATTTTTGCGAACGTTGGTAATAAAGATATTGGTCTAAATGAAGACAAAAGGTGTTCCGGTTTTCCAGGTTTTGGAATCATAATAACCTCAGCTACTTTCCACTTAGCTGGGAAATAATCTAATCGTAGTATAGCGTTGAAGATGAATGTCAAAAATAGTATACATTTCCGTGAAAGATTTTTTGCGACTTTTGTATCAATCATGTCATGACCTGGGGATTTACCTTGGGCAAGGTTATTAATTTCATTAGTCACCACATTTGGGGAGATGTGTTTCAGTGGAAGATCCATTTGACAAGGCGAATCTAAAAATTCAAGTGTTTCAGTGTAGTCGTCTCTACTAGTAAAGTTAAAAGGTTTAAATATTTCTTTTAAATGGTTTCCAAATGCATTGGCAACATCTTTGTTTGACTTGCACCATGTACCATCAGTGTTTTTCACGACAGTATTTCTTTTTACAGGTCTTTTCAAATATTTGGTGGACTTCCACAGTAGGTGTTCATCATACTTTGAATTGTTAATCGTTTCAAGAAAGGTTGCCGTGCAATCGTTTCTATATTCACTTAAAATCTTTTTTAATTGTCTGCAGGACCTGTTGAAAAGTGTTCGATCAGCAGGTTGCCTACTATTTTGCCATATTTTTCGAAGCCTTCGTTTATCAGTAATAAGTTGTCTGATTTCATATGATACTTGTAAATTATTTCGCCTTATGTTTGTTACGTTTGGTGTTGCTAAGGAAGCAGATTCTTTAATAGTGTTCGTAAGGTATTCCACAGCATCATCTATTTCATTTGTTGTTTTTAGTCTCACATTAAGATTGAGTTTAACATCCATCAGTTCTTTGAATGCCATAATATCAGTTTCGGGCTTTATGAGTCGAGGTTTTGTAGCAATATGAGTTATGGAAGTATAAACGTTAATCATGATTGGGGTATGATCAGAACTTAATTCATCCATACTGGATACATCTAAACTATTTCTTGCAATTCCACGATAAATTGCAAAGTCCAATAGGTCTGGAATTTTGCTTGGATCGGATGGCCAATATGTTGGTGATCCAGATGAAAGGACAGACAAATGTTTGTTTTGCACGCATTTGTACAACTCTCTTCCTTTGGGGTTTACTAAGCGGGATCCCCACCAAGGGTGTTTTGCGTTAAAGTCACCTCCAACTATGAATTTGTTGCCAAATTTATTAAAAAGATCAACGTATTGTTGATATAACACATTATGACGTGGGGGGAAGTATATTGAAGAGACTACTATATCCCCATCGTTGCTTTTGATTTTTATAACAGATGCTTGTACATAGTTCTCTTCAACATTGTCCAGTACATCGTATTTTATGGAACTTTTTATCAGAATACACGATCCGGCATGAGCTCTATTGTCAGGATGATTGGATTTAATGAGGTCATATCCCTTTATGTTGAAGTATGAGCGATTTGTAAAGTGTGTTTCGGAAATTAAAAACACATCGACGTAATTAATTTGAAGGAAGATCTCCACTTCCCTTGTATGATTTGGAAGCCCATTGGCATTCCATATAGCTATCCTAAGGTCTACTTGCATAATTTTGATATCATTAAAGACATCATGTTTAATAGAGTATTTGTTAGTTCTATTTGTTTATTCAAAAGCTGTTCAATTTTACCAAACGCGTCTTGTTGGTTATCGTTGTTTTTTAGAATACCGGCATAGGAGTTTGGTGAAGATTCGTTATGATTTTCAGTATTGTAGTTGAATGAGTTCTGGTTGATTTGATTTGTTCTTTGGTTGATTTGACGCTTATTTTGATATCTCAATTGTATGAGTTTTCTGTAAACAACACAGCCTTTATAGTTTGCAGGGTGTTCTTCGAGACAGTGGATACACTGAGGAGGATCTTTTTTGTCTTTAGTGCATTCAGATGTGGGGTGGCTTAAACCACATTTTACACAATTAAATGTTCTTCTGCAGTAGGTTTTTGTATGGCCATACTGTTGACATCTATGGCACTGCACAATATCCTTAGATTTAATTGGTGGTTCGATTTCTACTCCTGCTTTTCCAATCATCTTTATCTTATAAATATCGGAATTGTTGGGTTTTGGTTCCAAGTCTACAAAGAAAATAGACATTGGTTGTTTGTTGATTCTGCTCTTCAAATTCATTATATTTCTAACTTTGTGTCCTTCCATTTCAATAGCATCTTTTATATCATTTGATGGTGTTGTATGGTGTAGATTTTTAACTACGACCCTGCATGACTTTTCTTGTTTTAACTGATATGTGTGGAAGACTCTATTTTTAGAATCAAGATATTTGACTAATGTCCTGTATGCATCAGAAGATTTTGTCATGAGCTTTACATGGCCATCCTTCAACGATTTATAAGTAAATTCCTGCGGCATAATTACCGAGGAGAAATCTTCAATCATCTTTTTTATATCTCCAACATCAGGAATAATAATTGGCGGTGGCTTTGGTTCCGAGATTTCCTCATTGTCTTCAATTTCATCAACACTTTTATTTTGTAACAAACTAAACATATTCTTACTCGTTGATGGTTCATCATTTAAAGCAATGCGTTTGCTGTTGTTGCGCTTAGGGAAATCTTTATTCCGACGTTTATGATGTTTAACAACTTGCCAATCCAAGTCTTTATTGTTGTTGGTACTAGATGTACTAGCACTGTTTATGGTCTTATTTCCATCACCCATGCTGCTGGTCAAGCAGTTGAGTGTGGATGTTTGATGTTGTTGCAGCAAGTGCTTGTCTGTTTGGGTCGCGAAAAGGTTTTTTTCTGTTGTTGGTAAAATTACCATACACTGTTTAAAGAAACGGTTTGTTCACAAAAACAATTATAACAATTTTTTTTATGATAATTTGCAAAAAATTTTGCAAGCACTAAACTGAAAGTACGTCTGTACAGAATGACTGTCGCAGAGAGACTGTGTACTAAATTTAGATAAGGTTTCAATATGGACTCAATGGGTCCACTCCTTCGGGTAACTCCCTCACAAAATTTCGGAAAAGTTCAATTTAGGACCATCTCTCGAATCGCTTTGATTATTGTTTTAGCAACTTGTATTCACTGCCCCCCATACGACGGTACAAGTTTCATTAGGGGCAAGGCCATACTTCCTGAGAAACTAGCATGAAAGTTGCAAAAACCCCCTATGACACCGCGTGAGGTGGATGGAGCGCAAGATAACTCTAGAACGGATCTGCCGATTCGATCCAACATTTGGCCTTAGTAATATTTTGTCCAAACATAGTTTAAGTTCGAAGATAAGCCATATCGGTCCACTCCTTCGGGTACCTCCCACACAAAATTTCGGATATGTTCACTTTAAGACCTGAGGCTGAGGGTATGACCAGGCTGAGGGTATATCTCTGTCGGCAAAGCCGACTGATACGTTTTTACTTGTTTTTATTTCAATTTTTCTCATCTATGAACATTGTAGTTTCAGAATCCGCAAAAACTTCACAGATGTAAGCACCTTCTATTTAATGTTGATACAAGAGCACCGTGGGGTTGAAGTGTGAAAAATGCATTAAAAACCAAAACATGGTCTTCCTCGGGCTCTAAGCTATTTTAAGCGCAATTACAAAAAAAGGAAATAAAATGAACAGAAGAAAATGAAACAATAAAATCGGTTAAAAAATAGGCGAGTTATGCAATTTTTTGTGTTTTAACTTTTTGGTTTTTTATAAATTTTGTATTTTGCATTTTAAAAGCCCGAGCGTATGATTCTAATTACTTAGAAAATAATTATACGCTCGGGTGTCCGTGGCAGACATGTGAGTGTACACGCAGAGAAAAAATATTTTTCGCTTTTGTTGGAACAAAAATATATGTTTTGGTTCCAAAAATGTATTTGTTTAGTTCAAACATTGTAATCCAAATCCAAAAATACCATCTTTTGTTCCAAACATAGAAAACCAAAACAACTTTCGAATTTCCGCAATATTGTTAAAATCGTTAACAATACCGATTGTAGGAACTATCATAATCTAATTTTGTTTACAAAAAATATTGTCAATACAGAAAACCAGCCCAGAAATTTTTGATTTGAGTGGATATACTTCTCATATACACTTTTCGCATAACTTGGATATAAATGTCGTGTATAATATTGCAATCATTGATGAACACAATACATGGTTTGCTGCATTGGCTGACAACAAAGACAAACAAAAAGCCACAAGAACCCACCACAACATAAGGAATAATTAAACACCATAACAAACATGAAAAGGAAAGAAGAATGAAACAAAACAGAAACAAATAAAAACAAGAGTCTCACAAGTAAGTACATACACACAAAAACAAAGGTAAATGCAGCATGTCATACAAACACACCACAACTCACCAAAATTGTTTTTTCAACACGACATCGAATAGCGAGAGAAGAGAAACAAATTTTCGAAGAAAAGATAGAAATATTGTTCAGTTGACACAAACTATTTTTGGATTTACAATACTACATGAGGAATCCAACAATATGTTAACAATACATATTTTGCTCTTGGAATATTGTTGGATCAAACATATTTTTTTCTCTGCGTGTAGGTGAATAGAAAATATGTATATCATCATTATCATTATTGTCGGCCGTAGCTAAGATCCTTAAAGTCGAGAATTTGAACTATAATATTAGGATATTTTAATACTTAACAACTCAAATTCCATTAAAGTCCATTTTATTACTAGGAACGAGTCTCGAGTGAATTAGACACATTCTTTGCAGCTGCCCTGGTTCGCACTTGTCTTAATGCAGCGGAAAAAGCACTAGCATTTTGCAAAAGAAAAGATTCTGTCCAAGACAATTGTGAACGAGATAAACTTGTTATGTAAATCATTAAACATACACGCAGAGAAAAAATATTTTTCGGTTTTGTTGGAACAAAAATATTTATTTTGGTTCCAAAAATGTGTTTGTTTTGTACAAATATTGTAATCCAAATCCAAAAATACCATCTTTTGTTCCGAACATAGAAAACAAAAACAACTTTCGAATTTCCGCAATATTGTAAAAATCGTTAACAATACCGATTGTAGGAACAATCATAATCTAAATTTTTTACAAAACATATTGTCAGCCCTGAAAATCAGATACTAAATTTTTTGATTTGAGTGTATATACTTCTCATATAAACTTTCCACACAACTTTGATGTAAATATCGCGTATAATATTACGAGCATTGATGAACGCAATACATGGTTTGCTACTTTAGTTGACAACAAAGACAAACAAAAAGCCACAAGCACCCACCACAACATAAGGAATAATTAAACACCATAACAAACATGAAAAGGAAAGAAGAATGAAACAAAACAGAAACAAATAAAAAAAGGTAAAGGCAGCATGTCATACAAACACACCACAACTCACCAAAATTGTTTTTTCAACACGGCATCGAATAGCGAGAGAAGAGAAACAAATTTTCGAAGAAAAGAGAGAAATATTGTTCAGTTGACACAAACTATTTTTGGATATACAATACTACATGAGGAATCCAACAATATGTTAACAATACATATTTTGCTCTTGGAATATGATTGGATCAAACATATTTTTTCTCTGCGTGTATCAAACAAATCTGGGCACCTTTCTTTTTAGATCGTGATTACCCTTTAATAGCTCCGTTCCTTTAAGTGCAGGAATCTTCAAGTTTTACCACTTTTTACTCGAAAAGCGTTCCTTTACTTCAGACACCATACAATTTATATGGGAGCAGTTTACAACTTTTACTACTTTTGCCGGTTTTACCATTTTCAAAAGTAAAGGAACAGACCAAATGACCAACATTTTTTAAAAAGTAAAGTGGCAACACTTTTTTTGTTGTCTGTCGATAAATGAGCAAACCAGCGAATCAAATCGTCAATAATCAAATCAATTGTTTTTCACAACTGTCGTTTACTGATAAAGAACAGAATGAAAGGTGTAGTGCTTTTTGTGTATGGGCCACCACCTGAATGGAGATAATTTGCCATTGTTGTTATTTTATAAAATTTAATTTAAGTATTTCAAATTATACGAATGGTGGTAATTAATTTGTAAACATGCCATCTCTGTGAAGTAGGTAATGAAAACTTTGAGTTGCAAGACTGCAAACAAAAACTTCCGTTATTGGCCGGACTTCTGTGTAAGGTCTGTAAGTTTTTAGTACAACAAATCTGTGCTACTAGAAGTAGTATACACACACATATATACAAATCAGTGGCTTCATGAAGACAAGTCTAAATGTAGCATCCATCTGGTGTCCAGCTAAAAACATAAGCAATTTTTGCCATAGAAAGAAATTAAAATGGATTAAGGCAAGAACTTGTGGCCCAGTCTTCCTTAATAAGCAAATAGTTATGGAAAAATTCCAGAACCCGTCTTTCCTTTTGGAATTTTACCCCAGTTAACAGCAATATACTTTAAATAAACAAGTGGCAAATCGAGTTTGAGTTTGGTACAGAAGTTACTTACCGAAGCACTATAATTATATTCCCTGTGTGAACTCACTGCATACACAAGGGTTATGATTTTTACAGCTTCATATCCCTTTATCTTAGAGTGATGAGTTTCTACATAAGATTACATAAAATCTTAATTATAAGGTGATCTTCTCACGCACAAAGTGATTTAAAATTTGAATTTATCTCAATTTTGAGCAATTTTTAAAGTCACTGTAAGCAGATATAAAATTGAAAATAAACTTTAGAGCCACATAAGAAAACCAAACTGAAATAAAATTTGTTTCCCACTAATTTTCTTTAATTTTGAGGATCATAAAAATGTCATCGACGTTTTCTTTTTTCAAAGATATTAAAAAAAAATCAAAATTTTTTAAATGGTTTGAGCATGAGCTTTTAAATACTTGAATTGAATAAACGGTATTTTAGTAATTAGTAGGCTTAAGTTTATTCATTCATGCAACAGGAAATAATTTTTGAGATTTTTTTTTCATTTTATACATTTTTTCAATAAAATATTTTTTTGAAATCGTTTCATTCTTCCGGGCTTCAGGAAAGCTTCTTTGAGAAAAAATTTCGAAAATGTGCTCGCGAACTTTGTATACGGAAAGGGAATGATATATAAACAAACAATATATAAAATAGAAATATTTGACAGTCGAAAATAAGCTGGATAAACATACGGTTATGTCTTTAATGCGTTTGTACGAGGGGAACTAGAAAAGTTGCACGCCGTGTTGCCAGACGCCATTTGAATTTTTTTGGAAAGTTTCACAGTGTTTAGCCTAAACGTACTCGGGACAGTTTGACATACGACCATGTGTTGTGTTGTTTACAGTGACTTGAAAAAAATCACTTTGCAAAAAAATGGAATTTACTGTGAACATTTTCGTCCGTTTATTTTTCACAACTTTCCATGTGGATATTCAGGGCAAGATTGAATCGATCAAATTTAATCTTTGTATGTCGATAAAGCACCATCCTATAACACTATAAAAACTGGTTTAATGAATTCAATTGAAGCCGACACTAGCTAGAAAACGAATGTCGTGAGGGTCTTCCATAAACGGTCGTTGTGCCAGAAAAAATTAAGACGTGTGTGAACGGATCATGCAAGATATCCATGTTAAATACCGTAAAATAGAGGCAACCTTGGGCATTTATACCATCAACTAACATTTGATAATGCATGAACACTTAGCGGCAAAGATGGAGTTTTTCTGGGCTGTCGAAGCCCTCTACGTTCAAAGGGATTCCAAGCGTTGCACAGGGCGAAATATGGAAAGTTTAGTGGAACTTTAAGGAATTCGGAAAGTACATTAAATTTTTATTGAATTCGTTAGCTATGTTCTCCACTGCAAATGGTCCATACTCAGTTTGGAGATTTACTCCGCAAAACCACTTAAAAATTCACTTAAAGTGACACTTTTGTTTCATAATTTTTTTTTCTAAATTATATTTTCAAATTTATATACATATTTTATATTTTCAAAATTATATTTTTATTTTCCGTGGACATTTCAAAAGTGTGTCCCGTACATTCCCGTGTTAATATATATATAATCTGAAAGATTTATGTCTCCTCTGTTCGCAAAATTAAAAAACATATACAGAAACGCGCAGTCTTCGGAGATATTCAAAACTTTTTAAACTGACTTCGGAAATTTCATTTAATTACTTTTTCCAAAAGTGGATGGTAAACGCGACAATGAACGCCATTGATGACTGCGTTCTAACAAATTATCATTTCTGTTATATTAAGAAACCTCTCGCTGGTGGTGATTTATATATAGTGCAAAATTTAAAAATTGTAAAGCAGTGCAAACCTGTACTTGATCTGAGAGATATTATTAATAAAACAAGTAAAAAAGTATCAGTCGGCTTTGCCGACAGAGATATACCCTCAGCCTGTGCGGATTGAAATACTTTTTTCCAAAAAAAAAATATTTTGGGGAGGTTTTCAAAATTTTGGGCGTATGAGCCGACAAAAGTAAGGATATGATTAAAGCTCAAAAATTTGCGGGGATATCGGTAGATAGGTCTTTTTATAACACTAGTCTACAAAAAACATAATATCGCTGTAAACAGGGCCACTAGGAAAACCTTCGGTAAAAATGTCAAAAAGGATCGAACAGACCCTTAACCACAGAAAAACTTTAAAACTTAACCACAGAAAAAACTTTATAGAGATCCAAAGTTTGGACCAAATCGGTTGCTACGTCTATGAGAAATCACGCGTACCATTTAGCGAATATTTTCGAACTTATGGGGGGAGGTACTGAAAGGAGTGGACCTATAAGCACCACCTTCGAGTTTCATCTAACATTCGAAGAAATATTACAATATCCAAAGTGTGGACGAACGCAGTATTCGGTTCGAGCCCTTCAGCCTCTACATAGTTTTTTCTGAAGAAGTATGGACTTGCCCCTGAGAAAACTTTTACTGCCGTAATTGAGGCAGCCAATGCAAGCTGCTTCAACAAAAATCAAAGAGATTCGAGAGCAGGTCTTAAAGTGAATTTATCCAAAATTTTGTGTGGGAGGTATCCGAAGGGTGCCCGGACATAACTCCCACGGACATAACTCCCAAAATGATTTTGTGCGTTATGTCCGCTGCTTCTCCTAACTGCTACTTACATAATTTCGGGCATAATTTAGCTTTTAAATGGAATTTGGATTCTTCGGTATTGGTTGGCACTTAGGCCTTCTCAAATGTATAATTCCACTTACATTCTAACTTCTACTCTAAAATTTAAAAAAAATGTATAACTATAAATTTCAAAATTAAGCAATGAAATAATTTATAAATAAAGAAACAAATCGTTGGGAGTTATGTCCGCGATTTTTTTGGGTGTTATGTCCGCTTTGCTTCACTGACATAAGTCCCAACGAATTTTGGGAGTTATGTCAGTGAAGCAAAGCGGACATAACACCCAAAAAAATCGCGGACATAACTCCCAACGATTTGTTTCTTTATTTATAAATTATTTCACTGCTTAATTTTGAAATTTATAGTTATACATTTTTTTTTAAATTTTAGAGTAGAAGTTAGAATGTAAGTGGAATTATACATTTGAGAAGGCCTAAGTGCCAACCAATACCGAAGAATCCAAATTCCATTTAAAAGCTAAATTATGCCCGAAATTATGTAAGTAGCAGTTAGGAGAAGTTTTAAATTGTAACAAGTAAAAAAACGTTAAGTTCGGCCGGGCCGAACTTTTCATACCCTCCACCATAAAATATTCTGAACTAAAATGGAATAATTAGTTTTCATTCCTGTCCCCAACTTTAAGTGGGTACGTTAAAATGTCAGATAATGTACATAAAATGCTTCATTCGGGAGGCCCTTTTTTATGGTGCCTATATCTAACTATGTATGTTGACAATTTTTGTTGGGCTAGAAATTGGGAGGTACCGTTATATAAGGGTTATAATAAAACATGGACCTATGTTGACAGTTTTTGATGGGAGCCTTTAATGTCAAATAACTCCTAATTCGGTTAAAAATTTTAGCTAGAATCCTCAAAATACCGAAAATCGCTACATAACGTGGGAACTTCAAATGTCATTAACAGCTAGTTCGGAGGTATGTGGGCTATACGAAAATATGAACTTAAATGAACAATTTTTTTTGGCTTTTAAATTTCAAATTACAGAAAGTTCGTCCAAAAAATAAAGCTAAGGTACGGAAAATAGGGAGGTTTGTTTTGGGGCTATACCAAAACATGGACCTACGTTCGGTTAAACATTTTAAGTAAAATCCTCAAAGTACCGAAATCGGGAAGTATCGTTATATTGGGCCTATGTTGAAAATTGTTGATGCAGATGTGTGGTGACCACCACAACCTTCAAATGTCAAATTACAGTTAGTTCGGTTAAAAATTTTAGTTAAATTGCCAATTACTGAAAATTGGGAGGTACCGTTATATGGGAGCTATATCCGAACATGGACCTATGTTGACAATTTTTTATGAAGAGGTGTTGTGAACACTAAGAACTTCAAATGTCAAATTACTGCTAGTTCGGTTTAATATTGTAGTTAAAATCAACAAATTACTGAAAATCGGGAGGTACTTTATATGGGAGCTTTATCAATACATCGACCTTTCTTGACAATTTTTGGTGGAGAGGTGTGGTGACCACTATGAATTTCAAATGTCAAATGTTCAAATTACAGATAATTCGGTTAAAACTTGTAGGTAAAATTCTCAAAATACCGAAAATCCGTTATATGGGGATACCGAAATCCGTTATACCGAGGTACCGTTATATGGGACTATACCAAAACATGGACATACGTTCATAATTATTTCGGATATAAGTTTTTTGGTCACTAAGAACCCTAAATATCAAATTATAGCTAATTCGGTCTAGAAATGTGAATTTAAACGTCAAAATACCTGAAATCGGGCGGTAACGTTATATGGGGGCTATTCCAAAACGTGGACCTATGTCCACAACTTTTGTTATATAAGTTTATTGACACTTAAGAACCCTAAATGTCAATTTATAGCTAAATCGGTCTGAAAATGTAGCTAAAAACGTCAAAATACCGTAAATCGGGGGTACCGTTATATGTGGGCTATACCAAAACGTGGACCTATGTCCACAACTTTTGTTATATAAGTTTATTGACACTTAAGAGCCCTAAATGTCAAATTAGAGCTAAATCGGTCTGAAAATGTAGCTAAAAACGTCAAAATACCGTAAATCGGGGGGTACCGTAATATGGGGGCTATAGCAAAACATGGACCTATGTCCACAACTTTTGTTATATAAGTTTATTGACACTTAAGAACCCTAAATGTCAAATTATAGCTACATCGGTCTGAATATGTAGCTAAAAACGTCAAAATACCGTAAATCGGGGCTACCGTTATATGGGGGCTATACCAAAACGTGGACATATGTCCACAAGTTTTCTTATATAAGTTTATTGGCACTTAAGAACCCTAAATGTGAAATTATAGCTAAATCGGTCTGAAAATGTAGCTAAAAACGTCAAAATACCGTAAATCGGGGGGTACCGTAATATGGGGGCTATACCAAAACATGGACCTATGTCCACAACTTTTGTTATATAAGTTTATTGACACTTAAGAACCCTAAATGTCAAATTATAGCTACATCGGTCGGAAAATGTAGCTAAAAGCGTAAAAATACCGTAAATCGGGGGGTACCGTTATATGGGGGCTATACCAAAACGTGGACCTATGTCCACAACTTTTTTTATATAAGTTTATTGACAATTAATAACCCTAAATGTCAAATTATAGCTACGTCGGTCTGAAAATTTAGCTAAAAACGTCAAAATACCGTAAATCGGGGGGTACCGTTATATGGGGGCTATACCAAAACGTGGACCTATGTCCACAACTATTGTTATATAAGTTTATTGACACTTAAGAACCCTAAATGTCAAATTATAGCTAAATCGGTCTGAAAATGTAGCTAAAAACGTCAAAATACCGTAAATACCATCATCGAACTTGACCTGCCTGCAAACAAAAGACGCATTTTCCCAAAATTTCAGTGTCCTATCTCCATTTTTGTGGATGCTAGAGTGATTACCACAGACGGACGGACGGACGGACGTGCACAGATCGACTCAGAATTTTACCCTGATCAAGAATATATGGTAATATTCAAAAAAGTTTTTCAATCGTTGAAGTTGAGGTTCACCATTTAATAAGTCGCGAACTGTTAATATATTTTATAAAATATGAATATATTTATATTAATTGAAGTGTTTTAGCCACGATCTCATAATATGGACTATAACAAATAATTTTCGTGGAAGCTGCGTTGGTGGTAATATTAAAAAATGGGTAAAAATGTGTTGAAATTTACAAGTTTTTTTCTGTTCTTTCTTGATTTCTGGTCAAACCACGGAAAATTCAGACATAAGCTCAAAAAAAGAATTGAAGAATACACCTTGGGCAACATGGTTCTAATGTATGACTTTTCGATATATACACTGCATCCCCCTAAAATCGATGCTGACATTTTGAAGTTTTGAAAACTGGGTTTTTCGAATTTTTCTTATAATTAGATGGTGCAACTTGATAATAATCCAAACTAGTTTATAGGATTGTAGAACTCGCGATTCCACGTCGTTCGATGTATATCTCATGAGTGTGCTCCGTACAGCTTCCTAGTAATAGGAGTCCAAAGACGAAAATTTGGTGCGTAAATTTTCTTAAAAAACCTATTTTTTGGCTTTAAAATTTACAACTGTCGTACAGGTACCCCTGAACCCCGCGTGATTTTAGTTTTTTTACGTGCCGGATCTAATGCTCTTCCGCGGTCGAATCCATCCACTAAAACGCCGGATATAGATACCTTGAAAGTAGGAAAATCTGCAAAAATATATTTTGACAATTCCGCGAATTGAACCGCGATTTTCTTTGATTATTTTTGCATCAATGTAATCCTTTATACGCGATTATAATATTTGCCAAAAAGGTGTGTCACAAATTACAAAGATTCAGGAGTAATATCCCTAATTATTCCAAAATAGAATGCGGTGGCACATCCGCAGTTCTTGACGAATCTGTCTAAAATAATTTATATTGACGTATTTTTAATAGGGGACCATTGAAATCGGATGCACCTTATCATCATATGCATATCGCGTAATTTTTACCCACTTGAAGGTTTTTTGAATAGTAAGATGCAACTGATGGCACACTTTGGCCGCTGAATGAAACATGGGAAAATCCATGCATATTGATAGACATGGACTCCCTGTATCCGAAAAGCACATGCACCTCAACCGATTTAAACCAATTCGCGAATTATTCGGTTTTTAACTTCTATGTTTTTTCTTTGATTGTAATTTCAATATTACTCTCTACTTCTTATTTCTATTGCTCATCACAGAAAGCAAATATACTTTCACGATGACTAATTACTTTTCTCGTAGAAGTTTAAGCAAAATACTTCAGGATTTGGATCGAAATTTAGCGAAATAATAGAATAACTCCCAACATTTATTTTTCAAATTTTTCGTATTTAACCAAAAATATATTTTTGAAATAATTTCCAACAATAAGTTTCCGTTCTTTGTTTTTGCTGTAATATGCAAGTTATAAACGCGATCTTTATAATTTTGGTCTCACATTTTTCTACGCGTTATCTAGATTCTGTACGTATTTTTAAATTATTTTTTTAGAGATTTTTTGGACTCTGATTTAGAATAAATAAAATTTATTCCAAGATTTCTTCAATATTTTTTGATTTTCCGCGAAAATAAAAATAAATTTAGCAACTATTTTAGCATCTACGGATAGATATCAAATGCTGCTAACGATTCATATATACATGTTCATATTACAACACAATAGGAATTTTTAAATATTTTTTCTTTACAAGAGAGTAAAACCGCATATAACTCTTGAGTGCAGTATCCAATTTTATGAACGCGAACAGATTTGAAACCACCATTTTTTTTGTAACCCATGTACCAAAAATGGCGGATGTGCTCGCCAAAAAAGTTTTTAATTTTTTTTCTATGTAATTGTAAAGGAAATTTGAAATTTACCATATATACTTTATAGGGTCGCAAATGAGTATTTCAATGCGTTACAAACGGAAAAACAAACTTAATATACCCTCCATACTATGGTGGAGGGTATAAAAATATTTGTTAAGAAAATCGCGCTATTTTTTCAAAAATATTTTCTTTTTTTCAGAAAGTATTTGAATATTTGTACAAACAGACTTTATCTTCTTAAATTGTGAACATATTCTCTGTTCCAGAACCTGCAAGAATCTATTATTTTTACTACGATAACATTTTTTCTTTTATGTTATCGGAAAAAATAGTAAAAATTATTAGATTCTTGCAGTTCTGGAACAGACCAATATTTTTGTAAAAAATCGCGCGATTTTTTACTTCAAAAATATTTTCGACTTTTTATCTCCTTAAATTTTGAAAATATTTTTGAATACTTTTACAAAAACTCTTTATTTTCTTAAATTGTAAAAATATTTTTGTAAAGAATCGCGCGATGTTTTCAAAAATATTTTCGCATACGGCGCTTTTCGTTTTTCAGTAAGTATTTGAATATTTTTACAACAACTTTTTATATTCTTAAATTGTGAAAATATTTTTGTAAAAAATCGCGCGATCTTTTAAAAAATATTTTCGACTGCAGCGCTTTTAGTTTTCCAGAAAGTATTTGAATATTTTTACAAAAACTTTTTATCTTCTTAAATTGTGAAAATATTTTTGTAAAAAATCGCGTGATTTTTTTAAAAACATGTTCGGCTGCGGCACTTATCTTTTTTCAGAAAGTATTTGCGAATTTTAACAAAAACTTTTCATTTTCCTGTAGGCAGAATTTTTCGGTTAAAATAGGTTTGAAGGAAAATTTTGAATATAGTTCGAATTGAGATGGCTACTACTTATTTTGTACTTAATTTTCTAAAAAAATTTAAATCAATTATAAATTATTTTATGAAATGAAAATTGCATATGAACTTAAAGTTAATTTTTAATTTTTTTCTTATACATTTGAAATAAAAATTGTATTTAAATAAATATCACTTAAATTTTAAAAAACGGACATAACTCCCATTGAGACTTATGTCCGCAAAGGGGGTCGGACATAGCTCCCAAAAAATTTGGGATTTATGTCCGCAAACCAAGGCAGACATAACTCCCAAAATCGTTTTGGGAGTTATGTCACGGCACCATCCGAAGGAATGGACAAATATAGTATATATTCGAACCATATCTATATCTGATAGATATTTTAGGATGTGTAAAGTATGGACCAAATCGATCACTCCCATCAAGAATTATCGTACGCACAATTTTTCCGAACATTTTTCAACTTTTGTGGGGGAGGTACCTGAAGGAGTGGACCGATATGGCTTACTTCGAACTTAAATTAAGTTTGGACAAAATATTACGAAAGTCAAACTTTGAACTGAATCGGCTGATCCGTTCGAGAGTTATCGTGCGCTCCAGCCAGCCAGAAAGACGGACGGACATGGCTAAATCAACTCCAAATTGTCTGAAACACATTTCGTCCAAACATACTTGGGGTCTAAAACCATTATTTCGATGAGGCACATTTTGCCCGTATGAAAGTGTATATGTCCTCGTTAGCATAAATGCTAAGGATATAATTAATGGTACAGACCCTATGCAAATGAAAACAATAAATTATTGACATTTTACTCCTTAATGGATGTATAGGGTTGTGGGGCTTCACCCAGAAGTGGACCTATGTTGACAGTTTTGTTTTTGGTCTTTAACCCTTAAAAAACCTAATATGAGGGAAGCCGTCGTATGGGGGCTATACCAAAACGTTGCTAATATTTCGCACAGAGATTTTCTATCTACGAAGAAAATAAAATGCCAAAATACAACCAAATACGTTCGAAAATGTGTCTGTAACATTTAAAATATGTCCTATCGACAGGTACCGTTCAATGGGGGCTATACCATAAAGGGAACCTATATTGAAAATATTTTGTACATAATAGTACGTTTATATATAACCGGATTTAACAATACCATTGGTTATATTTCAAATTAATTCTCAAAAAGAAGGTTAACCCTGCAAAACGCTGTAATATAAACATGGCCTAAGTTTTCTATTCGTTTAAAACTCAATATATGTATCAATTTCCAGCAAAATCGATTAAAAATGAATGTAAACGCAAAAACGGCTGCCGTCGTTACATGAACGCTACAGGAAACCGCGGGTCTATGTGGCCCAATTTGAGAACCCCACTATCCACTAATATAAAAAAACATTTTTGCAAAATTTTAGAAATTTAAGCCCTTTCCTTTAAAAGTTATTAGTAAAGTTCCGCTAAAGTGCTCATGTTTCGCACTGGGCGTTGTCTGAAAAACTCATCGGTCCTCAGTTAAAGTAGAAAAACCCCTCAACGAACAGTGTTTTGCCAGTTTGTCGAGCATCTCAGGAGTGACAGGACGAAGAGAAGAGTACTACGTCTCATTAGATCTTTTCCTGCCGAGGATGAATCATCACAATTTACAATGGATGATGTTGCTAATGTCATCAGGAACGCTAGATCATCCAAGGAGTTGAGCCATGTTCCAATCTCCATGGTAATGCTGAAACAGGTGGATGAGGCGGAGTTCGTATCTCACCAAAGTTCTCAACCTGTCACTAGACTCCTAGACCTATGTGACAGACCGATTTCATTTTTGTAGCCTATAGCAAAGGCCCTTGAGGCTTTAGTCCTCCCCAGCGTCAGAAACAGCTATTCAGTTGCCGATCAACAGCATGGGTTCGGTAAGCAGCACAGCACGATTACAACGCTGCACATCATCTCCACAAATATTAGTCAAGGACTCAACCAGAGCAAGTCTTGTGATAGATTAGTGATGGTGGCGCTTGCATTATCGAAGGCTTTTGATACTGTGAAACACTCCACGCTGTTGGAGACATCGAACATATAACCTTTTGGCCACGTTTGAAACGTTGGATAACACATTTGCTCTGTTCCAGAACCTGCAAGAAGCTACCATTTTTTACTACGATAGCATTTTTTCCTTTATGTTATCGGCAAAAATAGTAAAAATTAGTAGATTCTTGCAGTTCTGGAACAGACCATATGCAACACTGAAAATGCAAACAACTTCTAGTATGCTTTTTTTTAAAGTACATATTGAGACTAGAGTTGGGCAATCTCGTTCAATTGAACGATCCGGATCACTGTCCTCGTTCAAAGACGAATGAGTAACATCATAAAAACCAACGTGTGAAATTAAGTATACGCAGTTTGTCAAAGAAATTACCGGTGTCCATTGAACGAGTTAGTGATCCGGATCGTTCAATTGAACGAGATTGCCCAACTCTATTTGAGACTACAAAACCCTAGTAGAGTTTTGTCCTGTAAGATCCAGTTCGGATTTTAAGTTTTCACAGTTTTTTGCATTTATCTGGTCTTTAACTCAGAAACGAATAGGAATTTAGCCTTGTTGTCTTTGTCAATATCAATAGGGCTATTGTAGCCCTAAGTTAGTGGAACTTCTCTTTCGGACAGACCACATAGGGAAAACCCCATCTAGGGCATCAACATCGATAAAATATAGACAATTTTATTTAACTGCTGAAATTCTGGGAGTTGAACCAAGTAACCCTTTGCAAAAATTTTCCAAATAAAGTTCTCAGCAATTCTACAGAACATTCTGAAACTCTAAAATGCTTACTTTATGTTGTATCAGCGGTATTTTGTATCATATCTTTTTCAACACATATTTCAAACACATTTCATACCAACAGTTTATTCTCCACTTCGGATTTCACCACATTATTGATAGAGGCATTTTACAACAATGACGTCTTCTGAAGAGTTGTGTATGACATTCCAGCAAAAGAAAACAATGAGAAAAAATTAACGGCTTTGGAGATATGGTGCGAAATGTATACAAATTATGGCAATTTTCGATATTTTATAAAATTTGAGGCAGTAAATATAGTTTTTCGAGTCCATTATTTCTACAAATATTTTATTCTTGCCCTTATCTACAAATTTGCTTCAGAGGTGAGATGAAGATTCACATAGGTTTCTGAGATATAGTCCAAAAATACTTTAAAAAATCAATATTTAACCATGTTTAGATGGGAGTTTGGGTCTGTATTTTTAAAAAAATCCTCAGCTCAAGTTGTTTGCACAAGATTACCTTAAAAATGTTGCACAGTGTAATCAATTAAGTGTGTGGAGACCAGTCTTAGGTGGAATTCAGGAACTAGAGTTCCAAGCCTCCTAAAGTGTAACAGGGAGTTCCCCAAGGTGGGGTGATATCTCCGGAACTTTTTATCCTTTACTCCTTCTGTATTCCGCCCCCTCTAAGTGGCATTGAGATCGTAAGGTACGCAGGTGATTGTACGATCCACTGTGTCGCGAGGTCATATAAACGAAGAAGTTGACGTAGGTGGATGACTTTTGGTACAAGTACTTATTGTTGGCTGACAATGTCGAGGGCAAAAAATTGGGAAGTTTGATCCACTTTTTGGTGTAGCACCCATATAACGGTACTTCCCAATTTTCGATATTTTTGATATTTTAGATAAGTTTAACGAAAAAATTGTCTGAATTTTGAGGTGCATTTTGAGGATGACAAACAACTTTCCCGATAAAAATTATGGACATAGGGCATTTACCTAAGTTTCTGAATGTTTACATTGAGGGTTCCCAGTGGACAAACAACTTTTCTGATAAAAATTATAGGCATATGTCCAGCGTAGAACGATACGGTCTGATTTTCGGTATTGTGGAGGAAATTTTTTTAGCCACAAAGAAGACTAAATAAAAAATGTTAGTCATTTCGCTAAGATAATATGGCTAAAACTACCGAAAATCGGAGATACCGTTCTATGAGGCCTAGTATATCAAAACGTGGACCTATAAACAATTTTTGGTAGAAATGTTTTTAGCCTCTGGAAACACAAAATAAAACATGGAAAATATAGCCAATTTTCAATACCAAAAGTTCTACTGACCAACAATGGAAGTTTGAGGTTTCCAAATGTCAAATTACGGGTAGTTCAGTCAAAAAATTTAGCTAAAAGCCTTAAAACACCAAAAATCGGGAGGTACTGGGTATACCTCTGCAGGCCACAATTATTTTCCAATTGACGAAAAATTTCTACAAGTTCATTTTTGTGGCTACGAAACGAATTCTGCAAAAATTTTTGAAAATCGGTCCTAAATTACCTGTAATTGTCCAAATATAAATATTGGAGCAATATCAAAATCTGACCCGATTTTCATAAGTTTTTGTAGTAATCGTTTTTGGCCCAAAACAATGCCAACTCTATTGGTCTTCGTAATATTTTGTGCAAACATAGTTTGATCCATACTTTACACATACTAAAATATCTATCAGATTAGATCAGGTTCGAAAATGAACTATATTTGTCCATTGGATACCTCCCACACAAAATTTTGGATAAATTCAGTTTAAGACCTGCTCTCGAATCACTTTGATTTTTGTTGAAGCAACTTGCATTAGCTGCCTCAATTACGGCAGTAAAAGTTTTTTAAGGAGCAAGTCCATACTTCTTCAGAAAACAGCTCGAAAGTTGTACCACTATGGCACCATATGTAGTGGCTGGAGAGCTCGAACCGAATACTGTGTTCGTCCACACTTTGGATATTGTAATATTTCTTCGAATATTAGATGAAACTCGAAGGTGGTGCTTATAGGTCCACTCCTTTCAGTACCTCCCCCACAAAAGTTCGAAAATATTCGCTAATGGTACGCGTGATTTCTCATAGACGTAGCAACCGATTTGGTCCAAACTTTAAATCTCTAAATATTGTCGAAACTTAGTTTATGTTCAAATTTGGGCCATATCTGTCCAATCCTTGTGGTACCACCCACACAAATGTTCAAAATTTTTGTGTGGTTCGAGGATCCTTTGGATCGTCAGCTCGAAGTATAAAGGTAAGCAAAGAAAAAAGTTCAATGAGAAGTTTTACCTTGGCAACCTCACACAACTCCGACGAAAGTGTCTGCGAAAACAATTCAAACCTCTTCCACTAGTATGTGTCGTCGAATTTCAACGAATGCACACACCAAAATTTGGTTGGTCTGCTTTACAGCAAAAACAACACACGTCGTGCCAGTGTCTTCAATTAGAAACATTGTGGCGTTTTTATTGGGATAGCGTTGCAATTTTGTTTTTTCAAAATAGTTTGGCTTAATCCCATTGTTGTTGTTTTAATATTTTAAAACAACTATTTTATTAGTGGAAAAGATTTGGCATTGTTCGGCAAGGGGTGAGGCAGGGAATACTATAGTTTCGATTCTCGAATCTCATCAGTTCCCTTGTTTTTTGTTTGTGGATATTCTTCACCGAAGTTATTTTTCAATAACTTCTTCAACAAAAAACTTGTTATACCCAAACATTAATCGTCAGCTCGAAGTATAAAGGTAAGCAAAGAAAAAAGTTCAATGAGAAGTTTATCCTTGGCAACCTCACACAACTCCGACGAAAGTGTCTGCGAAAACAATTCAAACCTTTTCCACTAGTATGTGTCGTCGAATTTCAACGAATGCACACACACCAAAATTTGGTTGGTCTGCTTTATAGCAAAAACAACACACGTCGTGCCAACAAAAGTTTTTTTTGGGAAAAAAAAGTATTTCAGGCTGAGGGTATATCTCTGTCGGCAAAGCCGACTGATAATTTTTTTACTTGTTTTTTTTTTCAATTTCATGACTATTAAATACGTATGCCGTCTTTCTTTTTAATAACTAACAAGTAAGAAAAGCGAAAAGTTCGGCCAGGCCGAACTTTTTATACCCTCCACCACGAACTGTATTGAAGTGAATAGGAACAATTAGTTTAATTTCGTTTATTAAAGTACTAAACTCTTCCTTTTATTGCAGAAGTAGTACATATATCTCAACTGATAATACTCGCTTCAACAGGTCATATGGGGCGAAATTTTTGTTCATTCCAAAACATGAACCAATTTTTGCAATTTCCGAATTGAGCGAAATACATAAATTTGGGCAATACCGACTAGATTTGGATAGTTAACAATATCGGGAGCACCGTTGACCTGTACCGATAAATGTCTGGAGGAAAGTTTCGTAGCTCCAGCAAAGACTAAATACCAAATTTCAGTTATTTCCGTTGAATAATGTGGCTAAAACTTTCAAAATACCGAAAATTGGGAGGTACCTTTTTATTTGGAGCTATTAAAAAATTGCAGGTGGAAAGTTTTATACCATCAACGGACTATTAGATATCATCCGTTTCGATGGGATATTGATGACACAACCTTCAACATACCGAAAATCGGGAAGTACGCTTCTATGGGGGTTATTTGAAGAAAAGGGCTTATACTTATAATTCTCTTCTGCAATATTTTATATACTCATGGCAGTTTAAATACTAAATGTCAGTCATATCGGTGGTATATTGAGGCCACAACTTTCAAAATACCTTAAATCGGGAGGTACGGTCCTATGGGGGCTATTTGAGGACGTCGTCCTATACCGGCCCATTCCGGGTGGATACCAATACCAAATATCAGCTATTTCGGTGGGGAACGAAGACTAACTACCAAATATCAGTCATTTCGATTGAGCAGCAACCTTCAAAATACCGAAAATCGGGAGGTACCGTTCTATGGGGGCTATATGAAGACATGGACCTATACCGAAAAATTTCAGGTGGAAAGTTTTATACCCTCAACGAAGACTAAGTAGCAACTTGCAACCATTTCGGTGTAATAATGAGTCTAAAACCTTCAATATTCCGAAAATTCGGATATACCGTTCTATGGTGGGTACCTCAAAACGTGGACGTATACTGACAAATTTCTGAGGGAAATTTTTGTAGCCCAGAAAAATACTAAATACCAAATTTCAGCCACTTCGGTGGAATAATGAGGCTAAAACCTTCAAAATACCGAAAATCGGGAGGTACCGTTCTATGGGGGCTATATGAAGACGTTGACCTATACCGACCAATTTCAGGTGGAAAGTTGTATACCCTCAAAGAAGACTATGAACCAAATTTTAGACATTTCGATGTTATAATGAGGCTAAACCCTTTAAATTACCGATAATTGGGATGTACTGTCCCATGGGGTGTACATCAAAACGTAGAATACCGATAAATTTCAGCCATTTTGATAGGATAATATAGCTAAAACCTTCAAAAATACCGAAAATTGGGAGATATCGTCCTATGGAGGCTATATGAGGGCGTGGACCTATACCAACAAATTTCAGGTGGAATGTTGTATATACCCTTAACGAAGATTAACTACCAAATTTCAGGCATTTCGGTGGTATATTGAGGTTACAAACATCAAAATACGGAAAATATAGGGGTACGGTTCTATGAAGACGTGGACCTATACCTATAAATTTCAGCTGGAAAGTTGTATACCCCCAACGAACACTAACTACCAAATTTCAGTCATTTCGGTGGGATATTGAGATCACAACCTTCAAAATACCACAAATCGGGAGGTACCGTTCTATTGGGGCTATATGAAGACGTGGCCCTATTCCGACACATTTCATATGCGTTTAATACCCCCAACGAAGACTAACTACCAAATTTCAGTCATTTCGGTGGGATATTGAGATCACAACCTTCAAAATACCACTAATCGGGAGGTACCGTTCTATGGGGGCTATATGAAGACGTGAATCTATACCAACATATCTCATATGGAACGTTTAATACCCCAAATGAAGACCAAATACCAAATTTAAGCGATTTCGGTGGATTAATGTGGCTACAACCTTCAAAATACCGAAAATCAGGAGGAACCGTTCTATGGGGTCTATATGAAGGCGTGGACCTATACCAACAAATTTCTGGGGGAAAGTTTTATACCCCCAACGAAGACTAAATACCAAATTTCTGCCATTTCGGTGTGATAATGAAGCTAAAACCTTCAAAATATCGAAAATCGGGAGATATCATCCAGTGGGGGCTATATTAAAAACGTGGACCTATATAAACATGTTATGGTAGAAATGTTTCGTAGCCTCTGGGAACACAAAATACAAATTTACAACCGATTCTGTGATACATTCAACTAATACATTCAAAATATCTTAAAGTGACTCGTACTATATATGGGGCGTTATATTGGGGCTATACCAAAACGTGAATCTATATAAACACACTTTGATAGAAAAGGTTTTTGGCCTCTGGAGACACAAAATACCAAACATCGCGTCACTTTCTATAGGGTCTATGCGAAAACTTGGACCTACATAGACCGCTTTCAATACCAAAAGTCCTACGTACATACAATAGATTTTACCAAAATTTCATCAACCTAATTCAATCCGTTCGGACGCTAGAGTGATTTCCACAGACGGACATACGGACGGACATGGCTATATCGATGTAGAATTGCACGCTGATCAATAATATATATATGAGAAACTTAATATGCCCCCACCTTATGGTGGAGGGTATAAAAAGACACCACTTGATTGTAAGTCGCAACAAATGACAGAATTCGATTGATAATAAACATTGAAATATTTTGAGATGAAATAAAAAATCGCATGTAGACCATGTTACAATAAAGAGGTATGTCACAGCTATCAAACATTTACAAGATTTATTTCTGAATATGTCCGACTTCTAGCAAAGCAGGGGGTATTTTGTGTGCGTCATTCTTGTACCATCGTGTTGGCTTTTGTAAAATCTTCGTTCTAATCATGCATACATATGAATATGTATGTAGCTTTATGCAATGTTATCAAATGTATGCACCATTTCATATTTATTTTATTTATTTTTTTAACAATTTATTTTGTTGCTGTTATTTAACTTCTAATCACAATGATCAGTTCGAATACTAGTGATGAACAACACAGAGCCTTATCTCTTTTATGTATACCATAAAAATTCCTCTCATTTCACGACAACATAACACTTTTCACACATCCCTCGTATGTTCACCGATATCAGACTTGTAGATATTTTTTTGAGATTGTTTTCATTCGAATTGATTACTTTCTTTCGATTAAATAGCATTACGGATCACATGTGCATTATCAACACTTCAACTCGCTCTCTCACTCACTGCTTGATTTAGCTCAACATGTGTATTTTCACTATATTTAGATCATCGAGGGATTTATTTCGATTTCATTGCGGAATTGTATAAAATAATTTGTGCGGTTATTTGTTTTACAATTTTACACTCTTAATTGACGAGGCCAGCAACAGCTACGTCTTTAATTACTCATCAATTTTATATCGGGACTGATAAGCGATATGCATTAACGGAGAGCGGTTATAAATTTCTATTTGAGTTGTTTTTTTTTTTTCGTTTTCTTCTTTTTTGTTATTATTTATATTTTCATTTGAAAATGTAGGGGAAAAAGTAGTCAGATATTGGAATTATCTTTACGTTTTCGTTGACAGTTAACGACGCTAGGGCAAGTGGCGGAAATATTTCTGTTCTCCTTGGTTTTGTTTTCCGAATCTCCGTAGAACCGTTAAGAGCGACAGCTCGCGATAAACTGTTTCCTATTAGAAAAGTTGGTAGTTGAGACAGTTAGCAATTTCTACCTCGCAGCTCCTGTTGAGTATCGTTTATTAACTTAAAGCAATCTCTTTCATGGCGCAGCTATCTATGGTGGTCTTATCGATTTTCTTGAGTGTATGATATTGGTCTAGCATTGGGATACCCTACATACATAAGTAGTGGTTATAAAAGGACTGGTGATATAAAAATTCATAGTTTAAGAGGCCGGGTCGAACTTTTTTACCCTCCACCACGAGTTGTATTGAAGTAGAATGGGATAAATATTTTCCTTTCGTTTATGAAAGTACTAAGCACTTCTGATACGTCATGGCTAAGTTCTAGGAGATGTGATATATACCATTAGAAGAATAGAAGATTTGAAAGAGAAAAATTCGATGACAGAGAAGCCATTTCACAGCCAATATGTCTGATGAGCCCCTATCGCTGAATGATATTCGCTTTAATAGGCAAAATTTTCAAATAAACGTGTTAAGCGGGGTACACACGATCAGTTTTGACTGTCGATTTTTCGGAATTATCGATAACTGTCCAACCGTCCAGCAACCACAAAATATTTTGCGGTTGCCTGATGACTGACAAAAGTGAACGGCCACACTGGCAAGCAACCGATTATTTGAGCAAAACTGACAGTCAAAACTGATCGTGTGTACCCCGCTTTAGCGTTCAGAGCCAAAACTCATAACATCCAAAGTCTGTGCTAAGCGTTTGTCATGGAAGCCATACGGATTGAGTGGACAAATATCCAGCACTGTAAAAACAAAATTGCATTTGAAAGAGAAAAGGTTAGATAGCAGAGAAGTCCTTCAATATGTCTGGGTTCGAATCTTCAGCTTAAAATTTCACTTGCAAAACCATCGGTCATTAAGCTCGACACCAACGAGAAATTAATTAAAACCAGTAAGTAAAGTATCAAAGTCGGGCGGGGCCGACTATATGATATCCTACACCACTGTGAATATGTAAAATATATGGTAAAAACCAAATTTCCTTTACAATTCCATTTGAAAAAAAATTGAAAAAATTTTTTTACGAGCACATCTACGATTTTTATTATAGAGATTAAGGAAAAAATTCTGGTTTCAAATATGTGCGCGCAAAAGTTACAGCGGTTTTAATTCTCTTATAAAAAAATTAAAATTTCTTATTTGTTGTATTGATGAAATGTATGCATATATCAGTCACAACATTTGACATCCATCCGTAGATGCACCATAATTTCTAAAATTAGTTTTATTTTCACGAAATATCAAACAAATTAAAAAAATCTTGGAGCAAATCTAAATTATCCTAACTCAGAGTCCGTATAATCCTCAAAAAAAAATAAATTAAAAATACGTACAGAATCTAGACAAATATGAATCCAAAATTATAAACATTGCCTTTATTAATTGCATATTATAGCAACGAAAAAAAGAGAAAAAAACATATTGTTAAAATATTATTCCAAATATATTTTTTGGTTCGTATTTGGGAGTTCTCCAACTATTTCGCTAAAATCCCATGCAATAATTAATGTGTAGAAATATGGTCAACCATCGCGAAAGCCTAGTTGCTTGCTGTGATAACTTATAAGGATAGGAAATTAAGAGTAATATTGAAATTAGAATCATTTAAAAATATGAAAATTAAAAAACCTGTTATTCGGGAATTAGTTACAATCAATTGATGCGCATCCCATTTTGGATACAGCGAATCAATCTCTTTTAATATCTATGCATATTTCGATGTTTCACTCAGCGGCCAAAGTGTGCCGTCAGTTGCATCACGCTATGCAAGAAACCTTAAAGTGGGTAAAAGTCGCGCAATATGCATAAGATTTTGATGCGCATCCGGCTTCATTAGCGCCCGTCAAAAATACCTCAATATGCACCCATTTCAAATAGATTCGTCAAGAACCGCGGATGTGCCTCCGCATTCTATTTAATTTGTAAATATTAAACGCAAAAAAATAGGTTTTTTAAGAAAATTCACGCATCAAATTTTGGCCTTTAGACTTCAATTACTAGGATACTGTAAGGAGCGCACTCATGAGATATGTATACACTTTGTTTCATGTCAATAGCAGATTTCAAATTGCTTTTTGTTACTTCATTTTAGTCGATATCCGTGGAATAACTCCGGGAATGTTTATATATCTTGGTTTGTAATCTTATGAAGTATCTTTCAACAAAAAGTTTGGCTTCGATAACGTACCGTTATATATTTTTTTTTAATTTTCTTTCAAAAAGCCCAAAATTGGTACGGGTTAGAGTGTTTCATCGGAATAGCACATTCTTTAATAACATGAGTAAAAATGCAAATTTTGAATGCTACTGTTACGATTCTTTAAAATTGGAATAAATAAAAGCTATTTAAAGTTTAAAACTATAAAATTGGTCCAACTCTGACTTTAATACCGGGGAAATAAGACCTTATGAAAGCTGCGCACTTTCTATCTATATCTATATATATAAATGAGCTTGGTGATAAGTGACTGACTGACTGACTGACTCATCATCAACGCCCAGCCAAAACGGCTAAAGCTAGGAGCTTGAAATTTTACCACTGTTGATGCAAATGTGCGAGATAAGGCCGGGTTTTAGAAAATTCGTCCTGGAACCACAAAAAATAACAACAACAAAAATCCTTATTTTTCATTATTATTACGAACTTATTCACTTAGTTGGCCCTCTGCAAGGCATGTGTCAAATTAACAATGCTATAACTTCTTGATATCGTAAGAGATCACACATAATTTCAAATTTTGTAGTTTACTTCTAGGCGCACTTATTTTATCGTAAACCACTAAATAATAGAAAGACAAGACATTTGTTATCTTCCATTGCAACAGATGCCGCAGTTGGTGATAATGGTATAAACAGTATAAACATTAATTACGCAAAAAATTCAAACCGATCCTGATTTAGTTTTCACATAACAGGTGTCGCACAAAAGATTTTCATTCGTTAAAATCCTGTTAGAAAAAATGATTACAAACGATGCATTTGTAAAAATGTTTATTTTCAATTCAAAATTAAAACAAAAATTCTTTCAATAAATGATGTTGGGTTTTTTGAACAAATGAGTTGCTGTTGAAGACAACATTAGGGGAATAAATTCAGAAATCGGCCAGAAATAACAACAACTAAAAACTGTATGGACCTGACTTTTTGGTAATAACTAAATGTTTGCAAATCAATGAAAGTGCAATAAAATTGTGCATATTACCACGATTTATTTGCAATTAAGAATTTTATCGTATATGGAGATGTACAGTCATAACTATTCAATTTTCAATTTCAAACTCTGTAATTTGAAGAAATCGCTAAATAATTAATGAAATCAATAACAGGCCCCAAACCAGAGACAAAAGATTGGTTCTGTAATTGAAAACGATTTTGGAGTATGTGTGTTACGTGAAAAAGGCAGAAAAGTATTACATAACAAGTAATTATGTTGCACTATTACGACGGAACCCAAAAAATATGGCGCAACCCTCTCACAGCCCTGGAAAATAAAAATGCAATACATACTGTAAAGTTCGGAGAACTGTAAGTTATCGTATGGGCATAGACAAAGGATTACTCATACGATTTGTTCCTAGGATTTACCAAACCTAAAAACCCCCAAAAAATGTGAACTTTGACCGTGATTTATTTAAAGAGCGCTTAGGCGATTTTTTTTTATTCCCATGTGTAAGCTCCTTTCATTTAATGTTGGTTCAAGAGCACCGCATCATGTTATATGCTGTTAACCGACCCAAACAAAAAAAAACTCAACGTTTTTCGAAGGCGATTTAAAAAAATGAAAGATTTTCATTTATACATTTATCTGAGGATGTAGATTTCGTCACCAACTAACCCCATACAGTTTTTGTTTGAGCAAAATATTATTATATTAAATATTATTAAAGTCCTTTGTCTATACAATCTGCTTTTCTGTGGCATGGGGTTGTATATAAAGCAAGGGCTTTGGTATTTCGGAGGAAACATTGAAAAATTATTTAATCGACAACGTCATAATTGGGGTTTTGTACACTGAAAACTATAAATCTGTAGATATAAAAGAGGAGTGAGGTGAGATATTCACTGGCTGACTGATTGATTCATCAGCGCCCAAACGAAACCGCTGAAGCTAGAAAGTTGAAATTTTGGGTGTAGGTTGCTGTTGGTGTGTAATGGTGAGATAAGGCTGTGTTTTTGGAAATTCGACCTAGAAATGTACGAAAAGTACTAAAAGGTACTAAATATGGTACCCTTTGTATTAGGCAAACGGTAGGAGCTGTAATACTGAAACTTGGAACGAGTGTAACTGATGGAGAGCTATAAAGATGTACCAAAGGGTTTTTGGAAATTCGACATATAAGTGTACGAAAAGTACTAAAAGTTACTAAATTTAGTACAATTTGGATTTGGGTGAACGTATAGAGCTGGAATCTTGAAATTTGGAATCAGGTTCACTGGTGAAGTGTAACAATGAAAGGTTTTTTAAAATTCGAACTATAACGGTACACAACACTGATGGATGGATGAAAGGTTTTTGGAAATTCGAACTATAAGGGTTGGAAAAGTACTAAATGGTACTAAATTTAGTACAATTTGAATTTGGGTGAACGGATGGAGCTGGAATCCTGAAATTTGGAATGAGGATCACTGGTGAAGTGTAACAATGAAAGGTTTTTTAAAATTCGAACTATAACGGTACACAAAGTACTAAATTTAGTACAAGTTGGTTTTGGGTTAACGGATAAAGCTGGAGTCCTGAAATTTTGGAATGAGGGTCACTAATGGAGAGTAACAAAGAAAGGTTTTTGGAAATTCGAACTATAACTGTACGAAAAGTGCTAAATGGTACTAAATTTAGTACAATTTGGTCTTGGGTGAACGGATAGAGCTGGAATACTGAAATTTGGAATGAGGGTTACTGATAGAGAGAAACAATGAAAGGTTTTTGGAAATTCGAACTATAAGGGTACGTAAAGTCCTAAATTTAGTACAATTTGGATTTGGGTGAACGGATAGAGCTGGAATCCTGAAATTTGGATTGAGGGTCGCTGGTGAAGAGTAACAATAAAGGTTTTTGAAAATTCGAACTATAAGGGTACAAACGTACTAAATTTAGTACAAGTAGGTTTTGGGTGAACGGATAGAGCTGGAATCCTGAAATTTGGAATGAGGGTAACTGATGAAGAGTAAGCAAGATGCAATAAAGGATTTTCGAAAATTCAAACTATAAATGTTCGAAAAGTACGAAATGGTAGTAAATTTGGATTTGTGTGAAGGGATAGAGCTGGAATCCTTAAATTTGAAATCAAGATTTCTGTTGGAATGTAGAATTGAGATATGGAGGTAGCTTTGGAAATTCGTTGTTATGTGCACGAAGCAGTACTAAATGGTATTAAGTTCGCTACGATTTGTATTTGAGTGAACGGATAGAGCTGTGATCCCTAAATTTGGTATTAAGATTACTGTTGGAGTTTAGGACTGAGGTAGTATTGAAAATTCATATTATGGAAAAGTGCTAAATGAAACTAGATTCGCTATAATTTGGATTAGTTTAGTTAGTAGTTTTTGGAAAGTAGTGTATGAAAAGTAGTAAATGCTACAAAATTTTGTACCTTTTGGTATTTGCTAAATAGTACAGAATTTGGTACAATTTGTGATAGATAGGGGTAGAACGCGAATTTATAAATTCGGTATTCCGAATCTTTGTATTAGGTAAGAAGTTTTTGGAAACTGAAATCTAAAGTAATGTATGGAGATCGCTGTGGGCCGAGTTATGGAGTTGGTATAGAAAATATCACTATAGGGGAACGAAAAGTACTAAATAGTACTAAATTTGGTATTGGGTAGAGGAACAAAGCTGGGATTATATAACTTGGAAATACGCTATTTATACAAAAAATACCAAATGACAAAAATTTGTTATGAAAATCAGTATAAAATTTGAGATAAAGTTCTGAGTTATAGTGAGAGTTCCCACTATGGCTATCGAGTTTGCAACAATGCATCAATTAATAAATGTTGGTTAAAATATAGTTATACTGTGTTATTTCATGCAATTTTGGCTAACATGAAAAATCGTCATTTCAGGGCATAAAATCGTCAAATCGTCATTTTCCAATTTTAGGCCAAAAAATCGTCAAAATGACGATAAATCGTCAAATTCGGCAACACTGAACAGAAATCAAGTAGTAAAACGTGAAGTATATTTTCAAAAAAAAAATGTTTTTGGGTTTTGAACACTTTAGTATGTTAATTCCAAAACGTGGTCATATGCGACAATTTTATTAACTAGAAGGTTTTTACCCCCAGGGAATAAAAAGGCCTAAATTGAAATGCCTCAAAAAAGTGTTATATAGGGGTATGCCATATAAGTTTTTCTACCCTTTCATGCCACAAATTCCTAAAATTCTTCAAATATATGAAAAGGTGGATTTTTATGGCCATTTTGAATACCGAAAATTTCACGGACCTATTCAGGTTCTTGGTGAAACCGCCTTTTTGAAATTCTAAATACAGTGTCAGTACTAAAATGAATTAAATCAATTAAATATTGGTAATTAAAATAGGATTTAGTACAGCAGAATCTCCAGTGTTCACCATTTCCATATTAAATATTGTTTATTTATATTTTGTTCCTTTCCGCTAACGAAGTAGCGGGCATTTTGCTAGTTGTCTATAATACGTTAAAAATTTGGCATAAACTTACAGTTTCTTCTTTTATAAAAAAAAACTAAAGAAAAACGAAATAATGAAGAGAGATGGTGCAAAATAAACTTGAAATTCTACTGAAAATTGGTTATTTTTGATCGAAAAACTTCAAATGCCCACGACTCCTATTACATAATACGGATCAATGCTAGCATTAATATAAGTTTATCATTAAAATATCAGGTGATTGTTATTGCTCTGAGTCTGAGCCAACATACTGTAAAGAAAAAAAAAAACTAGATCCTCCCCATACATAGAAAGAAAATAGGTCAGATTTCTGACACAGACATAAACTGGAGATAACCCATGAGGCGGTCACCTCGGCAATGCAGATTCCGATCTATTAAGTTCTTCTCTTCCAGGAGATCCAAGAAGTGGAAGTTTCTGCCATCGAGAACCTGCAAATAATGATTATTTTGCCTCGGGAAATGTCTACAGGCTTTTCCTTATAATATTCATTATACCTGCCGCAGAAATTCCACCTATTTTCTTTCCAAGTGTAGGAAGGATCTCGTTTTTTCTTTATAGTATGTTGGCTCAGACCCAGAGCAATAACAATCACCTGATATTTTAATGCCAAAATTGCCCGTATTATGGAATAGGTCTGGTAGGAATTTGAAGTTTCCCGAACAAAAATACCCAATTTTCAGCAGAATATTTCAAGTTTATTTTGCACCATCTCTCTTAATTCCTTCGGTTTTCTTTAGTTATTTTTTTATAAAAGAAGAAACTGTAAATTTATGCCAAATTTTTAACGTATTATAGACAATAAAAGTCCACAGCTTTCATAAGGTCTTATTTCCCTGGTATTAAAGTCAGAGTTCGACCAATTTTATAGTTTTAAACTCGAAATAGCTTTTATTTATTCCAATTTTAAAGAATCGTAACTGTAGCATTCAAAATTTGCATTTTTACTCGAGTTATTAAAGATTTTGCTATTCCGATGAAACACTTTAAAGCGGGCAAATTTTGGGCTTTTTGAAAGAAAATTAAAAAAATTACAACGGTACGTTATCCAAGCCAAACTTTTTGTTGAAAGATACTTCATAAGATTACAAACCAAGATATATAAACATTCCCGGAGTTATTCCACGGATATCGACTAAAATGAAGTAACAAAAAGCAATTTGAAATGTGCTATTGACATGAAACAGAGTGTACATTAAACATCGTAAAATCACGAGTTCTGTAATCCTATTATGAGTTTAAAATATTATCTTGTTGCGTGTCTGGATTATTAAAAAATTCAAAAAATCCCGATGGGGCAAAAAATATTGGCCTTAAAAGATAATTTGCGTGGAAGCTGTGACTATGTTTATGTTAAAAAATGGGTCTTTTTTCTCTCGATTTGTGAGTAAACCACACTTTTCCCGAGTTTCCTGCCAAAGTAAAAGTAGAAGACAACTAAATAAGGATCATCTTACTAATGCATAACTTTTCAAAATTTGATCTGGGTCTATCATTAAATGATGCTGACATTTTGAAGCCAGATTTCCAGTGTTTTTTGACATTTTCTTCTAGTTGCGTTCCGCAAACAGGTTTTTCAAAAGATCATTTATAGGATTGTGGTACTTGCGATTCTGAATCATATGATACGTATATCGTAAATGTAGTCTGCACAGCTTCATGGAAATCTTTATCCAAATGAGGAAATTTTGTGCGAACATTTTTCTAAAAAATCATATTTGTTGGAGCTAATATTTGCAATTGTCATTCGATTACCTCGTACTCTATTACACATTTTAAAATCCATCTATTCAAACGCGAGTTACGAGAAATTCCTAAGTAGGAAAATCACCTAAATTTTTTTGAATATATCTCGTATTTTATCGCGTTTTCTGCGGGTCGTTTCCACTGCAATGGAAAAACAAGTGAGCCAAGGCTATAGTCGGGCCGGGCCGGGATGAACGCCAACCATCAATAGGCTTCTTTCTCTGTGAAACCCTCATCAACCCGCAAAATTTCGTGAGGAGCCGATCAAAATTCGGACCTGCACAAAGAATGGAAAAAAGGATGCATTACCGACTATTGCTATATCTCTGTTGTTTGACCATCTATGACAACCTACTACGCATCGTTGTAAAAGTGATATTTGATACTTTCCTTGCCAGGCTTTGCTTTGGATATACCTCTTACAGAAGAGAGATATTCGCTTTGAATTAAAACGTTGGCCTTTTCTCCAAATAAGTTTTTTTCACATTTCGACCCCTGAATAATATCCGACCGTTAAGGTGAGGACACAGCCAGCTCTTTGCTTAATTTTCCTGCTTATTTCTTCAATAGGCCGATTATTTCTTGGTATCACACATCGAAGCATGAATTGTTCGTAAATAATTAGTACCGAACATAAAAATTACAGCCTAATTCTATTCTTCAGATTGAACACGTGTTTATATCAAATTGAATGTCGAAACGAAATGTCAAAAATGAAGCCAGGATAAGAATTCAAAAGTTCAACAATTTTCAACTTTGTGGCCTGAAGCCTCGCTTCGTTGTGGTCTGTCCTATTGAAAACAATACATTTTCACTTTTGCACTTTGAAGCGAGGCGGAAAAAAGCAGCAAAAATCCATTGTGTTCTCGCCTTCACCGTTATCCTCTGTAGGACCCCCATTAACCCCCAAAATTGCGACCTGTAGCGTGATTACAAAAAAATGGAAAAAAGGGATGTATTACCGACTATTGCGATATCTGCGTTATTTGGCCACCTACGCCCACCTGCTTTACATCATTGTAAAGATGGGATTTTCTACTTTCATAGTCAGGCTTTGGTTTTGGAAGCTCCCCAACCAAAGCTGTGATATTCGTCATTATTATTAAAATCGCAAAAATGACAAGTTGGGTTCTATTAGCGGCTATTGCTATGTCTTCGTTGTTTGACCACTTACGACAATCTACATCGTTGCAAAGGTGATATTTTCTACTTTCATTAGCAGGTTTTGCTTTTGATATACCCCATATAGAAGCGGAGATATTCGCTTTGAAATAAAACATTGGCCTTTTCTCTAAATAAGTTTTTTGCCCATTCCGACCCCTGAATATTATCCGACCATCACCAAAATCAATAGCCTTCTTCCCCTCCGGGACCTTCATCAACACCCAAAATTTGATGACTATCGGATTAAAATTGCGACCTTTAGCGTGATTACAAGGTTTAGATGGACAGACGGACGGACGGACACACATAGTCAGATCGACTCAGCTCGTCGAGACATTCATTTATATATGTATGGGTCTAGGACCATAATTTGGATGCGTTACAAACTTTTTGGCCAAAACCAACTTATAACACCCTCCCCACATAGTGGTGTAGGGTGTAAATACTATTTTGAGGTAAAATAGTTTGTGTTGTTATAGATTTTTGTGCATATCTAGAAGATCATTAAGCCTTTTCGCAGCGGTTCTTGCAGACATTGGATATTAAACTATCCACAAACATTTCCACTTTTTGGCCACTAATCTGATGGTTTTAAACGAATTTATTGAAATTTTTGAATTTTCTAAAGACGCAAAATACTTAATTGACTTTATGCATGTTTGGCGGATTTTGGGTATTTTGGGCCCTATATAGCTATATGAAAGTTCAATCCCATTTTCACAAAATTTTTGTAGCCCAACAATAACCTGGTTTTGGAAAAAAATGGAAAACATTTAAGGGTGTAGGAGTTCCAAAAAAGAAATTTCTTTTTTGGGTCGCCCTAATGTACAACCTTCAAAATTCGTAAAATAGAAATATGAACCAATATTAACCATTTTCTGCGTGGCGGATTTCCACCCAGTGAAAATTCGAAAAAAACAATTGACAGTAGAAACATCCTTTAAGAGACTTCACATAGAGAGGAATCGTTGTACCTTCCAATCCGAGAACCCGTAATTTTATTAGGAAGGAACCGATATAATGTGGTTATATCAAAATGTGGACTTAAATATGTCTAAAATTTGTGTGGATAAGTTTTCTGACCTCCTGCAACCTTAAATGCTGTTTGCTAAACGTGAACCTGCACCAACAACTTTCTAGGGGAAAGTTTTCTAGCCCCTATAAAGAATAAACACCAAATATCAGCCATTTCGGTGTGATAATGAGGCTAAAACTTTTAAGATGCCGAAAATCGGGATGTATCGGGGGCTGTATGAAAACGTGGAGCGGTATAACCCATTTTAGTACCAAACATCCTGGGAGTAATATAAGCGTATATATTAACCCTTTCAGTGTCAAAAATAATTTCTGCCCATGTAAAAACATTGTTAAATATCAAATATATTCGACAAATGGACTGGGAGGGTTAAATTACAAAGTTCTTTCTTATATAATGCAACATGTATCTGATTTTTAAAGACAAACGGACGGACATCATTATAGGTTCTCCAGCAAATATTTCGATTTGTTATAAACGCATTGACAAATATAATAATAATACCCTTCTCTTATAAATAAATAAATATATAAGTTAGCACATCCCTGCCGAACTAACAAACAACATTGTTGCTTGCTTGGCTGTGTTGTGTTCTTGCTAGGCTACATTGATGGAGTCGTGTTACGTCTAGTGGCGTGATCATGGTGTCAGCACTTTTTGTCTTTTATAACTTAAGTAGTTTAAGTAGAATAAGTTTTTGGATTTCAATAAAGAAACAGTTTATTTAAGCTCACCAAAAGACGAAGAAGTCTTTTATTGTTAACTGGCGCCCAACCGGGTTCAACCCTACAAATATAAAGATCTAAAAAAAGAGATCTATCAGTTTAAATCAGTCCTACGAATATAAAGATCTAAAAAAAAGATATCTATCATCTTAAATTTAAATTTTGCTGAAAAAGGAAGCTTTACTTAAAACTTGCTGGATTAAGAGGCCTCGCTTAAAATTTGCTGAAAAATCTAAGGATCTACTCTTTTTAAATAACGTAATACTTACTGAAAGTAATATTTACTGGAAGGAAGCCTTACTTAAAACTTGCTGGATTAAGAGACCCCGCTTAAAACTTGCTGAAAAATATAAGGATTTACTCTTTTTAAACAACATAAAGTCATGTAAGTGTGTCACTCATTGAATTTCAAAATTGTGTCCAAAACTGGTGAATTAAGAACTTAATATTTAAGAAAAAACAAAGTGTAGTGCGTGTTTAAAAAATTTTTATCTTTGTGCCAAAAAAAAAAACAAACACAGTGATTTAGATCTTGTTATAGTCGTAACAATTTTTTGTTTGAAAAGACAATATGAACAGTGAAGAAATGACTGCATTAATAGAATCTGCTGTACGTACAGCGATTCTGGCATATAAAACAGAAGTCGACAAAAAAGTCGACGAGTTAACAAAAAAATTATCGTCCATTTCAGTAGGGCAAACAGATGTGAAACCATACGAAGACGTAAAAATTTATTCATCAATAACGTGTGATGAATCACTTGATATTATCAAATCTTTGCCCGAATTTGACGGGAAAATCGAAAACTATGTTTCGTGGAGACAAGCGGCACATAACGCGTATAAAGTCTTCGAAAAATACGATGGTAGTTCAAAACACTACCAAGCGGTCTGCATTATTAGGAACAAAATTAGGGGGTCAGCAGATACTGTATTAGCGTCATTCAACACTGTGCTAAATTTTAAAGCGATCATAGCTAGATTAGATTTTACATATTCAGATAAAAAACCAATTCATCTAATCGAACAAGAACTAAGTACCCTCAGACAAGGCGAACAGTCAGTGATTCAATTTTATGACGAAGTAGAGAAGAAACTGTCGTTATTAACCAATAAAACAATTATGAGTTACGACAAAACTCTCGCTTTGGCCATGAATAACAAATATAGACAGGATGCACTCAGAGTATTTGTTTCCGGATTGAGGAAACCTCTCTGCGATGTGCTTTTCTCAGCCCGCGCTGCTGATCTTCCGTCAGCTCTAGCCTTAGCGCAGGAGGTAGAGGCGAATCACGAAAGATACGTCTTTGCCACATCGTTTGCGAATAGGAATGATGAAAAAAAGTTAAGGTCTGAAACCTCAAAAAAAATTCAGCCAAGAAAACCGTCTGATAGTGGTTGGAACTATAAACAACAAAACTATCATAAACAGAAAAATCCACATTACGAAAATGGTGGTGATGCTAATTTACAGGCTAGAGATCAAATAGAGGACATGGACTTGGACCCAACTTCGTCTAAATTCAGACAACCGACCAATTATGGTAACGGTAAAACTTCTCACAGACAACCATTTAAGCGTCAAGCTGGGTCTGGCCGAAGTACGGGCCCAAAATTTCAAAAAGTGAATAATATGATTCCAGAATCCCATTCAGGAGAAGAGCAGGCGGGACACTATTGTGAAATAGCTCAATCCGAATGTGGAGACATAAACGATGAAATAAATGAAGACCGTGACTATGTAAATTTTTTAGAGGCAGGTCCCTACTACCGTTCATAAGGCGGACGATAGCAGGGAAACCAATACGCCTTTTAATTGACACTGGCGCTTCAAAAAATTATATAAAACCTCTCAATGAACTGAAGCATATAATTCCCGTAAGTACTCCTTTTTCAGTTCACTCTGTCAACGGACAAACTCCTATTAAACAAAAATGTTTTGTAAATTTATTCGGCATGAACTCTACATTCTTCATTTTGCCAACTCTAACAACATTTGATGGAATTGTGGGCTTAGACCTAAAAAAAATTTTTATCTTTGTGCCAAAAAAAAAAAAACAAACACAGTGATTTAGATCTTGTTATAGTCGTAACAATTTTTTGTTTGAAAAGACAATATGAACAGTGAAGAAATGACTGCATTAATAGAATCTGCTGTACGTACAGCGATTCTGGCATATAAAACAGAAGTCGACAAAAAAGTCGACGAGTTAACAAAAAAATTATCGTCCATTTCAGTAGGGCAAACAGATGTGAAACCATACGAAGACGTAAAAATTTATTCATCAATAACGTGTGATGAATCACTTGATATTATCAAATCTTTGCCCGAATTTGACGGGAAAATCGAAAACTATGTTTCGTGGAGACAAGCGGCACATAACGCGTATAAAGTCTTCGAAAAATACGATGGTAGTTCAAAACACTACCAAGCGGTCTGCATTATTAGGAACAAAATTAGGGGGTCAGCAGATGCTGTATTAGCGTCATTCAACACTGTGCTAAATTTTAAAGCGATCATAGCTAGATTAGATTTTACATATTCAGATAAAAAACCAATTCATCTAATCGAACAAGAACTAAGTACCCTCAGACAAGGCGAACAGTCAGTGATTCAATTTTATGACGAAGTAGAGAAGAAACTGTCGTTATTAACCAATAAAACAATTATGAGTTACGACAAAACTCTCGCTTTGGCCATGAATAACAAATATAGACAGGATGCACTCAGAGTATTTGTTTCCGGATTGAGGAAACCTCTCTGCGATGTGCTTTTCTCAGCCCGCGCTGCTGATCTTCCGTCAGCTCTAGCCTTAGCGCAGGAGGTAGAGGCGAATCACGAAAGATACGTCTTTGCCACATCGTTTGCGAATAGGAATGATGAAAAAAAGTTAAGGTCTGAAACCTCAAAAAAAAATTCAGCCAAGAAAACCGTCTGATAGTGGTTGGAACTATAAACAACAAAACTATCATAAACAGAAAAATCCACATTACGAAAATGGTGGTGATGCTAATTTACAGGCTAGAGATCAAATAGAGGACATGGACTTGGACCCAACTTCGTCTAAATTCAGACAACCGACCAATTATGGTAACGGTAAAACTTCTCACAGACAACCATTTAAGCGTCAAGCTGGGTCTGGCCGAAGTACGGGCCCAAAATTTCAAAAAGTGAATAATATGATTCCAGAATCCCATTCAGGAGAAGAGCAGGCGGGACACTATTGTGAAATAGCTCAATCCGAATGTGGAGACATAAACGATGAAATAAATGAAGACCGTGACTATGTAAATTTTTTAGAGGCAGGTCCCTACTACCGTTCATAAGGCGGACGATAGCAGGGAAACCAATACGCCTTTTAATTGACACTGGCGCTTCAAAAAATTATATAAAACCTCTCAATGAACTGAAGCATATAATTCCCGTAAGTACTCCTTTTTCAGTTCACTCTGTCAACGGACAAACTCCTATTAAACAAAAATGTTTTGTAAATTTATTCGGCATGAACTCTACATTCTTCATTTTGCCAACTCTAACAACATTTGATGGAATTGTGGGCTTAGACCTATTAAAGAAAATCAATGCAAACATTGATTTAAAAAAAGGATTTATCCTACATAATTCTGGCTCTGAACTAATTGAATTTTTTGAATGTAAAGATGTTAATTTTATAGACGTCGATAAAATTGATGTGCCTTTCGCAATTAAGGCGGATTTTCAGAAAATGTTAAAAAAACGAATAAAGGTTTTTGCTGATCCTAAAGAAGCACTACCTTATAATACAAATATCGTTGCTACCATTAACATGGAGAACGAAGAACCTATTTATTCTAAACTATATCCATACCCAATGGGTGTATCTGAATTCGTAAATTCAGAAATAAAAAAATTGTTGGCAGATGGTATAATTCGACCTTCAAGGTCACCATTTAATAGCCCAGTATGGGTAGTCGACAAAAAAGGTGTCGATAATCTAGGCAACCGAAACAAACGTCTCGTTATAGATTTTCGGAAGCTTAATGCCAAAACAATTAGTGATAAGTATCCCGTTCCGAACGTAACAATGATATTATCAAATTTAGGTAAAGCAAAGTACTTTACCACTTTAGATCTGAAATCCGGGTTTCATCAAATTGAACTCGCGGAAAGAGATAGGGAAAAAACGGCATTTTCTGTAAATAACGGAAAGTACGAGTTTTGCCGTCTCCCATTTGGACTAAAGAATGCTCCTAGTATGTTTCAAAGAGCGATAGATGACATACTAAGAGATGAAATAGGCAAAACATGTTACGTTTATGTTGATGACGTTATTGTTTTTTCAGAAACCAAAGAGGATCATGTAAAACATATCGACTGTGTTCTTAGGAAACTGCTCGATGCAAACATGAGAGTCTCTGTCGAAAAATCAAATTTTTTTAAATCTGAAGTTGAATACCTTGGCTTTGTCGTATCCAAAGAAGGTATAAAAACCGCACCATCAAAGATAAGTGCAATACAAAATTTCCCAGAACCAACGACGTTGTTCGCACTAAGATCGTTTCTTGGGTTAGCAAATTATTACAGATGTTTTATCAAGGACTTTGCCAAAATTGCAAAACCGTTAACTGATATTTTAAAAGGAGAAAACGGTAAAATTCCTGCAACCAAATCCAAAAAGGTTGTAGTCAATCTTAACGCCTTCCAACTGGATGCATTTCACAAACTGAAAAATATTCTATCTTCGGAGGACGTCATGTTGATGTACCCTGACTATAAAAAACCGTTCGACCTTACCACTGATGCATCAGCACATGGTTTAGGTGCTGTCCTATCCCAAGAGGGAAGACCAATCACTATGATTTCTAGAGCATTGTCGGATAAAGAGTTGCATTTCGCAACAAACGAAAGGGAGCTTTTAGGAATAGTCTGGGCTCTTAAAACATTAAGACATTACCTCTATGGTGTGAAGACTCTTAACATCTTCACTGACCATCAACCTTTGACATATGCAGTTTCGGATCGTAATCCGAATGCAAAAATTAAGCGCTGGAAAGCTTTCATCGATGAACATAATGCAAACTTGTATTATAAGTCAGGAAAAGAAAATCAAGTTGCAGATGCGCTATCAAGGCAACTTGTCCATGCGTTGGAGAACGATAATTCGTCAGACATGGCAACAGTCCATAGTGAAGAGTCATTCACTTACACTATGGAAAGCTCAGACAAACCGGTCAATTGTTTTCGCAACCAAATCATTCTGGAAGAGTCGGAATTTCCCACCACTCGAAATTTTATACTTTTCGGAAACAAAACGAGACATATTGTACAATATAAAGATAAAAACGAAATATTGGCCAAAATTGTTGATGCAGTCAACACTGAAGTTGTCAATGCTATTCATTGCGGCCTACCTGTGTTGGCCCACATTCAACACGATTTGATTAGAATGTTCCCTTCAACGAAGTTCCGATTTTGTAGTAAATTTGTCTCTGACATTTTCAACCAATGCGACCAGAGAGAAATTGTCGTAAGTGAACACAATAGAGCTCATCGGGCAGCCCAAGAGAATGTTAAGCAAATCCTTTCAGATTACTATTTCCCCAAAATGGTGAAAATAGCGAATGAGGTTGTTGCCAACTGCAAGACATGTTCAAAAGCAAAATACAATCGGCATCCAGAAAAACACGTTATAGGAGAAACAAAGGTTCCTTCTTATTCCGGTGAAATTCTACATATTGATATTTATTCAACTGATAAAAACCATTTCTTAACTTGTGTGGATAAATTCTCAAAATTCGCTGTGGTACAGCCAATAGCGTCCAGAACGATTCTAGACGTAAAAGAACCAATTCTCCAATTAATGAATATTTTTCCAAATACCAAAGTTGTCTACTGTGATAATGAGAGGTCCTTTAACTCTGAGACTATCAGATCAATTCTGAAAAACAGGTTTAATGTAGATATTGTCAATTCACCTCCTCTACACAGCACCTCAAATGGGCAGGTAGAGAGATTTCATAGCACTCTTGCCGAAATCGCAAGATGCTTGAAAATAGAAAGGAAGATCGAGGATACCGTCGAACTCATCTTACAATCAACTATAGAATACAACCGAACAATTCATTCTGTCACGAATGAAAGACCTATTGATACGATACATTCTGCACCCTCTGAGGTAAAACAAAAGATTAAAGAGCGAATCTCTAACGCGCAAAACAGGCAGTTACATTACTTTAATAAAAGTCGTCATGACAAAGTTTACAATGTGGGGGATAAAGTCTTTGTTAGGAATAATCGTAGACTTGGAAATAAAATGACACCACTTTATGAAGAAGCTACTGTCGAAGCAGATTTGGGGACAACTGTCCTAATAAAGGGGAGGGTGGTCCATAAGGACAACCTCAGATAAATTTTAGTTTATATTGATAAAATGTTTTTTTCTGCTTTTGTTTTTTACATAGGCTGTTACTACAATTTCTTTTCATACTAACGTTGACTCGTGCAAAGATTATTGACTATTCACACTCCGATTATGTCCCAATTTTGGATGGGAAAGCCATCGTTTGGAATGACTATGGGTATCTAAGGCATACAACTAACTTAACAACGTACTTTGAGATACAACGTGAAACTAAAAATGCAATTAGCATATTTCCTCAGACTCATGTAAAAAAGATATTAGAATCCGATTTATTGCATATTGATACTCTTTTAACAACCCTCACCATACATCATCGGCATGCAAGAAGCATTAATTTGATAGGCAAAGCACTTAAGGTCATTGCGGGTACACCAGATGCAGATGATTGGGAAGAAGCAAAATTAATCGAAAAACAACTTGTAGACTCCAACAATAGACAGATAGAAATAAATACAAAAATACAAATTGAAATCGAGAAATTAACAAACGCTGTAAACACGATTCTAAGGACTCGTAGAAAGGAACAAATTGATACCGTAAATCTATTTGAAATTTTAATGGCCAGAAATCGGATGATAGTTATGGAACTACAAAATATAATTTTATCCGTAACTTTAGCTAAAATAAATATTGTAAATCCAACAGTTTTGGACCAGGACGATTTAAAAATATTTATAAAAAATCAGAGCAATGAGCAACACACAGATTTCACCATATCAGAACTAATGTCTTTGTCTAAAGTAAAAGTAATATCAAATGAATATTGTTTGTATTTTATCATTAAATATCCTATTCCAATAAGAACATGTCAGAAAATTTCTTTATTCCCAGTACCTCACGATAATAAAATTATCCAATTCGCTGACACCAACACTGTAGTAGACTGCGAAGGCAAGACGTATTCAGCAACAAATTGCAAGCAAACAATATCTTCAACCTATTGTCAACTTATGCCAAGCGAAACCTGCGCTCAACAACTCATATCGGGTGAATCAGCACACTGTAATACGCAAAGCAATAATCTTGATAAAGTGGCAGAAATCGACGATGGAATTATCATTGTCAATGACGCTATTGCAGAAGTGAAAGAAGCAACCGAAAATGTAAGAAACATAAACGGCACATTCCTCATAACCTTTGAAAAAATGTGACTGTCAATGGTACACTATTCGTAAATAGAAACAACATTGATATGCGGAAACCAGGAACACCATCATTCCCCTCAATTATTATAAACAACCACAGTGAAATTTTAAGTTTGTCATCTATCCATCAGATGAACTTGCAAAACTTACAATATATTGGCGACCTTGAAAAAGATGCAAGAATGCGACCAATTTTAGTTGGCGGTGTTGTTTTTATGAGTATCGGAATACTCCATTTCATATTGTGCCTAGTCAAACGTAGGACAAAGATAAGAGAACAACAAAGATTTAAATCTGCCGTAGCAATGGCTATAAAGAAGACCGAGGACGGCCTCCACTTAAGTGAGGGGGTAGTTAGCACATCCCTGCCGAACTAACAAACAACATTGTTGCTTGCTTGGCTGTGTTGTGTTCTTGCTAGGCTACATTGATGGAGTCGTGTTACGTCTAGTGGCGTGATCATGGTGTCAGCACTTTTTGTCTTTTATAACTTAAGTAGTTTAAGTAGAATAAGTTTTTGGATTTCAATAAAGAAACAGTTTATTTAAGCTCACCAAAAGACGAAGAAGTCTTTTATTGTTAACTTATATATATATATATATATATATATTTATATATATATATATATATATATATATATATATATATATATATATATATATATATATATATATATAATTTTATCCCATTTTCCGAAATGCCTTTTCATGAACTTAGAAGCTTAAAATTGCAAAAGCATGTATTTTAGTCTTATAGCCCATTTAGACTATACCCTTATACGATGATTAAGGGCATTATCTCGATTTAAGTGCTTAATCCACCCAAATCCACCCTGATTTACCATACAAAATTAAATCAACTCAAAACTTGGATTTGTTTTAAATCAAATGTTAAATCGAAATATTTTGATATACAACACTGTTTTTTGCTCCTAAAAATGCAACTATTGCAGTCTGTACCAATATTGGCAACTATGTTCATGTGTCGTTTATTTACTAGGGTTATGAATTTTTGACCTTTTTTCTCAAAAATGATTTCCAGTAGCGAGAGTGAATGAAATTTTGCATATTAAAAAATTTGCTTCAAATATTTTTCCTGTTGCACGAATAAGTGGCATTTTGCCTATTAATGACTAAAATAATTTTTATTCCATTTAAATATTGAAAAAGGTCCCGCACAAAGCATTTTCAATTTATGTTATACATGGAATAAAGCTATATATGATATAAAATTATATACAGTTAGGCAAGAAAAGTATTACAAAAACCAAAATTGTAGAAAATTTCATATCAATTGTTCGTTTATGACAACAAATTATGTAAAAACTATACGGTTTTTTGTGCAAATCTGTTGCTACAGGTCCTTACAACAATATTGCGTCAAAACATGCAAAGGTTATTTGCGATTTATAACAAATACGGTAAAAAATAAGAATTAACTACTACTTGGGGGTGACAATAAAAGTATTGCAACGGGAAAATCAGTACTTTAAACTATAAAATTTTTGCAATTTTTTGCGGTCATTATGCATTTTTATGGCTTTTGTGGCTAATAATAGACTAATAGTATTGAATGTAATAAAGTTCAGTGATAAAAAATACGGTCATGGAGGGTCTTCAGACTGGTAAAAAACGCATGGGACCATATTAACAATAAACAATGACGAATCGGCCACAGGCAAGTATGCCAAGAATGAATATTTGACTCAATATGTATTGTAGGATAATGGAACAATGCAAAACAGTCCGATTTTGGCTTTGAGAACATCGAAATACCTCTGGAAAGTATATGGAAAAAATTGACACCAGTGTAGTATTTTGAAGCAACCTACGACAGAGCAATAGTTCGTCTCTCAATGGTATTGATATGATTTAATTTTTACTAAGTGGATAGATATTATCCTCTGCTATCATAATAAATCCAAAAAATTGCGCCAAATCCAATAAAACCCATCAAATATGGAAATTAAACCGCTACTGGAGAAGCTGGAATACCGAGTATTTGGGTACTTTATTATTTACCATGGAAAATAGTATGCCAAATTGGGTTCACGGATATAATAATAATTGGGAAGACATCCCCACTGACATCATTAAGAAATATTTAATAGTCATTAGTCTGAAAGTCAGAAAAATCGATCCCGAAAGCTCAAACAAAGTCAACTACCACCATTCCAAAGACCAGATCATGACATGTTAATCTTATTTGTGTAAATTGCCGATGTAATATAACAACACAAAACTCTTAAATACATCGGGCCAACATCCTGATATCAATCCTCATAAAATGTTTGGTCCAATTTAACAAAAAACTCCAAAAACATCCTCCAACGAAGGATCAAGATTTACTAAAAATTGGGGAACCAGTATCCTTAGAGTGGAACATACCGAACCTTAATTTTTGGTTTAACTAAGCTCATTAATGCTCCAATGAATGTCCAAAGTGGATAGACGACGCATTAAGGAACATACCTTTGGTAATTCTCGACGAAACCATCGATTTGGCAATTTTTGCAATACTTTTATTGTCACCCCCAAATAGTAGTTAATTCTTATTTTTGACCATATTTGTTATAAATCGCAAATAACCTTTGCATATTTTGACCCAATATTGTTGTAAGGACCTGTAGCAACAGATTTGCACAAAAAACCGTATAGTTTTTACATAATTTGTTGTCATAAACGAACAATTGATATGAAATTTTCTACAATTTTGGTTTTTGCAATACTTTTCTTGCCTAACTGTATATAATAATATGACGATAAAATTGGTGAAAAACAAAAGCTTATGTCATTCTGGATATGTGGCTTTAACGATTGTTTTAAGTTATTTATGTGCATAAAGTGACTCCAAAATTTTTTCCAAAAAGCTCATCTATAAAAACTTTAAAAGCTTTTTGTGAGTGAGCTTTTTTCTATCGAATCGCCTTGTAATTAAGATTTTATCTAATATTATGCAAAAGCTCATCCAAATATGACACAGGGATATGAGGTTGTAAAAAAGTTATAACCCTATTATCTACATTTTTCAAATAACTGTAAACACAAACACACAAAAACAAACAGAAGCGGAAAAATAGAAAAAATATTAAATAAAAATAAAATGGATGTAGCTTTAATTTAATATAAATTGTAAACAACATATTTAATAGCAATTTTTCAGATTATTTTTTGCAGTATTCCATTCCATTTTTATTTTTCAAGCAATTCTTTTTGCAAATTCGCGTATGTATACGTAAACAAAGATCAGCTGACTGACATCTTATATCATTTTAGACTAGTCTAAACAACTAGGATTTGAAAGTTTGATTTAGAAATCGAGTCGATTTAAAATGACAAGTCTAAACGGGCTATTATGTATTAGATTCAATCAAAAAACTAGTCTAGACTTTTTTGTAGATACGACTTCGGGTGACGATATTTTTGATCAGGATAAAATTCTGACTCCATATATGCTGACACAGCATATATGCACAGATACGTATTTCGGTATAGCGTCCGTACCGTCCGATTTCAGGTATATTAAAGTTTTTAGATGTATTTCAGTTTTTTTTAGATTTTATCGACATTGTCGGGCAAATTGGATGTCATTTGCCATTTACGGTTCAAAGTGGTCAAAACTTTCATCACCCAATATTATGGGCATAGTGAACCCATTTTAGAATAGCCCGTCACATTCGGGTACCGCTTGATTTCAGGTATTTTTAAGTTTTTAGCTAAATTTTCTGACAGAATTACTTAGCTACAATTTGGCATTTAGGTTTCCTTACTTAGTTGGCCCCAGATTTTCATTCCTCTCTATTCGTTGCTTGACTTTTCCAATTTTGAATATCTTGTTTTTAGATCTCTCATAATTATGGATGTTAAAGCCGGTAAAGCCTGTTGCTTGGTATCTTTCGGCGAATTTTGACTTTTGCTGTTCACCATTTTTTTAATTGATATTTTTAAAAATCTCTCGTTCAAAAGCAAGTTTATTACGTACTTAACAAGCTCACAAAAATATATGATGATAGGTCTATTCGCTTTCGAGCTATAGCCAACACCGCAAAACGCTCTGTTAAAAAAGGTGGTAACCCCTGAGTGAGGTGGTCACTGAAAAAGAGAAATAACATGTTCGTCTGCAAAACTTTATACATTTGAAGTACTCACTTTTCACAACTCAAACAGCAAATTATAGCGATATACACTTTTATACAATTTCTTCCCACTCTAACATTAAAATTTCTTTCACAAAATTGGTGTACTAAGTCCCGGTCCACACTAGAGTGATTACATTGAAAAAATTGCATGAAATTATGCGTCTCTAGATCGACCTCCATAGTAAAGTAAAATCATAATATTGCTGTAGTTGGGAATTCGATTTAAGAACACCTAATTTCATGAAATTTTTTTAATGAAATTCACGCTAGTGTGGACCGGGACTAAGTACCACTGACTTGGGTAGCTGTAAACACCATAGCTGTGTTCCTTTACTTACCTGAGGTTACCATTTTAACCATTTGTTACCATTTTTAACCTGCAAAGCGTTCATTAACCCCGAAAAGTGGCAAAACTGGAAGCAATTTTTAAGAGAGTGAGAGGGGAGAGAGAGCGAAAATGGCTTTCTCTTCTACCACAGGCTACCAGCAAAATTTCTGCAGGTAGAAAATGGCAGAACTGATTTTTCGACTTTTGTTTGACGATTATTTCACAAAATGGACGAAAAAACGAAGAAAAAGTCGAACACTGACAACACTAAATTAAAAACTGTGAAATAAAAGAAAATTGATTTTTTTTTATGTTTTTTTCTGACATTGCTGCCGGATCTACCATTTTTCCGTTCCTTTACTTTTCTGGTAAAAATGTTCATGAGAGAGCAATTTGGTCTGTTCCAGTACTGCAAGAATCTACTAATTCTTACTATTTTTTTCGATAACATAAAGGAAAAATTGTTATCGTAGTAAAAAGTATGTAGTAGTTTCTTGCAGGTTCTGGAACACAGCAATTATGAACAATTTTGACACTTTTCTCTTTTACCGCTCTTACCATTAAAAAAGTAAAGGAACAAAGCTCATATGATCACTATTCACTTCCAAACATGTTTATTACATACAAAGCTACTGTAGAAATTTATTTTAGAACGATAAATTACTTTATATATTAAAATATTGGAGCATAATAAATGTTATTAATTTTAGTAAAATAAGTACAAAAATACATATTTCCAACAATTATCCGATTTGAACCTTCACATGGAAAAAACTATTTGACAAACAATACCATAATTCAAATTCCTTCAAATTGAAATGTTTATTTCCCAGAAAGTAGATTTCTTGTAAAAATTTTTGGGGTCGCTGGAAATTCATTGAAAAAGGAGAAGATGGTTCAATATTTTGTTTTTGAAATCACAGAAGCACATGTTTATTAGGGCTTTATTTTTTTCAAATTTTACAAAATACCTCACATATTAACAAACTTTGTACCGCCTCTATAAGCGGGGTTTTATTGTGCGGCTCGTCGGTCGGACTTGGAGGAGGTTACATATCATTGATATGAAGAAGCCTTTCTGGGAAAGTTTTTTTTTTGGAATGATATATTTTTTCCTCAAAAAATATATATCCCTAATGTACATCGAAATAGAAATAAATATATAAAATGTCGTATGGAATTTGACACCAACGTTACAACCCAGTTCAGTCAGCTGTTTCTTGCTTTTACCTTTTATTGTTCTACCATGATCGTAAAAGAAAAATTTTTATCGTAGTAAAAATTCGTAGATTCTTACAGGTTCTGGAACAGACATTTTGTGACATGCGTTGTCCCAAAAAAGTTAATTTATTGGTCTGTTCCAGAACTGTAAAGCCCTCGGCACATACGGTCCGTTTAGTGACACGTTGGGAGATGCGTTGTCCCAAAACAGTTAAATTTTGTTTAACTTTAATGCGCCAGCCATGTTGTTGTTTTTCAAAAAACTTGGCATCACTTACACATTTTTCATGTGGTTGTTGTAGTGCGACGCTCAAACTTGGCATCACTTACACTTTTTTCATGTGGTTCAAGGCATATTTATACAGGGTAGAAGTGACAATCAGCTGTATTCATACTTTTTTTGTAAATTTAGTTTTCAAAATCTAATAGGGTCTACTCATGAAATTTGAAACTTCGAAATTTGCTACCATAAAATTCTTCTTTTCACCGTAAACGTGTAACAACAATGACCTACGATAGTTCTGTATGCTTTAAATTTACATTTTGATTCAAATTTGTTCTATTTCAGAGGATTTTCAAAATGTATTTATATCTTTCCTGAACAAATTTTTGGAACGACCCTATTATTCAATATTTATCTTTGACAATTAATTTTGAATAACAACAATGTTGTTTTTGTAAATTTGTTAGTTGTTGTAATTCATGCACTTACCTTATATGAATATGCCTTGATGTGGTTGTTGTAATGCGACATTCAACGCAGCGTATGTGCCGAGGCTTTTACTATTAAAAAATTTCACAATATAATTTTGCCACGCGAATAAAAATAATTTTAACTTATTTTTAATATTAAGATATAGCGCTGCAGCAGAAGTTTTTTGTTGGAACAATTCACCGATGCATCTACCTTTATTATTGCATAATGTCAACAACAATAAAAAATGTCAACCCTGCTTTTGACAGAATAGGCCATAATAAGAAAAAAAATTGTAGTCAGCTGTTTCTTCCACAAACATGTTCTAAAAATAATTTTAAAAATCATTGAATTTAATTGCTTTTAAAATTGTTTGGCATACCGAGCAAACAAATTTGGAAGTTGTGCATGTGGAGTTATGATTTCACAACATCCTTCGATGCAGTCCACACGGAGTTATGAAAAATGCAGTCCGTTGGATACAATTGATAAGCAGTTGCTTTAGAGATCCCTACAAAAAAACAGTTGGTTAATCCCTACCCGCCGCTGGCGAAATCGTTTATTCTAAAAATAGGAGATAGTGTATACATTTGTAAGAATTTGTTATAGAATCAGCGTACGTAAAAATACTTTAAATAACATGTCCAATCGTTTCGTATTTTCCATAGCAACAATACAAAACGAAACATAACCCACGCTGGCGGAGTTCGATGTTTAGTTTCGATTTGTTTACATTCGTGAGTGCGAAGAAAACGAAAAGCGAAACGTACTCAACTCCACAAAAGCAGATAGAAAACTAAATACAGTCGAAATCGCTTATAACGTCGGTCAAGGGACCGACTGAATTTGTCGCTATAACCGATATGTGGTTATAAGCGATAGGGCTATAAAGGGCCCCAGAGATTTGTGACTTTTGGATATCGTCGTTATAAGCGATAGTACTAAACACATGTGAATAAATTAAAAACGTTTGGTGGTTGATAAAATATTCACTGTGGTATGTTGATGTTAGTTTATAGGGCTATTAGGGGTAGTTTACACTATATGTAAATGTCATATGACATGAAATTTTCCATCATTATATAGTCGCTAATATGTGCAATATTGGGGATTTTCCTTACGCCATTTACTTTGTGCGTCCACACCAGCAAAAATGTAATAAAATTACGTCTCCACATTGCCTGCGTGGGTAGATATGGAATGTTTTTATTACGTGTCATATGACATTTACATATAGTGTAAACTTCCCCTTAGCAATCACATGTGTGTGTGCTTGAGTGTGTCATTGATCATAAAGGTGGGTACACATTGTCAGTTTTGAATGACAGCTTTGTTGTTGCTTGCTAGTGTGGCTGTTCATTTTTGTCATTCATCATGCAACCTCAAAATGTTTTGTGGTTGCTGGACGGTTTGACAGTTATCGTTAATTGCGAAATATCGACATTCAAAACTGGCAATGTGTACCCAGATTAACGCACGGCAAACGTTTCCGAAAAATTATTTTTGTTTTGGTGGTGAATGAAACAACTAGGCAAAGCATAGCCGACGTTACATTTCAGCAATCGTACGGTTTCTATCTTTTTACATTGAAAAGTTTATGGTTTTGTTTTGGTTATGAGAAAGAAACGATTCAGAGATGCTGAAAAGTTTGTGGCTTTGTGTGATTGGTACGGGAATCGTTTTGTTTGTTTACGTTCATTGATAGTGAACTATGAACTAGTTCAGTTAAAAGAGCTGAACTATTGAACTAGATCTTTCAACTGAACTAGATTGTACAACTCTAGTTCCCAGTGGTCAGAAAATTTCCCCATCACAAAGTATTGGTACATTCGTAACAGACATAAAACTAATTATTATATTTTAGTTCAGAATATAATGCAAAGTTTACACTTACGCTCCAAAATCCCGGTGTTTACACTTATTTTTGTTGATTTCAATAATATCACAATAATCAAGGTAGATGCATATGCGGAGCTGATCGAAACTGAATTTTCAAACAATTTCTTGTAAATTGAATTAGACATCAAAAATATACGACAATATAGAACTTTACAACTTTGTTTCGAAAATTATCGTAAAATTATCTATATATCGTATTAATTGTGTATAGTACTAACAAATGAAAAAATAAAAAATTATTTTTATCGTTGAGACATCATGATAATAAATTTTGTTAAATAAAAGTTGTGTTTATAACCTGCAAAATATTACTACTTGCAGTTGTTTTCCCGTTTAGTGCTAGAAATGCGTTCCCGTACTCCTAAATCTAGTAAGACTTGCACTTCTCTTTAAACAAAAATAGCTGTTGTTTTCTGCTAGAGATATTTGGCCTAGTAGAAACTAGCAGCATGTTTATTGACTTCTAAATACGATGGCTGATGTGTTGATTTTGACATTTCTGCTGGAGTTTTTGCAATTTCCGTTCCCGCGTTTTTTAAGAAATTTGTATGGGAAAGCAATTTTTTGACAATTCCCTTTTTTCTAACATTACCATTAAAAAAGTAAGTGAACAAAATGAAAAATAGCATTGTAACAAAATAATTGAATATTTTTTTACAAATTGTTTACAAATGTTGATACAATTTTTTTTGTTGCAGCAATTGACCATCTACCTTGTTTATTGTGATACGTGAAAAGTGTTGCAACTTTTGGTACTTTTTTAGGCAAAAACAGGGTTGTATATCATGTGTACTGTGATTTCGATGTTGATTTCGCTGAAATCACGAAATGAGATGATTTCATTTTTGTATACGAAATCATGATAAATATTGCCTGATTCCGCGCGAAATCACGAAACGCCTTCGAAATCACGAAACGACGCCGAATGTAAACCAAGCATTATACCCTCAGCCTTAGGCTAGAAATGGTATATACACTTTGATACGACAAAAAATGTGCCTCATCGAAATAACGGTTATAGATCCCAAGTATGTTTGGACAAAATTCGTTTCTGACAATTTGGATAAGCACCGGAGTCGATTTAGCCATGTCCGTCAGTCAGTCTGTCCGTCTGCCTGGCTGGTGCCAACGATAACTCTCGAACGGATCAACCGATTCGAACCAAATTTTGGGTATTGTAAACTTAGTTCAAGTTCGAAGATAGGCCATATCGGTCCATTCCTTCCGCTACCTCCAGCACAAAAGTCCAAAATTTTCCTGTAAAATGGTGTGAACGATAACTCTTGAAGGGAGCAATAGATTTGGTCGAAACTTTGCACATCGTATTATTCCTTCCAGACATATATAGGGTTCGATTATGGATTATATCGGTCTATTCCTTCGAGTACCTCCCACACAAAATTCGGATAAAGTGAACAATAATTTGTTTGTGTCCAAACATTTTGTAACATATCTCAATTTAATATCGATAGGCAAAACTATCTCTCGATAACCTAAAATTCATTGAAATTTATAGAAATTCGCAGCTTTTCGGTTTTGTGGATGTAATGCCTAGTTTACATTCGTCGTCGTTTCGTGATTTCGAAGGCGTTCCGATTTCGCGCGGAATCAAGCTAAATTTATCATGATTTCGCATACAAAAATGAAATCATCTCATTTCGTGATTTCAGCGAAATCAACATCGAAAACACTGTACACATGATATACAACCCTGTTTTTGCCTAAAAAAGTACCAAAAGTTGCAACACTTTTCACGTATTACAATAAACAAGGTAGATGGTCAATTGCTGCAACAAAAAATTTTAGTATCAAAATTTGTAAACAATGTGAAAAAATATTAAATTACTTTGTTACAATTATATTTTTCATTGTGTTCCCGTACTTTTTTAACGGTAATGATAGAAAAAAGAGCGAATTGTCAAAAATTGCTTCCCCATACAAATTTCTTAAATAATATGGGAACGGAAAAATGACGGAAATTACATAAATGTCAAAGTCAACGTATCAGCTATCATATAAGATGCCAATGAAAATACTTGCTGCTAGCTACTACTAGGCCAAAATTGTATGACAGAAAACAGGAGAAGAAGGATTTATTCGGCGCTATTTATACCCTCAGCCTTTAGGCTTTTACACTTTGATACTACCAAAAATGTGCCTCATAGAAATAATGGTTTTAGACCCCAAGTATGTTTGTACGATATCCGTTTCAGACAATTTTGAGTAGATCTAGCAATGTCCGCCCGTCTGTCTGTCTGTCTGGCAGGCTGGTGCGCACGATAACTCTCGAACGAATCAATCGATTCGGTTCAAATTTTGGGTATCGAAATATTTTGTCCAGATTCGATTTAAGTTCGAAGATGGGCCATATAGGTCCACACCTTCAGGTACCTCCCCCACAAATGTTCAAAAATTGTCGCAAAACTTGTGCGCACGATAACTCTTGTAGGGAATAACCGATTTGGTCCATACTTTGCACATCGTGTAATTTCTACCAAACTTAGATGAGGTTCCAATATGGACTCAATCGGTCCACTCCTTCAGGTACCTCCCACACAAAATTTCGGAAAAGTTCAGTTTAGGACCTGGTCTCGAATCGCTTTGATTTTTGTTTACGCAAGTTGTATTCGCTGTCCTCTATACGACGCTGTAAGTTTCATTAGGGGTAAGTCCATACTTCCTGAGAAAATGGGCCTGAAAGTTACAAAAAACCCTATGACACCGTGTTAGTGGTTGGAGTGCAAGATAACTCTCGAACGGATCTGCCGATTCGGTCCAAAATTTGGCTTTCGTAATATTTTGGCCCAACTTAGTTTAAGTTCGAAGATAGGCTATATCGATCCACTCCTTCCTGTAACTCCCGCACAAAAGTTCGAAAATGTTCGGAAAATTTGAGCGCACGATAACTCTTGAAGGAAGTAACCGATTTGATCCATACTTTGCACATCGTGAAATTTCTACTAAACTTAGATGAAACTCCAAAATGGACTCAATCGGTCCACTCCTTCGGGTACCTCCCACACAAAATTTCAGATAAGTTCAGATTAGGACCTGCTCTCGAATCGCTTTGATTTTTATTGTAGCAACTTGTATTCGCTGTCCCCCATACGACGGTACAAGTTTCATTAGGGGCAAGTCCATTCTTCTTGAGAAAATAGCCTGAAAGATGCAAAAAGCCCCTATAACACCGTGGGTAGTGGATGGAGCGCAAGATAACTCTCGAAAGGATGTGCCGATTCGGTCCAAATTTTGGCCTCCGTAATATTGTGTCCAAACATAGTTTAAGTTCGAAAAAGTTAAAAAATGTTCGGAAAAATTGTGCGCACGATAACTCTTAAGAGGAGTGACCGATGTAATCCATACTTTGCACATCCTAATATATCTACCAGATATAGATCAGGTTCGAATATGGACTATATTTGTCTACTCCTTCTGGTACCTCTCACACACAATTTCGGATAAGTTCACTTTCATTTTTGTTGAAGCGATTCGCATTCGCTTCCTCCATTACGACGGTAAAAGTTTTTCAGGGGCATGTCCATATTTCTTAGGAAAACAGCCCGAAAGGTTACAAAAATCCCTATAATGCCTTGTTCAGACTGACGGTAATTCGTTCTCTATTCGTTGTTCGACCCCAAATTACGATATAATTACTTCATTTCCCATACAAAATTTTGAGAACGAACAACGATTTGTGTACTTTGTTCAATTTAAATTACTCTCAGAACGACGATAAAATATGTCCCATCTCTAACAAATGAGAGAATTTATCGAAATAAATTAATTATGACAGGAAAAATATAAAATTTAAAATTTATTAAAAACCCAAATTTTTTAGTAAAACTGCAAAACCTGAATGAAAAGTAAACGGTTTAAGGACTAATAAACATTGAAATCATAGCAAATTTTCTATTCTCGTTTATTGCAGTTGCATTTCTTGTCCATCGTTTCAAATTCGCGTACAAATTTAAAAACAAAAATCAAATGCCTGCCCGAAAGTCTGTATACCAAAAAGTTATTTTGGCAGGTCTGTCTCTCTCGTTAATTTTGAAAATAGAAAAATATTTTTATTTGCTGAAAACACCAAAATTGTGAGAAAAAATAGAAAAGATGAATGAAAATAATATAATTAAATGTTAAATAGATATCTGAAAGAAGGACAAATATTTGTTCAGTTCTTATCAATTAATTTTACTCGTCTTTTGGACGAAACTTTCTTTAAAATCAGAAAATATAAAGTATGAAAATATGAATCATGTTGCTATGAATTGTGTACCATGTCGTATGAACGGGTTAATTCGTGTACGTAATTATGAGAACGAACTACGTGATTCAAATTCTAGTATGAACATGGCATAACTCTCGAACTGTTCAACCGATTTGGTCCAACATTTGGTCTTCGTCATATTATATCCAAACTCATGGGGCAATACCGGTCCACAACTTCTAGGACGATATCACTTGAATGGGGCAATCAATTTGGTCTACAATTTGGATCTCCTAATATTTTGCCAAAATTTAATTTAACTTCTAAAATGGCCCATATCGGTCCTCCCCCACAAAGGTTCAACATTTGTGTCTTAGTGCAGTTAACTACTAATCCACATTTTTATCGGCAAGTTCAAAGAGACCTTAAATACATACATGAAAGTTTCACTTCACATTGGCTGAGGGTATATATCTGTCGGCAAAGCCGACTGACTCTTTTTTACTTGTTTTCTTTTAAGAGAAGTGCAAGTCTTGCTAGATTTCGGAGTACGGGAACGCATTTTTAGCACTAAACGGGAAATGTACTGCAAGTATTAATATTATGCAGGTTCTGAGCACAACTTTTATTTATCAAATTTATCAAATTTTATTATGATGTCTCAACGATAAAATAATTTTTTTGTAATTTTTTCATTTGTTAGTACTATACACAATTTATACAATATATAGATAATTTTACGATAATTTTCCAAATAAAGTTGTAAGATTCTATATTTTTATATTTTTGATGATTAATTCAATTTACAACAACTTTAAACAGTCATGTTCGATCAGCTGCGCATATGCATCTACCTTGATCATTGTGATATGTTTGAAATCAACAAAAAATAAGTGTAAAAACCAGGGTGTATTTCAGGATTTCGTGAAATCCAGTGGATATTGGAGCTCCAGTGTAAACTTGGCATAAGAAAGTAAAAATTTTTCGAAAAAGTAAAATGAATTTTTATTAAATAAAAGCAATTGTTTTTTTTCTCCTTTTTGATTTCTATGAACTATTTGTGCAAAATTTCAACAAAAGCGTAGACATTTCCTCCATTTTCATTTCCAAATTAATGGGGATGACAAATTAACGATAATATCGATAGCAATCGATATTTTAAAACATATATCGGAAATATCTGATGTTGGGAATATCGATGGTTTGCCAGCTCTAGTGTGTACTCCACTTTATACATAGTAATCGATAACCGACTTATCGATGTGTTGAAATTCGAACTACTTATACCTAATAATCTAATGACAGCTAAAGAGTCCTGAGAAAAAGTAAACACGCAACAAAACAACAAAGGATAGAAAAAAACGTGAATAATTGCACAAAATTTTGTAGTAGTGACTACAAGCTATACTATAGTGCCTCAAAAGGCTTAAACAATACTAAATTGGTCAGTATTGCCGGCTTAGCGAAATGTCCGCATTTACCGAAACAGCTTTTCTAAAAAAGTTGGCCGAGCTAAATTCTAGCCAACAGAGCATCCAAACATTGTCCCTGTGGCTGATACATCATCGAAAACATCATGCCAGTATAGTCAAGACTTGGTTGAGGGAGCTGCATGGTGGTAAGTAGTTAAATCACAATGCAACGTTACAAAATATGGAACAACTCTAGATTTGTAAAAACTCTCCGATATTTACCAGAGTATTGTTGCGCTGATCACAGGAATGGGCATAAATAGAATACTCTACCAGCTGGCGGAAATGTAAAAATGTAAAGTTTGTTGGGGGGAAGTTCATACTTCCCGAGATATAAGCCCCTGAAGTTCCGAAAATTCCCTTGTTAAAGTAAGAAAAAAATTTAAATTAAAACAAGTAAGCAAAGGCTATAGTCGGACAGGGCCGACCATACGATACCCTACACCACTACCCTGCGAGTTAGCTTTCAGCAAATCAAAGTTTCTTTTGGACAAATAAGCTCATTGTAAGAAATACATTTTTGGAGTCTGCAACCTTATCACATTAATTTTAAATAACAATATAATAATTGTTCCACAAACATCACAGAAGGGACAGGGCGTGCGCCACTATTCATATTACAGCAATAGTATTGGGCCTACTGTTTATCGCCGAGTCCGAAAGGCATGTCTTAAAACACCACCTGTAGAGAAGTTGTACATGGTTGAAATACTCAGAAAATGTCGCCAACTTTACTGAGGTGTATTTTGCCATCGTTGGAAATTTGATGTTTGCTGGCCAGGAATCGAACGCCCGACCTTCAGCGTGCAAGGCGGATGTGCAAACAATTGTACCATGGTGGCACCAATAAGTACTTTTAGAACGGACATTTAGTATGGACCTAATTTTTTGCATATTTTGACATATTTGCTAAACCATATGCAAGACTTTGTGCCCTAAATATCCCACCGAATTGGCTGAAAGTTTGTATTAAGTATTCGTTCATCACAATTTCGACCTGAAATTTATCGGTATAGGTCCAGGTCTTCATATAGCTCCCATAGAACCGTACTTCCGGTATTTTGAAGGTTGTGGCCTCAATATCAAACTGAAATGGCTAACATTTTGTATTCAGTCTTCGTTGGAGGTAAAAAAAAAACTTTCCACCTGAAATTTGTCGTTATATGTCCACGTCTTCATATAGCTCCCATAACCAGAACTTACTGATTTTCTGTACTTTGAAGGTTATGGTCTCAATATCCCTCCGAATTGGCTAAAATTTGGTATTAAGTCTTCATTGGGGGTATTAAACTTTCCATCTGAAATTTGTCCCATACAACGAAAGCTCCCCATTTTCGACATTTTGAAGATTGTGGCTCTGGTTACAGATTTCTCTATTTTATTGACTTGTCTGAAGTGAATTTCAAACAGAAAAATGTACACATAAACATTTTGGAAGATATTATTGAAATATATGTAGCATACGAAAATATGTGAAACACAGAAATTTCCATATGCAAAAATAATATTTGCATATGCATAATTTATACATTTCGCATACATATGTGATATATTTCGATTGGAATTTAATTAGAAGCCAAAAATATGCAAATTTTACAAAAATAGGTGTTGCATAAAATTCCGCTGTCTACATATCATTGAGCTGATATTAATCGGGGTGCTCTCATTGATATGAGAGAAGGCTCCCTTGTCCCTACTGGGATGTTTGTGGAACAATTATATACAGTATATTTTAAGTAATATTCTTAAATTTGAAAATTGGCGTTGTTTAGCAATTTCTGCTACATCTTTAAATTTTGAACAATTGGACAGGTAATATGATAGGGTTCCACGCAATTTGTAAGAAGAAATTTGTCTGTCATGATAGAGAACATTTGTAGCATGGGAGGAAGATGTGGTTCTCTTCACAAAACTCATTTTATCTTAGGTAGTAGGTCCGTTACTAAGCACATATATTATTGCAATTTTGCTCAGAGGAAAGATTGGTAGTTAATTTTTCATATATAGGCGACTTTGCCGGTATATGGCCTCCAGGTATTCAAATATGGACCAAAAATAAAATGTTTTTATTTAGCATACAAAAGTAATGGTCCATTGCACCCGCTAAATAATATCAGATCATCATCAAAAATTGTAGGCATCTTCTTCGACCTAAACCCCTACCTCGTGCAAAATTTCGTGACTATTGATCTATAATTGCGACCTCTAGTATGCTTTTGATTACATTACAAGCAAAACACTCGATATATTAGGCTGTAACTCTGTTATCTGACCACATAAATTAACATAATTGGCATTAATTGAAAGGGCAAGAGTTGTCCTTCCAAAAATTATTTATGTGGGCGGAATGTGTGGTCCAGGAATAAAGATATTACCGGTATATTAAAAATTTGCACAATTTTCACACAAAAGTTGTGGTCCATTTAACCCTCTAAACATCATCCGATCACCATCTCAAATTACAAGCTTCTTCTTTGTCATATAATCTTACATTATTTAAAACTTCGAGGCGATCGGACTATAATTGCGACATACAGAGCCGCTACAAAATCGGATAAAAATGTTGTTTTTGGTCCATTTCACCCGCTTAATATTTCTCGATCATCACCAATAAAAATAGGGATCTATTCTGATCTGAACCCGACCTCCATACAAAATTTCGTGACGATCGGTCCATAATTGCGGCCTGGAGCGTGTTTACAATTTATAATGGACGGACGGACGGACAGACACACATCTCAAAATCGCTTTATCTCGTCGAGATATGAAGATTGGTATACCACATTGGGGGTCTCCGACGAATATTTCGCGGTGTTACATGAATTTTTACCAAAACAAACTTATAATACCCTTTTCCACATTGTGGTATAGGGTATAAAAATGTTGTTTTCGTTGGCTCTACTGAAACGATTGATACAAAATGGGTATCATTGGAAAGCTTATGGCAATACCTCTGAATCCAGAGAAGGTATTCATATAGCATCATTTTGGAAAGGTTAAAGTACGTGCTATAATCTGGCATACATTAAGCGAGCACCCATAATGGACCTATTTTCGACTTTTTGAGGGTTTTATGAAAAAACCCGCCCTTAAATTACCTTTACCGACCCACCGCAGAAAATTACGAAAAAATACAACAGATAGTTCATGTCGATTCCAACGATGTATTTTTTCTGTTGCGGAAATGTATACTTCCCGAGAAATAGGCCTCCAAATTTGGTCGTGACCATTCGAGAAAGTCGAAATCCCCGGCCGAAGGCCGGCTACTTAAGAAAACATGCGATATAAAGGAAATTTTTTATTTTTTCTGCGAAAAGGAAATTTATTCCAAAATCCGGGTGCATTAATCGCTTTTTGGGCTATATCACATTAAAATAATCCCATCGTATGACCACTTGTTGGATAGGTATTTCCATAAACATTGATAGCATTCGGTGCAGTAGAGCCGGGTCTAACCCGGGTTTTGTCCCGGACTTTCGGGTCAAATAACAGGGTAGCCGGGTCCGTTCTCCAAGAAAATTATACATTCCCGTGATCAGCGCAAAAATATCTACCTCTGGAAAAGATTATAAAAAAATCGGAGAGTTTTTACTAAACTAGAGATACGCTCAAAATGTTAACTTCCTCGATTTTGTTTTAGTACCCGAACCAAAAAAGTTGACTTTTATGTATTTGGCGAATGATGTTATCCAAAATAGCAAAAAGAAAGGACCCGAATACGGCAAGGAGTACATGAATGCTTTGCCCAAAGCTTTTACCCACATTGGAGAAACATGCAGCACCGAGAAACTATTTGGTAGTTTGGGTCGAATTTTGAACATCTGGGAAGAAAGAGGTGTTTACGATGCGAAAATAATCGACGATTATCGAACACGTTTAAATAGCAAAAAAGGTTTGGGAACAACTTCCGCTACTGCTGGTGACGAGAAACGTGAAACAAAACGTAAACACGAAGAAAACAAACATCGCTCAAAAAAGACTCGACCATCTCCATCACGTTTGGAGGAGAAAACATCAAGTAGTAATGTTCTTGAACATAATGGCGATGGTGATGATAGTCCATATGTTCCCCTGGGTGAACCACCCGAACCTGAAGATCTCATAAAAGCTTTGATAAGCATTGAAAATTCTGCCTCAAGTGATGCAGTTGTACGTGAACGTATTGCCAACTTGCCCCCGGAAATATCAGAAGTTAGTTGCCTCTCCAAGTTGGAGGATAAAGAAGCTGCTCAAAATTTAGCCAAACAGGTGAGAATTTTTGATTAATGAAATTGCTACGAATTTATATATACTATTTTGATCTATATAGTGTATATATATGATCTGGGCTTAAGTTGGGTTTAAGCATGAAGCTCGGATCGGGACCAAATTATTTCCACAGTTAGGTCTCGTAACCCTGATAAAAGATATTGTTACGAATGTAACTGATAGGTTTAAGTTAATTTAGTTTAATTTCCGTTAATTTAAAAATTTGAATTGTAACGTAAAGTTTTATTACGCAGTTACTTTATTTAAGCAACAACAACAACTACCATGTAGAAATCTCTTCATCATTCTAGTTCTTTACCTTTTATTGTTGTGCTTTTGTTTTGTTTTGCCATAGCCATGTAATTATCGTTTAGTTTGTTACTTCTTTATTTCTTGCATTTGTTTGTTGTTGTAATTACGTCATTACTGTGTTTGTCCACTGTATTGATCTTTCCCCATGTATGTGAGTCTGGTTGTTCGCTTAGTGCGAATGTGCGTCTGTGTGTTCGTTGTACAGATTCGAGGTGTTGCCATATGTTCTAGATATTTCTCGAACAGGGAGACTTTGGGGTATAAATACAGGGGAACTGGGAATGACGAGTTAGTTGTGTTTTAAGCGTTGAACTGAACAGATCGGTAAAAGAATAGCTGCGTGCTAACTAGAGACTTGCTGTGTGCTTAGTAATTAAAGTCGGTTCCGAATAAGTGTAATAAAGTAAATAAAGCATTGTAGAAACGTAATCTAAAACGAACCCTGTTTTATTTGGTACAAATCGTATCGGGGAATAAAACAACGTCTACACGGACATTAGTTAAATCTAATTCCGTCACAATATATATTACACTTATTGCGGAAGTCCATACTTCCTATGGGGAAGTCTGTACTTGCCGAAATATGGGCCTCTGAAGGTCCGAAAATTCCCTTGTTTAAAGGCCGGATAAGTAGAGAAAAGTTCATAATTAAAAAAAAATTGTCCCCTTTCCCGAGATTTGCACCTGCCCATTGGAGAAAGTCTTAAATCTCCGGCCGACGTCCGGCCATTTAGAAAAAACTTTATTTCTTAAATAAAATTTTACTATTATACCATATTATTTACAATGGTACCCATATTATCATTATCCGTTCAAAAATAGCGAAGTTATATACAAAGGAATGTTCGGAACTTCAGAGGCCCATATCTCGGGATGTATGGACTTCCGCAATAAGTGTTACATACATTTGTGATCAAGGTTACGAGACCTAACTGTGGAAAAAAATGGCCCCGATCCGAGCTTAAACTCAACTTGCTCCAAAAAGAGTAAACATTAGTATATACTTGTCGTTTTTATGCTGTTTGAAAAGGTTATATTTCCGGGGATATGGATGTTGAATGTTTCGAAAGTGAAAAAAATTCTTTTGTGTGTAGTCTAGAGGCCTATATATCGGGAAGTATGAACTTCCCCTATTAAAGTTAAATCAGAAAGGTGATACCAAAATGTTTGAAAACATTTCATTGCGATCCTCTCTTAGCTTGTACAATCAATTTGCTTCGACATGTCGTTATTGACAGATAACTTTTTCTGTTGTTGTACTATTATTTTTCAGGTGAATGAAGCTGTTGAACTTTTAAATGATTACAACTCAAGACTTGCCGCTGAAATGGAAGAACGTACAAAACTGGCCGTTATGTTGCGTGATTTTCAGGCGGAACAAAAAGAATTATTGGCTCAAGCTGAAAAACGTTTAGAGGTAAATATATTTACAAATATTAAGAGCATTTCAGTTAAATAATATGTACAAGTGATTTGGAAGTGCATCAAATTATGCATTTTCACTCATGATTTTTACAAGAGCGTGACTACTGAAAGATGCACTCCATTAGCACTGCATTTTAACTAACCCTTTGGCATTGCATTTTAACTAACCCTTTGGAATCGCATTTTTACTAACCCTTTAGGGTAGAATAGGACACAGTCCAATTTGCATCCAATGTGTTTTGAATGTGTTTTTATTCAGTTCAAAGATGCAATAAAAATGCAAGTCATTGCAGACTATTCCAGAATAAATAAAAATAATTTATTGTTTGTGTAAAACAAGAATAATACTAGTTTTATTACATTAACACAAATTATGAAATTTCTTCATTAGATTCAAGTTTGTTTCCTCCGTCCTCCATTTAATTCAAGCTGAACTGTTCTTGCTTCATCTGCTAAAAGGTTTTTATATTGTCCTCCCATCACCAACAACACTCCTTTAGGAAATTTTCTTCTCATGAGTTACCGCAAAAGTTCAAAAATTATTTTATTTGATAACATTTTTTTGGAAATGTTTTTTTTTTCTGTTTTTGGACGAATTGTAGGGATGTACAAACTGACTTATGTATTCGTAGGGGCCTCTAACAACTGCTAATAAAATTTAACGAGCGGAGTGCCTTTTTCACGACTTCATTTGGACTGCATCCGGATGCTGTTAAAATGTGAGAAATGGATGTCAATCATTGGATCGCATCCAAATGCGGTAAAAATGTAAGGAATTGGAGTGCATTTTTCACGAATTTGATTGAACTGCATCCGGATGCAGTTAAAATGTAAGAAATGGATGTCATTCATTGGATCGCATCTGAATGCTCATAAAATGTGGGGAATAGAGTACCTTTTTCACGACTCCGTTAGAACTGCATCAAAACATGCCCTGAAAGAACCAGTCTACATTTCACTACTTCCAATTAATTTTTCTGGGATTAGTCACCAGTTGGTATTGGATGATAGACGTTGGCATAGGTTGCAGCTAGCCCTATTCGAATTTCCATTGTCTGGTTAACTGAATAAAAAAGAATGAAACTGTTTTTCTAGCAAAATTAAAGTTAGGTGAGTTTGTTTGGCGGGTCAATTGATGTGTCTACATCCAGATGTTGAACCCTTAATTTAGCCAAAACGACATATTTTGCCGAAGCACGGATGATGGGTGATTTCATACTATATTCTCTAATATTTACGGCGTCTTCGTCATTCTAGATGATTAAAGCTTTTTTAACGTGCATTTATTTGTGTTTCTTGGCAGATTTCAGTATTTTCTTGCGTGACACATTAACACCTAATTGTAGATGATCCACTGAAAACATGGGAATAGAACCTTTCTAGTTCACTGGGTCGAATTTTGATAGGTGTGAATGTCCTTTCCATTGTAACTTCCGTTGCTGTCGTATAGTAGTTCAACACAGCCGTTCAAGAGAAGTTCAGGAGGACAACAGGAAAATATTGAAGAACTCCCTGCCGTACTCTATGTGGTTTGAACTCCTTTTATTTTGAATAACAAGTATGCAATTTAACCTAGGTCGAATGGCATGGCATAATTGGCCCGCCGTATGAAAGGCTTTGGTCCAAGCCTAAAATTTCTATTAAGTTGAAATTGGTTGTGGTACTATGCTGCTTCCTAAATCCGTTGTGATACTCCGTATCTGGGTAACACTATAATGCTGGAGAGAAATAATGTTTCAAGAGTCTTTTTTACTGATGATAAATACCACATGGGGTGGTATGTATCAAAGCTGAAATCACCTGTAGCTTGCAATGTTCTGATGGTTAAAACGTTTTGCGAAAGGATCGTACAAAACACCAGTCTGTCCAGTGCATACCTATCTCGCTTGAGCTTGACTCTTGACTCATACATGAAATATATGGGTGTAGTAGTAAAGTGTGGGATAGGGTTATGACTTTTTTACAACCTCATATCCCTGTTTCATATTTTGATGAACTTTTGCCTAAGATTAGATAAAATCTTATTTACAAGTTGATTCCACAAAAAAGCTCACGCACAAAAAGCTTTCAAAGTTTTCATATACATATAAGCTTTAAGCACTTACTTTAAGCACACTTTAAGCACATATATGGCTCAAAAAAGGCTTTAAAATCACACGACATAACCAAAATGACATAAGCTATTGTTTCTCACCAATTTTCTCGCAATATCATAACATATATATCATTTTATATCATACATAACTTTTTTCCATATATCATATAAATTGAAAGTGGTTTGTGCGTGACCTTTTTTAATATTTAAATGGAACAGGAAATATTCTTTTTGAGAAACATTTTTTTTCATTTCATAGGATTTTCCAAAAAACCATTTTTTTCAAAGTGGTTTGTGCGTGACCTTTTTTAATAATTATTAAATGGAATGAATGTTATTTTTGGCAAAAGTTCATTCATTCTCGCTACAGGAAATTATTTTTGAGAAAAAAGGTCAAAAAGTCGTACCCCTAGTGTGGGACTCCCGAGGTAGAGTCGTACAATCTGTATATACAGCCGATGAATTGTTGTGTACTTTAGATAACTTACTCTTGAAGTCAACATACTAGTAGGTCGCCTGAAACGATGCAGCACCAGTAAGTAAATTATGGACAACGGTTAAATCACTCTCGAACGCGACAAAGAAGGATGATAGGCTGTTAGCGGCAAAAGTGACAGGGCAAGGAGGCGGAGGTATCACCACAATTTACGATGAATGATGCTGCAGATGTTCTCAAATCTCTACAAGTACTCGACAAGTGTCCTCAATTTATCGCTAGCCACCCATATTGAAACCGAAGCCTGAAAGTTGGCAGGGTGGAACCGCTACTGAAGCCAACAGAGGTGAATCGTACAGGCTGATCGCCATCATGTCGCCAGTAGAGAAGATTCTAGAGGCACTACTCCTCTCCCATTATGAGACGTTGCATAATCAATATAACTGTAGTGCGATTCTGTAACTCTTTTACGACAGAATTAACGACGAATGTCGGTAGTTAACGATAATTTTCGGTAAGTGCTATTCTGTATACCAATTTTAACAATTTTTGTCGGTAAATTTTGTCGTTAATTACCGAAAATTATTGTTAAGTTAACAACCAAAAAAAAGTTGTTGTTAAGTCTTAACGACAGTACATTATTGCAATATTTTGTTGATTTCTTTTAAAAATGGCGTTTTTATATGAGCATATGTTATGTTAATGAGGAGTGTACACAAGGTAAATTCTGCCTCATTGAGAAAAATCTTCTTAAAGCGTTTACATAAGGGTTAACTATGTATGATAACATGGGTCAGCTTCGCCACTGTTGTGCTATCGCCAGCGCCGATTTTATTGAAACTGCATAAAGATCATCAAAGTTCTCTTTGATCTTCGATTAACTCATAAATTTCCTTTAGACCACCTTCATGTAGCATCAATTAAATCGGCGCTGGCGAAGGCGCAACAGTGGCGAAGCTGCCCCATGCTATCCTACATATGAAGACTACGCTAACCTTTGTTTTACTTACTAAAGAAAAAAAAAACGTTAGCTAATGCTTCAAAAGAACTCAAGTGTGGTACTGCTATGTAAGACCTATACCAATGTCCGTAACACTATCTTTCTAGGAGGCTTTCGTTGGCTTTAATTTAGCATTGAGGCCAACACGTGAATAGTATTACTATAACCTACTTTGTTCTGTGATAATCTTATAGATTTTAACTCAGCATCACTAACAATCAGAATGCTAAAAATGGCTTATAAGCATGGATTTTCGAACTTTTCATACTCTCCGCTATGAGAAATTTCATTTAATGTGGGCGTGAATTGAATATGTGAATATATAAACTCAAATGACGGTAACGTGGATCCACGATCACTGAAGGGGCTTAAGTCATGTCAAATATCAAAGCTGAATTTCCATACAGAGCGCCACAAATCAAAATATGATCCCAACTTTTAATTAAAAAAATACAACTGCGCTTTTAAAAAAGATTAATGATGGTTTTATCACTTTTATTACTTTTAAATCACACACACAATAAAAACATCTTAAGAAATCCTTCTTTACTGGCATCCGTATTCATCCAAAAGACACACATTTGAGCCAAATTCCTTCAAAAATCTGAATTTTTTCCTTCTTAAACGCTTTATGTTTTGTACTCGCGACGAAATAATGTTTTCAGCTTCAAAATATATTTTAATTAATATTAAAATATAATATTTGACATTTCCTTCCTATCGATTTTCGTCGGTATGAGTTAACGATTTCTACAATCGTTAACATAAAGTTACAGAATAGCACATTCGTTAACTCAACCGAATATTTTCGTTAACTACCGATGTCGGTTCATTATTAAAAAAAGTTACAGAATCGCACTACTGGTGCATCAGCACAACAATATGTTGTCGATCCAGTACCTGCTTAGGTGCGAGCTTCCCTGTCACAATCCAGTGGACAGAATTCGCCCAACCAGGCACGTCAGGAGAGGTCTTCATGATCTAGAGAGAGGTTCAAACGGTAACCTCTAGATCAATAGATGTATCAGGCAGGCCTGTATAGCATTCACACCAGGGTTTCGGAGTCGAGCAATTTTGCTGGAGTCGGAGTCGGAAAAAATAACTCGACTCCGACTCCGGGCAAAATTTTTTCCACGTTATAGAAACATAAGATTAAATTTGGAACAAGAACATTTTTTTAAATCATTATTTATTTTAAAAGAAAATTATAAGAAAACTTATATGCAAACGGTATTTTATACTAATTTAAAGGACAATTCAAAGGATATTTACTATTCATCCCTATTTTGTTGATCCAAATGATTCTTTACATTTTTGCAAACAAAAGTAAAGTTCTATGACAATAAAATTAAGATTGGACCTTTAACCTCTTTAGTCAGAAGTCTTACTGGTCTTCTCACAAAGGTCTATTGGTATTCTCAACCTGTTTTTTATGAGAAATCATCCTTGTCCTCTATTAAAGACATTGTGGTCTCTATGTATTTCGGTAAATTTCGCATAATCTATTAATTATATATGAAGTTCAAATTAAATTCGTTGTTTGTTAACGACAGATTCATCCCGCCATAACTCAGAAGTCTGACAAACGGCGAATCTTTCTTCTAGGATTCTTTATGTACTCAATGAGGTCATTAGATGTAGACATTCAAATAACAAATAACCGCCAGGAACAGACAAAGTGCATGCGTATCCGAGTTTTCTACACAATCAATAGCATATACGAAATTCAATGAAATACATAACCATAGAGTTTTCATGAGAAAGGATCGGGTAAAAGTGATAAAGGACAGTGGAAACATGACAATATCGATTTCTTGCCTTAGTGGACCGACCTTACATAAAATTTTCCTAGCAAAATTTTTGTAGAATATTTTCATGCTAATTTTTTCGTGTGCTAATTTTTCAGTTCCAGAAAACATCTGTCTGCCTACGTGATGGGTTTTAACACAATATATCTCAAATATTTCAATAAAATTATTCACTCCACACCAACGTTCAAAATGTGAGCGCTGAATTTTAGTATAAATAGCATAGCATAGAATATGTGATCAAATTTTTAAGTCGATCGGAACAATATTGCCATAGTATAAGCGTTGGATGGGAACAATTTATTTTCTATATATATAAAAGAGTAGTGAGGTGAGTGACTGACTGATTCATCAACGCCCAGACGAAACCGCTGAAGCTAGAAAGTTGAAATTTTGGGTGTAGGTTGCTGTTGGTGTGTAGGGGTGAGATAAGGCTGGGTTTTTGGAAATTCGACCTAGAAGTGTACGAAAAGTACTAAAAGGTACTAAATATGGTGCCCTTTGTATTAGGCAAACGGTAAGAGCTAGAATTCTGAAATTTGGAATGAGGGTCACTGATGGAGAGTTAGAAAGATGTACCAAAGGGTTTTTGGAAATTCGATCTACAAGGGTACGAAAAGTACTGAATGGTACTAATTTAAGTACAATTTGGATTTGTGTGAACGGATAGAGCTGGAATCCTGATATTTGGAATTAGGGTCACTGATGAGTAACAAAAAAGGTTTTTGGAAGTTCGAACTATAAGTGCACGAATAGTACTAAATGGTACTAAATTTAGTACAATTTTGATTTGGGTGAACGGATAGGGCTGGAATCCTGAAATTTGGAATGAGGGTCACTGATGGAGAGTAAAAAAGAAAGGTTTTAAGAAATTCGAACTATAAGTGAACGAAAAGTAATAAATGGTACTAAATTTAGTACAATTTGGATTTGGGTGAACGGATAGGGCTGGAATCCTGAAATTTGGAATTAAGATTACTGTTGGAATATAGAATTGAGATATAGAGGTAGCTTTGGAAAATCGTACTAATGTGCACGAAGTAGTACTAAATGGTACGAAACTCGCTATAATTTGTATTTGCGTGAACAGATTATTGTTGGAGTGTAGGATTGACGTAGTTTTGCAAATTCGTACTTATGGAAAAGTGCTAAATGGAACTACATTGGCTATAATTTGGGTTTAGGTGAACGGATAGAGCTGAGATATCAAAGTACATTTTGGAAAATCGTGTACGAAAAGTGCTAAATGGTACAAAATTTGGTACCTTTTGGTATTTGCTATATGGTATAGAATTTTGTACAATTTGTGATTTTGTAAAGGGTAGAACTGGAATTTTGAAATTCGGTATTAGGGTAGCAATTGGTGTTTAGAGTAGAGGTAGGAAGGACGTTTTGAAAATTCGTACTTATTTATACAAAAACTACTAAATAGTCCTCAAATGGGTTTCAGGGGAACTGGTAAGACTGGAAAAGTGAATTAGGGTTACGATATATGTTGAATATAAGGAAGTAATTTTTGAAACGTTTACCTATGTGTACGAAAAGTTGGGTAACATCTTGGTACCAAAACCATTTTAAAAAGTTAAGGTACTAAATTTGGTGTTGGGTGTAGGAACAAAGCTGGGATTATATAATTTGGAAATACGCTATCTGTACAAAAAATACGAAATGGAAAAATATTTGTTATGAAGGTCACTCTAAAATTTGAGACAAAGTTCTGAGTTTGAAAAATTGTACTGAATATTGTTCCATTGATTTGATGTTAACGCCAAGGAGATTCTAAATAATGTACTGAGATTAAGTACTCAAACGTGAAGTATCTTTTCAAAAAATGTTTTTTGTTCTGACCGCTTTGGTATGTAAATTTGAAAACGTGGTCCAATGCGACAATTTTGTTAACTAGAAGGTATTTACCCCCTGATATTAAAAAATCCTAAATTGAAATGCCTCCAAAAAATGTTCCGTTATATACGGTTGACTTACCCGTGCACATTAACTACAATTTTTTGTAAAGAAGTTTTCTAACCATTCATGCCACAAATTCCGAATTTCGGTTGGAAAATGTGCAGAAGATCTTCAAAATACTCTAAATCTTCAAAATATCTCTTCTAATAAACGTGGATTGAAGTGGAGATTTTTAAAATTAAACTTATATATCCTCTGAGTATTCAAGGTCCAAATTTAAAGAAAATTGGACAATATACATTTGTTCTTCTTTTAAAATACACTAAGTCGAGAGGTACCGTTATACGGGGATATACGAAAACGTGGATTTTTATGACCATTTTGAATGCCGAAAATTTAACGGACCTATTCGGGTTCTGGGCGAAAGGGTGAGATAAAGTTTAGTGTTTGGAAATTGGTACTGGAAGGGAATGCTGTGTTAGTGAAGCGTTAAAACCAGGAGTCAAATCTGAAATTTGCAATATGATACGTAGTTTTGGAAATTCGAAATAAAAAATATGGTAGTTGTGTAGGGACGCGATACGGCAGATTTTTTTTTTTTTGTAAATTTTGACTACAATCGAAAAAAATATTGGTAATAAAAATAGGCCTTAGTACAACAGAATCTGCAGTATTCACCATTTCGATATTAAATATCCCAGCAAAATTTGACGGAATGGGTTCTTTGCGATGACGTGATTTCATGTCATCTTTTGCATTGGTTCAAAGGAAGTCGTGAAAGATCCGATCTTTTCATTAGGATTTGAACCAATGCAAAGGAAGTCGTGAAAGATCCGATCTTTTCATCAGCATTTGTACCCATTCCATCGCTCCAATAGAGATGATGTTTGTGTTTTTATTTACACACCTGTTTATTTTCATTTTGGTATGTTCCAGTACTGCAAAAATCTACTAATTTTTACTATTTTTTCCGATAACATAAAGGAAAAATTGTTATCGTAGTAAAAATAAGTAGATTCTTGCAGTTTCTGGAACAGACCAAAGTTCCTGCATATCAAACAACTAAAACTTCTAAACAATTGGTATTATATGAAGTCCCAACCATCGAGCTAAAAATAGAATCGGACTGCACACATTGCTATTTTAAAAGTTCCCTTGTCTGTTCTAAATCTGACATAGAATGAAATCAATCAAATCTCGCTTCTTGGAATTTGAAAAAAGTCCGAAACGAAAAGGAACAAGAATCTGAAAATAAAGAAGAAACTACTTTTGGAAAGAAACAATTAAAAATAAATTAATTAAGCATAAATGGTATTTTCCATAAAAAGTCTCTCCTCCCCGTTCGTTACATTTTGTTCTTAGAGATCCCTAAAGCAAGCCGGGTTGTAGATCCCTACATATTTCCGTCACTAAACAAAAGAGTATAAATTACCAAAATGTTGTTATAAAATAACAAAATTATAAAATAAAAGTAATTTACGAAATAAAAATACTTAAAGGAGTGCATTTGGAGTCAATGTCGAAATCTGAACTGGTGATTGGAAGATAATTGAAAAAACCTTTTGTAAGATGAAAGAATATCAGTTTCGGAGAACGGAGGAAGTAATCTTTTGTGTTGCAGCGGTGGTGATTACATTGCAATTTTGGATGTAAACTTTTGAAAAACTAAACTGATAAATTTATTGTAGCTATTTCATGAATTCGTTTGAATTAATAAAGAGTTTTGTTTTTCATGAAAACCATATTTCAATACAGCATTTCCATTTTCCAAACAAGACATGAAAATTTCATGCCAAGGGGTTGGTGAAAATGACATGCCAAAGCATTGGTTAAAATGACATGTCAAAGCATGGGTGAAAATGACGCGTCAAAGCATTGGTGAAAATGACATGTCAAATCATTGGTGGAAATGACATGCCAAAGCATTGGTGGAAATGACATGTCAACGCATTGGTTAAAATGACATGCTTAGGATCCAGAAAAGAACGTCATCTTTTGGGGTCCACGCTCATATAAAATTCATCGATGAAGATGCTAAAAAGATGACATGCTAGATCACTTGCACCCATGATTGAATGTCATCTTTGGCATCGAACATTTTGCTGGGTACAGATTTCGTTTCCTTTCCGCATACGAAGTAGCGGGCATTTGCTAGTATTTTTATATTTCAAAATCGGCCACCAAAATATATGACAATTGGCTTATCAGTTTTCGAGGTAGAGTTGGTTGGCACCGCAAAATGCTTTAATAAAAACAGGGTATCGTAGACGGTCTCAAAATGGCTTTTATTGAGCTTTACAACTGGGGGTCTCCTTTTAAGGCTAAGCGCACTAAAATGTTGGGTTACATCCGGTTTGAATTGCTTATAATTTTTATTGCATGTAGTCCTTATGATTTGTATTGCCCCTTCATTTTCACATATTTTGAAAGCTTAAAGATTTTCTCACGTGGAAGTATTCCGTCCAGAATATACTCGTGCAAAAAAGGAAAACCGACAAAAACTTTCGAGTCGTCGGCTTTCCTTTTTCAGGTGCATTATTGATCATTAAGCTCGATTTCCAACGAGAAATTAATTACAAATTAATACTAAAAATAATCTTCGCCTAAAAAGGCAAAATTTTCAAAAAAAAAAAACCTTTCTAAATTTGCTATTTTCAATGTTAGATTCGGCAGAAACAATATTGATATGTTCGAATGTATTCGAACGAATGCCCTTTCTAATGAATATGTAAGGAAAAACCAACACATTAGCCTATATAGGCCAAAATATAGGAAAAAGTTAAAAATGTGTGCAGATTTTATTCATTTTTAGTGGTATAGGAATTCACTCTCGGAGTCGACCCGGAGTCGGAGTCGTGAAAAAAACTCGTCTGGAGTCGGAGTCGAGCCAAAAATACCTCGACTCCGAAACCCTGATTCACACTGATGCTGTTGCTCAGACAGTTCAAAGGTACCGTGTGAATGCAGTACTTGGAGACCACCATCCATCCATCGCTGCAGAATAACGCCAGCTGTCAAGGCCAACGTTTCTATAATGGTGCCTGGTGGCATGACTTTTTGACCTTTTTTCTCAAAAATAATTTCCTGTAGCGAGAATGAATGAACTTTTGCCTATTAATGCCAAAAATAACATTCATTCCATTTAATTATTAAAAAAGGTCTCGCACAAACCACTTTGAAACAAATGGTTTTTTGGAAAATCCTATGAAATGAAAAAAAATTGTTCCTCAAAAAGAATATTTCCTGTTGCATGAATGAATGACCTTTGACCTATTAATAACTAAAATAACTTTTATTCCATTTAAATATTAAAAAAGGTCACGCACAAACCAATTTCAATTTATATGATATATGGAAAAAAGTTATATCATACATAACTGATATATGTACATATATGTTATGATATTGCGAGAAAATTGGTGAGAAACAATAGCTTATGTCATTTTGGTTATGTCGTGTTATTTTAAAGCTTTTTTTGAGCCATATATGTGCTTAAAGTATGTGCTTAAAGCTCATATGTATATGAAAACTTTGAAAGCTTTTTGTGCGTGAGCTTTTTTGTGGAATCAACTTGCAAATAAGATTTTATCTAATCTTAGGCAAAAGTTCATCAAAATATGATACAGGGATATGAGGTTGTAAAAAGTCATAATCCTAATCTATATTTTCGAACTGGCCATAGGTCTACGTTTTGAAATAACCCTCAGAGAACGGTATTTTAAAGTTTTCATCGGCTTTTCCGCCCAAATTTGGTGTAATTTGGCACTAAAGGTCTCGTCACATAAGAGTAGAGATGCGGCTGAATGTGCTGAAACACGATTTTCCTATGCTTTGACTTAAAGCCTGAAGACATGCAACTTAATGAATTAAGCCAGAAATCCTCTTATGTGACGAGGCCTTTAGAGTTTAAAACGGTAAAAAAAAAACTTTTCCGTCAAAAATTGTGGACATAACGGTATCACCCGATTTCAGGTATTTTGCAGTTTTTGGCTAAGGTTCACAGTGATCAAAATATTTCTCCATAAAAATTTTTGGACAAAGGCCCAAGTTTTGGTATAGACACCATATAATGGTTAGGCCTGATTATACATTTGAAGTTTTCTGACCATATTAGATATAATTAGGTATTTAGGGGGTTCAAAACACTTCTCCACTTAAAGTTGTGGACATAGGATCTAGCTTCCATAAAATGGCACCGTCCAATTTCAGGTATTTTGAAAGTTTGCTCCAATTAGTAATTAGGATTCCCAGTGGTCAGAAAACTTCGCGACCTCAAATTGTTGACATTGGTACTTTTGTAACAGAAAAAAAGCTAATTATTTCAATTCAGTGTAGAAATTTTCATTGAAACTTAACACTTTTTACTTGTTTTACTATTATTATTCTCTAATTATTGTTACTATCTTTATTTCTAGGAATCCAAAAAGAAAAAGGAAAAGGTTTTGGCCGTGCAAAAAGAGATACGAGATCATCTTTCAAATTTGCCTGACCTTACACAGTTGCCCGATGTTACTGGCGGATTGGCTCCGCTACCCTCGGCTGGTGATTTATTCAGTATCCATTAAGCGAATCGTCGAACGTTTTTTTGCATAGTAATTCTATGAATTGTTTATTGGAATATGAAAATATGAATGAGAAAAATCAATATTAAGATTGACAAATTAAAATATATAGTTTTAAGTTATTTTTGGACAACATATAAAATTTATTGTTAGACCAACACCAAAAAAAGAAGATAATTGAAAAATACAAATTTAGATATAGTTTTTCTTTTCTTTACAAAAATCAATACACTAAACATGTAAATGTATTGCATGGTATTAATTTTTTAAGATTATGACGACAAATGATTGTTCTATTATCGAGAGAGAGAAAAAATAAAAATAAACATTGAATGTTGCTAAAATTTATAATTAATCTATCTTACTTAGTTGGTTTTAATTCTAAACAGAACGTTTTTTCCATAAGCTGAATTAAGAATGGACTTCCAAATGCACCGATCTGCAACCGCATTTCTTTAATATTTTATGCCATGGTTTGTGATATCTTCAACTTGGTCTATCCATTGAGTTTTGGTCTTTCCTTGGCGCGTATACCGTCAAGTGGCTCGTATTCATAAGCTATTCTGGCAGGTGCATAGGTATGTGTCCAATATTATTCTTCTCTTTATTTTAAAACTGATGTAGTTAGTCCCGGCCCACACTAGAGTGTATTTCATTAAAAAAATCATGAAATTAGGCGTTCTTAGGTCGAATTGCCCACTACAGCAATTTCATGATTTTTCTCTAGTTAGAGCACACCCGGTCCACACTACAGTGATTTCATTGACAAAATTTCATGAAATTATGCTTTTCTAAATCGAGTTCCATAGTAGGGTAATATCATGAAATTGCTGTAGTGGGGAGCTCGATCTTCTTCTCTTATCCTTTACTCCCTGTGACATAGCTGCCAGATTTGACGATTTATCGTCATTTTGACGATTTTTTGGTCAAAAATTGATAAATGACGATTTGACGATTTTTACCCAAAAAATGACGATTTTTGGTTATTTTGCCAATAATATAATTGTTCCACAAACATCCCAGATTGGACAAGGGAGACTTCTCTCATATCAATGAGTGCACCCCGATTCATATTAGGTCAATGATATGGGACCTACTGTTTATTGCCGAGTCCGAACGGCGTGTCCTAAGATACCACTTGTAGAGAAGGTTTACAAGGCTGAAATACTCAGGAAATGTCGCCAACATCATTGAGGGGTATTTTGCCACCGTTGAAAATTTGATGTTGCCTGGCCTGGGAATCGAACCCACGACCTTTAGAGTGCAAGGCGGGCGTGCATACCATTGCACCACGGTGGCACCCAATTAAGTCATAATTAATTTTGTAGAATACGACTTCTAAAAACTGCTCAAATTTTCTTAGTTGATTTTAATAATTAATTCTTAGACATTAATATACAGGCATGTCACAGAAACGAATTCCGATCGAAAGTGGAATTGATTCCGTATTTAGCTTCTTCAGAAAACGAAAAACGAAGAATTTTTCGGAATGAAACCACTTTTGATTTTGCAAACGGAATTGTATTTTTATTTTGTTTAAATCTGCCACTTTAAAACACTTAAGCTGAAAACACATACAACGTTCGAGTAAAGTTTTGCGTTGGGCGTTGACAAAAAAACAACAACAACAGGGCGATGCCGACACCAAATTCCGGCGTTGATGTGTTTGCCGGCATATATTTCAAATGAATTTGAATTTTTCGGCATCATGCCCAACAGTGTAAAAACGGCCAAAACGACACAAAACTTTATCCAAACGTTGTATGTGTTTTCAGCTTTAGTAATAATTAAAATGTTGTTTTATTAACAAATTTACATTTAATTTCGCATTTAAAATAAATAAAGTTTTTTGACTTCACAAAATCGATCGGAATCTGAAGAAGCTAAGACAAAAACGATCGAAATGAAATTTCGGAATTGCAACCATTCCGATCGGAATCTGTGACATGCCTGATAATATCTTTATGTGTATACACAAAGGAATTGTTAACGGAAAACAAAACAGGATTCAAGTGAAACAAACAAAATATACAATTGCTAGTTGTTGTTGTAGCAGCATGTAACCTACGTATAAGCAAAGGTTTGATGCTGGGTTGGCAGCCGCTGGCCGAAACACTATGGTTTCGGGTCAATCCGGTACGAAAGAACCCGCTGCCGTGGGATTGCAATTGCTAGTTTTCTTCTTCTTCTTCTTTTTTTAATTTTTTGGAAAATTTATGAAGGAAAATTGGTAAACCCAGCAAAATGTTCGATGCCAAAGATGACATTCAATCATGGGTGCAAGTGATCTAGCATGTCATCTTTTTAGCATCTTCATCGATGAATTTTATATGAGCGTGGACCCCAAAAGATGACGTTCTTTTCTGGATCCTAAGCATGTCATTTTAACCAATGCGTTGACATGTCATTTCCACCAATGCTTTGGCATGTCATTTCCACCAATGATTTGACATGTCATTTTCACCAATGCTTTGACGCGTCATTTTCACCCATGCTTTGACATGTCATTTTAACCAATGCTTTGGCATGTCATTTTCACCAACCCCTTGGCATGAAATTTTCATGTCTTGTTTGGAAAATGGAAATGCTGTATTGAAATATGGTTTTCATGAAAAACAAAACTCTTTATTAATTCAAACGAATTCATGAAATAGCTACAATAAATTTATCAGTTTAGTTTTTCAAAAGTTTACATCCAAAATTGCAATGTAATCACCACCGCTGCAACACAAAAGATTACTTCCTCCGTTCTCCGAAACTGATATTCTTTCATCTTACAAAAGGTTTTTTCAATTATCTTCCAATCACCAGTTCAGATTTCGACATTGACTCCAAATGCACTCCTTTAAGTATTTTTATTTCGTAAATTACTTTTATTTTATAATTTTGTTATTTTATAACAACATTTTGGTAATTTATACTCTTTTGTTTAGTGACGGAAATATGTAGGGATCTACAACCCGGCTTGCTTTAGGGATCTCTAAGAACAAAATGTAACGAACGGGGAGGAGAGACTTTTTATGGAAAATACCATTTATGCTTAATTAATTTATTTTTAATTGTTTCTTTCCAAAAGTAGTTTCTTCTTTATTTTCAGATTCTTGTTCCTTTTCGTTTCGGACTTTTTTCAAATTCCAAGAAGCGAGATTTGATTGATTTCATTCTATGTCAGATTTAGAACAGACAAGGGAACTTTTAAAATAGCAATGTGTGCAGTCCGATTCTATTTTTAGCTCGATGGTTGGGACTTCATATAATACCAATTGTTTAGAAGTTTTAGTTGTTTGATATGCAGGAACTTTGGTCTGTTCCAGAAACTGCAAGAATCTACTTATTTTTACTACGATAACAATTTTTCCTTTATGTTATCGGAAAAAATAGTAAAAATTAGTAGATTTTTGCAGTACTGGAACATACCAAAATGAAAATAAACAGGTGTGTAAATAAAAACACAAACATCATCTCTATTGGAGCGATGGAATGGGTACAAATGCTGATGAAAAGATCGGATCTTTCACGACTTCCTTTGCATTGGTTCAAATCCTAATGAAAAGATCGGATCTTTCACGACTTCCTTTGAACCAATGCAAAAGATGACATGAAATCACGTCATCGCAAAGAACCCATTCCGTCAAATTTTGCTGGGAAACATTTCAATAATAAAAGACTCTGGAACAGAGCAATTAACTGAAAGTTTTAAAATTTAAATATTTGATTGTAAAGCATTTTTTTAGTTTTTCGACATCTTTAATGTATTTTCACATTTCGTAAACATCGAGGAAAACAAAAAATGGATTCAAATGCATTAATGAAGAAATGTTTATTCACATTCTTATTTATCAAATAAATTGCTTCAATTTACTGATTGAAGTAAAAACATGTTTAATAACTTGAATATCGATTTTATGTTTCTTTTAATAAAAAATATATTAAAAGATATATAAAAGTGCGTATTTTAATGTTTGACGATTTTATAAAATAGATTTGACGATTTCTAAAATAAAAATCGTCATTTTGACGATTTTCCATAAAAATAATCTGGCAGCCCTGCCTGTGGAGCATAGGGCCTCAACCATTCTTTTGTATCGAACTCTGTTGTGCGATGCTTGATTGACGTCGTTCCATGAATAGTTTGCAGCTTGTAGTTATGCGTCGATCGACCTTCTCCAAGTTTTAGCTGGTGCACCAACACGCCGGCCTCTACCCTGCGGATTCCTGACAAGCTTCAACGGTAGCTGCAATTTGATTGGCGATATTCGATCTAAGAACACCTAATTTCATGACATTTTTTCAATGAAATCGCTCTAGTGTGGACCGGGACAAAGAAACTCGATCTAGAAACGCATAATTTCACATTTGGTACTGGGGGCCTTAAACATTACATTTTATGCCCAAAGAATGAATCACAGAACAGCAACATGATAATAGTGTATGATTTTTTGATATATCCACTGCATTCACCTAAAATTGATACTGACATTTGGAAGCCGGAATTTCGAGGTTTTTATTTTTTTTTTAATAATCCGGACGCGCAAAAAGATAATATTCCAAACTCATAATAGGAATATATAAACCGTGATTTTACGTCGTTTAATGTATATCTCATGAGTATGGTCCTTACAATATTCTAGTAATGGGAGTCTAAAGGCCAAAATTTGATGCGTGAATTTTCTTAAAAAAAACTATTTTTTGCGTTTTAAATTTACAAGTGTCATTCAATTTCCATTGAACCCCGCGTGAATTTAGTTTTTTTACGCGACGGATCTAATGAGCCCTTCCGAATCCATCCACTAAAACCGCGGTTATAGATACCTCGGAAATAGGAAAGTCTGCTAAATATATTTTGACAAATCCGCCTACTAAACCGCGATTTTCTTTAAACATTTTTACATAAATGGTATCCTTTATACGCGATTATAATATTTGCGAAAACGCGTGTAATAAATTACAGAGATACGCGAGTAATATGGGTCTTTTACGCAAAATAGAATGTGGAGGCACATGTGCGGTTCTTGAAGAATCTATTTGAAACAGATGTATATCGACGTATTTTTGATGGGCGCTAATGAAACCGGATGCGCATCAAAATCGTATGCACATTGCGGGACTTTTACCCACTTTAAGGTTTTCGGCAATGTGGGATGCAACTGACGGCAAACAATGGGCGCTGAGTGAAACTAATTCGCGAATAACAGGCTTTTTAATTTTCACATTGTTTTGAATGATTGTAATTTCAATATTACTCTTAATTTCCTTTCTTCATAACCCAGCAAAATTTGAAGGAAGGGGTTCTTTGCGATGATTTCATGTCATCTTTTGCATTGGTTCAAAGGAAGTCGTGAAAGATCCGATCTTTTCATCAGCATTTGTACCCATTCCATCGTTCCAATAGAGATGATGTTTGTGTTTTTATTTACACACCTGTTTATTTTCATTTTGGTATGTTCCAGTACTGCAAAAATCTACTAATTTCTACTATTTTTTTCCGATGACTTAAAGGAATAATGGTTATCGTAGTAAAAATTAGTAGATTCTTGCAGGTTCTGGAACAGACCAAAGTTGTTAGAACTGTCGTCGTGATGTTGTCTTACATTTCCTGCATATCAGACAACTAAAACTTCTAAACAGTTGGTATTGTATGAAGCTCGAAATGTCTGCAATAAAAATGAAGTCCCAATCATCGAGCTAAAAATAGAATCGGACTGCACACATTGCTATTTTAAAAGTTCTAAATCTGACATCCATAGAACGAAATCAATCAAATCTCGCTTCTTGGAATTTGAAAAAAAGTCCGAAACGAAAAGGAACAAGAATCTGAAAATAAAGAAACGACTCTGGGAAAGAAACAATTAAAAATAAATTAATTAAGCATAAGTGGTATGTTCCAGAAAAAGTCTCTCCTCCCCGTTCGTTACATTTTGTTCTTAGAGATCCCTAAAGCAATCCGGGTTGTAGATCCCTACATATTTTCGTCACTAAACAAAAGAGTATAAATTTCCAAAATGTTATAAAATAAGAAAATTATAAAATAAAAGTAATTTACGAAATAAAAATACTTAAAGGAGTACATTTGGAGTCCATGTCGATATTTGAACTGGTGATGGGAAGATAATAGAAAAAACCTTTTGTAAGATGAAAGAATATCAGTTGCGGAGAACGGAGGAAGTAATCTTTTGCGTTGCAGCGGTGGTGATTACATTGCAATTTTGGATGTAAACTTTTTGCTGATCAATTAATTGTCGTTATTTCCTGAATTCATTTGAATTAATAAAGTTTTGTTTGTCCATATTTCAATACAGCATTTCTATTTTCCAAACAAGACATGAAAATGTCATGCCAAGGGGTTGGTGAAAATGACATGTCAAAGCATTGGTTAAAATGACATGTCAAAGAATGGGTGAAAATGACGTTCAATGCATTGGTTAAAATGACATGCCAAAGCATTGGTGAAAATGACATGTCAATGCATTGGTTAAAATGACATGTTTAGGATCCAAAAAAGAACGTCATCTTTTGGGGGTCACGCTCATATAAAATTAATGAGTGAAAATGACAAAAAGATGACATGCCAGATCACTTGCATCCATGGTTCAACTCATGATTTTGCATCGAAGATTTAACTGGGAAATTATCACAGGAAGCAGTTAAGCTTTCGCGATGGTAAACCATATTTCTTGATTGTATGGGACGTTAGCGAAATAGTTGGAGAACTTCCAAATAATTTTTACAGTGTTTTATTTAACTTGCTTTGGTCCGTTTAGTTTAAATCTGGTAACACAGATGCAGTTGACCAATCGGACTAAAACATTGCACACTTTCAGATTTGGATGACAATACATGAATATGAAATTAAAACAAATATTGGTTCATTTTACAGTGTTTAAAGGTGATTTATTTAAATTGCATTTCAAATCTGGTAACTCAATTTTGACACAGTTGCTGTTGACCAATCAGACTAAAACTTTGCACAATTTTCAGATTTGGATGACAATACATGAATATGAAATCAAAACCAATATTGGTTTAATTTTACCATTTTTACAGTGTTTTTACGGTGTTTTTTATTTAAATTGTATTTCAAATCTGGTAACTCAATTTTGACACAGTTGCAGTTGACCAATCAGACTAAAACTTTGCACACTTTTCAGGTTTGGATGACAATACATGAATATGAAATCAAAACCAATATTGGTCCAATTTTACCATTTTTAAATTGTTTTAACGGTGTTTTATTTAAATTGCATTTCAAATCTGGTAACTCATTTTCCACACAGTTGACCAATCGAACTGAAACTTTGCACACTTTTTAGATTTGGATGACAATACATGAATATGGGTCCAATTTTTCCTACAGCCCCCATATAGCGGCACCACCCGATATCAGGTATTTTGAGGATTTTATCTTAATTTTTGACCGAATTAGTTGTCATTTGGCATTTCCTATGATACAGACATTTCCCAACCAAAAATTGTGAACATAGGTCCAGGTTTTGGTATAGCCCCCTTATAGCGGTACGGCACGATTTTAAGAGTTTTAAGGATTTTATCTTCATTTTTAGGCCGAATTGGCTGTAACATGGCATTTGGAGTCCACAATGGTACAGAAACTTCCCTAACAAAAATTATGGACATAAGTCCAGGTTTTGGTATAGCCTTTATATAACGGTACTACACGAACAAATTTATTTACTAAAAAGTTAAAGTGTATTTACTAAAAAGTTGAAAATAGAATATAATTTAAAAAAATTAAGTTTCAGTGTTTTATTTAGGAATGCACTTAAAACTAGAAAATAATTTGTCGCTTAGCCTCAATAAATATATTCTTTCTCATGATGGAATCTCTCAAATAAAACGCTAGCATTTAAATTATAAATGGGCAAAATTAAACGGCAAGCGTTTTATTTGAGAGATTCCATCATGAGAAAGAATATATTTATTGAGGCTAAGCGACAAATTATTTTCTAGTTTTAAGTGCATTCCTAAATAATACACTGAAACTTAATTTTTTTAAATTATATTTTAATGTTTATAATTTTTTTTCGATCAAAAAAAAAAAAAAAAATGGATTTGGAATAATATATTAACAAGTTTTTTCTCTTTAGTTGTTGCCATAATATGCAATTTATAAAGCCAATGTTTATAATCTTGTTTTCATGTATTTTTACGCATTGTCTAGATTCTGTACGTATTTTTTTTTTTTTTTTTTTTTTTTGAGGTTTATACGGACTCTGAGGTAGTATAACTTAGATTTGCTCCCAGATTTTTCTTAATTTTTTTTGTGATGTTCCGTGTAAATAGAAACAAGTTTTAGAAATTATGGTGCATCTACGGATGGACGTCAAATGCTGTTACTGATATATGCATACATTTTATCAATACAACAAATAAGAAATTTTTAAATATTTTTTCTTTATAAGAGAATAAAAATCGCTATGACTTTTACGCGCATCGGCCAATTTTGTGAACGCGAATAGATTTGAAACCAGAATTTGTTCCTTATCCTCTATACCAAAAGCACGGTGCTCTTAAATCAAATTTAAATGGAAGGTGCTTACACCTGAAAAGTTTTTTCGTATTCTGAAACTACAATGTTCATAGATGAGAAAAATAAAAAAAAAACTAATAAAATCGCCGGAGCGCTTTATAAATAAATCGCGATTCAAGTCGATATTTTTAAGGGTTTTTTATTTTTTCACGATTTTGCTTGGAAACCGCAAGTCCTATTAAAAACCCTGCTACTACGTTAGAAAAAAATCACATACGCTATGTTAGGGTCATTTGATGACCCATTTATTTAAAAAAATATATAGTATACATTTTTAAAAGGTTTTTAAGGCGCGGGATAATAGCTTGAAGTGTTTATTAGAGAAAATGTTTCTCTGATCACTAATAAATTCAGTAAGGAACTAAAAATTTACATAAATTCGATGTCAATATTATCGGTGAAAAATCGGTCACTGAACTGAAAGCATTAGGATTAGTTGTTATTAAATGTAAAAATTACAACAATAAATGCCAATTTTTTGTATTCTTTATTTATTTTTTGTTTTGTTGTCATCTAAAACAAGAAAAATATGTAAGGAAATGCTAAAAAAAAATAAAATTAAATTTTGACATACCACATATAAATGACCCTAACATGTTATGTGTATACACATACAATAAATAGACTTCTAAGCACAAAATATTAGTGAAACTAATTGATTTCAGTTTATCTCAAAAATTCATGCACTGAGTAGTAAGGACTTTTAATTATATCCCACCATTAAGACATACGGTGATGATAAATACGATTTGGGTCATCAAATGACCCCTACGTAATAGCAGGGCTAAAGAGTATGTTGTAGCTATGCAAATTCTCTATAAGATTGACTTTTATGATATCTGCGTAGTTTTTACCGTTATTGAGATATAAAAGTTCAAATTAGGACAATGGATTGACTGTATCTCCTCCTTATAAAACAATGGTATACACAGTGCACCTTAACTAACTTTAAATAAAAACTGCTTACACCAGGGAAGTTTTTGCAAATTTTGAAACAGCTATGTTTATAGATGAGAAAAATCCAAAAACAAGAAAAGATCTCTGGATGGATATTTTAATAAATCGCGATCAAAGTTAATATTTTTAGTTTTTTTTAGGTTTTCAAGATTTTGCTTGGAGACCGCAAGTCCTATTGAAATGGGACTAAAGAAAATGTTTTAGCAGCGAAAATTCTGTACAAGATTGGCAGATTGATATTTTTTACAGGTTTTTCCATTTTTGAGATATAAAGGTTCAGATCAAATTTTCAGATTTTTTCATAGGTCTTCAGGATTTAGCTTGAAAACTGCAAATCTTTTTGAAATGGTACTAAAGAATATGTTGTTGCTGTAAGAATTCTCTACATGATGGGCTTTCGTAATTTTTTCCTACGTTGTTCCGCTTTTGAAATATATAAGTTTAAGTTTTTTTCATAGGTCTTCAGGATTTAGCTTGAAAACTGCAAATCTTTTTGAAATGGTACTAAAGAATATGTTGTTGCTGTAAGAATTCTCTACATGATGGGCTTTCGTAATTTTTTCCTAGGTTGTACCGCTTTTAAAATATATAAGTTTAAGTTGGGAAATTGCAGTCATGACATTATTTTATAAGGAGGCGATACAGTCAATCCATTGTCCTAATTTGAGCTTCTATATCTCAATAACTGTAAAAACCACGAAGATATCATAAAAATCAATCTTGTAAAGAATTTTCATAGCTACTACATTTTCTTTAGTCCCATTTCGTAAGGACTTGCGGTTTCTAAGCACAATCGTGAAAACCTGAGGAACCCTTAAAAATGTCAACTGGAATCGTGTTTTATTTAAAAAGCGCTCCGGCGATTTTTTTAAGTTTTTTTGATTTTTCCCATCTATGAACATTGTAGATTCAGAAACCGCAAAAACTTCCCAGTGTAAGCAAAATCCATTTAAATTTGATTCAAGAGCACCGTGAAAACCATAGATGTGCTCCCTAAAATTTTTTTTATTATACACTCCACCATAGTATGGATGGTATATTAAGTTTGTTTTTCCGTTTGTAACGCATTGAAATAATCATTTGCGACCCTATAAAGTATATATAGTCTTGATCAGCGTAAAATTCTAAGTCGATCTGTGCATGTCCGTCCGCCCGTCTGTCTGTGGTAATCACTCTAGCATCCACAAAAATAGAAATAGGACGCTGAAACTTTGGGAAGATGCGTCTTGTGTCTGCAGGCAGTACCGCCAGATTTCAGGTATTTTGCCATTTTTAGTCACATTTTCAAACCGAATTAGCTATAATTTGACAAGTAGGGTTCCTAGTGATCAACGAACTTATATTCCAAAAGATAGGGGCATAGGTCCACGTTTTGGTACAGCCTCCATATAAAGGTACCACCCGATTTTCGATAGTTTGAGAATTTTAGCTACATTATTTGACCGAACTACATAGGTCCATGTTTTAGTATAGCCCCCATATAACGGCACCTCCCGATTTTCAATATTTTGAGGATTATAGCTACATTATTTGACCGAACTTCCTGTAGTTTTACATTTGAGGTTCCCAGTGGTCACAAAACATCTCCACCAAAAATTGTCAACATAGGTCCATGTTTTAGCATAGGCCCCATATAACGGTATCTCCCGATTTTCGGTATTTTAAGGATTTTAGCTACATTATTTGACCGAACTACCTGTAATTTTACATTTGAGGTTCCCATTAGTCACATAACATCTCCACCAAAAACCGTAAACATACTCGTAGGTCTATGTTTTAGTATAGCTCCCATATAACGGCACCTCCCGATTTTCGGTATTTTGGGGATTTTAACAACATTATTTGACAGAACTTCCTGCAATTTTACATTCGAGGTTCCCAGTGGTCACAAAACATCTCCACCAAAATCGTCAACTTAGGTCCATGTTTTAGTATAGCCCCCATATAACGGTACCTCTCGATTTTCGGTATTTGGAGGATTTTAGGTACAGTTTTTGACCGAACTAATTGCACTTTGACAGTGATCATAAGACATATCCACCAACAACTGTCAACATAGGCCCATGTTTTGGAATAGGCCCCATATAACGGTACCTCTCGATTTCTGTATTTTGATATAGCCCGGTTGAAGACGCTTTTAGATGCATTTTAGGTATCCATGGTCACAAAATATTTCCAACCAAAATTGTGGACAAGAAAAAAAAAAATAATATTCCATATTTAGTATCAGAATATTTTATGGTGGTGTGTATAAAAAGATCGGCCCGGCCGAACTTAACTTTTTTTACTTGTTTTTTTTTTTCAAAATGGAATTATAAAAGAAATGTGGGTTTTACTGTATATTAAACTGTTCGAGCATTCTTTGAAAATTTATTTTGGTATTTTTTTATAGAAATATTCTGTGTTTGTTGGCTAAGTCCACGCTTCATGGCATAATAGTCCAAAAGCTTTAAATCCTGACTCCCTAAATAAGATCACTTTCAAAATGGATTATGTCGGGCCATTCCTTCAGTTACCTCCTCCTATGCAAACTTTTGCGCTTTTAATCAAATTTATTTATCAGCAAAACTTAAGCATTTAATTGGAACCTCCACTATCCTCAAGATAAATATCCGAAAACTTACGATATTTTTGTCGGCAAGTCCATAAAGCCCCCAACATTTTTGGGGGAAAAAGTTGTGTAGGCGACGTTCGATCTGTCCATAGATAAAAGATTAATTCACACAGACTAAGGGTATATCACTGGCGACAAAGCCCACTGATACTTTTTTACTTGTTATTTAGAACATTTAATAGAAGCAAAAAAAAAACTAAATCCGGTACAACATCATCAATTAGTGCATTACAAAATTCGCCAATCCATTCCATTTCTCGGTGAAGGCAATGATATCACTAACTTCACTTGTGGCTGATAATTTCATAGATACAGCAAATTTGCTCCAGACATCACGATTGGCCTGGCGTGTTGATGATTGGAAAGTGACTGGCTGTCGTCCTCTAACGGGATAACCACTTAGAACGCACGCAACATCATTAGCTCCCAAACTGGATTCATATAAACCACGATCATCGACCGGCAATACCTGGAGAAAATATAAAAACGTTATTAATAATCCTCGGGAAACTTGGCAATACCAACAAAAAACAACCTACCTGATCCACTTGTTGGTCCATACTAACTGCCAGCACCCATTCTCTAACCTCTTCATGTAATCCGGGATCATGTTTCAAATGTATTTCTTCTGGTATTGGTACAGAGCTGGGAAAATCGGTAGATTCCAAATCGCTATGATCAACCAGATTTCCGGTACCATCCTCTATGGCTTCACACACATCCAAATAATGATTAAGTATAACAAATGCTTCAGCTTCACGATTAGCATTACGTAAATCCATGCCGGCTTCAAAGAAGGCCTTATCCACGGGAATAATGTCAGTGTAGCGCATTAGAGCTATCGATATACGCAAGGCAATGGGCTGTAGCGCCGGCACCTGACGACAAGCACTGCGAGCACAATAATAATGTGCAATTAGCAAATACTTTTCTATATTTTCAGAAATCGGAGCATTTGAGAAATCGGATGATTTCAACGCCTGGAAGAGAACAGAATAGATTGTTAATGTTGTTATGATTATAATAAATCCGATTTATTATTGACAAAGATTGCAGGTTGGACAATGCAATGGGTGTATGGAGTGTCTACACTTCAAAGATGGCTCCGATTTTTTCATGTCCTAAGCAATGACGACGTAGAAGATGATCCGAAAGCGGGCGGTTCTAGTTAAGGAACTGATACGAAAGAATCTCCGTCCAGCGGCTGCCCTCAAACATGAAATATTATTGTCTGTGAAGATGATCCTGCAAGGATAAGAAGCGATTGCCATAACTCGCCAGATATCACCATTGTGACACCAGGTTTGATAAACGACGTGTCCTGGGAACCCGACATTTTCTTTAGCTCCGATCATCTTCCGCTCATTGTCTCCGTAAACAGACCACCCGACTTCATAACTCTGAACGCCGCACTTTTCTGAACAATGGGAAAGCTGATTGACAAGGGTTCAGAGAATTTACCAATCAGCACTTCTGAGAGCTGCCCATTCCCTCAGATCCTTGGGTAGATGAGAGAATTTTCCAGGATATCAGCACTGCAGCAGCTGCTCGCCCCATACCTGCTGGTCGAATACCCGAAATCACAAGCATTGGGTCCACACGGAACTATGCTGGATGAATCCGGAGTTGAGTATTTAACAGGTGCCCTCAACCTATCATTAGCCACTTATGTTGTACGAGAAGTTGGCAGGGTGGTCCCGCTACTGAAGTCTGGCAAGGATGCCAGCAGAGGTGAATCGTCCAGGCCGATTTCCTTCCTGTAGACAGAAGCAAAGATTCGAGAGGCATTACTCCTCTCCACAATAAGAAGCTGTTTCCAGTTACCCAACATCAACACGGATTCCGGAAAATGCATATAGCCCAGTCAAAATAGACATGCGTATAAGGGGGAAATAGCAAAAATTCCCACAAAGCTTGATTTTGGTACAGAGCTAGGGTGTAACATTAGAAGCAACGTCCCCATCGATCCCATGTGTGCAAAAAAGTTATTGGAGATATTTTCTTAGTTCGGCTTATAGAACAAATGTTCTGTAATGGGCCAGCTAAGTAAGTAAGTATATAACAAAACTAACTTTAATTTGAGATTTCAGGTTCTTAGTGGTCACAACAAATCTTCACCAAAAATTGTATAGCCCATTTTCGGTATTTTGAGAATTCTAGCTAAGTTTTTCTAAAGAAGTAGAGTTAATTTTACATGTGAGGTTCCTAGTGTTCGCCAAACATTTACAATGGAAATTGTCAATATAGGTCCATGTATTGTTATAGCTCCCATATAAGGCTACCTTCCGATTTTAGGTATTTTGAGGTTTTTAGCTACATTCTTATGACCAAACTACCTGTTATTTGACATTTGAGGTTTCCAAAGGTCACAAAACTTCTATTTAGTTCAGAATATTTTATAATGAATGGTGTAACAAGTTCGCCACAGCCGAATTAAAGGATTTTTTACTTATTTATTTTGTGTGAGACCCTAGTTCTGTTGTTTGGCTTGGAGTAAGTGTAATTCAAAAAAACTCAATTTTGGACCTCAAACTTACCTGAAACAAACGATATAGGAAATCTCGCAATTTTCTCCATAGGCCATCTGAACACGCCTCTTCACGCATAGCAAAACAATCCATGGCAATTCTGGTGTAAATATTAAAATTTGCTTCCAGTGGTGGTGCACCATAGTTCGTGTACAGGCCAAGTGCGGAGACACTGTCACCATCTCTAATGAGCTGGGCAGCATATAAAGCAACATATTTGTGCAGGACAGCAGAGCTGATTTGTTTGGCTTTGTCTAGGCAACGTTGCCACTGGCCCTGTTCAGCCAGCATATCTAAGGCGCTAATTATATCTGCAAGCAAAGCAAATATATCGCACCTTTCACTAATGTATTTTTTAATCCCTTACCTATATCTGCCAACTGTTCCACATTACCCTCACTTTTGAGACGAGTTTTCTGTTGATTTTCCACATAAGCCATTAGCTCCGGATCTAACTCTTTGGCCAAACGCCTAGCTTTGGGCCACTGCTCGGCCTTAATGAATACATCTACCGCTTCTTTAGGCATTTCGGCAGCCAAATATAACTGGGCAGCGGGGCCAATTTGTTTGATTTGCAATAAACGCGGCCCCAGTTGATTGGCTATATCCGTGGCATCTTTTCCCTCGAGGAATTGATTGCATATTTCAGCAGCTCTTAGCAAAGCTCTTTCCACGGTTGTTGCATCTTCAGCATTTGTATTGTCAATTTGCATAAGACATTCTGCAGCTTTGCGAAAATCTTCCTTCTTCGCAAACTCTGCAGCTTTTTGGAGATAGGCTCTGGAATCATTAGCTTGGCCGCTATTGGCGGTACCATTACGACGCAATTCCTGGGCTTGCAAACGTCTTAAATCGTTCAAAGCTCCCGGTAAATGATCTTCAGCTATGCGTATGGCTTCATCGAACATTCCTTCGTTTTTGTAACAATCTATTATAAGGTCGGGACGATGGGCCCTAAGCATAAGATCTTCATAGTCTGAGAAATTTCTAGTCTCAAGGGCTGCATTGGCTTGGCTGATAAGAATTTCTGTCACAGCTTCTGGTAAATGAGTTTCGGCAACATTTAAGGCTGCCGACCAATCACCGGCATGTGTATACATCAATATTGCCTCCCTGGGTTTGTTGGCTTTAATAAACTCAGCTTCGGCTAGCTCAAATTTGCCTTCATCTTCTAGGGACATTGCTATTTTGAGATGGACTTCATCGGTGGATTTACCTGCGAAGCGACAAAGATCCATGGCAAAATCAAATTGACCCGAATCACAGGCAAAGCCCACAGCCGTGTCTAGTAAAGCCAGTTTATTCAGTAGACGCACTGCACTCTCTACGGGCATTGATTTAGCCCACATGTATGCCACTTGGTTACTAGCACCATCGGTTCCCTTTTGTTTGGCCACCCGATAGCCATCTTCCCAACGACCAGCAGTACAATACATGTGAACCACCGATTTCCAATCACCAGCTGCCAGATAATGGACTTCGGCATTCTTAAATTTGCCCTTGGATTCTAACGTGCGGCCTAAGTGCTGATGGGTGCTCTCAAGCAGATCTTTGTGATAGCGTTCCACCAATCGTATCATTGAGTCATAGAGCTCTCGACGTTTATACATAGCAATTGCCAGGTCTGGTTCATTTACTGCCAAAAGCACTTTTTCGGCATCTCGATATTTGCCTTGTTCTTCCAAACCACCGGCTAAATTTACAAAGAGATCACGCATCTCTTCTGTTTTAAGGTATTTTTCACCAATGGAATAGGCCCTTTCCCATTTGCCATGTCGGTTCAAGAGCTCGATGGCTTCCTTGAACAAGTTTGCTCGAACCAAGAGATCCTCAGCTCCATCGACATCTCCGGCAAAGGCTAAGTGCTTTGACAAATCTAGAGCGTAACGTTGAATCTCTTCCGGTTCATCCAAAACTTTGGCTATTTGTACAGCCTTTCGCCACTGCTTGGCACCCACTGCAGCTTCCAAGGCTTTTTGTGTGGCCCCAGCTTCGATGTAGTGGTTAATGGATGCATCAAGTTGTTTGCGTGACACCAACCAGTCGCCCCATTCTTCTTCAAGCGCTGTAACTTCATCGGGTGCCAACTGGCGTGCCAAATCTAGAGCTCTGGCAAAAGCTCCACCTTTACGATACAATGTTAGGGCTGCCTCAGGCCGTGACAAACGGTATGCTATATCACCGGCCATTTCGAAAAGTTCTGTTAAAACATAATTTGTTAGTTTTTGGAGGGAGAGAGAGGGAGAGAGAGAGAAAGTCATGGACACTTACCTGAATTAACCAAACCCTCGGTCACTTTCATCATTAGAGGATGATCATCCATTAGATGAGGAGTCTTTAAGGCCAGTCTTGCTGCCCGAGCTGGTTTATTTGCCTTTAAAAACAAGGTCATGGCCTTTTCAACTTCGCCCTGATCCTCCAACACTTGACCAGCCTTCTCTTCTTGGCCCGTTGCCAGGAGAAATGACATTTGATCTTCCTTCAATTCGGCTAGACCCAAATAACCTCTTCTTTCCGCCAAACTCACTGCCTCATCCCACATTCTCAATTTCTTGTACATTTCTAGAGCAGCTTCCATATCACCCTGTTCCAAATAGATTCGCTCGGCTGTTCTTAGATCAGATGAAAGCAGCGCCAATTTGGCCCGCACTTCAGGACATTGAATACCAGGAGATCCGGTTGATTCTTCAAATTTATCTGCTTCTTCTATCATTTCATTCAAATAGTAAGCCTTGGATACATTACCCAGAGCAGCGTAACAACGTTGGGCCACACGTAAATTACCATCTTCCATTGATATGATTGCCAAGTTATGCCACATTGCTTTAGCTGCCGGTTTATCGCCCAATGTTTCGAGGAAATGAACGGCGCGTCCAAAATCGCTATCATTCACTGCGGTTCCAAATTCAACCAAACCTTCATCCAGTTGATAGGTGTGTTCTGTGGGTCCTTCTTGCGACACGACCATGGTACGACCCTAGAATGAATATACGATTCCGAAATGAGAAAAATATTAGAAAACAAGTACGAAAGGCGTTAAGTTCGGCCGGGCCGAACTTGTTTTACCCTCCACCACGAGTTGTATTGAAGTAAAATGCAACAATTAGTTTCCTTTCTTTTATGAAGAAGACTAAATACCAAATTTCAGCAATATCAAAATACCGCAAATACCAAGCAAATACCAAACTTCCTATATTACGGTAATATAATATGGGTGAAACTTTCAAAATACCGAAAATCAAGAGATACGCTTCTATGGGGAATATAGGTAGACGAGGACCTTTACTGATGGACGATTAAATAGCAAATTTCAGCCATTTCGGTGGCTTCAAAATACGGAAAATCGGGATGTACCCTTCAATAAGAGCAATATGAAGGCGTGGACCTATACCTAAAAATTTCAAGTGGAAAGTTTTGTACACCTAAAGAAGACTAAATACCAAATTTCAGCCATTTTGTTGGAATAATGAGACCACAACCTTCAAAATATCGAAAATTTGGGTACCGTTCTATGGGGATGTGAACCGACAAATTTAGAGGGGAAAGTTGAATACCCCCAACGAAGACTACAAACCAAATTTCAGCCATTTCAATGGATTATTGTGGCCACAACCTTCAAAATACCAAAAATCGGGAGGTACCGTTCTATGGGGGGCTATATTAAGGTATCGAAAAATTTCTGGGGAAAGTTTTATAATCCCAACGAAGACCAAATACCAAATTTCAGCCTTTCGAAGGAATATTGAGACCACCACCTTCAAAACACCTAAAAGGTATGGGCGCTATATAAAGGCGTGGGCCTATACCGACAATTTTCATATGGAAAGTTTTATACCCCAAATGAAGACTAAATACCAAATTTAAACAATTTCTGTGGAATATTGATGCCATAAACTTAAAAATACGGGAAATCCGGAGGTACAGTACTATTGGGGCTATATGAAAAGGTGGACCTATACCGACAAATTTCATATGGAACGTTTTATACCCCCAACGAAGACTAAATACCAAATTTTAGAAATTTCGGTGGATTATTGCAGCCTCAACCTTCAAAATGCCGGAAATCGGGAGCTATCTCAGTTCTTTCGGTGTGATAATGAGGCTAAAACCTTTAAAATACCGAAAATCAGTATATCAAAATGTGGTCCTATACCGACAAATTTCTGGGAGAAAGTTTTGTAAAAACCTTCAAAATACCGAAAATCGGGAGATACCGTTCTATGGGAGCTATATCAAAACGTGGTCCGATATGGTCCATTTGCAATACCAAACATCCTAGGAGTAATAGAAACTTCTATACCAAATTACAAAGCTCTATTTAAAGAATAGCGATGTGTATCTTGATTTCAACAGACGGGCGGACGGACGGACGAACAGACGGACATTGTTATATAGACTTAGAATTTTACCCTGATCAAGAATATATATACTTTATAGGGTCTCCGATGAATATTTCGATGTGTTACAAACGGAATGACAACTTTAATTATACCCTCCATATTATGGTGGAGGGTATAACAAGTAATAATGGCCTTAAGTTAGGCTAGGCCGAACTTGTTATACCCTCCACCACAAGTTGTATTGAAGTAAAATGGGACAATTAGTTGCCTTTCGTTCATGAAGAAGACTAAATACCAAATGTCACAAGTTCGGTTAAACAATGTGGCTAACCTTCAAAATACCGAAATTCAGGAGGTACAGTTCTATGGGGGCTAAATCAAAACGTCGACCTATTCCTAAAAATTTCTGGCGGAAAGTTTTTAGACTCAAAGAAGACTAAATACCAAATTTCCAATATTTCGGTAAAACCTTCAAAATACCGAAAATCAGATGTACGCTTTTATGGGGGAGATGTAGGAACCCGCGGACCTACACTGTTAATCCTCTTCTGCAGTATTTTATAACCGCATGGAAGACTAAATATAAAATTCCAGTCTTTCGGTGGGTTATTGACGTTACAACTTTCAGAATTACGAAAATCGGGAGGTACCGTTGTATGGAGGCTATATCGAAACGTGGACCTGTACCGACAAATTTTAGTCAGAAAATCTCGGTATAGGACTAGGGAAAGTTTTATACCCACAACGAAGACAAAATACCAAATTGCAGCCATTTCTGAGGAATATTGGGGCCACAACCTTCAAAACACCGAAAATCGGGAGTTACCGTCCTATGGGTACTAAATTGAAGCACAGACCTATACCAAATTCTATATGGAACGTTTAATACCCCAAATGAAGACCAAATACCAATTCTGGGGGAAAGTTTTGTTCCCCCAACGAAGATTATGTACCAAATTTCAGCCATTTCGGTGTGACAATGAGGCTAAAACTTGCAAAATACCGAAAATCGGGTGGTATCGTTCTATGGGGGCTATATCAAAACGTGGACCCATATAGCCCATTTGCAATACCAAATAGAGCTGACAAAAATATCGATAGATAGTTTTGTCTGTCGATATTATCGGATTAAAAACCCCTAATTTAAAATCGATTGAAATGAATAGACATTACGCAGTTTTTCGGATTTGTGGATGTGAGAAAGTAAAGGCCTCGATACATAAGAAGCATGACATTCTTGCTTAAGTCATATCTGGTAAAGACCAAGTTTTTATTAGGACGAACTTGGTCTTTAGTCTTTTATCAAATATGACTTCAGCAAGAATGCCATGCTTCTTATGTGTCGAGGCCTTAAGTCCGTGGTCACAAATTTATTAAATACTAGCTGAACCCGGTGCGCTTCGCTACCCCGACCAAGATTAAATATAATGGAATGCTATACTTATATTGAAATTATTCTTTAAAATACTTTAAATATAGCAGATATGAAGGCGTTCTCTACACATTCAGTGCCGTGTATGGAGATTATGTTATGGTTTTTTTGTATGGTGCAGGTAGTAACACTCCTGCTAAATCCTTTCCCACTATAACTACACCTAAGTAGGTGACATTTGCAAATGTCATATCGTCACCATAAATGTCACCTTTAAAGAAGAGAATTAAATTAGGAATAACGTTAAGATTGAGGACGTTTTTCCAAGGGCATATATCAAGCTGTTGCGACACCTTAAATTACTATTAGGGTAACTCCCACTTGCATTGACAATTTTTAATCCAATAATAATAATGAGTATAAGGGCATGTCTTAAGTAAATATAGGTAACTGTTTCCCCTTCACCCATCCCACCTAAGAAGTCTCTCAGATATATGATATTTAATAATTTTAGTCTTGATTTTCTCCAACTAAAAGTACACGCATACTATAATGATGACTTCTACTGACTTAAAGACACTTCCTTAAATAATGAATCAGAGATTCAATATTTTATTATTATTCCTAATCTCTACTCATGTGATATTTTTTAACTAAAGGATGGCCTGAAATCTGAACGGTTTTCAAAATATTTTTTCGAACATTTTTTAGTCCAAATTCTGCACACAATTTACAAATCTCGATAATTGATATATAGTCCCAATTCCTTCACACTTAAAAACATCATGGAAATTGGACATTCATAGCGTGTTGGTGCATCAGATACCTCAAATCGTCAAAAATTTTATATGGAGCTACATCCAAATCTGGACCGATTTCGATATATTTTAGCACATTATTTGTAGGCAAAATTCCGTAACAAATTCCAACATATATTGCAATCGGCAATATATTGCATGTTTGGTGCGTCAAATAGATTAAAAGACTTATATTCAATAAAATATAGCTTTTTAAGAACGACTTTTTTTGCCGTAATGGCGAAATGAAAGAAATAACTTCTTTTTTACACCGCTATGTGGTATTTTCGATATTTGTAAAATATACAAAAAATTTATGACCCTAGTTCACATATGTTTAATTCGCCAATTCGATGTCCCTCAGTCTGCCCGTCTGTAGAAAAGTAGACAAAGCTCTCAACATTTTTGATGGAGTTTTTAATGAAAATTATACAACTTATACAACTCCTAAGACGAAGTCTTTTGAAAGCCGCCACAAACCGAAGGCTTTCGATAATTGAATAAAAATGTATTTAAATAATTTTAACAATTAGTTAAGTTAATTATAGTAACACGAAATTGTAATTGTATAATCGGGAACATCCGAATACAAATTGGCAGATGAAGAAGAAGAGCTGATTTTGTTATTGGAGATGATTTTATCGGTCGTTTTTTTAAAATAGACTCCATAGAACAATACCATATTTTCGGTATTTTGAAGGTTCGGAAATTAGATGTATACCACTATGTTGCAGATAATTGTTGGTAGAGACCCATAGTATCCGTAAAACAATACCTACATATTTTCGATATTTTGTTGGTGTTAGATACAATAAAAGCTTGTGCAATTTTTATCTTGGTCTTCGGTCGAGGTACAAACATTTCTTGCCGAAAATGTTCGGCAAAGCTCCACGTTACGGCATAGCACCCATAGAACGACACCGCCCGAAAGCGGTATTTTTGGAGTTGAGCATCAATCACTGCGCTGTGGGTATTCTTGATCACCTATATACCATTGATTGCGGTAATTATGAATTTTCAGACTCGTGGTACCGGAATATGAACACAACCGCATAAAAGATGTTTTGTCGTTACTTGCGGTTACAAAATTAACATCGGAATGCATTTGCTATCCCAAATAATAAAAAAAAAAACAAAAAAATTGAATATAAGCATTTTAAGACAATCGCGAAACAAAAAGGTTGTAAATTGGTCGAATTTTTGATCCACGTACGAACTAAATTTGAGTTTTATATAATAGAAGTCGCGGCAATAAGCTTTTGTCGTTACTTACGGTCCCAAAATTAACACCGAAATATATTTACTTTCGGAAATGTAGGTATTTTCTTACTAAACCAGTAATAATAACACTGTGAACAGAAATTTTGGGGGGTGGAAAATTCCTATTGGAGATGAAAGCCCTTGTTGAGTATATACAGAACCCCGAAGGACAGATTCGCCGTGAGTCGAACTTTCGCGATATGGCGTGATGAATATTTTGCTGGAGACCCTAAAAGCCATCTGAAATCAGCGTTATATCTTTGTTCGCTGTTGTTTAAGCTTACATTTAAGATGACATGTCTACAGTCAAATCAAATGAGGATTTTTTTCGTAGAACATTTTGACCTTCTAACTCGCTTCCTTCAATGTCCTTTTCGTCCTTTATTTCAAGAACCGTAATAAAAGTGGTACAAGATGACATTTTTCCGCTTCGAAATATTCCACAAAAATGTGGCTCGGAAGATTTTAGGTACGGTTCCCAAAGACATAAAATCGATAAAATATTGTTTAAGCGGTTGTTTTTCACTTTTACCCGAATCTTGCTCAGACAGCCCTAAATCTATTTATTTCAATATATTATTGTTAGCCTATTGGTGACCGAGAGTTCTCGGAGTCATTAAAACTGTTGCATCTCGTTTTGCTAAGCACGTTAATTTAATATTTTTTTGGAATAAAGATCCGGATACCCGAATTATGGAACCGGTTATTCTGATATTAAAACCGAATTTTTATCCGGTTTTTATGAACCGATTAACCGTATATGTATATCATTAGAAAGCTATTAAAATTGTCAATCAGATATGATTAATATGCATTAGACATTTTAAGCGGCTTTGGTGCTGGAACAAAAAAACCGTATTTTCGAACCGTTTCTTAACGTTTGTGAGGATACATTTCTGTGCGTGAAAAAAATTATGATCATGACCTGGGGGGTGGAAAATTCTTTTTGGAGGTGAAAGCTCTTTGTGAGGACATACAGAATCCTGAAGGGCAGATCCGCCGTGAGTCCAACATTTGAGTTATGGCGGGTTGAATTCTGGGATGGTGACCCATTATTGCAAGTGTAAAAAGTTACGTGACCCATTATTGCAAGTGTAAAAAGTTACGTAACTGAATTTCAAGTGGGTTTAGGGTTCTACTGGGACAATATGTGCTATGTCGGCGTAAGATTATTTTCGTGATATGTCCTAGCCAAATCGGATGAATTTTTAAAGTATATTTTTATACCTTTTTCAACAACAAGGACATAAACAACAAGGCAGGATAAGAGTAAGACACAAAATGTTCTACAGAAATCGTTTTAAATTGATTTGACTTAGCCTCTCTCGAAACCACTAATAACACTGTGCGACAACAAAAAAATGACAAGGAAAATCGAGTAGATTATGAAAGTAGAGCTAAAAATATGAAACACGTGTATCGGCGTTTTTAAAGTTTACGTCGGAAAGTAACCAAAATAGGCGGGGCAAATTCCGCCCATTTTTAATTTCTTCGAAATGTTCGAATCAAGATATCATGGAATCCTTGCATTTCAGGTATGTTGTGTCTTTGGCAACTTTACTTAGGAGGGTGTGGGGAATATTTTTGTTAAAAATTTTAACCCCCATGCGGTGCATCAAAGGGTTTTTTTTTGTCCTTTTTTTGAAAATCTTTCAAAAACACCTTAAAATTGTGATCGTATCAAATCCAAATATTCTACAAAATTGTTCGCCATAAAATTTTACTATAGGTCTCGGAATACACTAAATCTTTAACTCTTGTCTAATCGCCAGGAATCTCTAAAAATGAAAAACACGTTTTAGGGTTAAAGTCGGACTTCATCTGAGTTTATTCAAAATTGTCCCACAAAACATAATTTTAGAGAGATGATGTCAGAGACAAAAATATTCTTCATCAAATTTCACTATGGGTCACCAAAGAAATGAAATGTCTATTTACATTTTATAGCATGAACATATCAGTATCAATTTTGCTGAAAAAACATGAACATATTTCCCAATTTTGTGTAGAATTTTTCATCCTGTGACACTTTTCACCTATAACCAAGTTTTATATTACTTCCATGTATCAACTCGAAAAAAGAAGGAAAAAGTTTTCATCAAAAAAATTGGGAAATATTTTCATGTTTTTTCAGCAAAATTGATACTGATATTTTCATGCTATAGAATGTAAATAGACATTTCATTTCTTTGGTGACCTATGGTAAAATTTGACGAAGAATATTTTTGTCTCTGGCATCATCTCTCTAAAATTATGTTTTGTGAGACAATTTTGAATAAACTCAGATGAAGTCCGACTTTAACCCTAAAACGTGTTTTTCACTTTTAGAGATTCCTGGCGATTAGACAAGAGTAACAGATTTGGTGTATTCCGAGACCTATAGTAAAATTTTATGGCGAACAATTTTGTAGAATATTTGGATTTGATACGATCACAATTTTAAGGAGTTTTTGAAAGATTTTTAAAAAAAGGACAAAAAAGACCCCTTTGATGAACCGCATGAGGGTTAAAATTTTGAACAAAAATATTCCCCACACCCTCCTAAGTAGTGTCCAAAGAAACTATATACCTGAAATGCAAGGATTCCAAGATATCTTAATTCGAATATTTCGAAGAAATTAATTGAAAGATTTTCAAAAAAAGGACAAAAAAGACCCCTTTGTTGAACCGCATGAGGGTTAAAATTTTTAACAAAAATATTCCCCACACCCTCCTAAGTAAAGTTGCCAAAGACACTATATACCTGAAATGCAAGGATTCCAAGATATCTTAATTCGAATATTTCGAAGAAATTAAAAATGGGCGGAATTTGCCCCGCCTATTTTGGTTACTTTCCGACGTAAACTTTAAAAACGCCGATACACGTGTCTCATATTTTTAGCTCTACTTTCATAATGTATTCGGGTTTTCCCATCATTTTAAAAAAAATGAATTTTGTTGCACAGTGTAATCGTTGACGATTTGCATCTTTTTCATTTCCTTTAAATAATTTCAATGCAAATTAAATTGATTGTCGTAAATAAAACATTTTAGAACTTTCAAATATTGATAAAACTAAAACATAAAATGTCACAATTTGTGCATATTAGGAAAAGTCAGAATTTTTTAATATTGCATTTGAAAAAAATTATAAAAACTGTTTGACGCTACATGAACGATTTTTGGTATATGGATTGAGGAAAAGTTCCATTCTCAAATCTGTTCGAGATACTAATTTTGGATATTGCGCGCAAAAGTTATGGCGGTTACAATTCTGATTATTAGAAAAAATCTTATGAAAACGCTATTTATTATATCGAAAAATATTGTTAATTTATGGCTTCCTACATACTATATGTTTACTTAGGTCCCATAACTTTAGTGAAAAAGTTGTAAATTTTCGCGGAAATTAAGAAATAATTCAAAGCAATTGTTAGTTTGCAACTTGTTTTAATAAAATTCAAGCTGTTTATGCATCGGAAAAATATATAAAAATATGTACGTAATATAAACATCGTGAAGATTCAAATGAAAATGAAAACTATACAAATCCGTTTAGTGGTTTGCATATTATAGCAAAAACAAAAAAATATATTAAGGAAATTTATAAAAATTTTGTAAGAGAAAATATTTATCAAAATTTATTTTGTGAGTTAGTTGAAGAAAATGTAGAAAAAATAGGTCGGAGCTGTTCTTCTATTTTAGTAAAATTTCACGCAAAAAATCACATTTTTTATTATATTCACTTCTCGAATACACGCTAACATCTAACGGAAGATCAAGTTCAAATAGATTTTGGGTTCCTTTAAATGGGGTATAATCTTAAAATAAAACTCTATCGGGTAATGTTCATTTTGAAATGCGTGTGAATCGCGAAATCCTCAAAATAGCGCAAAGAGCATACACTTTTTATGCGCATCCGATGTCACTATCATCCAAGAAAAAATACATCGATCTAAACCTATTTCGATAAAATCCATCAAGAACCGTGGATGTAGCATCATCACACACTATTTTTGTTTTCGCAAAAACCCGAGTGATGTGTCAGTTTCATCATTGAAAATGAAACGATCCACAAAAAAGCGACTAAATCCGCGATATTTCCAAAAACATTTTACGCACATTTTTCGGTTTTGCGATAATATCGATAGTTATCGAATTTTTGAAATGAAATATCGAAAATATCTAATATTGTAAATATCGATAGCTTGCCAGCTCTAATACCAAACATCCTAGGAGTAATGGAAACTTCTATACCAAATGCTGTCCAAGATAAGGACGAGGAATATTATTTCGATTTCAATGCTGCAAATTACATAAATATAAACGAGTTCTTACATTCCATATCATGGGGACATTTATTCTACGGCCAAGATTTATTAAACATGGCCGAGATTTTCACCAATGTTTTGAATGATACTTTTAGTCAGCATGTACCAGTAAAAAGGAAGAAAACTTTTAAACTTCCATCGTACAATCAACGATTATCTAATTTAAAAAATCGCAAAAACAAAGCCCTTAAAATTTATAAAACCACTGGATTTCCTGCCGACAAGGAAAGTTTCCTTCGTTTACGGAGGGAGTTTGATTTTTTATCAATTTTTTTATACAAAAGATATATTGCTGGGATCGAAGGTAGAATCGCTATGAACCCTAAACAGTTTTGGGTATTTTTTAATTCCAAACGGAAGAACAATGGAATTCCTACATCCATGAGTCATGGACATTTAACGGTATGTGGCGAAGGCGACATTTCAAATCTATTTGGTGCTTATTTTTCGACGGTTTATGAAGATGCTGTGGGAGAAGATTTTTCTACCGACTTTTTGAAAAATGTCTCCGAACTTACAGATATTGGGTGTATTCAATTGAATGAAATGGAAGTTCTTGAAGCTCTATTAGATCTTGACGTCAATAAAAGCATGGGACCTGATGGTATTCCTGCTGTTTTTCTTCGTTATAGTGCTTACTCCATTTGTGAAGCACTCACTATAATTTTTAATCGATCACTTGCCGAAGGGTTATTTTTGGATTGCTGGAAGATAGCACTAATATCTCCTATACACAAATCAGGCCGGAAGGACTTAGTTGAAAATTACCGCCCCATTGTGAAATTATCTGCCATACCTAAGCTCTTAGATAAGATCGTGAGCAGGAAGCTTTTTGATGCCTTGAAAAGCAACATCATACACGAGCAACACGGCTTCTTCCGGGGAAGATCAACTGCTACAAATCTCTTTGTGTTCTCTAATTATTGCTATGACTGTTTGGAATCCGGATTTCAAGTAGATGTTCTCTATACTGATTTTAAAAAAGCTTTTGATAAAGTTCAACATAACATTCTTTTAAAAAAACTTTATAAAATGGGAATTCATTCCAATCTTCTACAATGGCTACGTTCTTACATTTCTAATAGAATTTTATATGTAAAAATCGGGGTTTCTTATTCCAATCCAATATTAGTGAAATCAGGAATTCCACAAGGCAGCCATTTGGGGCCTTTACTTTTCCTTTTGTTTATTAATGATATACCAGCTATTTTTAAAGAGTCTCAGTTTTTGTTGTATGCCGATGATTTAAAAGTGTTTCGGCGTGTCAGTTCTCTCGTGGACTGCATTTTATTTAGAAACGATATACATTCATTAATACAGTGGTGTAAAGGTAATTATTTATTTTTAAATTATTCAAAATGTAAAATAGTAACTTTTACGCGTAAGCAATTACCGATTTTATATCACTATACTTTTGATTCTGGTGAGCTGTTTTCCCGTGAGAACTATATTAAAGATCTGGGAATATACTTTGACAGCGCCCTTACTTTTAGGGATCATATTGATTATATAATCTCTAAAGCAAATTCTCAATTGGGATTTTTAAAACGGAATACAAAAATTGTTCCAAATATTAAAATTGTAACGGTTCTATTCGAGTCTCTGGTGCGATCTCACCTAGAATATTTAAGCGTTATTTGGAGCCCGTGTTATGATAGCGATAAAAACCGCATTGAGAAAGTTCAAAAAGATTCACTCGATTTGTTCTGCGAAACACTTTTTCTTTTAGCGATATGCCAGCGTATGAATTTCGTTGTAATACCCTTGGAATTATGAGCCTAGAAAATCGTAGGAAAATGCAAGGTGTATTGACTCTCCCGAATTACTATGTCTTCTGCCCTTCTATGTGCCCCCTAGAAACTTGAGAGAACAACATTTATTTTCAATACAATTTCATAGAACAAACTATGCACTATAGGTAATTTGCCCTGTTTTTGAGACAAAAATTAATAACAGCGGAACTAAAGGATTTTTTAACTTTTTAAATTATTTATGTGTAAAAGTGAGATAAAACAAAGATTTTTACAGATAAATCCGGATATAACGAACAACGGTTATAAGCAACTACGTATATAACGAACAAAGCTATTTGTTCCAATGCAATTTTCATTAGTTTTCTTATACACAACAAACTGTTGAAAACGACCACGGTAGTAAGTAGCAACAATTTTGTCCCCGCGAGTAGATTTTCCAACGAATTGTTACTACAGTTTTGTATATTTTTTGAATATACGCTAATAAAGGCGAGTTTAGTACTCCCTTAAACCGTATCAACGATTAATATGTAATAGAGAGATAAAATAAAGCTTACTACTGCCGTACCGTTTATAGAAAACCACGGATATACTGAACAATTTGTCGCCATTACTTATTTTACTTGCAATGAAATTGCAAACAACAATATTTTTATACCCTCCACCATAGTATGGAGGGTATATTAAGTTTGTTTTTCCGTTTGTAACGCATTGAAATACTCATTTGCGACCCTATAAAGTATATATATTCTTGATCAGGGTAAAATTCTGAGCCGTCTGTGGTAATCACTCTAGCATCCACAAAAATAGAGATAGAACGCTGAAATTTTGGGAAAAGGCTTCTTTTGTTTGCAGGCAGGTCAAGTTCGATGATGGGCTATATCGGTCCATTTTTTGGTATAGCCCCCATATAACGGTACCCCCCGATTTACGGTATTTTGACGTTTTTAGCTACATTTTCAGACCGATTTAGCTATAATTTGGCATTTAGGGTTCTTAGATGTCAATAAACTTATATAACGAAACTTGTGGACATAGGTCCACGTTTTGGTATAGCCCCCATATAACGGTACCCCCCGATTTACGGTATTTTGACATTTTTAGCTACATTTTCAGACCGATTTAGCTATAATTTGACATTTAGGGTTCTTAAGTGTCAATAAACTTATATAACGAAACTTGTGGACATAGGTCCACGTTTTGGTATAGCCCCATATAACGGTACCCCCTATTTACGGTATTTTGACGTTTTTAGCTACATTTTCAGACCGATTTAGCTATAATTTGACATTTAGGATTCTTAAGTGTCAATAAACTTATATGACCAAACTTGTGGACATAGGTCCAAGTTTTGGTATAGCCCCCATATAACGGTACCCCCCAATTTACGGTATTTTGACGTTTTTAGCTACATTTTCAGACTGATTTAGCTATAAATTGGCATTTAGGGTTCTTAAGTGTCAATAAACTTATATAACAAAACTAGTGGACATAGGTCCATGTTTTGGAAAAGCCCCCATATAACGTTAACGCCCGATTTCAGGTATTTTGACGTTTTAAGTCACATTTCTAGACCGAATTAGCTATAATTTGATATTTAGGGTTCTTAGTGACCAAAAAACTTATATTCGAAAAAATTATGAACATAGGTCCATGTTTTGGTATAGCCTCATATAACGGTACCTTCCCGATTTTCGGTATTTTGAGAATTGTTCCTACAAGTTTTAACCGAATTAGCTGTAATTTGAAGATTTGACATTTGAAGTTCTTAGTGGTCACCACACCTCTCCACCAAAAATTGTCAAGAAAGGTCCATGTTTGGATATAGCTCCCATATAACGGTACCTCCCGATTTTCAGTAATTTGGCAATTTTAGCTACAAGTTTTAACCGAACTAACTGTAATTTGACATTTGAAGGTTGTAGTGGTCACCACACATCTACATCAACAATTTTCAACATAGCCCCAATATAACGATACCTCCCGATTTTCGGTATTTTGAGGATTTTACTTAAAATGTTTAACCGAACGTAGGTCCAAGTTTTGGTATATCCCCAAAATAAAACCTCCCGATTTTCCGTACTTTAGCTTTATTTTTTGGACGAACTTTCTGTAATTTGAAATTTAAGAGCCAACAAAAATTCTGCAACAAAAATTGTTCATTTAAGTTCATATTTTCGTATAGCCCACATACAGGGGTACCTCCGAACTAGCTGTTAATGACATTTGAAGTTCCCACGTTATGTTTTAGGTATTTTGAGGATTTTAGCTACAATTTTTAACCGAATTAGGAGTTATTTGACATTAAAGACTCCCATCAAAAACTGTCAACATAGGTCCATGTTTTATTATAACCCCTATATAACGGTACCTCCCAATTTCTAGCCCACCAAAAATTGTCAACATACATAGTTAGATATAGGCACCATAAAAAAGGGCCTCCCGAATGAAGCATTTTATGTACATTATCTGACATGTGAACGTACCCACGTAAAGTTGGGGACTGGAATGAAAACTAATTATTCCATTTTAGTTCAGAATATTTTATAGTGGAGGGTATGAAAAGTTCGGCCCGGCCGAACTTAACGCTTTTTTACTTGTTTACATTTATTGTTTATTTCCTCAAACCAAACTTCCACAATTTTAAGACTTTTTGTTGAGAAGTAACCTAATAAAATATCATAAATATCAAAAAACGGGCAAAATCGGGTTTTGAAACCTAGTAATACCAATGCAGAAGACTTTCAGTAATGTGTTCTAGGTGACAAAATCACGGCCAAACACGGACAATTTAGTATAAGTCTATATGAAGTGAGTTTAAGGAAAATAAAATATTTATTTCTGACTTTTTTGTGTTTTTTTTGGACGCTACCCAAAATGTTTAAGCTATATTATATATTAAATAAATTCCTCTCACAATTGCCAATCTATTCCATTTTACATATGTATATTTATATTTGGTTTATTTTTCCGCGGTTTTAAATACAATATATATTTTTTTAGTTCTTCTTCGAAATACTCACTTTGACTGCAAATTAAACCGCGGTAATTACGCTATTTTGAAAAATATCATTCATATTAATAAATTTTGACATGTTCTTTTTTCAATGCCAACTAAAAAACTATTATTATTAAAAGTTGCAAAATCGACTTTTTGCCTCAAAAACTGGGCAAATTACCTATAGTGCTATGGAATGAATGAGCCATTAACTCGATGTTTACGATTGTTTAATAATGTTGCCAATTTAATTGATATTAATGTTAATAGGAATAGGTTAAAGAAAGATATTATAGAAATTGTTAATGATATATAACTAGTTACTAATAATTGTATGTAATCTGTAAGAGTCAAGCTCGGTAGATGAAATATAAATAAATAAATTACAAAATTCTATCTTAAAAATTTTGAGCTGTATCTTGATTTCAACAGACGGACGGACGGACGGACGGACATGATTATATCGACTTAGAATTTTACCCTGATCAAGAATATAATTTAATTATACCCTCCATATTATGGTGGATGGTATAAAAAATTGTACTTACGCCCTCTCGTATGACCTCCATCACTTCGCCACGTATGGCCATCAATGTCAAATGTTCTGGCAAATCTATATTGTACCAAATGGCCAGATTGTTATTGCTTTGAGCCACAACCACGTCGCTTTGTGGCACCCATTGCACGAAGGATATATTATTGAGAAGAGTTTGTTTCTTGCCCGTATAAATATCGATTAGTATTAGACGCATTTTCTTGTCACGAAACAGCAACTTATGGGCTGTTTCACTCAATTCGATCCAATCGATTTTCGTTTCATGATTAACTTGTCCGATGACCATCTGACTAATTAGATCGACGACACAAATAGTTTTTGCATCCAAAAGGAATGCCAGTTTTTTGTTATCCCTGAAACAAAAAAGAAATGAAAAAGTGAAAATAAAAATAATTAATTCGATGCCTAATGCTGTTACTTTACCTTGTATTGCCACGTTCGTTAAGGCGTACTGAGATAACATGGGGATTAACAAATTCCGTACGCACTGAACCTAAAATTTGTTGTTCGCCATATTCCACAAGACTCAATTCACCCACATTAAAGATTAGACACACTGTAGGATTTTCAAAATAAAACCTTTCATGTCGCCCGGAGGCTGACCAAGGCACTTCACTGACTAAATTTCGAGTCAAATCACACAGAATGAGTGATTCTTCGGTACGGGCCACCAGAAAATTATCCTTTCCCATTATACGTACATCGTCGATTTCTAGACCCACATGTGATTCGATGGTCATTTGTTCGTGAGGTTCTTGCAGAGAGCGTACCAACAATTGGCTGGGTGCCACAAAAATCAACTCAAACTTATCCTGCCATATGGTACGTTTTAGCACCGACTCAAATACGATTACCGCGCCAGTAACACTAGACATTGCTAATCTGAAATGAAAGAAAAATAAAAAAACATTACTAAATTGTGAATAATTTCATCCACCCGATTGACTCTGATGAATCATCGACCAGGGACTATCACCTCAACAATTATGTGTTGGGGCTCGTATATTTTGTTCACCATGGGAGCGGCAATATATCACGGAATGACTGTTCTAGCTCTTTTGGTCCGCCCGCACTCCGGGCCATGGATCTGTTTGGTTTGCCAGATCCACATCTACCATATGTCAGCTTCGCTGAGATGCAATGGATGCATGGAATGGGTGCACTTTCCAGTTCCGGATGGCAATACTCATTTGGCACTCAGTCTTTTGCAATGACCAGAGGAGTACAGTACTGGCCGAGTATATTGATGGCTTCATGTTTTGCACGGTGAATGAAGGCGATCCTACGAAGATAAGAGGAGATTGCCTCAGTTCGCCAGACATCACCATCTATAAATGACTTAATCTGGCAAGTCGTTATTTCCCTTGGCTCGGACCATCTTCCGATCATCGTCTTGGTAAACAGACCAACAGACTTCATAACATCTGACTGTTTTTATCTGAACCATGGAAAAATATTGGCAAGGATTCAAAGAATTTACCAGTCACCGCTTCAGAGAGCTGCCCATTCCCTCAGATCCTCGGGTAGCTGAGAGAATGTTCCGGGACATCGTCATTGCTGCAGCTGCTCGTTACCTATCTGCTAGTCGAGACCAGCAGAGTCTACGGGACTAGCAAATGAGCGTGATGAGCTTCGTCGTACATACCGAAGACCCAAGAGATAACACTTCCTCTTGAAGTCAACAAGCTAGTAGGCGAACATAAGCGGAAAAAGTGACTAGACAATCTGAAGCAATACGACATTGGTATAATATTAAGTAAATGGTTGGCAACGGTTAAATCCCTCTCGAATTTGGGAAAGAACGATGATAGCCGTTCTATCATCGGCGTTATAATACCAGATCCGAAAATGTGTGCCTCTTATTTTAACCGGCAGTTTAAAGAGCACTACGAGAGTGATAAGGCTTACCGACCAACCTGTTAACATCCAGTGTCAATTCCCTGACTCTGGGATTACTCGGGTTGGCACGAAGAAGCTTATCACGCTCATTTGTTCATTTCGACCAGCAGGTATATAGGGAGCCACTGCAGCAGTGGTGATGTCTCGCAACGTCCTTTCTGCTAACCGAACGTCAGAAAGGTTGGACAAATCTATGTAGCGGTGATTACTGAACTCTCTGAATCTACGCCAATTAGCTTTCCCAGGATTGATTAAAATGCGGTGGTCGAAAGTGATGAAATGTTTACAACAGTGTTTAATTTTATGTTTGTACGTTCATTTTCTGCTTAATCTGGCTCTGGGTATATCTCAGTTCTAGGAATGCGACTGCTTCGATGGGATGTAACCACAAATCTACTGGAGTTAGTAGAGTAGGTTTGGCAGGGCAGTTGAAAAGGATAACTGCAACATCCCGAGCATAGTTGAGTCAAAACTACTCTGGTTTGTCGTGGCAGCTGACGCACCTCAGCTGCGATAGATGGTGGATGTTCTCCGAGGATCGCATTCACACGATAGTTGTTTATGGCATCATAAAAATGCTGTGAGAATGCTATTTAAACCTACCTGTTAGGCTTGTAGATCTAGAGGTTCTCTCTTATAACATTGGACCTCTCTTTCTAGATCATGAAGATCCCTCCTGACATGGCTGGGTGGGCGAGTCCTAACCACAATATGTTGATTAGCATGGCTCTCGCGGTAACACCCGAGCAAGTTCTGCAACGAAAGCATGTCATTGTGTTGCTGAACCAGAAGAATCTCATCTCTGTCTCCTCATGACCATTCCGGCGCCGCATAGCTTACCACAAACCGACCTATCGCGTGATATGTGATCAACAAGGTTTCTTTATATGCACCCCAACTACTGTCGGCTAGGGACTGGAGGACCTTATTCCTACATCTAAGCTTGCCGCAGATAGCCGTGGCATGCGCAGACGACATGAGCATACTGTCGAATGTGATCCCTAGAAGTTTGTAGTCGGAATTCTGCTACCATCGACCAAGAGATTCAACTCTGTTCTCACCCCTGTCGTCCATGTGGTGAGATCGGTCAAATGACATCACGAAGGTACCTGACGCCAAGATCGTACACTCATGCGCATACGTTGCAACCTCAATGCTGTCTGGAGGGGCCGCAATACAGAAGAGGTGGAGGTTAAACAGTTTCGGAGATATCACCCTATCTTGGGGAACTCCCTCTATCACTCTATGGGGCTTGGATTTCTTATTCCTAAATTCCACGTACGGCTGGCGTCCATACATATAATTGATTATCCAACGTTTAAAACTTGGCAAGAGGGTTGTATGCTCGATGTCCTCAAACAGAGGGGAGTGCTTGACAATATCAAAGGCTTTTGATAAGTCCAGCGCCACCATCAATGTTCTATCACACGGCTTGGTCGGGTTGAGTCCTTACGGAACCCATTCTGATGATGAGCAGCTGGATAGTTGTTTCTAACGATGGGGAGGACTAAAGCCTCAAGGGTCTTTGCTACGGGCGAAAAAAGCGCCCTGTCACTCCCGGGGGGCTCGACAAACTGTCGACTTAAATAAATTGCCCACTTCCTGGAATCAGGCAACATAACGTCGACAAATGTGACTGAGGTCCTGTCTTCTTTCTTCCGAGGGTTCCAGAGTGACTTAACCGTTGCTCACAATTCATTTATTCCATCTCCAATGTCGCAACTCTTCAGATGATTTAACTCTTATCCGCTTATGCTCACTGACCAATCTGTTAACTTATAGTGTCAACTCCCTGACTCTGGGGTCACTGGGCACGACGACGCTCATCACGCGCATTTGTTAATCCCGTCGCCTCTGCCGGGAAGTTTGGTCTTACTTCGGGTATTCGACCAGCAGTTATATAGTGATCGGCTGCAGCAGTGAGAAGGTCTCCGAACGTCCTTTTTGCTATTCGAACATGGGTAGGGTTGGGCAGATCACTGAAGCGGTGATTGGTGAACTCTCTGAAGCTCGGCCAATTAGCATTCCCATTATTGACAAAAGTGCGGCGATCAGAGGTGATGAAATCGGGCGGTCTGCTGATGGTTACAATTATGGGGAGATGGTCTGATCCAAGAGAAATGACGGGTTGAAAGGTGATGTTATTTGTCAGACCAGGTGACACGATGGTTATGTATGGCGAACTGTGACACTCTCCGCTAATTCTGGTAGGGGTGTCCTCATTTGAAGTGGTTGGTGAGCTCTGTATTATAGTCAGGCTCAAGCGAAATATGTCTGTATTTATGTCTTTTATTTAAGAATGCTAATCCTCCACCTCCACTTCTGTTGCGACTCTTCCTTAGTACGGAGTTACCATCACAACGTTATAAGCTGCAGTTGTTGTTGAGCTTGGTTGCTTTCCCCACTGTGACCATGATATTCTTTTGACTCATAAAATCCACTTTTTCCTTGATCTTGCCTCGGAGTCCAGTGCAAAATGATTCCTTTTTTAGGGATTGGGAAAACAACGACTGGTGTTAATTACTGCGTGTGCGGCTGCTGTTGGGGGACTGCGGAGAAGTCTCGTATTCTGATGTCGACGAAGACGACGAGGACGGGCTGTGTTCATGCAGAAACAGAGCCACCACTCAGATGCATCTACTCCCGGCAAAGTTTGAGTGTGAGGGGTGAGCATGTGACAAACCGCGCACATCCATATTGGTCCTCGGGTATCCAAAAGAATCCGGAGTTGGTATTCCGGCATATGCTGCTCTCAACGCTGAAAAACGATACATATGCAAACATATGTGCAGTGTACACTGAGGTGGTTGCTACTGGCTGTTGCTGTTTGGTTACGAGTCAATCCGGTTATCGAATGCTTCACTGTGGAGGCTACATTTTTCGACAGTTTAGTCAAAGATACCATGTTTTCCATTTTTGGTACTGAAACCTCGTAGAAAAATTTTAGTTTCATGGTTAGGACCCAGGCCCTTTCCAGGTGCTCGTTACTTCTTACATATTTATGTCTTATTAATATTTCTATATCGAATGACTATATTTAATGTTACGTGCGTTTATGCCACATATGTATGTAAATACATAATTCCTTTTACATAATAACACTCGTGTCTTCAAAGCTTCATATAATTTAAACAAATATTTATTTCTCTATAATATTTACCTTGCTCCATCACGTCTCCAAAGTAAACAGGTAACGGTATAAAAGAAATGTATATCTTTGGTGGCACTTTCGCTCCAAGCCGCCAAACGTGGACTCCATGTAAATATACGTATGCGATCAAAACTGCCGAATGCCACAGCCTGTCCGTTGGGACTGCAGGCAGCCACAGTAAATTCACGTTCACCTTCGGTGCGTGAGTAATCAAATGTACGCACCTGACGTCCCTAAAGTGTTGTGGAAAATATATTATTTTATTACATTATACACACATTCACAGGCATATAAATATAGGATTTTATTACTTGTTTATGATTGTGTCGAAGTATGCATGTACTTCGATGTGGTATCAATTTTCCACCCATTTCCAACCATTGCAATTCAATCCAATCTTTTATCACTTACCATTGTATCATAGAAAACAATACGTTGATCACATCCTCCCACACAGAAGCCACCCTGAGGCCAAGCCAGTGCAAATGGTGGCACAGGATGTTGAATTATGCGACCCGATGGTTCATTACTGTCATCCACTAAGAAGAATCTAATAATGGTACCATCATTATGGCCGGACAAAAAAGCCGTCCCTCTTGTATTCGGTGCTAATGATATACAGATGCTTTCAGCTCCGTATAGACTTTGTGATTTATTTGTTTTACAGTGTAAAGCACGAACTTTGCCATCATCAAGCCCTTAAAAAGAGAAAAGAGGAAAAATTACACAACTGATGTTAAGAGTTAACAAGTTCCGTACAATTACAACAAAGTGTATTTAAAGAAATATCCCACATTTGGAATAGAACAGTATATCCAGACTTTCAAAATCAATCTCATTTTTGGTCATTCTCAATAAATGAACATTAGATGAACGCTTAAAGATGGCACGAGGCTGATCGACATCTACTTTTCAATCCACCAAATAAAGCAATCAAAATTTGAATTTATTATGTTTTCATAGACGGATGGCTGTCCTTTAGAGAGACATTTCTGAGTGCAAAGCGTCCATAGGTTGCCGACATTGGAATGCCCAGTAGCTATATTGAATGGCTATGAATCAAATAATCAGTCGCGGACTAATTAGTGGATTTAAAAAAGTCTCGAAGTAAATGTGTGAATGTCATTGATTCCTAAATCGATAAAGTGAATCTCAGAGTATATGGCTGACATTTTCCGAAGAGGACTTAACATCACAGAACTTCATAAAATAAGACAAGTCGATGGGTTTGCAGTTCGCTAACTAGTGTCTGAAATATGTATTCAGTTGCAGATCATCAGCATGGGTTTCGTAAACAGCATAGCACGACAACAGCGTTGAACTCCATCTTCACAACTCGAGGACTCAACAAGAACAAGCTGTACAATAGGACCGTATTGATGACACTCGACTTATGAAAAACCGTTGATACTGTCAAGCGCTCCACGCTGTTTGATTATATTGAGCAGACATACCCCGGCCAAGTTTGAAACGTTGGACAATGAATTATATGTCTGGACGGCAGTCGTAGGTGTAATAGGGTTATGACTTTTTTACAACCTCATATCCCTGCATGATATTTTGATGAGTTAAAAAAAAGCTTCCGAACAAAAAGCTTTTAAAGTTTTTAGTTTTCAGAACTTTTGAACATTTTTTGAAGTCAATGTAAGCAGATATTTTAGTGAAACAAGGTAAAGGGGCACACGACAGAACCAAAATGACATAACCGTTTGTTTCACTACCCCGACTAAATAGAATGTAAATGAATGAATAATTATATTAACATTATTTTTTAGTAATGCATAAATGTAGGGGATATAAAGAAGTTCTCTATCCATGCTGGGCTTTTTGTCGAGCTTATGCTGTGGTATTTTTGTATGCGGCAGGAAGCAAACCCTTTCCAACTATAAGTACTTCTACGTAGGTAGCATTTACAAATTTCATATACATTTACACTCTTAATTTCGACGGATCGAGTCTACCGTAGCCTACTCTCCCATTTAAGTACCCATTTGAGTACCTTAACATTATCCAAATTCTGCACACATTTTGCAAATCTCAACCGATTTCAATATAATTTTCTTTTTTGGTGCATCAAACACATGAAATCGGCCGAAAATATATATGGGAGCTATGTCCAAATCTGAACCGATTTCATATAATTTTGCAAATTTATTTTTATACCCAATTCCGTCATACATTCCAAATTTCATTGAAATTGGACATACATAGAGTGTTTGGTGCACAAAATACTTGAAATCGGCCGAAAATATATATGGGAGCTATATCCAAATCTGAACCGATTTTAATATAGTTTGGCAAATTTATTTTCAGACCCAATTCCGTCATACATTCCAAATTTCTTTGAAATTGAACATACACAGCGTGATTGGTGCATCAAATACATGAAATCGGCCGAAAATATATATGGGAGCTATGTCCAAATCTGAACCGATTTCAATATAATTTTGCAAATTTATTTTTAGACCCAATTCCATCATGCATTCCAAATTTCATTGAATTTGGACATACATAGAGTGTCCGGTGCATAAAATACATTAAATCGGACGAAAGTATATATGGGAGCTATATCCAAATCTGAACCGATTTCAATATAATTTGGCAAATTTATTTTCAGACCCAATTACCTTTTTTTAATATCTATATGAAATAAAAGTTAGTTTAGTCATTAATAAGCAAAGTGCTATCCATTCGTGCAAAAGGAAATAATTTTTTGAGATTTTTTTTTTTCATTTCATACATTTTTCAAAAAAAAAAAAAAAAACAAAAAAACTAATTCAAAGATGTTTGTGCGGAAAATTTTTTATAATAAAATGGAATGAATATTATTTTAGGTATTTATAGGCAAAAGTTCATTTATTCTTACTACAGGAAATCATTTTTGAGAAAAATGTCAAAAAGTCATAACCCTAATTCAGGAACAAAGAATCCAGCCCCCGTAGAGTGAAACAGGGAGTTCCCCAAGATGGGGTGATATCTCCGGAACTGTTTAGTCTCTACCTTTCCTGTATTCTGCCCCCTCCATACGGCATTGAGATCGTAACGTATACGGATGGTTGTGCGATATTGATGTCGGTTACCATTTTATTTTTGAAAGGCTGAGCTTATCTTTGATTGATCTTACCACATTTTTCCGCCCGAAGAATATGCAAATATCAGCCACTAAATCTACGACCATTTTGTTTACCGCATGGACTGCAGAGATGATGTTATGGTCGATGGTAGCAGAATTCCGACCACTAACTACCCCAAGTTAATAGAAGTCACATTTGGCAGCAAGTTCACGTTGTCCACGCCACAGCTATTTGCGACAGGCTGATATGTAGGAACAAGATCCTCAAGTACCTAGCCGGCCGCACTTGGAGAACAGATAAAGAAACCTTTTCGAGTACATATAGCGCGATAGGTCGATCTGCGGTAAGCAATGTTCAATCCTGTCAGAGCGCCGCCCTGAAAGCTGGAACAGGGTGCCTCCTCATGTGTTCTGTGGACCATCAACATGAGGAGACAAAGATTCGTCCAGTACAGCAACACAATGAAATGCTCTCGTTGCAGTACTTGTTCGGGTGTTAGCGAGAGAGCTATCCTAATCACCGCATGGTGGATAGGAACCCCTACCCAGGCATGTCAGGAAGGATCTTCATGATTTAGAGAGGGAGGTCCAACATTACAATCTCAGATGCCACGACAAACCAGAGTAGTTTTGGCTCAACTATGCTCGCGATGATGCTGTCGTCTAAATTCCTATAGGGCAAAACATCTGGTTAGCATGCGCTGCAGGCCTGCACGACGCATTGCACTTCTTCAACTGCCCGCCAAAATTACTCAACTAACTCTAGTAGCAGCTAAACTCATAGAGCTGGAGATAACCCTAGTTGTAAATTGTTAAATTAAAAAGTTGACAGCAGTCTTGTTATCGGTAGAACTTTACGACTACTTTTTGTTAGTCGCCAAACATGGCCGGAGGTTTGTCTGCTCGATGTTCTCGAAGTTGAGCGCCACGAACACTCTCCTATCACACGGCTTGCGCTGGTTGAGTCCTCGACTAATTTGTGTGGGGATGGCGTGTATTACTGTTGTCGGATAGCTATTTCTGACGTTGGGTATGAGTAAAGCCTATAGAGTCTTTGCTACGGGCGACAAAAGCGAAATCGGTATGTACGATTCACCATTGCTGGCATCCTTGCCCGGCGTCAGTACCGGGACCACACTGTCCATTTTCTAGACTTCAGTTGGCTAGCGACAGGTTGAGAACTTTCGTGAGACGTAGAACCTGTCACTCCCGGGGTGGTCAACATACTATCGATTAAAATGACTTGCACACCTTTCGGATCATTCAGCGTAACGTTGCCAAACCTGACTGATGTCCTATCTTCCTTTTGTACAGGTTTGCCCACAATTTGCCTACTCCGTATCCAATGTTGCAACCCTTCCGTTTGTGCTCACCTACCAACCTGTTAACTTCCAGTGTTAGCTCATTGACTCCGGGGCACTGGGGTTGGCATGACAAAGCTCATCACGCTTATGAAGTCCCACACCTGACCGCCACTCCAAACCTTCCATACACGGACCATTAGAGGCAGGAGCATGATGAGTATTAAAGTCCTCATAGACCAGTCGGTTATGACCTTAAAAAAAGTGGGTTAATGGTCGGCCTATAATCTGCAGTACAGCTATTTATTTGCAGAATGAATAGATAAAGCTGCAACATATTTTTGTCATTTTTCTCCGATTGTCTGTCTATCTGGCTGGCGAACTCGATTACTCAGTATCACATAATATTTTGTCCAAATTTAGATCAAGTTAGAAGAAGAGCCGTATCGATCAAATCCATCGGGTTCGTCCCACGCAAAAGTTCAAAATATATTTTTTTTGCCAAAATGGTGCTAACCATAATATATCTTTGAGATACATATCAGATTCGAAAACAAATTTAAAATTATTCGCAAAAGTGCAGTTTAAACCAGCTTTCGTAGGTTGTACTTGCGGTCCATATTACGGCGGTACACATATTTTACGGGGGACAAGTCCATACTTCCTTAAATTGTTACCCTACGGCCACCATTTTAAATTGGGTATATTTAAAACTTTTGGACCAAACTTTATAAATCGTACTAGTTTTTCCAAAATTAAGATGGAATATATCGGTCCACTCCATCCGGTTTGGGTTTTGTAATTCTAATTAATATTTTAATATAACCGTTTATATAACCGTATCTAGTGGGTTTAGTTAATAATCGTAGTGGGTTTAGTTAATATTTAGCATATCGAGTTTCCGATGGATAGGAAATCGTCATGATTAAGCCCAAAACAATTTCCAAAACGGCTTAAATTTTGTTGGCAAGTTCATATTTCCTGAAGAAAGGTCACACAATTCTGAAAAAAATATTTAGCTAAAAAGGCTTTCCGTGGTGTAGCGGGTATTCGATCAGCCCATAGATGAAAGTAGCAATATCTGCTTAAATTTCGACGAAATATAGTGGTGAATGGTGCCGTGACATAACTCCCAAAACGATTTTGGGAGTTACGTCCGCCTTGGTTTGCGGACATAACTCCCAAATTTTTTGCGAGCTATGTCCGACCGCCCCTAACGTCCCAATGGGAGTTATATCCGTTTTTATACCCTCCACCATATGGTATGGTATAATTAAATTTGTCATTCCGTTTGTAACACATCGAAATATTCGTCGGAGACCCTATAAAGTATATATATTATTGATCAGCATAAAATTCTATGTCGATTTGACCATGTCCGTCCGTCCGTCCGTCTGTCTGTTGAAATCAAGATACAGCTCGCAATTTTAAAGATAGAGAGTCAAAATTTGGTGCAGAAGTTGTTATTACTTGCAGGAATGTTGGTATTGAAAATGGGATATATCGGTCCACGTTTTGATATAGCCCCCATAGAACGGTACCTCCCGATTTTCGGTATTTTGAAGGTTTTAGCTTCAATATCCTACCAAAATGGCTGAAATTTGGTATGTAGTCTTCTTTAGGGGTATAAAACTTTCCCCCAGAATTTATCGGTCCACACCTTCATATAGCCCCCATAGAACGGTACCTCCCGATTTTCGGTATTTTGAAGGTTTTAGCTTCATTATCACACCGAAATGGCTGAAATTTGGTACTTAGTCTACGTTGGTGGTATAAAACTTTCCCCCAGAACTTTGTCGGTATCGGTCCATGCCTTCATATAGCCCCCATAGAACGGTACCTCCCGATTTTCGGTATTTTGAACGTTGTGGCCTCAATATTCCACCGAAATGGCTGAAATTCGGTATTTAGACTTCGTTGGGGGTACTCAAACTTCCCCTTTAAATTTGTCGGTATAGGTCCACGCCTTCATATAGCCCCCATGGAAAAGTACCTCCCGATTTTTCGTATTTTGAAGGTTGTGTCTTCAATATTCCACAAAAATGGCTGAAATTTGGTATTTAGTCTTCAATGTTATATAAAACTGTTCGCCAGAAATATGTCTGTACAGGTCCACGCTTTCATATTGCCCCATTTCTGACTAAAATTCGTCGGTATAGGTCCACGTTTCGATATAGCTGCCATAGAACGGTACCTCCCGATTTTCGTAATACTGAAGATTGTGACGTCAATATCCAACCGAAATAGCTGAAATTCGTTATTTCGTCTTCCAAGAGTTATAAAATATTCCAGAAGAGTATTATCAGTATAGGTCCACGTCTTCCTATATCCCTATAGAAGCGTACTTCTTGATTTTCGGTATTTTTTTAGTTTGAGCTACATTCTCTTACCGAAATATTAGAAATTTGGTATTTAGTCTTCTATGAGCCTAAAACCTTTCCGTCAGAAATTTTTCGGTATAGATCGACGTTTTGAAATAGCCCCCATAGAATGGTGCCTCACATTGTTTTACCGAAATTGCTGAAATTTAGTGTTAAGTCTTCTTCATACACGAAAGGAAACTAATTATTCCATTTTACTTCAATACAACTTGTGGTGGAGGGTATAACAAGTTCGGCCCGGCCGAACTTAACGCCGTTCTTACTTGTTAAAATGTACTGTGTTTTTTATTAAATACAATTTTTATTTCAAATGTATAAGAAAACAAGTAAAAGAGGGCTATAGTCGGAAGGGGCCGACCATGAGATACCCTACACCACTTTCCATGGGCTCTAGTTTTTCGCGGAATTTATTTATATTTAAGTCTACATTGTTCTTTCGGGGATGTTGTGCAAATATATGTATGTACATATGTATAATCGGACACGTTATATATTATTTTCATTTCAGATGGACCATTTTGGCTACATATACAATATACAACTGGAATGACTAATTCACACTTTATATATGTAGTTCTGAGATAATCTATGGATTTGAAATCCAAATGTTTTTGTAAGTTGATTGTTTATTGGACCCTTTTTAAAAATTTTAAAACTAATTTGCAATAATTGCACTTATTTTATAACATTGTTTTATAAGGAGGTGATACAGTTAGACGGTCTCAAATATGGTAAAACCTACGAAAATATCATAACCGTCAATCTTGTAGAGAATTTTCACTGCTACAACATTGGCTCTAATTTCAATAGGACTTGCTGTTTCAAAGCAAAATCGTGAAACCCTGAAAACCTCTAAATATATAAACTTTGGTCGAGATTAATTAAAAAAAAAACACTCCGACGATTTTTGTTGTTTTTGTTTTTTTATTTTTCTCATCTATGAACACTGTAGTTTCAGAATCCACAAAAACTTCCCAGGTGTAAGTAGCATCTATTTAAAGTTGGTTCAGGCGCACCGTGATGTTAGACAGTAGTTCGTTTATATTAGAGTTGTACAATCTAGTTCATTTGAAAGATCTAGTTCAATAGCTCAGCTCTTTAAACTGAACTAGGTCAGTAATCTAGTTCATAGTTCACTGTTCACTGTCCAGTTCAATCATTCGGATAAAAATCATTCACCACCGGCTCTTAATCGGTCGTTTGATGAAAACGCATACATACACCAAATACAAACAAACAAAAGGCTAATATAATTTAACTACTCCATAACAAAAATAATACATTTACATAGTTTTATTGCATTCTTTAAGAAAGATTAATTAATTTTAGAAAAAAACATCCTTCATTTAGGAGACTGGCAAAAAATCTTATGTTGTGCGTGTGTGTGTAGAAATTGTCATTGCGTAGAAGCTTTGTGCGTTTGTGTTTCTTTTTATGTTTTCCCTTTTTTCTATCTAAAAAGGCAGATTCATTAGGTAATCGATTCGACATATTGTAATATGTTATGTCTCTGTTTTTGTAGAAATCTTCATTTTCGGACAGCTATTCCATGTACCTTGATTCAAATCATAAACAAACTGATCACATTACGAAGGCATCCCTTAAGATAGACGACGCCGTCACTTTATGTATTTGTGAACGACATGTTGAACTAGATTGTGAATCGTTCGTTGATCGTACGGTCACCGACTGATTATATAGTTGATTATATATATTAATTCAGTGAACTATTGAACTATAATGAACTATATCCACTGATCTAGTTCATACGCTCTTTTCAATGAATCGTTCAATTGAACTAGTTCGTTCATGAACTATACAACTCTAGTTTATATAACTGCTACATATATAATTTGCATTAAGTGAGAGGTCAGGAGTTTGTTTTCAAGTTGAGTTTTCGTAAGTTGTCCGAATATGCCCCCAGAATTAAAAATTAAATTTGGATACTTTTCCCACAAAAGTTATGGTCAATTTTACAGGCTAAACACTATCCGATCATTATCAACAATTATCGGCATTATCCTCGATCAAAACTATAGGGGTCTATTCTGGTCTGAACCGACCTCCATACAAAATTTCGTGAAGATTAGTCCAGAATTGCCGCCTTCAGCGTGATTACAAATTTTAATGGACGGACGGACACACATCTCAATATCACTTTATCTCGTCGAGATATGAATTTTGGTAACCACATTGCACTGTGGTTCCGTCCGTGGACAAAATCGAAAAATTTATGAAGACAAATTTGATTGCGATTGGAATAAATATTCTCTAAACACATTACATTTTTAAAATCAGGTATTATTTTTGCCAATTTAAGTCGAAGAAGTTGAGATTTGTATGTGTTGCCTTAAAAACGAAAAATAGATCCGCAAAGCATTCGTAGCTTATGAGTGAAATTATAAAAAAATGAAGAGGTAACTCTACAATTTCCAAAAATTAAACTTATAGTTGCTGGCATTGACAATATTCATAAAAAAAAATCATAATTCGTTTTCTAACTTCCTTAAAAATAAATTCTTTGTAAATGACTTTTTGTGATATTTTTAATATCATTACTATAAATTTATATTGAGTTTTACTAAGGGCAAGTCCATATTTTTCTTAAATACAGGGTAAAGTCTCTAGTTTACGATAAAAAAATCCAGCTGCCCCCATTTGCCACCCTGTAAGTTATTCCCCTTAAAACACGCCCGTAAAATCGCCAAAATTCCAAAAATCGGGAGGTACGTTTATATGGGAGCTATACCTAAACGTTGGACATATGTTGAACATTTCTTTGCATTGAAGTATGGTGTTCCCTCCGAAGTCAAAATACAAAATTACAGCCAAATCGGTTAGAAAATCAGTCTAAAATCGTCAAAAGACCGAATATCGGGAGGTACGTTTATATGGGACCTATATCTAAACTTGGACTTATTATGAACATTTGTTGCAAGGAGGTATGTTGTTCTCTCAGAACACAAAATGCAAAATTACAGCCAAATCGATTGCAAAATTTGGCTAAAATCGTCAAACTATAAAAAATCGGACGGTACCTTTATATGGGGGCTACACCCAAATGTGGGCCTACATCCATTAAATTAGTTTTTCTCTCTTTTGGGCTCGTTATAAAACGATGTTTAAAATTTCGAGGCGGTAGCTCGATTAGTGGGACCACTGTGCATGGGGGTCTACGACGAATATTTCGCGGTGTTACATGAATTTTTAGAAAAACAAACTTATAATACCCCTTCCACATTGTGGTGTAGGGTATAATTAAAAAAAACTATGTGTTCATATACATTTTTCATTTCAAAATATTTCCACAAACATATTTCCACTATTTAAGGAAATAAAAATGATTGTTAAAATTTGCATACACTTTGTGAAAAACAAAAAGTGCCGCAGTCGAAAATATTTTTTAAAAAAATCGCGCGATTTTTTATAAAAATATTTTTAAAATTTAAGAAGATAAAAAAGGCTTGTAAAAGCATTGAAATACTTTGAAAAACGACAAGAGCCGTAGGCGATTATATTTTTGAAAAATCGCGCGATTTTTTATATATATATTTTTAAAATTTAAGAAGATAAAAAAGTTTTTGTAAAAATCTTCAAAAACTTTCTGAAAAACGAAAAGCGCACCAGTCGATTTTTTTTGGAAAAATCGCGCTACTATTTACAAAAATATTTTAACTATATAAGAGGATAAAAAATGTTTGTAAAAATATTCAAATACTTTTTGAAAAAAGAAAAGTGCCGCAGGTGCGCGATTTTTTACAAAAATATTTTTACAATTTGAGAAAATGAAATGCGAAAATATTTTTGTAAAAAATCGCGCGATTTTCTAAACATTTTCACATTTAAAGAAAATACAAAATTTTTGTTAAAATATAACGGTGCTCTTGAACCAACCTTTCGTAGGTTTTACCATTTTTGAGATATGGGACAAATTGGGACAATGTACTGACTGTATCGCCTCCTCATAAAACAAAGTCATGTACGGTGCGCCTTAACTAACTTTAAATAAAAACCGCTTACACCTGGGAAGTTATTGCGGATTCTGAAACAACAATGTTCATATATGAGAAAAATCTAAAAACAAGAAAAAATCGCTGCAGGTATTTTTTAAAAAAAATCGCGTTCAAAGGTCACATTTTTAGGTTTTTGCGATTTTGCTTGCAAGTCCTATCGAAATGGGGCTAAAGAAAATCGCGAAAACCTAAAAATGTGAATTTTGACAGCGGTTTATTTAAAAATCGCTCCGGCAAGTTTTTGTTTTTATGATTTTTCTTATCTATGAACATTGTAGTTTCAGAATTCGCAAAAACTTCATAGGTGTAAGCACCTTCCATTTAAAGTTGGTTCAAGAGCACCGTGATATGTAAGTACTTAGAAAATCGCTCGATGAAAAAACTATTTTTTCTTTTTACTCCGAATTAAGAAAAATATATATTTACATATCTATACTGAAAAATTTAAATAATTATCATGTATACAAAATGTCTTCGTCGAATACCGTAGTATGGTAAAACTTCCCCAACTGCTACTGACATAATTTCGGGCCTAATTTCTTTTATAAATAATTTTATGAAATCAAGGAAAACGATTGCTAGATATCAATTTTCAATAAAATTAAATTAAATTTAATTGCTCAATTAATTAAATTAAATCAATATATTTTATAGACGTCATAGGCTGACTGATACTTTTTTACTCTTTTTTTTGTCTGAAATTTGAGATTTAGTTGAGAGATAAAGTTTCACATTAATGCACGCATTTTGCCATAACGCTATTCGAAAAATTGTTTTTTTTTTTAATATTTACAGCATAGCACAGCAGTGCTTTCAAGTCCCATGTGGAAAACACTGTCAACACTGCGGTAATTACATTTATAGTTCTGAGAATCGACAACATTGGCACTTTGTGTATCAACTCATTAAAAGACAATTAAGGTTTTCATCATTAATTTCCTATGTGTATGTAGCTTTTGGCAGATAACATCTACACTCACACAAACAATGTATTTAGTATGTGTGTTTGAAAAAATATCAACCAAAATCTTGTGGAATAATACATATTTTGCCAACTCGTTATGATGGATATTCCAGAGAATTGCAGCATAGTCGTCTCGTTGCATTGTATCTCAAGCATGGTGTTTAATTAATTGAAATAATTATGCTCATAAACACATAATAAAATTTCATTAAGCATAATGTCAGAGACCTAACGTTATTATAAACACTTGGTGCAACAACAAATGTGGAAATGTTCTTCATTAAATTCTTAGGTTGTGTGTACTTTGGCAAAGTGGAGAAGACATAATGACAGAAATACGACGAAAATAAATGAAATAGATACATACATATGAAGTACATATTATGTACACACATACATATGTACATATGTATGCACGTAATGTACGAGTATGTGTATATTTTATATTGGAAAATTTTTTCATATGAAATTTTGCTAGTTTCTTAGTAGTTTGTAATTAAAATACAAAATAAATAAATAAATTTGGCTAGAAATTTCGAATGATCCCAAGAAGCCCTGCTCCTTAAGAGATGGAGGAGTGAGGAGCGCCGGTGACGCGAAAGGTCGGATGGCTGGGGTGATAGATGGTCCCTCAACCTCTAGGCAGGCCAGTGGTAGACCAAAGACCTCTCCGCAGCAGTAATGCGTAAAACGGGTCAGGTCTTCGGAGGATCCACAGCCAACAGCCAAGAGGATGCTGGACCGACATCAGAGCATCCATCCTCCCACATTCGCTAAGGTGGCCGCTCAGCAGACGGCAACTGGGGTTGAACAGGAGAAGACCTGCAAAGGTAGCTCCAGTTCGGCGCCCCAGCAGTCATCTGCCGGGGGGACATCGAAACTAGCGAGGATCCCGAAAAGCTGGCCTCAGTGGATCTTCAAGTAGCAATCATGGATAGGGCCGATCCTGAAGGTAGGATCAGTGAGGATCAATGGGTGCTGGTTGAACGTATACTGAGAAAGGCCATAATCTCTGACGAGGCAGACGCCAGTATGACGGGCGTTGGCAAGGCAACTTTTATCAGAGGAGTTAAAATCATCAGCTGTCAAGATGAGAAATCGAAAGATTATCTCATCCGAACGGTTAATGGCTCGGGCGCACTCTGGGAAGGTTGCAAGCTAGCCGCGGTGCCTACCAGCGAAATACCACGCAGAGCGTCAGCCACAGCTTGGGTGCCACCTCCGGATCAAGAGGTGGCGGATGTGCTGAAGATGATCCAGAGGCAGAACAGAGGTCTCTCTACTGCCAGCTGGAGACTTATTAACTCCGTGAAAGAAGGAGGAGGTGCGGTGATGAAATTCACCATGGATAATGAAAGCGCGGACTACCTCAGGGATTGTGAGGGAGAGCTGTACTTCGGCTCTGGTTGGCTTCGGTTCCGAGTCTCTAAGCCACAGTAGGGAAGCTCAGCAGCAAGGGTTCCGCGTGATGCAGATCAACCTGCATCATTGCAGAGCTGCGGCTGCTGAACTTCTCATCTCCCTCACAAAAACCGAAGTAGACATCGTCTTGGTCCAGGAGCCCTATCTTTACAAGAATAGGGTTTCTGGGCTAAACGATGGGCGCTACTCTCTATTCTCTACATCCAACGGCGAGAAGGTAAGAACCTGTATTGTAGCCAAGAACCTTATTCAACTCTACAATTACAGTGATGGTGATACGACTGTAGTGAGGCTAGAAGTAGGCACTGGAAGAGCCTTGGTGCTAGCCTCGGTCTATATGCCGTATGAGGCACCCGGTAGACTGTTGCGGAAGCTAGTGGAGGAGACGATGAGCAATGTAAACTTGATAATGGGCTGTGACGCAAATGCTCATCACTTCCACTGGGGTAGCAGCGATACAAATTCAAGGGGTGAGTCCGTATTCGATTTTATTTTAACTAATAATCTGCGAGTATGTAATAGGGGAAATACTGCCACTTTCCATAATAGGGTAAGGGAGGAGGTGATAGACCTAATCCTTACAAATATGGAAGATACTTCTATAACTGACTGGAGAGTATCGGAGGAGTGCTCCTTTTCGGATCACAGAGCGATACACTTTCATGTCTCTTATAGAAGTAAGTGGCAACCGCCTCATAGAAATCCAAGAAAAACCAACTGGGACTTTTTCCATTCTCTTGCAACTTCCAGGCTGTGTGAAGTTCCAGAACCTCGCACAGTAGGGGAAATTGACATTCAGGTGGGAAATCTCACAAAGGTTCTGAGGGAATGCTATGAGATGTCTTGCCCATTAACGTATCCCGGAAGGAAAGCTCAGCCCGTCTGGTGGAACAAGGACCTAGCCGATCTAAGGAAAACCAGTAGGAGGGCATATAACAAAGCTAGTAGGACCAAACTCAGTACTGATTGGGATCTCTATAGAGAATCCTTTAATAAGTACAAAAGGGAGGTTAGGAAGGCCAAAAGGGACTCCTGGATTAGTTTTAGTGAGGCCATAGAGGGAGTTAGTGCAGCGGCAAGATTTCGCAAGGTGATCTCAAAGGACCCGAAAACCATTGGGAGCATTAAGCGGAATGAGGGCACCTGGACTAACTCAGCTCTTGAGACTCTAAACCTGTTGGCAAGTACACACTTTCCTGGCTGTCAAGATGCTAGCACGTGTCGACCTAGCGAAGATGCGAGCGGAAGCTACACCACAGCAGAGTGTGACCTTGTCGACGGTGTAATAAGTAATCCTAGAATCTCATGGGCGATCAGTACTTTTCAACCCTATAAATCCCCTGGGCCGATGGTATCATCCCTGCGATGCTTCATAATGCGCCTCGAGTGTTGATATCAATGCTAAGGAAGATTTTTAGGGCTTGCATTCTGCTGTCGTACATACCGGCGCTATAGAAGGAGGTGACTGTGACCTACATTCCCAAGGCTGGGAAACCTGGTCACACCTTGTCAAAAAAATTTAGGCCGATAAGTCTTTCCTCTTTTCTACTTAAAACTTTAGAAAGGCTACTAGATTTGGAAATTAGATTATATATAAATAATGACCTTGTAAGCAATTCGCAACATGCTTACGTAAAAGGGAAATCGACTGACACAGCGTTACACGAGGTCGTGGGTTATATAGAGAAGAACATGAATGACCCGAGCTTCACTTTAGCTGCCTTCTTAGACATAGAAGGTGCGTTTAACAATGTGAAACTCAAATCCATTCACTCGGCTCTAGAATCACTAGGTGTCCCCTCAATTCTAGTCAATTGGATAGATAGAATGCTCGAAAGTAGAATTATCAATTCAAATATAGGAGAGAGTTCTATTAAGAAGTCGGTCACCAGGGGCACACCACAGGGAGGAGTTTTATCACCCTTGTTGTGGCTTCTGGTACTGAACGGGATACTTTTAGAATTTGACAGGTTGAAAACCAAAGTAGTTGCCTACGCTGATGACGTAGTCATCCTAATCAGCGGGAAATTTCTATCAACGCTGTCCGAACTTATGCAGGGTGCTCTAGGAAAGCTCTCACGCTGCGCCCACCAAAATGGACTTGGTGTGAATTCAGCGAAGACAGAGCTGGTACTATTCACCAGGAAGAGGAATACTGCTGAGTTTGTTCCACCAACTCTGGATGGTGTGCAATTAAGCCTCTCCACTAAAGCTAAGTACCTTGGTGTGGTACTACACCATAGGCTCCTATGGAAAAGGAACACCGAGGAGAGAGCTAAAAGAGGGTTAATCGCACTATATTCCTGTAAGAACACCATAGGTAAGAGCTGGGGTTTAAAACCACATATTATACACTGGTTGTATAAGACTGTGGTTTGTCCCATCCTAACCTATGGTTGTCTTGTGTGGTGGCACTCACTCAGTATAAAATCAAATCTTTCTAAGCTAACCAGGGTGCAACGTGCCGCGTCAATTCTCACTACTGGAGCTATAAAAAGCACACCTCAAATGGCGCTGAATGCTGTTTTAGATGTTCAACCTCTGGACATTTTGGTTCAGCTCCAGGCCTCCAGGTGTGCTTTGAGGCTTAGGGAACTTGACATGTGGCGATGCTCAATGGCTGGTCATCCAACTGTTCTGCGGCGGATTAGTAGTCAGGCAGTGATTGCAGATAGAGGGGGGGGGGGAGACTGACTATATGTCACCGTCTCTGGACTTCAACACACCTGACGTCTTAATACCCGATAGGGGAGAATGGGTTCAGTGCAGACCAATACCTGATAGCCTATCCATCTTCACTGACGGGTCTAAGATGGAAGACGGCACGGGTGCTGGTGTGTACTCCGAAGAACTGAACTTCAGGTACTCCTACAAACTTAACGACAACTGTAGTGTTTTCCAGGCAGAAGTCTTTGCAGTATTGAAGGCCTTAGAGGCACTAGTGGGAAGGACAGACTTAGCAGACAGGGCGGTTACTATATATGCAGATAGCCAGGCTGCGCTAAAAGCTCTAGGATCTTTCACTATTAAATCTAGGATCGTTCGAGACTGTAGGTCTGTTTTGAAGACCTGCAGACTGCCAGTAAGACTTTGTTGGGTACCTGGTCACTGTGGTGTAGAGGGAAATGAGATTGTGGATGAATTGGCAAGGCGGGGTTCGCAATCAACCGACCAGCAAATGGAAGTTGGAGTACGACCCCCGCTTTGTCATTTCATTGACAAACTCACAAGGTTCAACGTTGAGAAAACCAAAAGAATTTGGCAAGATGCTCCTGGTTGTCGGGTAGCAAAGTCAATCTGGCCGGAGATCTCGGCACGTAGAACTGATTCCCTCCTCTCGCTATGCAAGTCGGAGATCAGGGTTGTTGTAGGGGTCATTACTGGCCACTGCAACATCAGATCCATGACATGCAGATGGGAGACCAATAGCAGTGATTATTGCAGGCTGTGTGAAGATGCAGAGGAGACGAGACGATTGAACACCTACTGTGCCAGTGCCCCAGATTGGCGGCCAAGAGATATAGGCTCTTTGGCACACACATGATTGAATCGCTCTCTCACCTCTCTTCTTCCGACCCATCAGTCCTGCTTGCATACTGCAGAAATCTTAAATGGCTATGGGGCAGATCAATTTGACTGCATTTTAGTCTATTTAATAACTAATATACCTCTCTTGCTTTCTTTTCTTTTATTCCCCTCATCCTCCTCCTATACCTTCTTGACCCGTCTCTTCCCCTCCTACCATTTCCTCTCCTATCCAGCAGCAACAAAACCGGTACTCATCTGTATACAACCACACGCCATCACATCACCAACAATCACCACCATCGCCAAACAATAACCTAATCCATAATCATCTAAGCTCATCACCATACCCACACCCACACAATCACCACCACATACATATCATCTATAACACTGCTCAACAAAATTGAAAAAGTTGAATGTTTCAGACGAAGTTGAAGTTGTTTCTAGATGAAATCGGCGAGTTATTTTCAAATCCCGTCCCGGTTTTTCTCCATCAGCTCTTGTTTTTGAGATATAGCTCAAAATCGGTTTTTACGAGTTTAACCCAGACTTTCGTTATTTTCGGATACAAACAAATATTTTTTTGTGGGTTTTTCGACATTAATATATTAAGGAGATGTTGTACGCTCGAAACAAATCGTTTTTGAAATAGTTATGGTGAGTATATATCAAAAAAATATAGAAAATATACGACGGACCTTGTAAAAATTGCATATTTTGAGTACTTTAAGCGGTAACTACGTCATCGGGGGAAGTCATAGGATCTTCATATAGCAATGCGGATATGCTTAGGGTGCCTACTATATAGTCCAGTATTCAAATATATAATATAAAGTTCATAGCGCCCATGATTCGGCCATAACCTAAAAATCATCATGAAGACTGCCATTGAAAAGTAAATGGCATATTTGGTAATGATATCACTGGTAAATTATTTCCCTTTAGCAGTCTTCATGGCGATTTTTAGGTTATGGCCGAATCATGGGGACTATGAACTTTATATTATACATTTGAATACTGGATTATATAGTAGACACCCTAAGCATATCCGGAGTACCATACGAAGATCCTATGACTTCAACCGATGACGTAATTACAGCTTAAAGTACTCAAAATATGCAATTTTTACAAGGTCCGTCGTATATTTTCTATATTTTTTTTGATATATACTCACCATAACTATTTCAAAAACGATTTTATCGAGCGTACAACATCTCCTTAATATATTAATGTCGAAAAACCCACAAAAAATATTTGTTTGTATCCGAAAATAACGAAAGTCTGGGTTAAACTCGTAAAAACCGATTTTGAGCTATATCTCAAAAACAAGAGCTGATGGAGAAAAACCGGGACCGGATTTGAAAATAACTCGCCGATTTCATCTAGAAACAACTGCAACTTCGGTTGAAACAAAAGTCCTGTTGACCAGTGTAATCAACACACACCCACAATCATCACCACACCCACATCATCAACAATCATCACCACACCCACACCCAGCAAAACATACAGAACCACCAAACATGAAATAACACCAACAACAATACCCGGATTTACAAACCAGGATGATCACAATGGACCACAAGGTCTCCGAGTGGAGTGGCTGCTATATACAGCAGCTGCGCATCCTATAACCTAACCTAACCTAGCCAGGCTTGCCCTATATTATACTAGTCTTTAGCGGCGTTGCCCTGATAGAGGTAAAAATCGGGGCATAGAAAAAATTTTTTCCACTTTTCTTTGAAAAGCCTGACTAATACAGGACTTTCCATATATCATAAGATTGTTTGTACGTACTCTGTACATAACCCTTAATGATTTTTCATAGTCATTTGTTGGAAAATAACTTCAAAAACTAGAAATTGTCTACCAGGGACGTTAATTACTATTATGCAAAAATTACGTCAGGAACATTATTCATTTTTTCGGAATCAATGACAAAACTACTGAAAACGATAGGGAAACAATTATTCCACCATTCTTATTACTAAAATGACACAAAACGCCAACAATATGGTAATTATTAATCGATTATTGTGGTGCATAATTTTCAAAGCTCAATTTAAAAATGCCAATTTTTTGTTTTCCGGTAAAATTTTAGTATAACGGTACTGTAAACGGAATATTTTTGTATACCATTTAAGAGACAACTTTCAGCCTACCAAACTGTTGTTTGAATTGTTGAAAAATCTCAACTCGTTTCCAAGTTATCAACGTTTACTTTTTTATTTTAGGTTGCATCATTTTCAGTGACAGTCACTGTATGTAAATGAGATGTATATTAGAACGACAAAAAACAAAATTAATTAAATTAAATAAAAACTCTAACAAATAAATGACCTTTGTCATAACAAATAAATGACCTTCGTCATAATAACAACAATTAAATAAAAATTCATAGCATGAGCCCGGCTGCCCCGGCTGAGGTTTGAACCTGGGACCTCTCCAACAAACATGCAATGTTGCGACGTCTTAGCGTTCTAAGCCATTGCCAATCTATCAAACTCCGAACTGAAGGCATGACAATTCATGAAGGAAAAACATCTTCGATTTGTATATGTGTGTGTATTGAAGAAGGATTCTAGGAAGACCAGAGACACTAGGTTGACTTGATAGTAAAAAGGCTTCAAAAATACTTCACTACTGCAAATTTGCAATAAGTTTAATATATTTACAAGTTTTTAAACTCAGCCTTTGTCTAGCACCACATCTAATATGCCTGACGAGCTGAATTAAACCATCAGCGAAACGATCGTAGCATATTGGTTGGATGTGTGTGGACTTCGCTAGATATCACATTTTCAATACAAACTCCTTAGGTCATGATAGCTCAATTAATTCAATTAAATAAAACTCTAACAAATAAATGACCTTCGTCTTAATAAGACAACATTTAAATACATTTTTTTGATTGGAACTCCTTCCTATCCACTAAATTTTTTCTATTTGACTTAAAAACCTTACATATGAAATTTTATTAAGATTGGTTAACGTTAACCGGTGCCACCCGAGCGATCTTTTTTCCATAATAATTTTTATGGAGCCAAAGGTCCATTTTTACGAAAATTCTCTAAAGGCCGCAATTATGGTCCAATCGATGGAATAAACTTAACCAGATCATTGTTGTAGCTAAAAAATGATTTCTACAAAAATTTATGACGATCGGTTAACGATAATCCGTGCCCCTGACCGATCTATATTTCCACAGTACTTTGTGTGCGGGCAAAGACGAATTTTCAGAATTTAATGAACAGATTTTGATATTGCTTCCATATATGCATATATGGCCAGTTATAGGTAATTTGGTCCCTATAATATACTTAGTATAAAAATCCGAGCCGATTTCCATAAATACCTACCTTAAGACAAATTTACATCCCTATAGGAATCAATTAAATGTGGCTCATCTGAACTGCAGGAGTATAAGGCCCACTACTAAATTTAACGATATTAAATATATACTGCGCGACAAGATTTTAGACGTTTTTGCCGTTTCCGAAACATGGCTTTCATCAGAGGTTTTAGACTCTGCAGTTTCTATTCCTGGGTACCGTCTTTGTCGTTGCGATCGTCAGATGCCTGATAGGGGTAGGAGTTTACGTCTCTGAAGATCTCCGTTTTAAGTGCGTTTTTCGAGTATCTGTGATGCATTGTGAATCATTATTCCTTGAATTAAATTTGCCTCCCGGTGCCATAAATATATTTGAAAATCTCCATTGCGAAATGTTATCTGAGTACAATAATATTGTAATTCTTGGCGACTTTAATTGCAATCTATTTCATCCTTCCAAAGCTAACCGCTTTCGATCGCTTTGTACACGATTAAATTTCAGTGTCATATATATAATTGTTCCACAAACATCCCATAAGGGACAAGGGAGACTTCTCTCATATCAATGAGTGCACCCCGATTCATATTAGCTCAATGATATGGGGGCTACAGTTTATCGCCGAGTCCGAAAGGCTTGTCTAAGACACCACTTTTGTAGAGAAGTTTTACATGGCTGAAATACTCAGGAAATGTCGCCAACATAACTGAGGGGTATCTTGCCACCGTTGAAAATTTTGATGTTGGCTGGTCGGGGAATCGAACCCACGACCTTATGTGTGCATGGCGGGTGTGCATACCATTACACCACGTTGGCACCCAAAAATTTGAGTGTCACACACAACTCAAAACCTACGCATTTCGATTTAGGTAGCCGCTCGACATCCTTGATCGATTTTATGCTAGCTGGTGATTGTTAGCTTTTCCGATCAGTTTCAGTGTACATCTATATCGGATCATGCTTTGTTTTTTGGATCCCTCTCTATTAAATATAATGCTATTCCAGAATCTATTGAATACCGTGACTTTAACAATATTGATTGGAACGGGTTATTATCGTTTATGAGTACGTTCGATTATGACTTGGTTTTCGGAATTTTTGATGTGGATTCAAAGTGCTCATACATACATTCACTTTTAAATCACATTTATTCTTATGTTCCTACAGTGATAATATATTCCATAACTTTAGAGAAAGCAGGTAGAATGGATACGGGTCTTAAATCATCAGGTTCGTGAACGGAACGAGATTTCGGAGTGGGGACCACACGAGCCACTTTCCACGAAGAGGGGAATATAGAGGTAGTTAATATTCTGTTAAATCCATGATGATATCAGATATATACGGAAAACCTAGTTTAATAAAAACAATCGGGATGCCATCGACACCTACCGATTTGGACTTCACTTTACATATAGCTGCAAAGATCTCAGATTCGTTCACACCACGAAACATGAAAGTCGAATCTGATTCAGAAAAGTCATCGATATTGAGGGAAGAAGAAGCATCGAGGCATTAGCAAAAAAGTCATTATGATATTGACATCTATGTTTATATCATGGTAATCGTTTCCTACACACCGATATCCTTTTAGCAGTTTCCATAATCTGATAGAATCCATACCACTGAAAATTTCAGAATAGTGATTCCATCTTTCCCGACGAATGACAGCCCTAGCTTTATTCCTATATCTACAAATTCAGAATTTTAGTTCTATATTTTAGCAAATACCAAGAGGTTCAAAATTTAGTTTCACTTAACACTCATCGAACACATATGTAATTACGAATTTCCAAAACTACTTCCATATCTCAATTCTACTCTCTAATCTAAATTCCAAATTTCAGGATTCTAGCTCTATCCGTCCACCCAAATCCAAATTGTACCAAATTTAGTACCATTTAGTACGTTTTTCTACCCATAAGTACGAGTTTTTAAAACTACCTCAATCCTATACTCCAACAGCCATCATAATTTCAAATTTCAGGATTCCAGCTCTATCCGTTCACCCAAATCCAAATTTAGTACCATTTAGTACTTTTTGTACCCATAAGTATGTATTTTGAAAACTACTTTCATTCTGCACTCTAAAAGTAACCTTTATTCCAAATTTCAGGATTCCAGCTCTATCCGTCCACCCAAATCCAAATTGTACCAAATTTAGTACCATTTAGTACGTTTATCTACCCATAAGTACGAATTTTCAAAACTACCTCAATCCTATACTCCAACAGCAATCCAAATTTCAGGATACCAGCTCTATCCGTTCACCTTAATTCAAATTGTACCAAATTTAGTACCATATAGTACTTTTCGTATCCATATGTACGAATTTTCAAAACTACTTCCACTTTTCACTCCAATAGTAACCTTAATTCAAAATTTCCGGATTCTAAATCTATACCTTCGCCCAAATCCTAATTGTACCAAATTTAGTACCATTTAGTACTTTTCGTACTTTCCAAAACCACCTTCCTGTGTCAAATGTACTTGATAACCTTGATTTTCACTCCAAATTTCAACTTTAAGCTTTATCCGTTCATTAAATACAATTTGTACCATATTTAATACCTTTTAGTACTTTTCCTACCGTTCTAGTACGAATTTTCAAAAACCTAGATTTATCTGACCCCTTCGGAACAAGAGTGACCCTCACCCAAAATTTCAAGTTTCTAGCTCCAGCCCTTTAGCCTGGACGTTGATTATTAATCAGTCAGTCAGTGAATCAGTGAATCAGTTCCAGAACAGCAAGAATATACTAATTTTTACTATTGCTTAAGCCAGAAAATGAAATTCCCCACAATAAAACAAACATAACATTAATTTCTTAATATGCAAGCCCTACTCTTACAAATCTCCAAATACACTCTTTGTATGTTCTCTGTGAACCCATATCTTAAAGACTGTTTCCGTCAAATAAAATAAAAACTTCCTTCTTCTTACTTGCCAACAGCGATATTAGTCGAGTAAAATCGGATGAAAATAAACCCATATTTATCCATCACCATCCTAATTACTTTGGTTTTATTCCTGCTTCCAATTCTTTTTACTTCCAATACTTTGCGGAATGTCGAAGCTGAAAGTACTCTTTTTTGTGGTTTTGAGTTTTTTTGGTTAGTCATTGGCTCTTCAGACGATTGCTTACTTCCCTCACTCAGAACATCCCTGAGAGATAAAAAACTATTGCCTCATCGAAATAATGGTTTTAGACCCCAACCTGTCTGTCTGTCCGTCTATCTGGCTGGAGCGCACGATAACTCTCGAATGGATTTGGTCCAAAATTTGGCTTTCGTAATATTTTGTCCAAACTTAGTTTAAGTTCGAAGATGGGCCATATAGGGCCACTCCCTATGGTACCTCTCCCACAAAAGTTCGGAAAAAATGTATACACAATAATTCTTGAAGGGAGTAACCGATTTGGTCCATACTTTGCACGTTGTTAAATTTCTATCAGACATAGATGAGATTTCAACACGGACTCTATCGGTCCACTCGTTCGGGTATCTCCCACACAAAATTTCAGTAAAGTTCAGTTTAGTACCTGCTCTTGAATCGCTTTGTTTTTTTAACAACTTGTATTCGATGCCCCCATTACGACAGTACAGTTTTATCAGGGGGAAGTCCATACTTCCTGAGAAATTAGTCCGAAAGCTGTAAAAATATCCTATGGCACAATGTGTAGTGGTTGGAGCGCACGATAACTCTCGAACGGATTGGCCATCGTAATATTTTTTTCCGAACTTAGTTTAAGTCCGAAGGTGAGCCAAGTCGGTCCATTCCTTTAGGTACCTCTCCCGCAAAAGTTCGAAAATATTCGGAAAATTTGTGCCAACGATAACTCCTGAAGGCAGTATCGGATTTGTTCCATGGTATGAGTATGGAGTATATATGTCAACTCCTTCAGGTACCTCCCACACAAAATTTCGAAAAATGCAGTTTATTTATTTATTTCGAATCGCTTTTATCTTTGTTGTAACAACTTGTATTCGCTGCCCCCATTATGACGGTGTAAATTTTTCAAGGCAAGTCCATATTTCTTTAGAAATGCCAGCCGATTCGGTCCAAAATTTGGCTTTTCTAATATTAATAAAAAATTTCACTAAAATAGTATATCTGCTGAACGGAGCAACCGTCCAAACCTTGGATCTCCTAATATATTGTCCAAATGTAGTTTTACTTCAGAAATCGGTCTTCTCCTCAGGTTACCTCCCTTACAAAAGTTCAACATTTTTGTTTAAGTGCAGTTTAGAATCTGTTCGAAGAACCTTTGGAAAATTATACCGATGCTATCCTTTGTGGTCCTGTTTAAGCGATATTATGTTTTTCGTGGGAAGTCCTTCCTGACATCGTCACATCACAAAATCTATCGAAAGGAATGACTCCTAATCACCCCATTCCTTCCAGTACACTCTCCGCAAAACTTTTGAGCTTCAAACCACAAATATAATTTTTGTCGTCAAGTTCATATTTCCAAAATCGGCCACAAAATCTGCGTATCCGGTATTAGATTCGATATTGTCAATAGATGAAAGTTTCAACTCACACAGGCTGAGGGTATATCTCTGTCGGCAAAGCCGACTGATACTTTTTTACTTGTTTCTATTATTGTTTTTTGAATATTATTTATACTGTATTATTCTGTACTGTATGTATTGTTTATATTGTTTTTATGCTTTTTTTCGATATTATAAAGGAAGAAATGTTATCGTAGTAAAAATTAATAGCTTCTTGATAAATATCGAATTTTTATTCCATACTTTATTTTTAGAAGTTATACCAAAACATGGACCTACCCAGCAAAAAAATCCTCCCAAAATAATGGGTTTTGTAAGGTGTTTTTGGCAGCCGTAACTACTTACAAATCCCCCTACTAACACGTGACTAACGGATCCGAATTTTTGCTGGGTATATTGACAAATTTCCGTGGAGAGGAATTGTAAACGCTAAGAATCTCAAATGGCAAATTACGACAATTTTGGTTAAAAATTGTAGCTAAAATCCTCAAAATTACGAACATTGGGAGGTACCGTTATACCAATGTTGACAATTTTTGGTAGAGACAATTTATGAGCACTAGAAACCTCAAATGTCAAATAACAGGTAGTTCGGCCAAAAAGTAGTTAAAATTATCAAAATACCTATAATTGGGAGGTGCGGCTACATGGGGGCTATACCAAGACATGTACCTATGTATGTTGAACATTTTTGGTGGATAAGTTCTGTGACCACTGGGAACCTCAAATGTCAAACAACAGGTAGTTCGGTGAAAAATGTAAAACCATCAAAATACCAAAAAGGTTTAACGGGGCTACAACAAAACATGGACCTATGTTGAAAATTGTTGGTAGAGTAGTTTTGTGACCGCAAATCGGCAGGTACCGCTATACGGGGGCTATACAAAAGCATTGACTTATGTTAAAACATTTTTGGTGGAGATGATGGAACCTCAAATGTTATGTTACAGGGAGTTCGGTCAAAAAATGTAGCAGAAATCCTCAAAACACCGAAAATCAAGAAGTACCGCTATATGGTGGCTATACAGAAACGTAGACCTATGTTGACAATTTTTGGAAGAGTACGTTTTGACAATTATAATTGTTCCACAAACATCCAAGTGGGGACAGTGGAGACTTCTCTCATATCAATGAGTGCACCCCGATTCATATTAGCTCAATGATATGGGACCTACTGTTTATCGCCGAGTCCGAACGGCGTGCCTTACGACACCACTTTATAGAGAAGTTTTACATGGCTGAAATACTCAGGAAATGTCGCCAACATTACTGAGGGGTATTTTGCCACCGTTGAAATTTTTGATGTTGCCTGGCCGGGGAATCGAACCCACGACCTTCTGCGTGCAAGGCGGGTGTGCATACCATTGCACCACGGTGGCACGTTTTGACAATTGGGAACCTAAAATGTCAAACAACAGGTAGTTCGGTTAAAACCCAAAAAATATTGAAAATCGGAAGGTACCGTTATGTAGGAGCTGTACAGAAACGTTGACCTATGTTGACAATTTTTGTTAGAGATGTTTTGTGACATCTATGAACTTTAAACATCACAAAGTTTTGCTAAAACCCTCAAAATACTTTAGGTATTTTCGGGACGCGCCGTTATATGGGGATGATAAAAGTTTTAGGTGGACATTTTTTTGTGAGCTGAAAGCTCAAATGCTAAATTACGGATAGTTCGGTCAAAAAAACACCGTATGGGGGCTACACCGAAACATGGACCTATGTTAAAAATTTTTTAACAAATTTTAAATTACAGATAGTTCAATAAAAAATATAGCTAAAACCCACAAAATACCGAAAATCGGGTGGTAAAGTTATAGGGGGGCTATACCGAAACATGGACATATGTTAAAGATTTGTCGGTGGTGATATTTTGACCACAAGGAACCTCAAATGTTAAATTACAGATAGTTTAATCAAAATATGTAGCTAAACCCAAAAATACCGAAGTCGGGAGGTACGTTATATGGGGGCTATACCAGAACATGGACAAACATTTCCATACATGGACATACATGCAAACATATTATATGCTATTACAAAAAATATATATAATAAATATTAACTTAAAACTCAGATAAATTGCATACGTTACACCTTAATATGTATACAAAGACTGTCACAAATGGCAACGATTTCGCTGGCAGGTCATGTTGTATCTTTTGAACATCCAAAAGTTTTATATACATATGTACCTGTAGTTAAATAAAACACATAACTTACCCGCAATTATGGCTCCTGTCGATAACCATATTAGAGCTGTAACAGCTGCTGATTGAGGAAATTTATTACAAATTACTTTTTTGTCATTCCATGATTCTCCCAATTTGTACACATACACTATGTTATCACTTTGACCCACAGCCAGTTTCGTTGAATCGGGACTAAAGGCTATACCACGTATCACATACGACTGTTTGCCATTAGCTGGATTTGATGGTTTCGTAGAAAATTTGTCACGGCGTTCACCAGCATCGTCATACAACAGTATGTGGCGATCGGCTGTAGCCACAGCTAATTTTTTGTGATTTGGTGACCAGGCCAGTCCAGCAATACGATTTATGTGGTCCTTTTGACAAAAACAAAATGATCAATAATAGTATATAAAACTATGTAGCCGAGTTTTTATTTTAACCACACCACAAACAGTTAACTTACCTGACCATCTAAAATGGTTTTTAGATATTTTAATTGCATAGTGTTTTTATTTATGCTTCTTTTCACGTTTTTGCTGGTTTTGCTATATAAAATAATTTTTGTTTGCCTTGTTCCGAAAAAAATCGATTGCCTGACATTTGCGTGGGAGTCATGGCAACCACAAGCACCCTGTATTGTGACACCTGGCTTACTAACGGTACAAGGGTTGATGTTCTTGTTGTTGGATTTTTTGTTTACAAGCGTTGTACTCATTTGGCGCCAAGAGTTTTAGTTTTGTATTGTTTTCAAAATTCAACAAGTGGAATTTATTTAGTATTGCATACATCCTTGAAAATTAGTACTACTGCTTTTTAACTTTGACGGTCTCCTTTAACATTAACAAGTAAAACATTACTACTGTTTTATACGGTATATGGTATATGTAAAGAGGTAGATCTAAATGAAAAACAATTATAGAACCTTAGTTTTTCCTGAATTCATATAACTTTAAAAACACAAAAGCTGCAAGTGGGTTTGTTTATAATACTTTTTATGGACACTTTATAAAAAAGCCGAAAAATTAATGAAATGTCAAGGTTTGAATTGTGGATATGGTTAAATGTTTGTTTCAATGCATAAGTGAAGAATTTCTACCATGCAAATATTTATTCTAAAAATAAAAACAATTTTAAAAATCATGGAATTCGATTTTTTTTAAAACTAGCAGACCCCGGTCCGCGTTGCTGGCCCGTCGTAATAAGTTTTAATAACAACTTTTTAAGAACTTTATGCTTGACAATTCAAAAATAGTCGAATTCTCCCGCTTATAGAGACTTATATGTTTTAGTTATTCATGGCTGATGGACCCTTGAACCTCACTATAAACCATGAGCTGTACCCGACGACCAACACCGATATAGTAAAACGTATCGAGCTTCAACTATTGCGTTGGCTGGACCATGCCAAGAAGATGAATAAAGCCACCGGCATATGCATACGAGGCATTTTACGACAAAACTTCAATGGAAAGACCAAGTTGAATATGATGTCACAAAACATGGAATCCAAAATTGGAGAAGCATAGTAGAAGATCGGTGCGTTTGGAAATATATGCTTAGTTAGCAACAATATGTTCTGTTTAGAATAAAAGTCATATAAATAAGTATAAATGAGACCACCAAAACATGGTAACTACACGCAGAGAAAAAATATTGTTGGAACAATCATATTCTAAGAGCAAAATAGTGTATTTTAAAATTCTTAAAATATGTATTGTTGGCGCAACAATATATTTTGTGTCATCATGTTTCCAAATAAAAAATATATGGTTGAAACAACAATATATATTTTCAGATTTTTAAAATACACTATTTTGCTCTTAGAATATGATTGTTCCAACAATATCTCTTCTCTGTGTGTATCAGAGAATAAATTGTTTAAAAATAATAGAATTCCAATTTATACTAGATTTCCCAAGTGATGAGCCTGGTGCAGAGATTGGCACATAATTTATCGATTTTGGCAGATCAAAAAACACACATAAAGTTAATAATCTTGAAAATTACATAAAAATAAAGAAAAATGACATCTGTAGTTAGATTATCTAACACATTTTTTTAAATACCGACAAAAATTAGTAAAATTAAAACGCAAAATTATGAATGAAAATTTTAAATAAAAGTTGACAACACTCTTGCTATCGGTAGAACTTTATGACTACTTTTTATTCGTCGCTAACTTACCGAAAAATATCGGTAATTGCCGAAATTATAAGCTTTTTAATTATAGCGACGATTGTCGGTAACTCAAAAATGTGTTAGAGAAACCCACTACTGGTGATAGAAATCATCTGTGTATTGTATTCAACAAATTACATAATTGGTCCGCATTTCTGATTGTTGGAAATCCAGATCCAATGCATTGGGGCAAAATGTCATGACAAAGAACTGGTGCACAATGCCGCGATGACAATGAACTGGTGCAAGATGCCATGACAATGAACTGGTGCACAATGCCGCGATGACAATGAACTGGTGCAAAATGCAATGACAAGGAATTCGTGAAAGCGTGTGTCACTCCCTTGTAAATTTCATCGGTAATTCATCCGAATTATCATCGATGCCATGTCACTTGCACCTATGATTCAACTCATGATTTGTCATCGAACATTTTGCTGGGCTATTATCCATTATAAACTCCATTATCAGAGAGTAAAAGGAGTCACAGACACCATGATAGTTCTAGAGTCACGCCAAAATCATGTATGTTAGAACCTATATGTCGTACATATTTTCACTTTACTATAACCCTAGACCTCCCCCGCATTTAACACGGGTGCCACCGTGGCGCAATGGTATGCAACCCGCCTTGCACACATAAGGTCGAGGGTTCGATTACCCGGCCAGGCAACATCAAAACACTTTTCAACGGTGGCAAAATACCCCTCAGTAATGTTGGCGACATTTCCTGAGTATTTCAGCCATGTAAAACTTCTCTACAAAAGTGGTGTCTTAGACACGCCGTTCGGACTCGGCGATAAACTGTAGGTCCCATATTATTGAGCTAATATGAGAGAAGTCTCCATTGTCCCTTATGGGATGTTTGTGGAACAATTATATAATTATATTATCAAGAGCCCATGGCTTACACCGGAGGAGTAATTTTAGTTAACTGTACTAAAAATACGTAATTTTTGCAAAGTCCAATTCAAGTTTCCAAATGCACATATGGCCAAAATAATAAGTACAAACATTAGTATGCATATTTTTCGTTCAATTCAGGAAATGTACTCACTGTAAAACAAAGTTCAGTTTAAGTTTAAGTTTTGCAACATAAATGACACTTAAAAAATAAATTTTGTGTGGATCTTCAAGATAAACAAACTTCTAAATGTAATATTAGGGGTGTCTTTTTGCTTACTAAATGTTGCTGAAACATTTTTTTCGGCAACTTTTCCTTTATACAACTGTCAAAATCTGCAACATTAGTAATAATCTATATATAAAAATGAGAACGGCTAGGCCGATTTCTGTAAAATTTTTTGTCAGTTATTCGTATTTTCGAGGAGAAGGTCTTTACGGAAGAAAATTTTGGAAAATCTCTCTGGAAAAGTCGGAAAATTGGAAAAATCGAAAATTGAGTTTTTGTATGAAATTTTATTCCTTAATAGCGAAACGAAGTTCGCCGGGTCCGCTAGTTATTACTAATTATCACGTAAAAAGACACAGCTATTAAGAAAAAAGTCATAAAAATTGGTGGACAAAATAATAAGTACATTTTGGAAATCATTAATAAATAGCAGTATATTCAATTGTTTTAGAATTTATTGTAATTTAGGATGTTTATATTACACTGTGCAACACGAAAATTATTAACCATATTCTGACACCGCAGCGTGATAGAAGACCAAAGAAGAGAGGACACGTGTCTCGCCGTTTTTCCGTATCTCATCAACTTTCGCAAAATTATGACTAAAAACATAAAGAAAAGTTGGCAGCACTGTTTGTGACGGTAGAGGCTAGCGCATGGCAGAACTACCAGGTAGTGGCATCACACCAGCTGATCGAATATGAAAAGTCAAAACCCTTTATAAAAAAATTATTTTTGTTGTAATTTCCCCAACAACATAAAGAAAGTTTTGACATAACATATTCCAAATTTTACGATGCCACTACCTGGGTAATTGTGCCATGGGCTAGCGACTACTTTTTATTCATCGTTAACTTACCGAAAAATTTCGGTAATTTTCGAAATTATAAGCATTTTAATTTTACCGACAGTTATCGATAACAGCAAAAATGAGTTACAGAATGCCACTACAGATCTCAATAAACATCTTTCTAGAATATACGAACTCCGTATTAACGGATCGTAATGGTTAAAATAGCAAAACAATTTCGATTTATATCCTCTTTTCTCGGCTTCTGTTCCATAGATTCAAAATTCAAGAAAACAATCAACCACAATATTGTAGCAAAGGCATCAATAAACAACTTTCTAGAACAATCGAAATGTCTATGAACGGTTCTTAATAGTAAAAATAGCAAAAATCTTTTGAAATATCCAATTTTTATACTTTTTTCTCCGACTCTGGTCCAAAGATACGCAACCGCCCAAAAAATTCAGGATACAGTCAACTACAAAAATGTACCTAAGATTTCAACAAACAAGTTTCTAGAACAAATAAAGATTCTAGGAACGATTCTTCAAGCTCAAAATTAGATTATTTTCTTTCCTGTTCAGGTCCGTAAATAACAAACTTTTCAAATTTCCTTGAGTTTTTAACAGTTTGTTATTTCCAAACCTGAGCAGGGGGAATGTTAAAAATAATTTAATTGTTCTTGAATTTCAGCCGTAAGAATCATTCCTAGAATCTTCATATGTTCTAAAACGTTGTTTATTGAAATCTTAGGTACATTTTTGTGGTTGACTGTGTCCTTAATTTTTGGGCGGTTGCGTATCTTTGGACCAGAGTCGGAGAAAAAAGTATAAAAATTGGATATTTCAAAAGTTTTTGCTATTTTTACCATTAAGAACCGTTCATAGACATTTCGATTGTTCCAGAAAGTTGTTTATTGATGCCTTTGCTACAATATTGTGGTTGATTGTTTTCTTGAATTTTGAACGGTTTAGTATCTATGGAGCAGAAGCCGAGAAAAGAGGAAAAAAATCGAAATTGCTATTTTGCTATTTTGACCATTAAGATCCATTTCTACAGAGTTCGTATATTCTAGAATGATGTTTATTGAGATCTGAGGTACATTTTTGTAGTTGGTTGTTTGCTTCAAATTTGATCGGTTTGATAGCTGTATAACAAAACTTGAGAACAAATGTTAAAAGAAATTTGACTATGGCGATTTTGACCTTGCAGATGAAGTTTGATGGATTATATGTGTTAACACTTTTTGTTTTTTAAGACAAGAGCTACAAATTTGCCTCTGAGATAAATTCAAATTTCCTAACGGTTTGGAAGATATAGCCCTGACTAAATGACCCTTTTTACATCAAAGCCTCAAACCTTTGGAGGCCTATAACCGCGAAAGTTGATGAGATAGGGAAAAACGGCGAGACACGCGTATTCTCGTTTTTTGTGTTCTATCACACTGTGGAGTCAGAATATGGTTAATAAAACATGACTCAAAAAATTACACACAGTGTTATTAATATTTGGTGTTTCCACCTTTATTTTCAACTACTTTTTGTATTCTTTTGGGCATATTGCTTCGAAGTTTGCTGTAATTTTCAAAAGTTATTTAATACCACATTTTTTGTATACAATTCCAAATTCGATGTTTATTTTGGAACGATTGTGTACCAATGCACTGTTTAAGGTGTCCGCAGATGTTTACTGTTGCATTCATGTCCGATTACTGCTTAGGTGAGTCAAGTAACTTTATTATATTGTCCTGGAACCAATTCTTCACATATGGGAATGCATGTTTTAGACCGTTGTTCTGCTGAAAAATCCATATAAAAAGCCTATTTTCCTCTATTTATAGCAACATTGTGTTGACCAATATGTTTTTATATTGGGGATGAATCCCAGCAACTGTAATGTGTTATTGTATAAATACCATATCAGAAAAATTAATCAGACTCACACCATTAGGCTGCTACCTCCATGTTTAATTGGATTTTTGTAACTATTATATGAAATTCCTCTCCCTTGAGATTGAAATTTGTCCTGCCGTAATTGTTACCGAATAAATTTATTTTATTTATTTTTATTTCATTGTTCTAGAAGAAATTTCGCTAAGTTTGTTCCATATACGTTTTTCCGGACCAACCCATATTGTTAGCGAAGGAGGACCCTGTCCACAATTTTTTTTCCCGAAACAGTTGAACGCCTTTTGTTAATTATTCTGGTAATTTGGTAGCCTCTAGTATTCTCCGAGCTATTCGGGTGAATATAACATTACCTATGTCAACAGTAATTTCCCAAGATGAGTTTAATAGGTGTCTTTAGCGACAGTAACAATGAGATCATCGATTGTTGTTTGTTGTCTTTTTAGGCCTACACCGTGTTTTTTTTAGTTCTGTTTTGGTTTCAATGAGTTTTATAACAAACCCACCGACCTTTCCACGGATTTGGCTATTATCGAAAATTTTTCCCTCATTTATTTTTTTATTTATTTATTCATATTTGTATAACATAAAGCCTTAAAGGCCAAATAATTTGTATACATGACAAAGAATACCTGAGTTTATATATTATATAATTCAAAACTTATATCAAACAATAAATTTTCTAACAATTCTTTCAATTTACACGAAATACTCTCGTAATCTTGGCTCCCCAGCCAAAAAAAAATTCTTAGAACAAGATAAATTTTGTCCAATGAGCTATAACTCGATTTATGTAATATAATAATAAAAACAAAATTAGTTTTGAGATAGGGAATGGAAATGCCTCAAAATTTTTAAGCGGAATGCATTATTGCTGTGAGAGAAAATTCGCATTTCTAGCGGTAAAAAATTCCAGCAACGTGCTACTCTGACGATAAATGATTTTGCAAAAATATTCTTCCAAATCATAGGAATGAATATTTGAGGATTTCTAGAAGAACGCGTAAAGACGAAAGTTCTTCTTAATGTTGGAGGTTTTTCACTTTTTATCATTTTGTAAAACGAAAAAAGGCAACGGAATTTTATGAACATATCAAAAGAACAACCAAGGAAGTTTATAACGTAGGAAGAAACATGACTATCACGACTTAAATTGTATATGAAGCGCGTGATAGTATTTACGATACGCTTCAATCTAATAATATTCATGGCAGTAGACCCCGAGTAAACTTCGAGACCATACAATATTTGTGAAAACAAAAGAGAATTTGCCAGTGTTATCTTGATTCGATAGGGTAAATATAAATTGGCACCATAAATTCTACGTAATGAACCCCATACTTTGCCGGTTAAAGTATCTATATGACTCTTAAAAGATAGTTCAGAATCGATTATTATGCCTAAGCATCTATGTTGTTGCACAAATTCTATACTATCATTACCTATGAAGAGATCAAATGAAGGTAAAACACGGTTAGTAATGCCAAAGTTCAACGCTTTAGTTTTCGACGGATTGACTTTTAATGAGTTTACTGTTGCAAATTGAACAAATGTATTTAAATGAGAATTAATGTTAATTTCAAGTAAGTTTGGAAAATGACGATTGCCATTGAAAAGCAAAAATATGTCATCTGCGAATATATAAGTGGAGCAAGTCGTAGAATTTAAGAGACGCGGAAGATCATTCAAATATAGAATGAATAAGAGAGGCCCAAGGACAGACCCTTGTGGTACCCCAGACAATAAATTCTGACAATTAGACCTACAACCATTTAACTCGACAAATTGATTTCTGTCACATAAATAGGAAAAAATCAATTTACAGGCAGATTTTGAGAAGTGAAAATCGTTCCTCAGCTTTAAAATCAGTAACGAATGATCAATAAAGCTTTAGACAAATCCAAGGAAATTAGCACACTCAGCCTACTCTTATTAATGTTTTCACGAATGGAGTCTGTAAGTTTTAAAAGCAAATGTGTAGTATTATATCCTTTCCGAAAGGCATATTGCGACTCATCGATCATGCGCGCACAAGTCTGAAGCATTTGAGCTTTAATTATATATTCTAATATCTTAGATAAAGCCGGTAATATAGATTTAGGCCTGAGATCATCAAAATCACGAACTGAGCGACACTTGGGAATAGGCACCACTCGAGCAGTCTTCCACATAGCAGGGAACGTCGACGTAGTTAAAATGCTATTAACAAGGTCCATTATAAGAGAAGAAATGTATGGAAAAACGAGTTTGATAAAGGTTATTGGTACGCCATCAACACCTACAGATTTAGAATGCACTTTACACATTGCTTCAAAAAGTTCTACTTCATCAACACAATGAAAAGAGAAAGATGAATCCAAATCAGTGAAGTTACCAACATTAATCCGAGAAGCATTATTTCCGAAAGAAGAATTGACAAAGTAATCATTAATGCAGTTGACATCAATGTCAATCACTTCCTGATCATTCCCCGAGCAACCAGAATTTTTCAGGAACTTCCAAAGCCTTGCAGAATCCATTCCACTGAAGGTCCTAATATAATGACGTCTTCTTGTCCTACGAATAACCGACTTAGCTTTATTCCTATATTTGCAGTATAATTTCCATTTTTTTTGAGATTTATCCCTTAAGAATTCCAAGTACGCTAAGTCTCTTATCGATACAGCAAACCTTACCTCATTAGAATTCATCCAAGAATTAGCAGAGTACTTTATTTCCTTTCTAACTATAGAAACTAAAGTAAATAGAGAATCAAGAATATAAGAGATATAAGAGCATTTAGTGTCAACATCCATACTCTCAAAGACCAAACTGGGGTCAAAAGTGTTGAGAAAAGAAAATAATGAATTCCAGTCAATTTGATTGTAATCTCGATATTCAACAAAATGGGGAGAGACACTGTGGCTAAGAGATAGAGATGCAAAAATAAGTGCATGATCTGAAATTGCGGGACACTGAACCTGATCAGAATGAATCAAAAGAGAGTTGTTACTAATCAACATGAAATCTATCAGAGACGTAGAATGATTAGCTATACCAAAATGAGTAGGCATAAAATTATGCACAATGTTAAGGTTCAACCTAGTACAGAGTGATCGAAACAAGTACGCTTTGGAGGAATTGAACAAATTGCAATTAAAATCACCGGTAACCATTATGTTTTCATATTGAGCAAAAAGTTCATGATGAAGACTTTCAAACAAATGAATATTTCCCGAAGGCAGATATACGCATCCAAAAAGCAGTTTATTTCCACCAAATTGTAGTTCTAAAAACATGGATTCACAATGAGCTATCGATGTTTTATGAATGCATTTGTATCGAATTCCTCTAGAAACGTAAATCATGACCCCACCACCTCTACCAGGTATCTGACGATCATTTCGACAAAGACAGAAGCCCGGAATGGAAACCGCAGAATCAAGTATGTCACTAGTGAGCCAAGTCTCTGAAACAGCAAAAATATCAAATGTATTGCCTTCTAGAATGGATTTTATTTCATCCAGTTTAGTAGGAGGTTTAATGCTTCTACAATTTAAATGGGCAATTTTTAAAATATTATTATATGGAAGTAAAAGTCTTTTAAGATACGAGTTACCACTCACTATTGGACCCAGATTATCATTAGAAGGCATCAAAATTGACAATAGTATAGATGGAGAGCCAGATCAAGAAGAATAATCGCGAGAGATAAAAACAATTCATTTAAACAACAATTCATTTAAATTACAGCTAATCGCAAATGCGAATTATAGGCAGTGAGATCAAATAAAATATCAACCTACATATAAAGAGATCAAAATAAAAAAGGATATGACTTAACCGAGATACAACAGAAAAAGGTTATTAGGCACCTCATAGAGGTTATACATATATTATAAATTCCAAAAATGTGACAGTTGTATCCAGGTTAGACATATTGCAAGAACATATATAAGCAAATGTATAAAAAAAGTAATATAAAAAAAAAACAATATCAATTAGATAGTTACTCCATTCTGTGCTGTCAGTAAAGAAGAACAGCCACTAAAATCTCGTTCGATCTGTTTTCCATCAGGCAACACTATTTTCGCCTTGGCTTTATCCCCATTAATGATCCGATATTTTGTAATAATGTTCTGTCGACGAAGCTTGTTGCAAATGGCATTCAAACTGCTAGCATCAGGGGAAAAATGGTCGTTTAAGTAAACCCTTCTCGTGATATCTCCACCTGCACCGGACAAAATGTCAGCAATTGTAAGTGATCGACTTTTAAAGTATTGTCGCATTATTTCGTCGCGTAGTTCAGCACAATTTAACTTTACCAAAACATGTTTTTTGTTGTTAATGTAACAGGCTATGCCCACATCACGGCGTTCAAGTACCACATTGAAAAAGGAAGCAACAGAAATAACAAGCTGTACAGCTGTTGCTGTTATTAAGATTGGTTTCACAATTAACACAAATAAATGCACTGATTGGAATAGCCTTCAGAGCAGCCAGATCCTTTTCAGATAAATTGACACACGATCCATGGAACCAATTTGAACAAACCCTGCATTTAATCGATCCTTTGGATTTTGTAACAGATTTGTTACAGGAGGGACAAAGATCCTGTTTCTTTGTGGAAGACATAATTAATTTGTTTACCAACAACAGCAACTAACAAAATGCAGGAGCAATATGCGGCAAAAGCAGCAACAAAATCAGCGAGTAATGTACTTCCAGTCAAAGGAGAAACAGCAAGAATAACAAACAATGTCAATTGCGTAATAAGTGTTGGTTTTAAATCAGAAAACACAACAATTAACAGGAAACTTCGATTAATTTTTGTCCCCAATCTCCTCTCTGCAGTGTGATAGTGCTCATTTCCACCTATCCATCAAATAGTTTTTATTTTATTTCTGTTTAATATTTTGTCTGTTCCTTTACTTCTGAAAATGGTAAAACCGGCAAAAGTAGTAAAAGTTGAAAACTGCTCCCATATGAATTGTATTGTGTCTGAAGTAAAGGAACGCTTTTCGAGTAAAAAGTTGTAAAACTTGAAGATTCTTGAACGTAAAGGAACAGGGCTATTATTAGCACAGTTACATTACTAACCAACCTTTATTAAAATTTACTCGATTATAGGTAAATAATAAAAAATCCAAAATGTACTTATTTTTTTGGCCAACCAAATGTTGGACTTTTAGACAAAGTGGCACAGAAACAAAATGTTACCATTTTTATGCGTTTTTATGCTATTTGCATCATTGATTACAAATAGAAGTTTCGAAATGTAAAGCAGTTCACATCTTCTTCGAGAAAAAACCGATGGCGAAGCACAACAACAAACTTAAACTATGATGTACTTATTATTTTGGCCATATGTGTATATATTCACCACAAATATAGTAAAATCTGTTGAAATAGAAAAAACCATCAATAACATTTTTCTAATGTCCAAGAATAAGGAACATCTGGTCAAAACTCGTAAAACATGGCTTTAAGCTATATATACAAAAACAAGGGCTGCTAAAGATATTATATCTTATGGTTACAGATTGCTTTTGTTCAGAGACACATAATGAAAGTTGATTTGGAACATTTCTTCTTTTGACACTATCCCCAGGGAGTGAAGTATTTTGGGAGATTTTTGTTGAAGTACTGTGTTTAATCAATTAATATTTTACATTGTATAAGTAACCTTTGGTTTTTGTCTTTTATTCTACATACAAACTTCATTGTACTTTGTATTTTCACTTCAATAAAATTATTCAACTCAATAGGTTATGGGCCCTCCATGACATTTGAAAAAGAAAAATAAGAAATCAATTCAAGAATTGTGAAAAAAGAAAATTTTCAATTTGTGAATAGAACTTGAACGTCAGAATCATGGAGTTTTGCAAGACCATCAAGCCATTAACAGGAGAATGCGATTGGGCAATTTGGAAGAGAAAAGTCAAAGATCTCCTAGATTTTTATGAAGGAGCTCTGGATGTGGTTTCAAGAAAAATTACAAAGCCAGAACCTTTAAAAGAGGGAGCAACTGAAGCTGTGGTGAAAGATTACAATACTCGGTCTGCGTTTTACAGGAAAACGAACGGTCTCGCCAAAACCCTTATTGCTAGTACCATATCTGATGAGATATATATGAAGGTAATGGACAAAGAATCGGCAGCTGATGTTTGGGAAGCATTACACCAACAATTCGAAGCAACATCCAAGGACCAATTGTTCAAGATGTGCACAGCACTTTTCTCGTTTGAGTGGGTTGAAAATTTGGATGTTTCAACGCACATTTCTAAACTTAAAAGTTTGTGGACAGAAATTAACGCTGGTTTGGAATTAAAAGGTAATCAAAAACTTCCAGAACTGCTTCTTATTTGCAGGATTCTGCACGTGCTACCATCATCGTTCGAAATGTTCAAATCGAGTTGGATGATGATATCTCGGGATGAGGATAAGTCCTTAGACGAACTTATTATGCAGCTTTGCATATATGAACGCAATTTCAAGAAGCATGAGAACGTTGAAGGTCAAGAAGCTTTAGTCATAAATGAGAAATATTCCAAAAGCAAGAATGTAAGTACTAAAAAGGACAGTATTTGCCATTACTGTAAGAAGAAATGCCATTGGATAAAAGAATGTCGCAAGTGGATTGCAGATGGCAAGCCTTCCAAGTCGCAACCAGTTAAGAATCATACACATGTGGCACTACATGCGATGTCAAATGAAGTAAATATCGCAGATTCAAGTTTGGAATGGTGGTTCGACAACCGTGCAACAAAGCATGTTACCAATTCAGATAAGTATTTTGTGAAATACGAAGAATTTGAACAACCTAATTCAATACAGTCTGCAGGAAAAGAGTGTTTAAAAGCCATTGGGAAGGGAAAAATAGAGCTGTTATCGAAAGTCAACAATAAGGAAAGAATTGTAACTCTAAACGACGTATGGTATGTTCCAACTATATCTCGAAACCTTTTTTCGATTTTAGCTGCACACGATAGAAACCCAAATAGCAAATTTACATCTACCACAAATGAATGCAAAATGTACGTCGATGAAGATCATTATATGAAATATCGATATGGGTTTTTCTTAAAACAAAAATCAGAAGTGAAAGATTCGCTTAAAGAGATGTTGATTCACGCAAAATGTCAAGGTCACACTGTAAAAACGTTAATTAGCGACAACGGTGGCGAATTTGACAACAATGACGTCAGAAAAATTCTTGCTCAGCATGGAGTTACTCATAAGTTGACTGCTCCATATACCCCGCAGCAAAATGGGTGTGCTGAAAGAGAGAATACAACGATCGTAGAAATGGCAAGGACTTTCAAGTACGCAAATATGGAAATTGAATTTCCAGAATCAATATGGTGTGAATTTGTGAAATCAGCAATATATATTTTAAACAGAACAGGAAAGTCATCTGAAGCTGATATTAGCCCATTCGAAAAATGGTATGGTAAGAAACCTAGAATGCGACATTTCCGAATCATTGCGTCGACATGTTATATGCACATTCCAAGTCAAAAGCGAAAGAAAATGGACAAAAAGGCTGAAAAAGGATACCTGGTAGGATATGATGAAGACGAGCGATATCGTATTTATATACCAGAAAAGAGAGATGTTCATGTTTCGAGAGATGTTAAATTTGTAGAGAAAACAAATAATAATCGCTTAGAAGAAAAAACCATAATGAAATCCCGCGTAAATCCTGATACACAACGTATTGATTTGTCAAAGATTAGACGTTTCAATGATTTAATTCAAGATGATGAAATTCAGAGTGGACTGAATGAAGAGTCGGATCCAAACATAGAACCACAAGATGATCAATTAGCCAAAGATTCACCAAATTTAGAAGAACAAAATGATAAACCTACGAGCAGCAATCCTGAAGATAATTTAGAGAGGAATGCAACATCTGACAGTGAGTTTGAAGATGCTATATCAGGAAGCAAGGATGGACAAGAATCTGAAGAAGAGAATTGCAATTACAGGAAATTAAGAAATAGAAAGGTAATAATTCCAAAAACAACTCATGACGAGTTGGCTATGGTTTCCCAGGAGTTTGTGAATAGCATAGAAACTCCAAATTCATATTCTGAAGCTACTAAAGGCGACCAAAGATCAGAGTGGGTAGCAGCCATGGAAAAGGAAATGAATTCGTTAATAGAAAACAAAACATGGGTACTTACCGAACTTCCGAAGGGTGCTAAAGCTCTCCCATCAAAATGGGTTTACAAAGTAAAAACCAAAGCGGATGGCAGTGTGGATACCTTCAAGGCGAGACTAGTCATTAAAGGATATAATCAAACAAAAGGACTTGATTATGACCAAACTTTTAGTCCGGTAGCAAGGATGTCCACAATTCGGTCTCTGTTAAGTGTTGCAGTCACAGAGAAGATGTACTTAGCACAGTTCGATGTTTCGACTGCATTCCTTTATGGAGAGTTGGACGAAATAATTTTCATGAAACAGCCAAAAGGATTTGATGACGGAACAAATAGAGTTTGTTCTCTAAAAAGAAGTCTGTATGGTCTTAAACAAGCACCACGGTGCTGGAATACTAGAATGCGAAATTTTTTAACCAAATTGGGGTTTATAACAAGCTCGGCTGACAGTTGTCTATACATCAGAGAAAAACAGGGGAAGAAAATCATTCTTGCTCTGTATGTAGACGATGGTTTAGTTGCTGCGTCTGATGTAAACGACTTGAAGATCTTTCTAGATGAACTTAAAGCTGAATTCAAAATTACACACAAAGATGCAAATTACTTTCTTGGGTTAGAAATTGAAAAGTCGGGTGATTCTGTAAAGATAAGTCAGAAGTCATATGCTAAGAAAATTTAGGAAAAATTTAACTTTTCTGAATGTAGAGCAGTATCAACTCCGATGGAAAGTACAACGACCGTTGCAGAAGTTCAAAAATCAACAAATGATTTTCCATATCGTCAAGCTGTTGGAGCAATAATGTATTTAATGTTGGGAACTAGGCCAGATTTGGCATTTAGTGTCGGTGCTCTGTCAAGATCTCTGGAATCCCCTACAAGTGAAGATGTACAAAGACTTAAGCGGGTTCTTCGTTACATTGCTGGCACACTTGACTATGGAATACTTTACAAAACGAACGGTTTAAAGAAATTGGAATGCTATAGTGATGCAGATTATGGAGGCTGTATGAGCACAGGACTATCAACAACTGGAGTAGTAGCATGTTATGCAGGCAGTCCTATATCATGGATAAGTCAAAGACAGCCAACCGTATCTACCTCAACAACCGAAGCTGAAATCATAGCAGCGAGGAATTGATGTGGTTGAAAAGCCTCTACAATGACTTAATTAATTATAATGAAGTACCGGTAATACACATCGATAATACTGCTGCTATAAGACTGTCTCAAAATCCAGAGTTTCACAAGCGAACGAAGCACATTTCTTTAAAGCACTTCTTCATTCGTGAAAAGGTAATTGAAGGCGATATTATTGTGTCTCAAATCTCAACTGAATATCAAATTGCAGACATGATGACCAAACCGTTACCAAAACTTCGATTGTTGCACTTCGTAAATATTTTAAATATTAATCATTTAAACAAGGGGAAGTGTTGAAGTACTGTGTTTAATCAATTAATATTTTACATTGTATAAGTAACCTTTGCTTTTTGTCTTTTATTCTACATACAAACTTCATTGTACTTTGTATTTTCACTTCAATAAAATTAATCAACTCAATAATTTTGAGTCTGTATAGAAACATTCAAAATTAACATTTAAAAAATCTAACGAAAAATTTCTAACTTTAATATATAAATGTCTAGTATTATTTCATAAAAAGAATAGCTTGAGGGTTAAGCATTATAATTAAAAGATTCCTCGCATTGTTGGCAGTAATATTGCCAAAGACACTATATATCTAAAACGCAAGGATTCCGAAGAATCCTAACCCGAATATTTCCAACAGTTTACAAATAGGTGGAATTTCCACGACGCATTTAGGGCACTTCCCGACGTAAACTTTCAAAATGCCGATACACGTATCTTCTATTTTTCGGTCCTCTTTCATAACCAGCCCGATTTTACCTGTAATTATTTTTTGTGTTGTACAGTTTAATTTAAGAGAAGGGGTATTGTAAATGTATATTGTCGTTGCAGTCGTATATTTTGCGTCATATATGTACCATAATTTGGATTCAGGCAACAATACAAATTGTTCGATGTCTGAAAATGTAGTTTTCAGTCACACATTATTTTTCTGTGTGTATGCATGTACATTTTACCCAATGTATTTTTGTTTATGTGGTTAAATAATTCGGCCCCTTAAACCACAATAGACCTGTGTTGTTTATTATAAAAGTGAATAAAACATTTAGTCCCAGAGGACTGATTAGGCATCCATAGAGATGTTTGTATGTAAGTCGTTGGTTGCATACATCGTTTCTGGCTGTCATGATTCGGTATTAACCCACAAATAATGGTTTTGTAACACATATCGTTCATTTACTCAAAGAGTGGCATAACTCAAAAAATGGGGTTTTTGAGTTAGCAATTTCTATTTTTTCTACGACTTTTACTTTATATTGTGTCAAATTTTCAAGTTGATATTTTTAAAACTCAACGAGTTACAGCTTACTTTCTAGGACTTTGGCATAAAGCATCAAAGAAGTTTTTTGAGGTTATGAATCACTATAGCACTTCAAATCATGCTTGATCTTGCACAGAAATTTAGCACTAGCTTTTTACAAAAGATGGTCCAAATAGTTATTTTATTTTTTGTGTAATAATTTTTTTTAAGTTTGGAGGTCACATTTCAATCGACAACTTAAAACGCGTTTTTCTCGAAACTTGATTTTTTGAAATGTGCCACTCTGTGAGTAAATGAGCAATATATATAATGTATGTACATATGTATGTATATAAATTTTAACCTATATATGTACAAACGATACTACTTCCTTTGGCAACAACAAAAGGCGCCAATTTTCAATTGTTCGCATATTTAAACACGACACATACATACACACATATTTATGTACATTATTGCGAAAAGTTCTACCCACACATGTATAAAATGTAGACATCTAATAATAACGACATTCAAGTATACATACATACATTTAGGTGGTTAAGAATTTTCATTGCCCCTTTAGTGCTATGTTGCACATACATACATACTATATACAAACTCACTGCCACACATGTTACACAGAGATTTTTATGTATAATTCAATTTTGTTTTTGTTATTTACTCACAACACCGACAACATATCCTTAGTTAATGTGGGTTTGTAGTGTAGATATGTATGTGTATGAATCTGTGTGAGAATTCCAAGTCCTGTTGCAGACAGAAGAAGTATGCTGTTATGTTGTGGCCACCATTTTAAGTATGCCAGTATGATATTTGTTTTAATCGTTTAACTTTTTGACTTGTCGTAGTCCAACATCTAAGTTCTATGTTTCCTGTTATTCTTGTTGCTCCTGCAAGAAGAGCTGAATTGAAGAGAATCGGAAGGTATCACAAAAGTAAACATTTGTATAACAGTTTGGGTATTGTTTTTTCTAATGTAAAGTGAATCTCTTTGCTCTTCGAAATGTGTTGCCATTGTGACATTTTTTCGATAGTTATTTCTCAACATACCAAAACATGGACGTGGCAGGGATGCTTATAGCGAAAAAACCCTAGCATTTCGCCTTCTCATAAAGATATTTCACAGATGTCACGAGGAAGCACCATGTTTTAGTCCTTGGTGCGTCAATCCGGCAGGTTTGCAAATTCTTCCACTGCGTAGCGATAATATTTGCATGCCACAGTTGCGTCGCATATCTTATTGCAGACTGGTCTATTGTTTTATAAGATGTCAACAAAATGTCTTTACCAAAAAACCAAAGAGATGCCGGCCAATGACTTTAGAACCATCTTCCTACTTTTGATGTTGTCGCAAATACAAGTGGTTAGAATTTGCACACCATCGCCCAATATTTTCAGGAACAGCCTCATTTCAGCCGTTTAAGTGGCAGTAGATTTATCGAAGCATATTTTCATATTCCTCAAATGGAAGAACTGTACTAAATAAGCTTATATTTCTAAAACCAATGCGAATCTTCTTTTGGTCTCAGAAGCAAATTTGTAGATAAGGGCAAGAATAAAATATTTGGAGAAATAATGAACTCGAAAAACTACATTTATTGTCTCAAATTTTATAAAATATCGAAAATTTCCATAATTTTATACATTTAGCACCGTATCAAATACATAAATACAACAAGATAAGACATTTTTTTGCTATCATTCTTCAGTGAATGGCTTTTGAATTTAACATAATGTTATATTACGATATGGTGATATAACATTTTTTTCTTTTATACATTTTTACTTATTTAACCGAATTTACCGATCCAATTGACATAGAATTATTCTTGAATATATCCTTGAATTCATAGATTTCGTTTCTGATACCATTACATGAAATGTTCCTTCTTGGTTGCGATTTTGAATTAACTGCAACCTGTTAAGGGTAATGTTTCTATACAAAGTTTCGTAAACATTTTTTTGTTGCATGCATTTTGTCTAGTCTTAGTTGTATTTATGTCTTTGTCCGTATCTCCAAAACCGTTAATTTTTTCCGAATATTTTCTTTTGGAAAAATATTCGCTGGAATGTAATCCACAACTCTTCAGAACATGTCATTTCTGCAAAATGCCTCTCTATATGTTAATAATGTGGTGAAATCCGAAATGCGTGAATAAACAGTTGGTGCGAACTGTGTTTGAAAAACGTGTTGTAAAAAATATGATGCAAAATAACGCTGAAACATGAAGTAAGCATTTTAGAGTCTCAGAATGTTTTGAAGAATTGTTGAGAACATTATTTGGAAGATTTTTGCAAAAGGTTAATTGGTTCAACTCCCAATAGTTTAGCCGATACTGACCAGAATTTCAGCAATTATGTAAAATTTTTTATATTTTATCGATTTTTTCGATGCCCAAGACTGAGTTTTTCTTATGTAGTCTGTTCAAAAGATAAGTTCTTCTGGTTTAGGACTACATTGCCAAAGACAGTAAGTCCAAATTCCTAATCGTTTCTGAGATAAAAGGCCGATAAATGCAAAAAACTGTAGTTTTAGCTCGGTTTAGATGAGGCCATAAAATCCGAACTGGATCTGACAGGACAAAACCATACTAGGTTTTTTGTAGTCTCAATATGTATTTTCAAAAAAAGCATACTAGAAGTAGTTTGCATTTTCAGTGTTGCATAGTGTTATCCAACGTTTCAAACACGGCTGGAGGGAAGTCTTATCAATGTACTTGAACAGCCTGACATGGTTGACTGTATCGAAGGCCTTCGATAGATCAAGAGAAACCTTGAATGTTCGTTCGTATGGTCTGTTTTGGTTCAGTCCTTGACTTATACATATGTGTGCATGTGGCGTGTAACGTTGTTGTGGTGCTGTGCAATTTCGAGAAACCTTGCTGATGTTAGGCAACTGGGAAACAGCTTCAAATAATGGGGAGGTGACAGAAGGGAAATCGGCCATTCACGATTTATCTCAACTGGCTTCAGCAACTTTCCAGATCGGTGTTATAGTGTGGGAGGCTAGTAATACATATTTTGAACACTTGTTGAATACTCAACTCTGGGTACACCCAGTTGCCTAAGCATTACCTCGTTTCGGATGAATTCCGCAATGTCGCTCACACGAGCATCTCTTCGAGTTTGTCACTGTCACTTTGTTGGTTGGCTAGACAAAATACCAAATTTCAACCATTTCGGTGAGAGAATGTTGCTTAAACCTTAAAAACAGGAAAATTGGGGGCTATATCAAAACGTGGACCGATATGATTTATTTTCAACACCAAACATCCTAGGATTAGTAAAAACTTCTGTACCAAATTATAAACCTCTATCTCAAATATTGCTAGCTGCATTTTGATTTCTACAGACAGACGGACGGAGGGACGGACATGGTTAATCGACTTAAAATTGTATGCTTGTCAAGAATATATCTGGTCAAGAATATTTACTCAATGAATGGCATAACTCAAAAATTAGTTTTTTATGTTCTGTCAAATTTTCATGTTTATATCTCTAACAGTCAACGAGTTACATTTTATTTTCTAGGATTTTTGCATAAATCAGTAAAAAAGTGTTAATAAGACCTTGTACTTTTTTAGTCCATCTGGCAACCCTCCTGATCGAGTTATGCTGTTGGTAATATTCATTGTAATTGATGTCATACCATCTTGGTAAACCATAATACTAATAAAACGTCTTAGTTTTTAGATATTCTCGGCTTGAGACCTATAGGACATTGTTTACATGCAATATGATCTGATACCCCCTTGGTCCATATGGTAACCCTCGTAGTGGGGATATCCCATGCCTAATATTGTTGATACTTGTTAGCAACTAATCCTTGTTAAGAATGAAATTCATAAAATGTCATGATTTTTAAGTATTTACCGAAAACATGGGGTATTTTGGAACCTTAATTACATTTTGAAAACAATTTTTTGGCACCTTGCATTGCATGCTAATTATTCTTTTGGTTATTATTGTTGAACTAAGCGGGTTAATTTTTTATTTAACCATTCAATTTGGTCTTAAAAAAGTCGACCAACTAATTTTTGCAAAAAAACCCGACATTTTTATCACAACTATTTGTCATTTTTTTAGTTATTAATGCATGAAAAGTGTTCGTTTTCTCAGTTTGAAAAAAATTACTTGTCAAACTGTATATTTGAGGTCTCCGACGAATATTTCGATGTGTTACAAACGGAATGACAAAGTTAATTATACCCTACATATTATGATGGAGGGTAAGAAAAATATATGATTAACTCAAAAATGCCCCAAATTCCTTGTATGTGGCCTATAATGAATGACATAAAATTGGCAATTTTGAAGAGCAAATCTTTTGACAACACAAGCTAACATGTGTTATACACTTCGTTTTGTATGTTATAACGAACTGCTTTTGTAGTACAAAACTCATCACATAACGCCGAATCGGTTAACATTTTATTAAAATCAAACACCTAACAGTATAGCAAAGACATGCGCGAAACATGTGTGTCTCTGCTATGCATTAGATGCGTGTGTGCAAAGACATACAATCTTAAAGATTGGACATCATGCAAAATTTTTTAAATTTTCATATTCAAGCATAGAGGGGGTTTATGTATAACATACAATTAACAGAAACAAAAGCGTACACCAATGTGAACTATGTTAAATATAACATAATTCATGTCACAATATTGTAACTTCGCATTATGTTAGACCACCAGCACCATCTGCCGATGTATAGTAGCAATGGAAATGTCTTATCTTGTTATTATACATCTTTGTGCAAAATTATGCAAAATGCATAAATTTTTGCATATGCAAAATTTATGCATTTAACATATTTTCTTATGCAACAAATATTTCAATAATAGATACAAACATGTTTGTGTGTAAAATTTTTTAGTTAAAAATTCTCTTCAGAAAGTCTCTTTGGAAAGTTTTTTACCCCCAAGGAAGACTTAATACCAAATTTCAGCAATTTCGGGGGGATATTGAGGGCACAACCTTCAATATACCGAAAATCGGGAGGTACAATTCCATGAGGGCTATATGAAGACGTGGACCTATACCGAAAAATTTCAGGTTGAAAATTGTATACCCCCAACGAAGACTTAATACCAAATTTCAGCCATTTCGGGGGGGATATTGAGGGCACAACCTTCAAAATACCAGAAATCCGGAGGTACCGTTCTATGGGGGGCTATATGAAGACGTTGACCTATCCCGACAAATTTTAGGTGGAAAGACAAAATGCCAAATTTCAGTCATTTCGCTGGGATATTGAGGCCACAACCTTCAAAATAACGAAAATCGGGAGGTACCATTCTATGGGGGCTATATGAAGACGTGGACCTATACCGATAAATTTCAGGATTAAAATTTTATACCCCCAACGAAGACTTAATACCAAATTTCAGCCATTTCGGGGGGATATTGAGGGCACAACCTTCAAAATACCAGAAATCCGGAGGTACCGTTCTATGGGGGGCTATATGAAGAAGTTGACCTATACCGACAAATTTCAGGTGGAAAGTTTTATACGCACAGCGAAGACAAAATGCCAAATTTCAGTCATTTCGCTGGGATATTGAGGCCACAACCTTCAAAATAACGAAAATCGGGAGGTACCATTCTATGGGGGCTATATGAAGACGTGGACCTATGCCGACAAATTTCAGGTGGAATGTGGACCTTTACCGATAAATTTCAGGTTGAAAATTTTATACCCCCAACGATGACTTAATACCAAATTTCAGCCATTTCGGGGGGATATTGAGGGCACAACCTTCAAAATACCAGAAATCCGGAGGTACCGTTCTATGGGGGGCTATATGAAGACGTTGACCTATCCCGACAAATTTTAGGTGGAAAGTTTTATACGCACAACGAAGACAAAATGCCAAATTTCAGTCATTTCGCTGGGATATTGAGGCCACAGCATTCAAAATAACGAAAATCGGGAGGTACCATTCTATGGGGGCTATATGAAGACGTGGACCTATACCGATAAATTTCAGGTGGAAAGTTTTATACCCATAACGAAGATAAAATCCCAAATTTCAGTCATTTCGGTGGGATATTTAGACCACAAATCCTTGAATATATTTTTGCATATGGTTTTGCATATTTTCTCAGATTTTCTCTACGACCATCCTAACCATATATGCGTTTGCACAGGGTTCCGGTGTGCCCGGTCTCACAATTAGGAGGGTTGGCGTTTTTCATTTGGGATGACGACTTCTATTTTGTGTTTTCAAAATAGTCAGGTGGAATTAAACTGTATTATGCATGATGTACGGTGTAGCATTAAGTTATGTCACGATAAGAAAAATAAAATTTCTCTCGTTTACCCAAAGATTTGCATAACTCAAAAAATGCGTCTTTTTAGTTAGCAATTTCTATCTTTTCTACCACATATACTTTATCTTGTTTCAAATTTCCATGTTGGTATCTCTAAAACTCAACGAGTTACAGCTTATTTTCTAGGAGTTTAGCGTAAATCAACAAAAACGTATTTTTGAGTTTATGAAGTTCTAAAACACTTCAAAACATGCTAGATCGTGCACAGAAATTTAGCACTGATATAAGGCTAGCACTTTACAAAATATAATATTTTTAAGTTGAAAAGCCAAATTTCAATCGGCAACTTTAAACGCCTTTTTCTCGAAATTGGATTTTTCTAGATGTGACACTCTTTGAGTAAAGAACAGATTTCCATTCCTCTCTATTTATTGCTTTACTTTTCCAACTTGGAATATCGCGTTTTCTCATTTTGTTTCCACTTGTTGACTCAATCGAACCCTACCCTTTGCTGTCCAGTTGTGCGTGTACCGCCATGCGGCCCGTAATTATACGCCGTTTCACAATGGTTTATCAGCATAAGAAAATAACATGTAGTTATTGGTGTATATTGTGTCATTTCTTTTAACATCTGCGTTTCGTATTAACATTTTCCAGCAGAATGTTGAATAGGTCACACGAAAGGTACTAAACTGTTCGGGTATCAGTATGTTAATATTCATGCATGGAATATCTTTGAGTTCATGGGACTGTCAAATGCAGGTTTATAAACGACAAAAAGATAGTAAGTGTCGATCAGCATCTTTGGGTCTTTTCCAGATTTGCAGCAAGTTAAATATCTGGTCAAGTGTGGATTTGTCAGGTCTAAGGACGCATTGGTTTGGCCCAATTATTTTGTTGGCCATAGACTTTAGTGGTTCTCACAATATCCCTGACACTATCTTATAAGCAATAGGGAGCAGTCTTATGCCCCTATAATTAGAGTACACAATCGTATCTTCTTTCTTGTGGACGGAACACAGGATGTTCAGGTACTAGCTAGCTAATGTATACACCTTATCAGCGTGTCACCACCGGTTTTGAACAGCTCGGCTTTTAAGCCATCGACTTCTGCTACATCTTCTGGGATTTGATTTTTTGTCTTCGTCAGTATTAGATACCAACAATTTGGAAAAAATGCTCTTTCCAAATCTTGAGCACACCATCTGAATCTGTAACCAGTTTACGAGATTATGGGAGGATGTGCCTGTTCCATTTCTCTCTTTTTGCTGTGGTAAAACGTTTTTCCCGATACATCTATTGTGCGCTACGCGTTGCTAAAGATTCTTTTCGGTAGCAGCCAGACACCCCGGTTATACTATGGGTTCCTTGGTGGGGGGTATCCAAGTATGGATTTTGCGGATATTTGCATGGGGTGGGCAATAGGGTTATGACTTTTTTTTCTACATAAGATTACATAAAATCTTAATTATAAAGAGATTCGATGAAAAATGCTTCCGCACAAAAAGATTTTAAAGTTTTTTTTTTTCAGAACTTTTGAAAAATATTTGAAGTCACTATAAGCAGATGTTTATCAGAAAACAAGGTATAGGGGCACACGACATAACCGAAATTACATAACCGTTGGTTTCTCACTATTTTGTCGTTGTATTATTACATATATATAATTTTATATTATATATAACATTATTTTATATATCATAAAAATTAAAAAATTAAAAATTAAATGGAATATAAAATATAATTTAAAAAAATTAAGTTTCAGTGTTTTATTTAGAAATGCACTTAAAACTAGGAAATAATTTGTCGCTTAGCCTCAATAAATATATTCTTTGCCATAATGGAATCTCTCAAATAAAACGCTTGCCGTTTAATTTTGCCACCATTTATAATTTAAATGCAAGCGTTTTATTTGAGAGATTCTGACATGACAAAGAATATATTTATTGAGGCTAAGCGAAAAATTATTTCCTAGTTTTAAGAGCATTTCTAAATAAAACACTGAAACTTATTTTTTTTTAAATTATATTTTATTTTTAACTTTTTAGTAAATCCTTTTTTTTGACCATTGAGAACAAAATTATAGTCAATTTAGGCCGAAAGTTTAGATAAAAACTTTAAAATGCCTGAAATCGTGTAGTATAAAGGCTATACCAAAACCTGGACTTATGTCCATAATTTTTGGTGGGGAAGTTTCTGTACCATTGGGGACTCCAAATGCCAAGTTACAGTTAATTCTAGCTAAAAATGAAGATAAAATCCTTAAAACACTTGAAATCGGGTGGTACCACTATATGGGGGCTATATCAAAACCTGGACCTATGTCAACAATTTTTGGTGGGGAAGTTTCTGTACTATTGGGGACTCCAAATGCCAAGTTACAGCCAATTCGGCCTCAAAATTAAGATAAAATCCTCATAATACATTCCAGGTGCAAATTCTCACATTTAGGAGGTTTTGTTTTTCTCTGTTTTTTATACCCTCCACCATAATATGGAGGGTATAATTAAATGTGTCATTTCGTTTGTAACACATCGAAATATTCGCGGAGGCCCTATAAAGTATATAAATTCTTGATCAGGGTAAAATTCTAAGTCGATATAACCATGTCCGTCTGTCTGTCCGCCCGTCCGTCCGTCCGTTGAAATCAAGATACAGCTCGCAACTTTAAAGATAGAGCTTTGTAATTTCGTATAGAAGTTTCTATTACTCCTAGGATGTTTGGAATTGCAAATGGGCTATATCGGTCCACGTTTTGATATAGCCCCCATAGAACGGTACCTCCCGATTTTCGGTATTTTGAAGGTTATTGTCTCAATCATCAATCGAAATGCCTGAAATTTGGTATTTAGTCTTCATTGGGGGTTTCCACCTTTCCCTATTAATTTGTCGGTATGGGTCTATGCCTTCCTGTCCCGTTTTTCGGTAATTTGAAGGTTGTGGCTTCAATATTCTACCGAAATGGATGAAATTTTCCCCCAGAAATTTGTCCGTACAGGTCCACGACTTCATATCGCCCCATGGAACAAAATCTCCCGATTTTGGGTATTTTGATGGTTGTGGCCACAACAACCCACCGAAATAGCTGAAATTTGGCATTTTTTTCTCCTTTGGAGGTTAAAACCTTTCCGACATAAATTCGCAGGTATAGCCCCCATAGAACGGTACCTCCCGATTTTCGTAATTCTGAACGTCAATATCCCACCGAAATGACTGATATTTGTTTAGTCTTCCGTGGGGTTATAAAATATTCCAGAAGAGAATCAGAATCTGTCGACGTCTTCCTATATCCCCCATAGAAGCGTACCCACCGAAATAGCTGAATTTTTTTCTCCTTTGGAGGTTAAAACCTTTCCGACTGAAATTCGTAGGTATAGTCCCCATAGAACGGTACCTCCCGATTTTCGTAATTCTGATCGTCAATATCCCACCGAAATGACTGATGTTTTTTGTTTAGTCTTCCATGGGGTTATAAAATATTCCAGAAGAGAATCAGAATCTGTCGACGTCTTCCTATATCCCCCATAGAAGCGTACCTCTTGTTTTTTAGGTTTTGACCACATTATCTTACCGAAATATCGAAAATATGGTATTTAGTCTTCTTTGAGTCTAAAAATTTTCCGCCAGAAATTTGTCGGCATAGATTGACGTTTTGATATAGTAGAACGGTACCAGCCGAATTTCGGTATTTTAAGGTTAGTCACATTATTTTACCGAAATTGCTGAAATTTGGTATTCAGTCTTCTTCATAAACGAAAGGAAACTTATTGTTTACTTAAATACAACTAGTGGTGGAGGGTATAACGCCTTCTTACTTGTTCCATAGTAAGTTGCTTTATAGAGGGATGGATTATTAGCTCAACCCAAGATTTTAACGTTCTCATGCGTTAACTTGAGGCACATGTTAGCTCGCTACCTTTAACGGTGTTAAACGCTACTCCCCAGGTGACACCACGGGAAGGTCAGTGTCCACATGAGACGAAAGAGTGACCAATATAAGTCCTTAAAGCCGGTATAGGTCGTTCCTTGATATCCTTCATCCCCAACGTCTCAATATGTACTTTCGGAAAATGTCTACTAGAAGTTGTTTGCATTTTGCAAATTCTTAATATTGGGACATTTTGGGGCCCATATCACAGGACGTATTTCTTTTGAGCTTTTGTTAGAGAGGAGCAAAAGGATCTTGTCTGATATAGATCTTCATGAAACTTGATGTACATTTAGATGAACATTTTACGTTGTGCAACGTTTCGACCAGTAGCGCGATTCTCTAACACAGATCGGTGCAATCAGTCAATTCGCCAGCAGAGTTTTTATAACACTATGTTACAAAACTTGAAACAACAAATTATTCAGAGGTTTCAGTGGTTTTGTTGTACCAATTTGGTTTTATTGGAATCCATGGAAGACAAATAGCCCCCATAAACACGTAGTCCATATTTACATTAGGCAACTTTCCTTGCGGCAATTGTCAATTTGTAGGTGAGAGGGGGTCTTGAGAGGCAAAGGGTTACCATATGCCTTACCCCTCTCTCCATCAAACTGACAATTGCCGCCAGGAAAATTGCCTAATATAAATATGGACGTACTTCCCGATTCTTCGGTATTTAAAACGGCTGACATTTAATAATTATTCTCCGTTGGTGGTATAAAACTTTTCACCAATTCTACGGTATTGTCCTATGTTTTTATATAGCCCCCATAGAAAGGCCCCTCCCAATTTTCGGTATTTAGCCACATTATACGACGGGAGTAACTAAAATTTGGTATTGAGTCTTCGCTGGAGTTACGAAATTTTCCTCCTGAAATTTATCGGTACAGGTCAACGTATTATAAAGCTTCCATAGAACGGTGCTCCCGATGTTCGTTAACTATCCAAATCCAGAATATCCAGGTTTAGGTCTAGTCGGTATTGTCCAATTTTATGTATTTGGCTCAATTCGGAAAATTGTAGAAATTGGTCCATGTTTTGGAAAGAACAACGATGTCGCCACATATGAGCTGTTATCAGTTGGGATATATGTACTACTCCTGCAATAAAAAGAAGAGTTTAGTGCTGTTTATGTATGTCGATAAGAAAATGAATGCGTAAGAAAAAATACCAAATTTAAGTGTGTGTTTTCAAATTTGTTTTTTCTTTGTTTTGCAGCAAAAGCAAGGAAATAATATTTCCAAAACTAAAGTTTGGGTGTGTTTCATGCGCACACATTTTCGTTTCGAAATACATACATAAACAGGGGGTAAAATACCTTAGGTTTTTATACCCTCCCCACTCCATATTATAGGTTTGTCATTCCGTTTGTAAGTCCTCGAAATAATCATTTGCGATCCTATAACGTATATATATTTTTGAAAAGCGTGAAATTGTACATCGATAAAACCATGTCCATCCGTCTGTAATGGATAAAATGTTGGTGAAATCTTTTTTAGGTCTGTAGAACTTCTCGTATTGAAAATGGGCTATACAGCTCTAAGTTTTGGTACATCTCCCACACAAAGTGATGCGAGACGTGTGGACGCTTCAGAGGCCTCAGCTGTTGAGTGTTGCGTTACAACAACCACATGACAAATTCTAGAACAAACTTTGCATCCCTTATACATTTTTTATGTGGTTGTTGTTTCTGACGCGCAACGTGTCACTCTACGGACCGTATGTACCGAGGCCGTAAGAAATTTTGAAGTTATTAGCCCCATTTGCCCTCCGGATTGGTTGAAATTTGTTATTTTGTGTTTCCAGAGACCAACAAAACATTTCTACGAAACATTTTTATATAGGTCCACGTTTGGACCTATATGGTTAAAAACTTATCCAACAAAAATTGTGAACATAGGACGTTTTGACATAGCCCCAAAGCTTTATTATTTGGTACAGAAGTTTATATTAGTCCTTGGTCAACATCTTAATATAGCCCCATAATCTTTCGATTTTCTGTATTTTGAATGTTTTAGCCTCATTATCACACCAAATGCTGAAAATTGAAATTTGTAAATACAGGTCCTTGTTTTGATATTTTCTTTATCACACAGAACTGGCTGAATTTTAGTATTTAGTCTTGGACATAGGAATACAACTTTCCTACAAAGAATTGTGGGTACGCCACAATTTCCAACGAGTACAAATTCACCAATACATAGTTTGCAAAGTCCTCGTTTGGAGGCAAATATCCGAACATTATCACATGTCACGACCGATGACATATCTTGTACTTCCAAAGATGCAGCCCAAATTTCTAATACCGAAAAACGCATTTATTTATGAGTGATGATGACGTTATGTTGATGTGCGAAATATCCCAGCAAAAATCCTCATTACAAACCTCCTTTGCCACCTATTATTTTAACAAGGGCATGTCGGCGAGATATCTGGTTATTTTGTAACCAGAATGTGGATAAATAGAAGCCACATGCTATGCTACGTATCCGTGGAGACCGTTTTTCGTATTAGGTTCATTTTTCAACCGATTTTCCTGCAAATTGGGGTTTCAGTGGATGGAGAACATCAATACAAAATATTGTCATTAACTGTTCACGTTTTGGTATAGTCCCGATTAAGCTGTACCCGCTGATATGACATATTTTAAAGGTTCCAAACACATTTACAACCTTTTTTTGTATTTCTGCATTCTCTGTTCTTCGTAGGTAGCAAACCGCTTTGCGAACTATTAACAACGTAGGTTCTAGTTTTGCTATAGCTTCAATATGAGGGGTCCCCCATTTGAGATATTTTGAAGGTATTAGGTAGTTATTGTCAACCGAGTTCAGTATACTTCGTTGAATAGAAAATGTTCTAATAATACAATTTGCAGCATATATCCGTGTTTTGGTCTTAACCGCCCTTCCTTAAAAACATCCACAAACATTAACAAATGAAAATCAAAAAATATATATTTTTTTGAGATTTTTATTTTTAGTATAGTTTTGACTGAGGATATGTTTATCTTATTACACGGTTCTGCAACTTACCAAAACTCATTTAAAAACTTCCAAAGATTATTAATTTTTTTGGTAGACTTTTAGCGCACATAGACATTACTATTCTATAAACGCCAACTAATTAAAAACTTGTCAATAATTATAACAGCGACGAAAAACTATAGACAACTTCCTTACCATTTTTTTGTATCACTATATTAATTAAGTCCCAATTTACATTAGGCGAGTTTACTTGCGGCAATTGTCAGTTTGTAGGTGAGAGAGGGTGCTGAGCAGTGTTGCCATTTTGGGCATTTCGGCCCAAATTTGGGCCGAATAAAAAATAATTCTTAATTTTGGGCCGATGGGCGGCCCAAATCCATTTAGGGCCGTTTTCATGCTAATAATTTTAAACAGTCTTTGGGCTATTATTACATGCTTACTTTTACTATTGGATGGATTTGAAAACGTAAAATAAAGCAATTTGGTGGCTTAAAAAATTTAATTTTCACATTAAAACTTAATGCCAAGAAGGTCCTCCTAGTAGTTTAATGGTCACTTTTAACTTTAAGTTACCCGGGTTTTGAAATATATTTTTCATGACACTTAAGTGTTTGGTAAAGATTCATGCATTGTGTTCATAAATAAAAAAAGTTCATAATAATTTGGTGGCAACGCAATCATGCCAAGCTAGGGGTTTTTCTTCTATTTTTGGCATATATTTTACCTATAATTAACAACCTTAAGAATGAATTTCAAGCAGATAGTTCAGGTTTATCCTATTTATATCCGAGTGTCAACCCTAATTGTCTTTTTTTATAAACAGTTTGGAATTTAATAAGACTCGCTGAAACTGTACTTTCTTTCATCTCATAGAGCACATTTTATAATACCTGTGGCATTTTTGTTCTTAAAAATAGTGCATATTCTTGAGGTAAATGGCTATCTGCGAAACCATCTTTTTGTAAAAGCGTTTTGCGGTGCCAACGATAGCTCGAAAACGGATGGGCCGATCATAGTATATTTTTGTAAGCGTTTTAGGAACTTAATAAAAAAGAATTAAAAAAATATTTTTTAAAAAAATGTTGAGCTGTCAGAGTCAAAATTTCCATTTTAACGAAAAAAAATTGACTATTTTTGTCAAAAAATTGGGCAAAATAATTTTTTAATCTGTCTCACTTAAAGGCAAGCGTTTTATGTATTTAGTAAGCTCACATGAATAATATAATAAGGTCATATGAAGATCGGTCAATTCGTTTTAGAGCTATCGTTGGCACAGACTTCAAAAACGCCATTTCGAGAAACACGCACTTAAAGTTTATATGCTACATTCAAATCACAATAAATTGTTGCCTTCCAATCATTATATCTCAGACAATTTTTACGTAAGAATAGACAATATTTTTTTTTCGATTTTTCTAAAAGTAATAAAAGGTATCTATGAGAAATATATATCGTCACCAAAAATGCCCGAAGACGAAACCTACACGCAAATCGAAATTCGTTTTTTGAGAGGATCTGATACATAAAGTTAAAATACATGCTCTGGCGAAATTTCAAGCTTCTACGTTCAAAAACAACGATCCTATTCAAGAAATGTCATTTCGGAAAATGGGATAATATTGCAGATTTTGTTGTAATGACGGATCCCACAACCAAGCGTTTCCGCTGTTTTGGTTTCATTTATTACTCCCATTGGTATAGGATTGATAATATCTCGAATACTCGCCCTCATAAGAATTATATTCCATAAAACAGTTTTTCATTTTATAAAGTTTTTTGCTTCTCCTGTAAAGTTTTGATTTTGTGGGTCTTCGGGCATTTATGGTGACGATATGTATTTTTCTTTTAATTTTTAATGCTGGGCCGTTTTAAGTCGTTTTGGGCCGTTATTAGGAAAATTTTGGGCAGAAAAAAAATTTTCGAACGGCAACACTGGTGCTGAGAGGCAAAGGGTTACCATATGCCTCACCTCTCTCTCCTACAAAATGACAATTGCCGCAAGTAAACTCGCCTAATGTAAATTGGGACTAAGCAAAGTTAAAAGCAATTTTTTGAGGAAAATAAATATTATAAAACAAAAAAGCAAATTTTGAGGACATTTCTAGTGCTTTCGCGGGGTAAATCGCTTAACTGAATATGAGGCATTTGTCATGGAATATTAAGCAATGGAATTCAACAAGAATCTCATTAGTTGTATGTACTTTAATTTGTGAGTAAAGTTCCACTAAAGTTACCATATTTCGCACTGTGCAGCTTTGGGTAAAATTAGGACTGCTGGGAAAAGCTTAACTGTAATTGTTTTGTGAGATTCCGGATCTAAACGATCTTTTGTAACAAAAAATTAAAGACAAACTTGGTATTAAAACAATTCAATCTACTGTAAGTGAACTTAGTGAGTCTGTGATAGCACATAGATATGATGTGTGTAGCATTACATTGCACGATGGGGCCGATGACAGGTTTTTGAGGCAAAAATCACAGGGGCAAGCTAGACCTTCAAAAATTCGTGCAGATGTTTATAATCGGCCTAGAAACTAATCTGCCAAATTTGGTTGATATCGGTACATATATAGATTATCTCTCATATATATGTTCGCCCGATTTCGAGGAATTGATGGACCAAACACGAAAATTCTGTCCAATTTTGATGATATTTGGAATATGTGGCGGATATCGGGCTGGAAATAAGTTTGCCAAGTTATTTTGAAATCGGTTCAGATTTGGATATAGCTCCCATATATATTTTCGCCCGATTTGAGGTATTTTGTGCAACAAACACGCAATTTCTGTCCAATTTCGATGAAATTAGAAACGAGTGACAGGATTCGGTCTAGAAATATCTTTGCCAAATTATATTGAAATCGGTTCAGATTTGGATATGGCTCCCATATATATTTTCGACCGATTTCAGGTATTTGGTGCAACAAACACGCAAATTCTGTCCAATTTCGATGAAATTTAAAATGTGTGACGGAATTAGGTCTAGAAAAAAGTATGCCAATTTATATCGAAATCGCTTCAGATTTGTATATAGCTCCCATATATATTTTCACCCGATTTTAGGTATTTCGTGCAGCAATCACGCTATATATGTCCAATTGTGATGAAATTTAAAGTGTCTAACGGAATCTAGAAAACATTATTGAGACATCATATTGAAATCGGTTCAGATTTAGATATATCGTTCATAAATTTTCTCTGTCGAATAGTTTGTATATTTTTCTTTTGACAAATTGGTCGAAACAGAGGCGGCACGAATCAAGAGCTTGGTATTGTTGCCGTGTTCATAGGAGACTTCCGAAGCAAGTTTGCTTCCTTCACTATAATACACATTAGGGCGCCCTCTCTTTTTTGTATCATTACCTTGTTCTAGCGTAAATACTGTGTCGCTAGCTAACCATAAGCTTTCAAATTGTAATACAGATTTTTTGACCTCCAATTTTTTACCCATTTTTTGGTTAAGGCGTGCACAAATGTTATAAACTTATTTTTTTACTCCCGTCACGAAGTTGTCTTTGACACCTCGATTAAATTTCGCAGAAATCCAGTTTATAACGTGTTTAGGTTTTCGCTGATTTTCCAACCAAAAATTAAAAATATCCAAATTTTTAAGTTTTACGAAATCTGGAAATTGATAATTTTTTATCCGCAAGTATACGCAAAATTTCTTTACAAAACCTATTAGCCGGCATTGTCACCTTTCACCAGATACATATTTTTACGAGAATACACCCCGATACCGAAAGTTCTACTCAAAAGAACACACGGACGATACCACAGACTACATCAAAAAACATCACTTACTGACAAAACAAATTATTGACCACATCTAATATTACATTTACATTTTTAATAATAATCTTAATTTACATACCATTACCCGTATTTTCCATTTTTAAAAAATATATAATATCAACAGATCAGGTTTTGGCGCCAAAATACTTAAATTGTTTAATTACGACTGAATGTCAGAAATAAACGGAATCGCCGGGGCCGTTGCTAGATTGTAATTTTTTGGTTTTGGAGGTTTAAAAGTGCTAAGAATATAATTTCGTTATTATTTGATTTCAATCACTGACATGAAAAAATGACTTTTTGCCTCAAAAACCTGCCATTGGCCCCATCGTGCATTGTGTGGGGAATATCTCAAATTTTGGAGAAGTTAACGACATAAAACTTTGCCTATCTAAGATTCCTAAAGGCGGACGTTTTAATCGGCAGTGACTAATTCCCATCCATAATATTAAATGTAACTAGAAACAAGTAAAAAAGCGTTAAGTTCGGCCGGGCCGAACTTTTCATACCCTCCACCATAAAATATTCTGAACTAAAATGGAATAATTAGTTTTCATTCCTGTTCCTAACTTTACGTGGGTACGTTAAAATGTCAGATAATGTACATAAAATGCTTCATTCGGGAGGCCCTTTTTTATGGTGCCTATATCTAACTATGTATGTTGACAATTTTTGGTGGGGTAGAAATTGGGAGGTACCGTTATATAGGGGTTATAATAAAATATGGACCTATGTTGACAGTTTTAAATTGTAGCTAAAATCCTCAAAATACCGAAAATCGGTACATAAAGTGGGAACTTCAAATGTCATTAACAGCTAGTTCGGAGGTACCCCTATATGTGGGCTATACGAAAATATGAACTTAAATGAACAATTTTTGTTGCAGAACTTTTGTTGGCTCTTAAATTTCAAAGTACAGAAAGTTCGTCCAAAAAATAAAGCTAAGGTACGGAAAATCGGGAGGTTTGTTTTGGGGCTATACCAAAACTTGGACCTACGTTCGGTTAAACATTATAAGTAAAATCCTCAAAGTACCGAAAATCGGGAGGTATCGTCATATTGGGGCTATGTTGAAAATTGTTGATGCAGATGTGTGGTGACCACTACAACCTTCAAATGTCAAATTACAGTTAGTTCGGTTAAAACTTGTAGCTAAAATTGTCAAATTACTGAAAATCGGGAGGTACCGCTATATGGGAGCTATATCCAAACATGGACCTATGTTGAAAATTTTTGATGGAGAGGTGTTGTGACCACTAAGTCAAAATACTGATAGTTCGGTTTAATATTGTAGCTAAAATCATCAAATTACTGAAAATCGGGAGGTACCGTTATATTTTTTGGTGGAGAGGTGTGGTGACCACTAAGAACTTCAAATGTCAAATCTTCAAATTACAGCTAATTCGGTTAAAACTTGTAGGTAAAATACTCAAACTACCGAAAATCGGGAGGTACCGTTATATGGGGCTATACCAAAACATGGACCTATGTTCATAATTTTTTCGAACATAAGTGTTTTGGTCACTAAGAACCCTAAATATCAAATTATAGCTAATTCGGTCTAGAAATGTGACTTAAAACGTCAAAATACCTGAAATCGGGCGTTAACATTTTGTGGGGGCTATTCCAAAACGTGGACCTTTGTCCACTAGTTTTGTTATATAAGTTTATTGACACTTAAGAACCCTAAATGTCAATTTATAGCTAAATCGGTCTGAAAATGTAGCTAAAAACGTCAAAATACCGTAAATCGGGGGGTACCGTTATATGGGGGCTATTCCAAAACATGGACCTATGTTCACTAGTTTTGTTATATAAGTTTATTGACACTTAAGAACCCTAAATGTCAATTTATAGCTAAATCGGTCTGAAAATGTAGCTAAAAACGTCAAAATACCGTAAATCGGGGGGTACCGTTATATGGGGGCTATACCAAAACGTGGACCTATGTCCACACGTTTTGTTATATATGTTTATTGACACTTAAGAACCCTAAACGTCGAATTATATCTAAATCGGTCTGAAAATGTAGCTAAAAACGTCAAAATGCCGTAAATCGGGGGGTACCTTTTTATGGGGGCTATACCAAAACGTGAACCTATGTTCACAAGTTTCGTTATATAAGTTTATTGACACTTAAGAACCCTAAATGTCAAATTATAGCTAAATCGGTCTGAAAATGTAGCTAAAAACGTCAAAATACCGTAAATCGGGGGGTACCGTTATATGGGGGCTATACCAAAACGTGGACCTATGTCCACAAGTTTTGTTATATAAGTTTATTGACACTTAAGAACCATAAATGTCAAATTATAGCTAAATCGGTCTGAAAATGTAGCTAAAAACGTCAAAATACCGTAAATCCGGGGGTACCGTTATATGGGGGCTATACCAAAACGTGGACCGATATATCCCATCATCGAACTTGACCTGCCTGCAAACAAAAGAAACATTTTCCCAAAATTTCAGCGTCCTATCACTATTTTTGTGGATGCTAGAGTGATTACCACAGACGGACGGACGGACATGCACAGATCGACTCAGAATTTTACCCTGATCAAGAATATATATACTTTATAGGGTCGCAAATGAGTATTTCAATGCGTTACTAACGGAAAAACAAACTTAATAAACCCTCCATACTATGGTGGAGGGTATAAAAATTGATAGCTCAAAGTTCCATGTTTGGATGGTGTATCTATGGACCCTTAACTAACAACAGAAATATGGAACATATGCAGTGTTGTCGAATTTAACAATTTATTTTTATAAATTTTCTCGTTTAGAGTTAAGCTTGATGATCGAAATGTTTTTTGGAAATGAAAAAGGAAAGCCAAGGACTCGAACCCACACAGTCACCAAATTATGTGACCTGGTTTCGCTGTTAGTTGAGCAGCTCTTCAGACATATCGATCGACTGTGGAATGGCTTCTCTGTCCAAGAACTTTTGGGTTTTCAAATGCAAATGTGTTTTTTTTATACATTAACGGATATTTATTGTCAGTTTGACGATTTTTTGGCCCAAAATTGGAAAATTACGATTTGACGATTTTATGCCTTGATTTAAGTCACGTTAGCCAAAGTCGAATGAAATAAAATATAATAATTGTAGTTCAACCAAAAAGATTTAAAGAAAACAATGCTGCAAACTCGATTATATTAGCTTTTTTTTGCAATTTTTAGCAATTTCCAGTCAGATTGGCTATATTTATATATAGTTTGAATGTTTTGCCTCACATTTGAAATATAATTGACAATTTTCGTTCAGGATTGTTAATGGATGAAAATCGTCTATCTCGTTGTGAAAAATGTAGGAGTCAGCGCTCATTAAGAGGTCGGTTAGTCAGTCGTGACCGAAAGACATGGACGGTCACACAGTCAATCAGGCGATATTTGAACAAAGCTGTCATTCAAAGGTAATACACTTACTGCACTGTTGCAAACTCTGGTGAAAGTTTTTATGGCAGTATTTAAGTGAGATTAAGTTAGCTTTACTGCTGTGGGGAGTACACTTATATAGTCAATCTCAATGTCATAACTATAAACGAAAAATTCACATTAGGCGGTAACCAAACCTAGTTTTGGACTATGTTGACGATTTTTGACGATTTTGCAAATTTTATTGAGGATTTGACGATTTTTTGACGATTTCCCATTAAAAGCTGTCGACAACGCTGAACATTGGTCAAACAATATCAATCTAAACCTTGAAGTAGAAGCAAAGACGCTGCCACAAATTATAAATAAAAAAAAAACGATAATTAATTCAGGTTCTAAAACTATTTTGTATATTTATAACCCCTACAATCCCCTACGCCTGTATCCACGGTTGTCATATATGGCGATTTCTCGCAAAACGTGGACAATACGTTTGGCGACTTTAATTTTCACTTTCCGACTTGGCGATTTTTATACAGAATAGTTAGCGATTTGTTTTGCTAATTGTAAAAAATTTCCTCCTTCTATGTTAATTACCATTTTTTTGGTTTAATATGAGACAGTAAATACATAATTTAAATTGTAATAGATTTGCATAAAAAAATCTATGAATTCGTATATGGCTTAAATTTCTTTTTTAACCTACACCATAGTATGGAGGGTATATTAAGTTTGTTTTTCCGTTTGTAACGCATTGGAATAATCACTTTAAAGCGCTTACTACAGACGGACGGACATGCATAGATGGGCTCAGAATTTCACACTGATATGCTTTATTGGGTCGTAAATTATTTTCTGAATTTGTTACAAACGGAAAAACAAACTTATCTATATACATATATATATAAAAGAGTTGAGTGATGACGACTGACAGATCTACAACGCACTGAGGCTAGAATCCTGAAATTTTGGCTGATGGCTAGTCTTGGGGCGAAAGTGGTCGATAAGGCGGTGTTTTTGGAAATTCGCCCTAGAAGTGTGCGAAAAGTACTAAAATGTACTAAAAATTGTATCATTTGTGGGGCGGACCGACTAATAATCAACGCCCAGACAAAACGATTGAAGATAGAATCCTGAATTTTTGGGTGAGGGTTGGCTGGGTTTTTGGAAATTCGTCATAGAAGGGTTCGAAAAGTACTAAAATGTACTAAAAATGGTATCATTTGTGGGGCGGACCGACTAATAATCAACGCCCAGACGAAACGACTGAAGCTAGAACCCAGAAATTTTGGGTGATGGCTAGTCGTGGGGCGAAGGTGGTCGATAAAGCTGGGTTTTTGGAAATTCGTCCTAGAAGGGTCCGAAAAGTACTAAAATGCACTAAAAATGGTATCATTTGTGGGGCGGACCGACTAATAATCAACGCCCAGACGAAACGTCTGAAGCTAGAATCCTCAAATTTTGGGTGAGGGTTATTATTGGGGTGAAGGTGGTCGATAAGGCTGGGTTTTTGGAAATTCGTCCTAAAAGGGTGGGAAAAGTACTAAAAATGGTATCATTTGTGGGGTGGACCGACTAATAATCAACGCTCAGACGAAACGACTGAAGTTTAGAATCCAGAAATTTTGGGTGAGGGTTGGGTTTTTGGAAATTCGTCCTAAAAGGGTGGGAAAAGTACTAAAATTTACTAAAAATGGTATCATTTGTGGGGTGGACCGACTAATAATCAACGCTCAGACGAAACGACTGAAGCTAGAATCCTGAAATTTTGGGTGAGGGTTGGGTTTTTGGAAATTCGTCCTAGAAGGGTGCGAAAAGTACTAAAATGTACTAAAAATGGTATCATTTGTGGGGCGGACCGACTAATAATCAACGCCAAGACGAAACGACTGAAGCTTGAACCCTGAAATTTTAGGTGATGGTTAGTGTTGGGGCGAAGGTGGTCGACAAGACTGGGTTTTTGAAAATTCGTCCTAAGAGGGTGGGAAAAGTACTAAAAATGGTATCATTTGTGGGGCGGACCGACTAATAATCAACGCTCAGACGAAACGACTGAAGCTAGAATCCTGAAATTTTGGGTGAGGGTTGGCTGGGTTTTTGGAAATTCAGTCTAGAAGGATGCAAAAAGTACTAAAATGTACTAAAAATGGTATCATTTGTGGGGCGGACTGACTAATAATCAACGCCCAGACGAAACGACTGAAGCTAGAATCCTCAAATTTTTGGTGAGGGTTAGTCTTGGGGCGAAGGTGGTCGATAAGGCTGGGTTTTTGGAAATTCGTCCTAAAAGGGTGGGAAAAGTACTAAAATGTACTAAAAATGGTATCATTTGTGGGGTGGACCGACTAATAACACTATGCAACACTGAATATGCAAACAACTTCTAGTATGCATTTTTTGAAAGTACATATTTAGACAACAAAAACCCTAGTAGGGTTTTGTCCTGCAAGATCCGGATTTCGGAGTTCGGATTTTATGGCCTCATCTAAACCGGGCTAAATCTACACTTTTTTGCATTTATCAGGCCTTTATATCAGAAAGGAATAGGAATTTGGCCTTGCTGTATTTGGCAATATTGTAGCCCTAAACTAGTAGAACTTATCTTTTGAAAAAACCGCATAACTTATATATATATATATACATAACTTATCTTTTGAAAAACTCCATCTAGGGCATCAAAATCAATAAAATATAGAAAATTTTACATAATTGCTGAAATTCTGGTCTGTATCGGCTAAACTATTGGGAGTTGATCCAAGTAACCTTTTGTAAAAATCGTTCAAATAAAGTTCTCAACAATTCTTTAGAACATTCTCAAACTCTTAAATGCTTACTTCATGCTGCTTCAGCGGTATTTTGCATCATATCTTTTACAACACGTATTTCAAACACAGTTCACACCAACAGTTTATTCTCGCATTTCGGATTTCACTACATTATTGACATTTTTATTAAATCGTCGTTGAAAAATGTACTGAATACAACGGCATAGAGGCATTTTAGAACAATGACATCTTCTGAAGAGTTGTGTATTACATTCCAGGGAATATTTTTCCGAAAGAAAATATTCGGAAAAAATTAACGGTTTTGGAGATACGGTGCGAAATGTATAAAAATTGTGGAATTTTTGAATATATTTTGAAATTTGAGGCAATAAATGTAGTTTTTCGAGATTCAAATATTTTATTCTTGTCCTTATCTACAAATTTGCTTCAGAGGTCAGAAAAAGATTCGCTTTGGTTTCAGAGATATAGCTCCGAACTTCTTTAAAAACTTAATATTTTAACCATGTTTAGATGGGGCCATAAAATCCGAGCTGGATCTGACACATCAAAACCCAACTAGGGTTTCTTTCTTGTCGTTTGGGTCTGTACTTTCAAAAAATCCTCAGTTCGAATTGTTTGCACAAGATCACCTTAAAATGTTGCACAGTGTAATCAACGCCCAGACGAAACGACCGAACTAGAATCCTGAAATTTTGGGCGAGGGTTAATCTTGGGGCGAAGGTGGTCGATAAGGCTGGGTTTTTGAAAATTCGTCCTAGAAGTGTGCGAAAAGTACTACATTTACTAAAAATGGTATCATTTATTGGACGGACCGACTAATAATCAACGCCCAAACGATACGGCTGAAGCTAGAATCGTGAACTTTTGGGTGAGGGTTAGTCTTGGGGCGAAGGTGGTACAATTTGGATATGGACGAACCGATAGAATTGGATTACTGAAATTTGGAATTAAGATTACTGTTGGAGTGTAGAAATGAGGTCGTTTTGGAAATTCTTACCTTAAGATACATACGAAGAGTACTAAATTGTACTATATTTTGCACAATTTGAACGTATAGAGTTGGAATCTTGAAAAATAAGATTACTATTGAAGGAGGTAATATTGGAAATTCGAACTTATGTGTACGAAAAGTACTAAACGGTACTAAATTTGGTACAATATGGATTTGGGTAAAGCAATAAATGAATGTTGAAATTTGAGTTAATTTACTGTTGAAGTGTAGTTAGGAGTATAAAGCTTTCTGCCAGAAATTTTTCGGTATAGGCCCACATCTTTTCGTAGCCACATAGAACGGTACCTCCCGATTTTCGGTATTTTGCAGGTTGTGGCCTCAACAACATGGCTGAAATTGGCATTTAGTCTTTGCTAGGAGTATAAAACTTTCCGCCTGAAATTTGTCGGTATAGGTCCACATCTTTATGTAGAACGGTACCTCCCCACTTTCGGTATTTTGAAGGATGTGGCCTCAGCATCCAACCGAAATGGGGTATAAAACATTCCACCTGAAATTTGTCGGTATAGGTCCACATCTTTATGTAGCCCCCATAGAACGGAACCTCCCGATTTTCGGTATTTTAAAGGTTGTGTCCTCAATATCCCACCGAAATTTGGCATTAAGTCTTCGTTGGGGTATAAAACTTTCCACCTGAAATTTGTCGGTATAGGTCCACATCTTTATGTAGAATGGTACCTCCCGATTTCCAGTATTTTGAAGGATTTGAGATCAGTATACAACCGAAATGGCTGAAATTTGATACTTGGTCTTTATGTAGCCCCCATAGAACGGTACCTCCCAATTTTCGGTATTGTCAAGGTTGTGGCCTCAATATCCCACTGAAATGGCTGAAATTTGACAATTAGTCTTAATAGTGGGTATAAAAATTTTCATATGAAATTTGTCGGTATAGGTCCACGCCTTCATATAGCCCCCATAGAACGGAACCTCCCGATTTTCGGTATTTTGAAGGTTGTGGCCTCAATATCCTACCGAGATTTGGCATTAAGGCTTCTTTGGGGGTATACAACTTTCCACCTGAAATTTGTCTGTATAGGTCCACATCTTTACGATACCTCCCGATTTTCGGTATTTTGAAGGATGTGGCCTCAGTATCCAGCCGAAATGGCGGAAATTTGAAACTTGGTCTTCATTGGGAGTATAAAACATTCCACCTGAAATTGTTCGGTATAGGTCCACGTCTTTATGCAGCCCCCATAGAACGGTAATGGCCGAAATTTGGCAATTAGTCTCAATTGGGGGTATAAAACTTTCCATTTGAAATTTGTCGGTGTAGGCCCACGTCTTTATGTAGCCCCCATAGAACGGTACCGCGCGATTTTCGGTATTTTGTAGTTGTACTGTTGTTTCAGTATCCAACCGAATTGGCTGAAATTCGATATTTGGTCTTCATTGTGGGTATACAAAATTCCACATGAAAATTTTCGGTATAGGTCCGTGTTTTTATGTAGCCTCCATAGAACGGTACCTCCCGATTTGTAAGTTTTCTAAAGTATTCAACCCCTGCATATTCAGGTTTTAGTCTAGCTCTCATAAAAAGGTTTTTGGGCCATTTTATATATTTCTATCCTTTTTTGTTAAATTTCCAAACCGAATTTGTGTAATTTGGTGTTGCATGTTGTCGGAGGATACAAAATCTCAATTCGCAAAAATATAAATATTGGTCCATGTTTTGGAAAGAACAATGATGATGCCCCATGCGAGCTCTTGTAAAGGGGTTTCCTAAATTTCCTTCCTTCATAAATGGAAGGAAACTAATTGTTCCAATTTCTTCAAAACAGTTCGTGGTGGATGGTATAAAAATTTCGGCCTGGCCAAACTTAATGCCATTCTAACTTGTTTCATTTTAATATCTTACTTCTTCTTTATTAAGTACTAGCTGGAGTTGGGAATACCTTTCTATACGAGATGATGAAATTGTTTCCCCTCAAAAAGAATAATAAATAACAAACTGTTGTAAAAGTGGAGTACATTCTTAATTTCCCCTTAAAAATGTTTTCACCACTTAAAAAATAATGGTGAACTAATTCAAACAACATAAACATATTCTCCTAACATTGTACTCAACTCTGCGAGCAATAAGATGGAACACTCCTTGTTGTATTATTTACCTCTTGAAGTTGAATGTGCGTTCACCCCTTGAAGTTGATTTTGCGTTCACCCCTAGTGTGTTGGAAACCTTTTTCCATATTCAATACGCCTTCAATTCAGTGTTAGGAGAAAATCAAATGTGAGGTGATATTTTACAAAATCTATAAGGAATGGTCTTCATTGGGGGTATAAAACATTCCACCTGAAATTGTTCGGTATAGGTCCACGTCTTTATGCAGCCCCCATAGAACGGTAATGGCCGAAATTTGGCAATTAGTCTCAATTGGGGGTATAAAACTTTCCATTTGAAATTTGTCGGTGTAGGCCCACGTCTTTATGTAGCCCCCATAGAACGGTACCGCACGATTTTCGGTATTTTGTAGTTGTACTGTTGTTTCAGTATCCAACCGAATTGGCTGAAATTCGATATTTGGTCTTCATTGTGGGTATACAAAATTCCACATGAAAATTTTCGGTATAGGTCCGTGTTTTTATGTAGCCTCCATAGAACGGTACCTCCCGATTTGTAAGTTTTCTAAAGTATTCAACCCCTGCATATTCAGGTTTAAGTCTAGCTCTCATAAAAAGGTTTTTGGGCCATTTTATATATTTCTATCCTTTTTTGTTAAATTTCCAAACCGAATTTGTGTAATTTGGTATTGAATGTTGTCGGAGGATACAAAATCTCAATTCGCAAAAATATATATATTGGTCCATGTTTTGGAAAGAACAATGATGATGCCCCATGCGAGCTCTTGTAAAGGGGTTTCCTAAATTTCCTTCCTTCATAAATGGAAGGAAACTAATTGTTCCTATTTACTTCAAAACAGTTCGTGGTGGATGGTATAAAATTTTCGGCCTGGCCAAACTTAATGCCATTCTAACTTGTTTCATTTTAATATCTTACTTCTTCTTTATTAAGGACTAGCTGGAGTTGGGAATACCTTTCTATACGAGATGATGAAATTGTTTCCCCTCAAAAAGAATAATAAATAACAAACTGTTGTAAAAGTGGAGTAAATTCTTAATTTCCCCTTAAAAATGTTTTCACCACTTAAAAATTAATGGTGAAGTAATTCAAACAACGTAAACATATTCTCCTAACATTGTACTCAACTCTGCGAGCAATAAGATGGAACACTCCTTGTTGTATTATTTACCTCTTGAAGTTGAATGTGCGTTCACCCCTTGAAGTTGATTTTGCGTTCACCCCTAGTGTGTTGGAAACCTTTTTCCATATTCAATACGCCTTCAATTCAGTGTTAGGAGAAAATCAAATGTGAGGTGATACATCACAAAAGCTTTAAGGACAAAGAGAATTCGAGAGAGTGTGGTGGACATGAGTTAGTTTTTGCCGACACCCGAATGAAAGCATCAATGAAAAGCTAAAGCAAAACTGTTCAGCATTTGAAAAATCACAAAAATTTTGTAATGACAAACGAATTTTTTAAAATAGTCACAAACGAAGGCTAAAACTGGATTGACGCGCGTGCTTCCCCACGGAACGGAATTCGTCGGCGAGATTTATAATTGAAAAAAAAAAATGAAATGAAAATACTTAAACAGTGTTAAGAGTCTTGGTTGGCTAGATACAATGTGGCCAATAATAAAATTGAAGAATTCGCCTAAAAGGCTGGGAGAAGAAAATTAAGATGAAATAAGATATGAATGATTTATGAATGGCATTTAGAGCAGTGTGCAGCGTGAAATTCAAATACAACTTGACATGCTAGAATTGAATGTCAAAAGATTGTTATTGTGGAATGAGAATAAGGTGCGTACGTGCGTAAATTTTGAAAAATTTTCGTTGTTAAACTGATCCTTTGTAGCTGGAGTGACAGACAACATTTCATTTGCTTGTCTTTTCTTTGAAGTGCAACCAAAATCCGACAGCGTTACGTTCAAGTGTTGTCAATTTACGAAACGTGAAACTTCTTAAATGTACAACTTGTACAAAAGTGTTTTTTTTTTTTGAATCGAAGGTTGAGTCTTGAAATCGAAAGTGAAACTTAAATCCTTTGCTGTTATATGATCGCGTTTGAGAGTGGGTCTGTGGCGTGTTTGAACATTACCAGCACATACACAGACAGACACTCATTTCTGTTTCTTTTTTGTGTGTCCTTTCAATTCAATTTTGGAGGCTTTCCAACTTTGTGCTGCTGTTTGATGTCAGAGCATAGGAGTGTTTCTGCATGTGTGTGTATGGGTGTGTAATAGTGTCGGAATGTTTATGAATGTAAGCGTTTGTATAAATGTGTTAAAGTTGCTGCCTAAGTGTTTTCTTTCTGCCGAAAAGAAGACCATCTAAAAGAGATGAAACCATTTAAAAAAATAATAACACAAAACAGACAACTAACAACAACAACAAAAAACAACACATTAAAACACATATGAAACCATAATAAAAAGGCTTCTTCTGTAGACCTCAAATGTAAAAGCTCAAATCGCGGTTGAGTGTTTGTGCCATTTTTTAAATGTGGGTCTGTTTGTGTTGTGTGATTTAACAAAAAAAAAAGTATAAAATAAAAAAGAATACAAGGATAATATCAACAGAATAAAATATAATAAAAATAACACATTAATTTTTTTATGAAAGCCCAGAAACAAGTGTCATGAAGTACATATACATATACCTGCATGGATATACATACGTATGTATGTAGGCTGTCTCTTGACAAACACAAATAAGCAAAGCAAATAAAACTAATTTCATTAGCTATAACGGAGAAAGATGTTTGCCAGACTCCAAAAGAATGTTGTTTTTTAAATTGTACTTTGTTAATTAAAAAAAGATTTTCTTAAAATTAATATTGAAATTTTGTGGGAAAAGAACTAAATGAGAAAAAGAGAAATATAATTAGAAAACAAATAAAATACATAATTAAAATGAAATGCAATAAATTCTGTGTAAAATTGACAAGTCATATAAGGAATATCATCCGCGGATCAAATGTGTGTTGATGCACACCCAGAAGCACACAAATATAATAGGTGAGAAAGTGACATTGTCGGATAAGTGCTATGCTACAAGGGAACATGATATACCATATGATAATTACCTAACATTCGTTTCCTGATGTTACCGATCTTAGCCTGGTAATAAACATTTTTATACCCTCAGCCTTTAGGCTAGAAAGGGTATATACACTTTGATACGACCAAAAATGTGCTTCATCGAATTAACGGTTTTAGACCCCAAGTATGTTTGGATGAAATTCTTTTTAGACAATTTGGAGTCGATTTAGCCATTTCCGTCCGTCTATCTGTCTGGCTGGCTGGTGCGCACAATAACTCTCGAAGGGATCGACCGATTCGAACCAAATTTAGGGTATCGTAATATTTTGTTCAAATTTAGTTTAAGTTCGAAGATGGGCCATATCGGTCTGCTCCTTCGGGTACCTCCCCAAAAAAGTTCAATTTTTTTCTGTAAAATGGTGTGAACGATAACTCTCGAGGGGAGCAATTGATTTGGTCCAAACTTTGCACATCGTATTATTCCTTCCAGATATATATCGGCCTCGAATATGGACTATATAGGTCCACTCATTCGGGTACCTCCCACACAAAATTCGGATAAAGTGAAGTTTAAGAGCTCCTCTTCGATCGTTTTGACATTTTTTCAAGTTGTTGTCTATGCGGCTCCCTTTACGACGGTACAATATTTTTCTTGCGCACGTTCATACTTCCTGAGATATTAGCCTAAATGCTCCATGAAACCCTGACGGCACCAACCAAAACGGAAAATCCACAGGGAGTTTTTGATTGGTGCAGACTTTGCATATCGTATTATTTCATTCAGTCATGTATCAGCTTAGAATATGGACTATATGGACTCGCAACGTTTTCATTCTTTTTACAGTAGGTTGTTCTAGCGATCTCATTTACAACGGTAAATTTTTTTTCCGGAGTAAGTCAATACTCCCTGAGATAATAGCCCAAAAGCTCCAAAACCCTGAACCTAAAATGGCTATTGTGCAAGATAACTCTAAAACTTTTTCAAAAATTTCTTCCAAACTTAGTTTAACGTACTTTAATATTTCGAGTCCTTTATGAAGATGTTTGGTTACTAAAAATGTTTGGTATATGTTAATGGTTTGGTATAGCCTCACATTACGGTACCTGTATATTTTAGAGCAAACTCATGATACAAAATCAATATACTTTATATACGGCATAATTATATTGTTTGGTTTTGTTGTTTTTTTCGGATAGTGGCTGAGGGTATATCTCCTTCAGCACAGCTGGCTGATACTTTCTTACTTGTAAAAAATATCAGTCGGCAAAGAGACACACCTGAGACATAAAGAGTAAAAGAAAGCCCAAATCTTTTAGTCCTGAAAAAAATTTTCCGTAAATATTTTTTCCTCAGGAGGCAGATCTTTGGCAAGATTTGGATTCGTAATTTATGAGTAAACCACACTTTTCACGATTTTCCTGTCAAAGTAAAAGTAGAAGCTAACTAAATAAGTATCTTCTCACTAATGCATTATTTTTCCAAAATTTGATCTGCTTTTATCATTAAATGATGCTGACATTTTGAAGCCAGATTTACTGTATTTTTTGACATTTTCTTCTAGTTGCGTTACGCAAACATGTTTTTCAAAAAAATCATTTATAGGTTTGTAGTACTTGCGGGTTATTTGATACGTGTATTGTGAATGTACTTTTTTTAAAAATCATATTTTTCGGGTCTAAAATTTGCAATTTTTCCGGATCTAATAAATCATGCCCCATGAAAATCCATTGTAACGAACCACCATGCGAGCCCTACTTCCTCCAGAAGTGGCTACCTCCTTGCCCCGGCCGTGCTTAGTCTTAGGGCAGTTCTTTTCCTTCAGAAGTAGGCTCGGTTTCGTTATCATAAAAGTAAAATAAGGTAGCTCTTATAGATGAAGAAATAGAAATGGAAATTATAGTAGAAACTGGGTAGAGATAAGTGGGAATAAAATAAGATGATGATTATGTTACTTTAAATGCAGTGGTAGATATTATTCCACCGCTTCAGCTTACTACCTACCTAAACACTTGCACCTTTCGCAAATGAAAATTGACCACTTAACAATTCATAGTGTTTATATTTAAAACTTGAATAAACATTAGCGAATATTGAAAATTGAGTAATTATGGAATAATGATACAATATTTAATTCTTGTAAACAAAATGAGAAAAATAAAGATTCAAGTTCGGGCTACTATCTCTATATAAATTGAATATGTATTTAGTATAGGATAATAATAACTAGTGAAGTAGGTATTATTTTATAATAAGTGATGAGAGCTAAGGCAAACGTAATTTAAAATGGGTAAGACTCGCCAATAATTTCGCGTTGTCCTCAGGCCTGTTGACTTTGAGCGATTCGTGGTTTTACCTGCGATTATGGTTATATGGTAGGATTAAGTTTGCTTAGCTCATATGTGGAAATTGAAGTGAGTACAATAAAAACTATGTAAGATTAACAATTCAAAACTGGAACTGGTTCTGCGGGCCCTATGATTATTATATGTTATTCATATTATGTATCCATCAGGTATCACGATAAATAATGGAAACTGTTAGATTTAGGTGGAGAACATTCTAATTTCAAAATGGCTTCAATGAATGTTCTCAATATTGAATCGATATATGGGAATGATGAACGGGATTTGCTGTTAATTGATTTTATTTCTTTTAGTTGCCTCTGGTCTGATCGAAAATTTGACAATTCTGGTTTATAAATTATATTGTTAAATCCGGATTTTATGTTGTATTTAATCCTCAAAATTCTTGTATATTTTATCCCTGTAGGAAATGTCAATAGTGAATCTATACTGACTTACTACTGACATTGTCAACAGTACTACTGACAAACTGTAGACACTAATGTAATTTCCTATAGACATTTTGTATGAACGTGTCATTCGAAAGTCAGTACTGACAATGGAACTAGTATGTCAATAGTAAGTCAGTAGTTCCTGAGGAACCATGTGTTGACATTGGAGATAGTGAGTCAGTATAGACATTGGTGGTAGTAAGTCAGTATAGACATTGGAGGTAGTAAGTCAGTATAGACAATGGAGGTAGTGAGTCAGTATAGACATTGGCGGTAGTGAGTCAATAGTACCAGATTTTCAATACTAAACTTTTTAGCTTATTTGGAACTTTTCATAGATAAAACAGCTATATAGTACGTTTAATAAGAAGATGAAGCCTAGGACGAATATTTCGTGATGTTACATAAACTATTGGAGATACAATATGTAGCATGGTATAAAAATGTGGTTCTCTACACAGAACCCAATATATATTAGGCAGTAGGTCCGTTATCTAGCAAACACTTTATTGCAATTTACATCAGAGGAAAGGTCAGTAGTTTTTTCCATATGTAGGCTACTTTGCGAAATATATATGTCCTCAAGGAATTAAAGTATCGACCAAAAATAAAATTTTTATATTTTTCATACAAAAGTAATGGTCCATTTCACCCGCTAAAGAATATCAGATCGTCATTCAAAATTGTAGGCATCTTTTTCGACCTATACTCTTACCCGGTGCAAAATTTCGTGACTATTAATGTATAATTGCGACTTCTAGCGAGTTTATTATTACACTACAAACAAATAACGGGATATATTAGGCTGTAACTCTGTTATCTGATCATGCACACCAGCATAATTGGCATCAATTGAAAGGTCAAGCGTTCCACTTTCAAGTATATCTCACTTGTCCGCAATGTCACTTCCAGGAATTAAGATATAAGCTGTATATTAAAATTGTTCACAATTTTCACACAAAAGTTTTGGTCCATTTAACCCTCTAAATATTATCCGATCGCCATCTCAAATTGCAAGCTTCTCCTTTGTGATATACTCTTACCTTATTTAAAATTTATCGGACTATTATTGAGACCTATAGAGCCGCTACAAAATTGGATAAATATTATGTTTTTGGTCCATTTCACCCGCTAAATATTTCACGATCATCACCAATAAGAATAGGGATCTATTCTGATCTGAACCCGACCTCCATACAAAATTTCGTGACGATCGGTCCATAATTGCTGCCTGGAGCGTGTTTACAATTTATAATGGACAGACGGACGGACTGACGGACGGACACACATCTCAAATCGCTTTATCTCGTCGAGATATGAAGAATGGTATACCACATTGGGGGTCTCCGACGAATATTTCGCGGTGTTACATGAATTTTTACCAAAACAAACTTATAATACCCTTTTCCACATTGTGGTATAGGGTATAAATATGTCCTTAAATTTTCTTGCCTATTACAGCTGTATAACATTGGAAAAATCTCACAATCGATTTTTGCCAAATAATTCTTCAACATTGTAATTCATTATTATGTTTAGTTGCATTCAGCATTTCCAGCGAGACGGGACAATATATACATCAGGCTCCATAATCTTCTCTAAAGGTTCCACATAATGTCTAATTGTCGAAATTTCACCACAAATGTTGTTAGTCGCCTCAGAATTCGTACTTTGCTATAGAATTGTTTATTTTTCACATGTCTTTTATATTTTCTTTTGCTCATACTTGTTATTGAAATTATATGCTTTAAGTTTTCACCATATTTTATTGATTTTTACAAAAACACTTTTTTCACCAACCGCAAAAATCATTTTACGCCAAACAATTAAGAAAATTAAAAAAAGGATGCTTCGTTGGGCTATCATCTGTCAATATACACAATGCTTCTTCTTTTTAAGGTAAAGGTATCAATAGTTGACAACCTGGTGACAAAGTGTTGTCACCATATTAGTAGACAAAGTGGCGACATGTCAACACATGACCCCACACTTCCTACAGGGATTGTATAAAGGATTTCAGGGAATTGGTATGTTCGTTTGATCTAGGATACGCCGATTGCTCAAAGAATCGGCAGTCTATAAATGATATAATATTTATATCAATAAAACGAATTTATTTCATGCCTATAAAAAAATCTTACCACAATGAAGCTCTATCTCCTTATGAAACAAAATAATAAAGAGTCCTTTCGTCCTTTCCGTATTTGAAGAGAAAGGATTCGCAAAATTTTTAAAAATAATTTGCTTTTTCAAAGCCTTTGGCACGTCTTTATTGCTTCAGTTTTCGAATTGAAATGATTTTCAATATTTTCAATACAATATATTTTGAATAAAAATTGGAAGTTTCAAGTTTTAATTTCACAGCCTACAAATATATATATTTCCTACAGTAAAATTTCATAACAGGTCACACCATCTACTTAAATGCGAGTTACGAGAAATTCCAATGCAGGAAAGTCGCCTAAAATTGTTTTTGAAATTGTCTCGTATTTGATCGCGTTTTCTGCGGGCCATCCACAGTAATGTAAACACTGATGAGACAGAGATTTAAAATCTTCACTGATAAAAAAGCTATATTAATTTTATTCCAAAAATAGTGTTTGATGCTACATCCACGGTTCTACATTGACCGCCTTGAAATAGATATCTCTATATCGATGCAGATTGTATATCGATTAGCGATGTTTTATAGCTCTTTGAACACTAAGATGCAGCCGATGCTACATCTTAGCCTCTAAGTTAAATTTCGGAAAATATATACAAATTAAATGACATGGTCTGGATGTACATGAAAATCACATGCGGACAAAATGATTTTAATAATTACGCGATTTACACGTATTTTAAAAAGCATATAAATTAAAATGGTTTATTTCCGAAGCCTTGAGATAAATCCTCAGCAACCGAATTATCTTCCCCAATGAGAAAACTTTAATATGAATGTCTATGAAGCAAAATCAGTCTATTTTATTGAGAGATTTAAGCAAGATGAAGGAAGTATTCCTATATATTTTTCCAATATTTTCATGAGAAAAAATATTTTTTCAAACAAAAAATTATTTTTGAATGTGTTCTTATTTTGGCTCTAACATCGAAACTATAATCTGTATGATTTTAGTCTCATTTGATTCTCCGCGAAGTTTTGATCCACAAAAAATTGGCTTTCGAGCAAATTCGTAATTTTTTTCTGAACCCTTTTTAAATGGAATATGCAGTAATTGACGATATTTGTGATATACACTTTTATACGGCCAAAATGTGCCTCATCGAAATAATGGTATGTATGTTTGGACGAAATCCATTTTAGTCATTCTGGAGTCGATTTAACAATGTCCGTCCGTCTGTCTGGCTGGCTGGATCGAGTGCAGCAACCGATTCGGTCCAAAATTTGGTCTTCGTAATATTTTGTCTAAACATAGTTTAAGTTTGATGGTGGGTACCACTTCCACTTCTTTGGAAATTTTCCAAACTTTTCACTAACATGTTGTGCACGATAACTCTCGAAGTCAGTAAACGATTTGCTCCATACCTTGCACATAGTAATATTTCTACGAGACATAGATAAAGTTCGAATACCTACCACACGAAATTTCGCAGTCGATTCGATCTAAAATTTGACCTTTGTAATATTTTGCCTAAACTTAGATCTAGTTTTAAGATGAACCATATTGCTCATTTCTTTCGGGTACCTCTCCCACAAAAGTTCAACATTTTTGTTCAAGTGCAGTTTAGGGTCTGTTCGAAGATCATTATGAAATGTATATCGATGTTACACAAGTTGTTGTCCTCTTTGCAGCTGTATTATGTTTTTCGTGGGCAAATCCAGGTTCCTGACAAAGTGGTTCAAAACCTCTAAGTTGTACATTTATTATAATATCGTATTGCCCTTGTGGATTAGGACTTGTTGTAGCCTTCGTGTCATAGATCCGACTAGATTTTTTAAGGTGTTACTGGTGATATTCTCCAATTCCTCCAATACTACACTTTGCAAAAATTTTGGCGGATAGGATGCCCAAACGGTCTTCAATGTGTTAGTGGCTGTAACTTACAGCTGGCCACTCTAATAACGGTATATTTTGTGCCTTTAAAAAGTCTCTTGTAAGTCGAGCAACGTGAATCGGGGCATGATCTTGGTGGGAAGTCCAATTATACCCGTGCAGTTCTCTAGCAAAATCTATTATCTTGTTCTCTAACAAACAACAAAACTTAAATGAGACTTTCGTCGAGCTCCGAATGCATTGCAATAAAAATTTCAACATTTTTAAAAGTATAGCTTAATTAATGAAAATATCTGAACATTTAATTAAAGAGAATTAAAAAAGTATATTATCCAACACTTATTAACTAATTGTCAATCTTTACAGTTATGTTAAATTCGTGCTATATCCAAAAACTCACAGTTTCTTCCGTGTGAAAACATTTAATAAAAAAAAACAAGAACGGGTGTTTCATTCTTAAATTGAAATATTGAATTACGTTGGAATTGATGGCTGAAATCCTCCTCTATTTTTACCTGTTCTTTAGAAATAGCTGTTAAATTACTCGTTTCAAATTAATGCAATATCACAATAATTGCATTATAATACAAAACTTGAACAAAAATTGTGCAGGGGGTTTGATGAACATACCAACTCGGTTTTGTTGGAGTCAATGGAAGATGAGAATGCCTCTCTTTAATGTCACTTCATCAAGTGGTTTTATAACGGCACAATTGGAGAGAAACGGGGTTTCATAGATTTTCAATTTTAAATGGTCATTACTTCTTTTTTCACAATGAATTTCTATCAATTTTCTTTTTTAAGAGGTTCGAATATTATGTTCGAAATAATATATTTTATATATTTTTTACAAATGGCTAAAACGAAAAATGTTTTTCATCGGGCTGCAAGCTGCTTAAAAGATACCAAAAAATATAACTATTTATTATTACAAAAAAGTAAATTAAGTAAACTTTCGAACAAAAATTGTGCAGGGGTTTTGATGAACATACCAACTCGGTTTTGTTGGAGTCAATGGAAGATGAAAATGCCTCTCTTTAATGTCACTTCATCAAGTGGTTTTATAACGGCACAATTGAAGAGAAACTGCGTTTCTTAGATTTTCAATTTTAAACGGTCATTACTTCTTTTTTCACAATGAATTTCTATCAATTTTCTTTTTTAAGAGGTTCGAATATTATGTTCGAAATAATATATTTTATATATTTTTTACAAATGGCTAAAACGAAAAATGTTTTTCATCGGGCTGCAAGCTGCTTAAAAGATACCAAAAAATATAACTATTTATTATTACAAAAAAGTAAATTAAGTAAACTTTCGAAAATGAGAAATATCGGTTAAAAAGTGAATGGGTTATGCATTTTTTTGGGTTTAGCTATTTGCTTGTTATTAAAATTTTGTATGTATTTCTATACATTGAGACCTCAGTGCGTATTATTGTTATTAATTATAAAAAGTATATACGCACGGTGGTTCCAATATTAACAAATGCATACAAAAAATACAAAATAATACAGGTTATAAATAATTAATTATAAATAACCACCAGTACTAGATTCAGGAAAATTATAATTTTAGTCCCAGATGATTTAAGACTGCTAGTAGGAATTTTTTGAAAGTATGTACATATTGAGCCTACAAAAACCCTAGTTGAGTTTTGAGTTGTTAGATCGTGCTCCTAAAAAATAGACCAATATTTTTTTTTTTGGTAAAATTCGCAAGTTGTTCGGATTAGAAACTCTAAACGCGTTTTCTCGAAATAGCATTTTTGAAGTCAGTGTCCCCCATAGCTCGAAAATGGCTGTACATATCATCATATATTTTTGTGGGTTATTAAGTAGGCGGTCATTTGTCACAAAACTATGCAATATTTGCCAAAGAAAGAAATTACCGAAAGTAGCTCAAGACTTATTTTTGTTTTGCAGCTTGCGTGCGTACAAACTCACTAACACACTGTCAAAAATTGCCAATATTTTTAAAACATTCTATGTCCTATAGAACACTCGAAGAACTGAGTCATGGTGGAATAAGAAGGTGTTACATCAAATCATGCCAACGTCAAATTTGCTCACAATGATGCATTACTGTGAATTGCTTGTTTACATTTTTTATGTGATTTTATTCACAATAAACTGGTATGAAAATCAGCTGTTTTTGGCGTTACACCTTTCTTATTTCGCCATGAACTGGGTCAACAACATCGACGCAATAGCTTTGTTTCTTTACTTTTTTAATGGTAAAAGTGACAAAACAGGGAACTGCCGAAATTGTTCTCTCATAAAAAAATTTACAGAAAAGTAACGGAACGAAAAAACTTGGTACTGACGTAAAGCTTTGCTGGTCTTCTTCTTGAATACACCAAATAGAACCAGAGGTATTTGTCATTAAAGTAAAAGTTTCAAAATATTAAAATTTCGATAGTTTACTGCCTATTTCAGTAACTCTGATATTGACGTATGTTATTGATTTAATGTTCAGACGGTCAAGTTTCATTATCAGGTTCTCCCCTCGTAATATGTCCAACAGAAGCGGCAATCTGGAAATTGGGATACCTGAGCCTCTTTTTCTATATCTCTAGTATGTGAACACTTTTGTTAATGCAATTGAGACGAATTGAAATCTCAGTATGTCTTCTTTAATATTGATCACTTTTGTTGAAATGCGTACAACCAAAGCTGGGATATTTGTCATTACAGTTCAAATAAAGAAGTAAAAAAGTATCAGTCGGCTTTGCCGAGAGAGATATACCCTCAGCCTATGTGAATTTAAACTTTCATATACGGACAGATTGAATGTATTAAGGCTCTTTTCAGAATTTTTGGCCCTTTTTGGACATTTGAACTTGTCGAAAAAAATGTGGATTAGAATTAGAGTTCAAAAATGTTGCGGAGGAGGTACTTAAAGGAATGAATCGACATAGTCCATTATGGAAGTGGATCTTATTTTGGGAATCATATCTTTTTGATAGATATCGCATCCACTAGTCATTTCAGTGGGTCATCGTATAACATTTGGACCAGTATGCCAGAAAGCATGGACCCTTCCACGGAAAACATAATATCGCTGTAAACAGGACCACAACGAACAGCATCGGTATACATTTCCAAAGGATCTTCCAAAGGAGATACAAACGTTGAACTTTTGTGGGGAAGGTGCCCTAAGAAGAGGACCCTTATGAGTGATTATAGAAGTTAAACTTAATTTGGACAAAATATTAAGAGATCCAAAGTTTGGACCAAATTGGTTGCCCTTTTCAAGAGATATCGTGCATACCATTTTAGTGACATTTTTTAAATATTTGGGGGAAATACCGGAAGCTGTGGACCGGTATTGCCCATCTTCGAACTGAAACTAAGTTTGGACAAAATATAAGGAAGACCAAATTTCGGGCTGTTTTCTCAAGAAGTATGGACTTGCCCCTGAAAAAACTTTTACCGTCATAATTGAGGCAGCGAATGCATGTTTCTTCAACAAAAATCAAAGTGATTCGAGAGCAGGTCTTAAAGTGAACTTATCCGAAACTTTGTGTGGGAGGTAAATATAGTCCATATTCGAACCTGATCTATATCTGGTAAATATATTAGGATGTGTAATTTATAGACCAAATCGGTCACTCCCTTTAAGAGTTATCGTGCGCACAAATTTTTCGAACATTTTCAAACTTTTTTGGGGGAGGTACCGGAAGGAGTGGACGGATATAACCCATCATAGAACTTAAACTATGTTTTGGACCGAATCGGTTGGTCCGTTCCAGAGTTATCGTGCGCTCTAGCCAGCCAGAGACAGACGGACAGACATACGGACGGACATGGCTAAATCAACTCCGAAACGGATTTTGCCCAATCATACTCGTTAGCATAAATGCTGAGGGTATAAAAATGGAGAAACGGGGTGTGTTACCGACTATTGTTATATCTCCGTTGTTTGACCACCTACGCCGACCTACTTTTCATCATTGTAAAGGTGAAATTTTCTACTTTCATTGTCAGGCCCAACCAAAGCTGTGATATTCGTCATTACAAAATCCCAAAATTGAAAATTTGGGTTTGATTAGCGACAATTGCGATATTTGAAAACCTATGACAACATACCTTGTATTAATGTGAAGGTGAAGAAGTGAAGGCTTCTTCCTCTCCGGGACCCCCATCAACCGACGATCCCATAAAATTGGGACCTGTAGCGTGATTGCAAGATTTAGATTGACAGGCAGACAGACAAACTTTTGGGCCAAAACCAATACCCTCCCCACATAATGATGTAGGTGGTGTAGGTATTAGATATGTTGAAACAAATATATTTATTATAATCCACCTATAATTTGCATACTGCAATATCTTTAATTAGATTTTTTGAATTTGTATAGTAGTAGTAATAATTTGAATATCGATGCCTTATTTCCTCAAACTCGTGTCTTATGATTTCTCTTTATCTTTTGACACATCAATACATAATTAGTAATAAATTACTAATCTTTTTTTTACTTGAACCATTAAACGCATTTTTTGATATAATTTCAATTCTTCATACTTGATAGTACCTTGGGTACACATATTGCTTATTTACTCAAAGAGTGAAACAACTCATTAAATACAGTTTCGAGAAAAACGCCATTTAACTTGGCGATCGAAATTTGACTTTCCAACTTAAAAAGATTATTATCCAAAAAATAAAATAACTACTTGGACCCTATTTTGCGAACACCTAGCCAGATGTCAGTGCTAAATTTCTGTGCAAGACCAAGCATGATTTGAAAAGTTTTAGTTCTTCATAAACTCAAACGACTTTTTTATTGAGTTATGCCATACTCGTAGTAAATGAACTGTAACTCGATGAGTTTTAGAGATATGAGCATGAAAATTTGACAGAAGATAAAGTAGAAATCGTAAAAAAATAGAAATCGATAATTTAGAAAACTCATTTTTGGGTTATGCCACTCTTTGAGTAAAAGAGCGATATGTAAAATCACTTCCTTATTTAAACGCCAACAGTGACCTCAATATTAAATTTAAATTTTTTGCCCAAAATTAGATAAGAAAATAGATTTTATTAATATTTACAGAATAGCGACAATATATTGAAATAATAAGTGATTGCAGTAATAAAGCAGAAAATAGCATTCGTTTGATACGAAAAAGTCAAAATCGCATATCTTTGCAGTGTTTTATTTAAAACATAAATAGGAAACCAAAACCAATATGGGTCCATTTTTTCTATAGCCCTCACCACCGACGTAACCAGGGGCTACGGCTTTTTGAGTAATTTTCTGCATAGTTGTGGTTAAGTTTTAAGGTGTTGTTTAAGCGTTTAATCGTAATTTTAGGCTGACTGTGAGTGTTACTGAGTTTAGAACAATACGTTCATTTGTATTTATATTACGTCCAATACTTTGGCTCATAAACAACATCTAGAAAAACATTCTTGCGATCTTTTGTTTTTAAATTTTTTGATAAGAGCAATTCAACAATAAAATATAAAATCGTTGCTTAACACGGTGCTCTTGAATCAAATTTTAATGGAAGGTGCTTACACCTGGGAAGTTTTATCGGATTCTGAAACTAAAATGTTCATACATCAGAAAAATTAAAAAACTAAAAAAATCGCCGGAGCGCTTTTTTAATAAATCGCGATTTAAGTTGACATTTTTAGGGTTGATTACGTTTTTGCGATTTTACTTGGAAATTGCAATTCCTATCAAAATGGGAATAAAGAAAATATTGTACCTATAAAAATTCTCTACAAGATTGGCCCTAATGATTTTTTCGTCGGTTTTACAACTTTTGAGATATAGAAGTTGAAATTGGGACAATTAAACTTCAATTCAATTCTGTATCGTCTCCTTATAAAACAATGTCATGACTGCAATTTCCCAACTTAAACTTATATATTTAAAAAAATGGTACAACCTAGAAAAAATTACATAAGCCAGTCTTGTAGAGAATTTTCACAGCTATAAGATTTTCTCAGGTCCCATGCCGATAAGACTTGCCGTAATCAAGCAAAATCGCGAAACCCTAACAAAAAAACCTAAAAATGTAAACTGAGCTTCTCTATTTCAAAAATGCTACAGACTGAGAACAAATCATAAACGTCAGTCCTGTAGAGAATTTTCACAACTACAACATTTTCTTTAGCTCCATTTCGATTGGACTTGCGGTTTCCAAGCAAAATCGTGAAAACCTAAAAAACACCTAAAATGTGAATTTTGACCGCGATTTATTTAAAAATCCCTACAGCGATTTTTTCTTGTTTTTGTATTTTTCTCATCTATGAACATTGCTGTTTCAGAATTCACAAAAACTTCCCCTGTATAAGCGGTTTTTTATTAAAAGTTAGTTAAGGCGCACCCATCATCACATTGTTTTATAAGGGGGCGATACAGTCAGTGCATTGTCCCAATTTGAACTTCAATATCTCAAAAATGGTAAAACCTACGAAAATACCGTAAAGATCAATCTTGTAGAGAATTTTCATAGCTACAATTTTTTCTTCAGTCTACTTTTGATAGGAGTTGCGGTTTCTAAGCAAAATCGTGAAAACCTAAACAACCCCTAAAAATGTCAACTTGAATCGCGATTTATATAAAAAGCGGTCCGGCGATTTTTTTTGTTTTTTGATTTTTCTCATCTATGAACATTGTAATTTCATAATCTGCAAAAACTTCCCAGGTGTAAGCACCTTCCATTTAAATTTGATTCAAGAGCACCGTGTTAATCTTTGTGGTTTTAAATTTTAGTTTATAGTCTCTAACACAATTACAAATTCACGCAAAAAAACTATAACAACCATTTTTTATGATATAATTTCTGTTCCACCGCAGTGTCGTCGTTGAGGTTATTTGAAACTGGACTCTTGCTACAAATTAGTAGATGTCTATTGGACAAAAAAGGATTTTTCTGCCGTATTTTTATGTTTTGTTCGACTTTTTCGATTGTTAATAAAATAAAGATTATTGAGCTTGAGGTCAATGTTTATATTTATTGCGTATTATTTCCAATATTTCGAAATTACATAGAATTTCATCGTAGATTACTCTTTGAATTGTATTTTAGGAAGTACTTTCAATGGATGCACATTTCTAAAATGTTCCTTTTTCCTTCTTTGGTAAAGGACTTTGTGACGACAAACGAAATCAAAAAAGCTGATCGGAAACAGATTCTTCTTCGTCAAAATCTCAACAAGTATCAGTCGGCTTTGCGGACAGGAACTGAAACTTTCATCTATGTACAGATCAAATAGCGGCTACACAACCAAAATACTTTAACCCATAACTATGTATTAGGAGCTTTTCGGACGTATACACGTGTTGCGGAGGAGGTACCTGAAGAAATGGAAAGGACTGACATAGTTCATTTTGGAAGTAGATTTTGGGAGTCATTCCTTTTAAAAGATATTGCGCCCACCAGCCATTTCACTTCGTCACAGTATACATTTCTGTTTTTTTTTTCAGGAAATATGGACTTGCCCACGAAAAACATAATACCGCTATAAACACAAGGAATGCCTTTAGTAAAAATTTCTAAGGATCTTCGAGCAGACCTTAAACTGTATTAAACAACCATTATCCCATCTAGCATTTGGAAGACTGTTTTTTTTTCAAAAATCACATTGAGGAGTCTCTTTAGAGTCCTTTTGGTGATCAAAAATTGATTAAGTCGCTTGTATGAACAGAAAGGGACTCGAAAGTGACTCCCTATAATGATTAAAAAGAGTTCCATTTAAAATACAACAACAAATATGTAGCAATCACAAATAAATCGTTAAGGTGTGACCATTTTTTGTTGTTATTTATTGTCACATTTTGATCATCTGGAAGATTGAAAAATGATTAATCAAAAAAGGGTCGTGCAGGTGTTTGAAAAGTGATTATAATTATGTATCTTCTTAAATTTTGAACAGTTAGGTGATTAAAATTGATTGTTTTGTTTTATTTTTTTTGTTTATTAATAATTCTCATATACACTTTCTACAAAACTTTGATATAAATGTAACGTATAATATTAAGTGTATAGACAAACATAACACCCCAGCCAGCATTTTTTGAAAATTTTAATCAAATTCGACTCTTTTTTGATCCGACTGCACGATTAAAAAGCTAGAATATGAGCTCATTTTCTGATCATAAATGACTCCTTTGTCGGTAGGAAAACATAACCTCAGGCGACTCTTCTAAGCAAATCACATATGAGTCTTCCTCTGCATTAGTTTCGAGTCATTTTTGCCCATTTTCTGATGGTATATAAAGTCTTTTTCGATTCGCATTTCAATCATTTATTGGTGATTTGTTGAATAATTTGGGACTCTTTTTCGAGTCTTTTTTGGGTCATGTTTATAATCGTTTATGAATCTTAAGAGAGTCATTTATGAGTATTTTTATTTAAACGAAATAAATTAAAAGAATTTTCCCTTTCTTTTTTTTTCTTTCCTTTGTTTTCTTTTCTGCTTTGTTATGACTTTTAATTATCCTTTATGTTGGGCGGTGAGTATACTGCTTCTTCATTTCACTTGGCAAAACCTGAACATGTGTTGTGTTTGTATATACATTTAATAAGTTACATTTATATCAAAGTTTTGTAGAAAGTGTATATGAGAATTTTATTTTTTTATTTACAACCAAATAAAAATAAAACAAAGCAATCAGTTTTTAATCACCTAACTGTTCAAAATATGATCAGAAGATACATAATTATAATCACTTTTCAAACACCTGCATGACCCTTGTTTGATTAAGCATTTTTCAATCTTCCAGATGATCAAAATGTGACAATAAATAACAAAAAATGGTCACATTTTAAACACTTCAATAACTAATTTGTGATAGCTACACATTTTTTGTTGTATTTTAAATTGAACTCTTTTTAATCACTACAGGGAGTCACTTTCGAGTCCCTTTCTGATCATACAAGCGACTTAATCAGTTTTTGATCACCAAAAGGACTCTAAAAAGACTCCTCAATGTGATTTTTGGAAAAACAGTCTTCCAAATGCTATCTGGGACATGTTCAGGTTTTGCCCAGTGAAATGAAGAAGCAGTATACTCACCACGCAACATAAAGGATAATTAAAAGACATAACAAAGAAGAAAAGACAACAAAGCAGAGGAAAGAAACAAAAAAGAATAAAGAGAAATTTCTTTTAATTTATTTCGTCTTATAAAAAGACTCATAAAAGACTCACTAAAGACTCATAAACAATTATAAACATGACCCAAAAAAGACTCGAAAAAGAGTCCCAAAGTAATCAATAAATCACCAATAAATTATTGAAATACGACTCGAAAAAGACTTTATATACCATTAGGAAATGGGCAAAAATGACTCGAAAATAATGCAGAGGAAGACTCATTTGTGACTTCCTTAGACGAGTCGCCTGAGGTATGTTTTCCTACCGACAAAGGTGTCATTTATGACCAGAAAATGAGCTCATATTCCAGCTTTTTAATCGTGCAGTCGGATCAAAAAAGACTCGAATTTGATTGAAATTTTCAAAAAATGCTGGCTGGGTATGAAGGTTTGTTAGGGAGGTACCCCAGTATTGAGCTAAAACTAAGTTTGGACACAATATTACTAAATCCGAAGTTTGGACCAAATCTGTTGCTAAAATTCTTGAAATTTTGGGGAAAATACCAGAAGTGGTAGACCGAAAAGCACCATCTTTGAACTTTATATAAGGCTCGCAGAAATATTGTGATAAACAAAGTTTGGACCAACACAGTATCCGGTTCGAAAGTTGTCGTGCGCACCAGGCATTACACATGGTAGCCGTTGGTGTTCTTTACTGCTTTCGGGTCATTTTCTCTGGAAGTATGGACTTGCCCCTAAAAAAACTTGTACCGTAGTAATAGGGACCCAGAGAAAACTTGTTGCAAAGAAGCAAAGCGTTTCCAGAGAGATCTGTTTATTTATTAATTTATTTATTTCATATTTTTACTTATAACTAAATTATTAGAATAAAGGAAGTGAAGCCATGACTACTGAGGTCTTAAGCTTACACAGGTATATTTACTAATTATCCAGAGAGGTCTTAAACTGCACTTCTCTGAAAATTTTTGAAATACTCTGTGGAAGGTTATGAAAAGAGTGGATTGATATGGTCCATCTTCGAAGTTGATCAAAATTTGGACAAAATGGCCAAATTTTGGACCGAATCGGTTGATCTGTTCGAGACTTATCGTGCACTCCAGGCAGCCACCCAGACGGACGAACATAGCTAATTCGACTCCATGTTTTCTGAAACAGATTTCTTCCAAACACACTTTGGCCCTAAAATAATTATTTTGATGAGGCACATTTTGACTAAAGCCGAGAGTATAAAAAATGTAGTTTGAGAAAACGTGTGTATGGATTTTGCTTAAAGAAAATATATCTATGAATACCTTGTATTGGACGCCAGATTTTCATTTTAAACGAAATCAAGACTGGTTGCCAGTGTTTACCTTGTTCCTGATCAATTTCTGAGAAGATCCACGATAGGAAACCAGAATTTCTATAAGTGAAGTGATGCACAATTGGGCGACAGTATTTAAATTTTATGATGGATAGACTCACTATTGCTCAGCATTAGTTCTATATCAAGAAAACCACTATCGGCCTTCAGAAATTATTTGTGATAAGACGATTGGGCACCAAAATATGTTTTGGGAAATAACTACAATTGTCTTCTTTATGACAATAACAACGATTGGACACCTGAACTTCTAAAATTGAAAAATTGACCATATTCTGACACCGCAGCGTGATAAAATACCAAAATAAGAAGACACCCAAAAATATATGCGATTATTAATATATCCATTGTTTGGAACATGTATTAACTCTGATATATTGTCAAAAAAGCTCTGAAAACAAGGGGAAATTGGCCAAGAAGTCTTCTTCTTCTTCTTTATTTGCCTATTCGATTTTCGAATGTTGGCGACCAAAATGCAAATATAAGAATATTATTACAATAGTTTTATATTATAATACTTAAATTATTAAATATTGTTTATAATATCGGCAAAAGTCTCTCTCATCACGTATACCGGTCCATTCTTGGATGTTGTTGATCCATAGTAGTTGTTTCCTCCCTCTAGTAGGCCTTCCTTCAATGTTTACACGGATAATACTTTGCAGCAGTTTGTATTTCGGATTCCTCATAATGTGGCCCAAGTATGCCGTTTTCCGTCTCTTTATGTTGTTCAGCAGTTCTTTTTCTTTATGTAATCTTCTTAGAACCTCATTATTTGATATGAATTGTGTCCATGATATCTTTAAGATGCGGCGATATGTCCACATCTCAAATGCTTCCAGTTTTTTCATATCTACGGATTTTAAGGTCCATGTTTCCATGCCATACAATAGGACAGACCATACATATGTTTTCATATATCTTATTTTGGTTTTTAAGTTTACATTATGGCTTGTAAAAACTTTTTTATATTTAAAGAATGTGTCTCTGGCCATTTCAATCCTGCAGGCTATTTCTTTAGAAATGTCCCATTCGTCGTTGATTATCGCTCCAAGATATTTAAAACTTTGGACTCTTTCCACATTTATTTCATTAATTTTTAATGGGGCCGTATTAGCATATGTATGATGTTTACTGATGACCATGTATTTCGTTTTTTTGATGTTAATTTTAAGACCGTATTTTTCGCTGCAAGTGGTCAATCTGTTAACCAGTTCTTGAAGTGCTGTCATATTATCGGCTATGAGAGTGGTGTCATCGGCATACCTTACGTTGTTAATGAACGTTCCATTTACATATATTCCTTTCCGGACACCATTTATTGATTCTTGGAATATTCGTTCAGCGTATATGTTGAATAATAGAGGGGAAAGGACACAACCTTGTCTAACACCTCTGGAAATATTAATATTTTCGGTCAGTTCGCCATTGACGTTGACTTGCGCTGTTTGGTGCCAGTACAAATTTTTTATGCATTCAACCTCCTTCTCTTCTACTCCAATGGACAATAAAATCTCGATCATTTTGTCATGTTGGACCGTGTCAAATGCTTTTTCATAATCAATAAAGCATAGGAACACGTCTTTCTGCGAATTTCGGCATTTTTGAACTAACGCTTGTAAAGCGAATAGAGCTTCGCGGGTTCCCATCCCATTTTTAAACCCAAACTGGCTGGTCCCCATAGCCTTTTCACATTTCATGTAGATTCTGGAGTGAATGATCTTCAGAAATATTTTGAGTGCATGGCTCATTAGGCTAATTAGTCGGTAGTCATTACAGAATTTTGGACGACTTTTTTTAGGGATGGTTATAAAAGTTGATGTAAGCCAATCTTTGGGATATTTACCAGTTTCGTGAACGTAGTTAAAAAGTTTCGTAAGAAGGTTTACGTTATTACCATCAATTAACTTTAACAATTCTGAAGGAATCTCGTCAGGACCGCACGCTTTTTTATCTTTTAATGCCTTTATGGCTGTTTCAACCTCTGTTCTTGTGATAGGTATCCCCGATAATTGTTGGTCTACCCGTCTTTCATAGATTGACCGATTTTTGTCAGTAAAAATGGTTTTTATGTAATTGCTCCATATATTTTTCTGTTCAGTAGTATCCAAGACCGCTTGATTACTTTGGCATTAAAATAACCTTGGATAATGGTAATTTCGTGAGGTTTTGTTAATTTTAGTAGGTCGTTAATTTCTTCATAGAAGTTTTCTATTTCATCTTTGCTTTTGTCAGCTGTGGGACAATATATTTGAATTATATTTATTTTCACTGGTTTTGCATCGAGTTGTATAAGCATAGTTCGGTCCGATTTCGGTATGTAACCTGTTACGCTTCTTGCTATACTTTCCTTCATGATTACTCCTACCCCATTCCTATGGTTTCTGTCCAGATTTCCAGAGTAATAGATTTTCATGTTTTGCGAGGTGAAATCTGCACTATCAGGCCACCAAGTTTCGCACACTCCTAGTATATCTATTTTCAGTTTCTTCATTTCAGATATCGTGTTTGCCAGTTTGCCAGATTCATAAAGACTTCGTATGTTCCATGTTCCGATATTTAAAGTATTTTTTGTTTTACCTCTGGGGATTCTTAGCACCCTCGTTTGGCCGGAGACTGAGGGCCGTGTATTGTTGTTCGTATTCATAGATGCATGGTTTGCAAGGGATTTTACTTCAGTGGTTTCCTCTTGCTTTCTGAAGGGTTTATAGTTTCCGTCTACATATTCAGCCGCTCCTCCTGGAATTCAGACGCTGTTTGCTGCCGCCAACTGTTGATCAGACGCTGCCTTTGTTTTCCTTTTTTATTTTTGGTTCGCCCCGCATATTTTATTTCTGCGGTACCCACCATATCTGATGAACGTTCCCCTATCCACCACCTGGGGAGGCGTCCGATGGGAGAAAAAAAAGGAAAAAAATAACTCCGCACGGACAAGAAGTCTTACGTCATTTTAATTAAAAATAGTAATGAAAATTATTTCATCTGTAATATGTATAAGTCTAAAATAAGGTTTACATCATTGCACAGAGACCAATTTTACGAAAAACCTGGCCAAAATTCTAAAAATTAATGGACATAAACCTTGGGTTCTTATGTTTTTTTGGATCGCTGGTTTAATTATAATTTTTATTATATTATATTTTTTAAACCGCAAACGGTCATTAAAGGGGTCTTTTTAGTCCCTTCTCTTATAAAATGTGATCGTATCAGATCAAAATATTCTACAAATTTGTTCGCCATCAATTTTTACTAAAGGTCTTAGAATACACTAAAACTCTACATCTTACTAAACTCCAGAAATATGCAAAATTAAAAGCAATTTAAGGGCCAAGGTCGTACTTCATGTGAGTTTTGGCAAATTTGTCATATAAATCATCATTTTAAAAGAATGGCGTCAAAGACAAAAATGTTCTCCCCTAAATTTTACTATAAGTCACTAAAGAAATGAACTCAATTTTGCCAAAAAAAAAAAAATGCAAAATATTAAATTAGGGTTGCAAGCTTCTGCCATTTCTACAGTTCTGGAAATATTTGAGTTAAGATTACTTGGAATTCTTGTACATTAGGTATATAGTGTCTTAGGCAACTTTACTGACAGGAATGCGAAAAATATTTTTCTTAAAAAAATTAACCTCGTATGAGTCATAAAATGGGTCTTTTTGGTCCCTTTTTTCACAAATCTTTCAAATCTCCTATAAAATGTGATCGTATCAGATCAAAATATTCTAGAAATTTGTTCGCCATAAAATTTTACTATATGTCTTAGAATACATCAAAACTCTAAATTTTATCGAAACGCCAGGAAGTTACCCTGACATTCCGAATCAACGAAAATGTGTATATATCAGCAAGACAAAATATGACATAAAAACGAAACGTGCAAGTATGTGCAGGATGTTTCGATGGAAATTGGTAAAAAAGTCTTCCCTTTTATCTTACAAATATTTTCATCATTTATTGTGAAAATTGACCTTGAAATAATCAACAAGTACGGACATCAATTATTAAAAAACGCGGACTTTGTTGGCGACACTGAACATTTTAAATTCGTTTCACATACGTTTCATTACAATTACAAAAAAAATATATATATATATACAGTATAGTCTCGATAATCCGGACACCACATGTTTCGGCGATGTCCGTATTATCGAATTGTCCGGATTACCGGGTAGTCACAAAAACACATAATTTTGTAAGTTAAAATCATTAATATCGGACGTTTACTAGATAATAACCTGACATCTAAGGTAAACGATTTCATATTAAGCAAATATCACAGGTTGCGACCATTTTCAGCAGCTTTCCTGGCTACCAAATTTTTTCCTTAATTTTACTCCTCTAGCGCAATTTAGGTAAAATTTCTTGTGTATTTTGTAGTCTAAAACTTCTCTAAAATTGGTGTGTATTTATTCGTAGTTTTTTTTTAAGGTTATAAACTTCGTTGCCCATGTATACATATTGATCTTCAGTGTATATGGGACATGAGACCCTTACGACTTGAGATATAACTTCAGAATTCAATTGCATTCATATCATTGTGGTGAATATATTTTAGCCATTTCTACTAACATCAGCAACTGTTTTTTTTTTACCTTGTCGTCGAAACAAAAAAAAAAAACTATTGTTTTATATAAATGTTATAGCCCTCGAATAAGACAATGTAATTTAAATATATTGGGTGCCACCGTGGTGCAATGGTATGCACACCCGCCTTGCACGCTAAAGGTCGTGGGTTCGATTCCCAGGCCAGGCAACATCAAACATTTTTCAACGGTGGCAAAATACCCCTTAGTGATGTTGGCGACATTTCCTGAGTATTTCAGCCTTGAAAAACTTCTCTACAAGTGGTGTCTTAGAACACGCCGTTCGGACTCGGCTATAAACAGTAGGTCCCATAACAGTAGGTCCCATTGCAAAAAGTGCGATTTTCCAACTAATTTTTTAACGTTACAAAAAAAAACCCCAAAAATTAAATTGCTCATAATTTCGGTATTTAACGATATTTTCAGTAAGTTAGCGATCTAAAAAGTAGTCGTTAAGTTTTGCCTATATCAAGAGTGCGGTCAATTTTTATTTAAACCTTTCATTTATAGTTTTGCGTCGGTACCGACTGATTTAAATTATTTTTGGGTGTCATTTTGGTTCAAAGTGGTTAAACAACTTTTTCACCATAAATCACAGGCACATGCCCATTTTTGGGCACCATCGGTTTTAGTTTGTCTTTTACATTTTCGGGCAAAATTGGATGTCATTTGGTATTTAAAGTCCGCAGTAGGTAAGAACTTCCCCATCGAAAATTTAGTACATATGCCCATGTTGTGCTATAGCCCCCATATAACGGTACCGTCCGATTTCATGTAGTTTCAAGTTTTTAGAAGACTGAATTATTAAGTATTTGAGGATGCCAGTGGTCAAAAAACTTTTCCATCTAAAATAGTGGCATTAGTACTTTTGTAACAAGAAGAAAAACTAACTATTCCATATCAGTTCTGAAGATTTCATGATGGAGGGTACAACAAGTTCGACCCGGCAAACATAACGATTTTTACTTGTTTTATTGTATTTGCTTATTCACATTTTCATTCCTTTAAACCAGAGCAAAGACGAAAAACTACGTTGGTTTAAGCTGTTAAAAGAGCTGTTCTATTCAATTCAACCAACATTTAACAGGTTTTTTTATAAAAAAGTACTAAAATATCTCAGGTTTCGTGGATAGAATAATGCTAAATTAATACTGAAAAATGTTAAGAAAAATGCTAAATGGAAATTTTGCGGCTAAATGCAAAAAAATAATTCTAAATTTAGCTGCAAAAATGCTAAAATGGTCACACTGCTCACAATGCCTCACACTGAACTATAGTGTACATCGTAAAGCACCTTAAAATATTGTTGTATAACATTTCAGGTGCAAATTTTATGTAACATTGCCTCCCCACTAAACAATTGTTGCGGAGCGCTCTGATGTTAGATTTTCTTAAGAGTTTTTCCAATGTATGATCAGAAAATATTCCGATTTCTCAAAATTTCCTTCAGAAGTTGAACCTATTATCAGCCATTTTTTAAAGGAATCTCTGCACATTTTCTTGTGCTTGTTTTCGAAAATCTGCCAATGTTCTGCACATTCTCTGATGGGAAATTTTGATTCGTTTCTCTTTCTCGGTAGTAAATTCCCAGAGAGATTATTTTAAGAACTACAAAGACAAGGTAGAGTTTTTGTTTTGTTTGCATGCTGTGGTTTGTTTTTTTAGTTATTTAGCAACTGTTAATTTACAAAGACGTAGCGGAACAAGTTATTTTGTGATTTAAATCGCGAATTAAAATTGTAAGTTTGCAAACACATAATGGAATAATCAATATTTTTAATTATATTTTAGAAAAATAAAATAAAAGCATTCGAAAACTTTATCAGGAAGGACTGCGACTATAATTTTGCAATTTTTGCGGGCAGCAGTGTAACATTGCCTCCCCACTAAACAATTGTTGCGGAGCGCTCTGATGTTAGATTTTCTTATGAGTTTTTCCAATGTATGATCAGAAAATATTCCGATTTCTCAAAATTTCCTTCAGAAGTTGAACCTATTATCAGCCATTTTTTAAAGGAATCTCTGCACATTTTCTTGTGCTTGTTTTCGAAAATCTGCCAATGTTCTGCACATTCTCTGATGGGAAATTTTGATTCGTTTCTCTTTCTCGGTAGTAAATTCCCAGAGAGATTATTTTAAGAATTACAAAGACAAGGTAGAGTTTTTGTTTTGTTTGCATGCTGTTGTTTTGTTTTTTTAAGTTATTTAGCAACTGTTAATTTACAAAGACGTAGCGGAACAAGTTATTTTGTGATTTAAATCGCGAATTAAAATTGTAAGTTTGCAAACACATAATGGAATAATCAATATTTTTAATTATATTTTAGAAAAATAAAATAAAAGCATTCGAAAACTTTATCAGGAAGGACTGCGACTATAATTTTGCAATTTTTGCGGGCAGCAGCAGTGAATAATATAATTAATCCACATTGTAATTATGAACATAGGTATATAGCTTAAATAAAGAAGTTCTTATTTAAATTGCAAGAAATTCGAATCAAATCCGAATAAAGATTAAGAATTTTGGGTCAATATATTTGGAACATCTAACGAAACATCAGAATAGTTTCCGACTTTCGGATAGAACATAGCAAATTTTTTAGAATAAGTTCCGAAACTTTCCAGAATCTCGAAACACATCTCCGAAATGTATTCCAGTTTCTGCACATTTTCGAATACTTCTTCAGAGTTTTGTCCGAGATTGTTACGAAAATCACAATTTACTTCAGATTCTTTTACGAAATTTCTTCAGAATTCGAAACCTCGACAAATTGTTCCGAATTCTGCGAACCGCTTCACACAAAAACGGACATGTTTTGCATGCGAAGACGACATCAGAAATGGAAACTTGTGCAGAGATTTCGTCCGAATTCGGTACGATTTCGGCAAAAATTGTTTAGTGGGTTCTCAGTTAGTATTGAGATGTATGTACATATGTATGTAGGAAGACTAGGAGAGGAAATCGTATTGAGAATATTTTTATATATTTTCTTCGTTAAAATCCAACTAATTTGTGAAAAAATTCAAATTGCATTTGTCATTTTAATCATTGGAAACATTTTAAATTGCCTTAATAAAGACCATTCTCTGATGTAACATAAAAAAGGAAATCATTGTCATCTACTAATCCCATGATCCATGTATGAATGTATTTGTACATCAAAATAAAATATGTTTTTTGTGTTCCTTTTCCGTGACTGTGCCATCAAACAACAAGAAAACAAATAAAATGAAATGTCTTTGCCGCCCATCCATCCATCAATCATGACAAGGCATTTCAATTTCCACACACAAACGCTTCCGAGACCATTGGTTTTTACAATTTATACAATAAAATAAAGATAACGCCTTTTTATGTTCTGACAGTGGCATTCAACAATAAACATAGAAATGTAAATGAATGAATGAACGAACGAATGACAAATGCCAAGAATGGTTGGCATAACCCAAGGGTACTGTAAAGAGATGACAATTTTAACGACCTAATATCAATAAATACAACAGAACATCCTTCAAACTAATTCAAATCGGAAGATAGCGTTATATGGGTGCAATAATGAAATGTGGAAATGTTTTTGGTAAGAAGGATATCTGTTCACCATTACAAATTTTAATGAATGTAAAATAAAAAAGGAACATATTTTCCACATAATTACATTTACTTTTAATTAGTGTTCTACCAGAGGCAATTGATAAAGGATCCTTTATGCTATGAAAAGACAGCTATTGAGAAATAGGAATCCACTGAATTAATACAAAAACAAGTGAGACTTTAGAAGTTCCATATGATACCCTACACCACCTGGGTGCTAGCTTTTCGCTTTATTTTATACCATCCACATAGAGAAGTTTCGTGACTTCAGGGAACCCTAAATGCCAATTTAGGGCTAGTTCTGTGAAAAATGTAGCTAAAACCCATATAAACGTTATATGGGGCCTATAACAAAGCATGGACCTATACTGACAATATTTAGTGAAGAAGTTTTATGACTACTGGTAATCTCAAGTGCCAAATTACAGATAGTTCGGTTAGAAATTTTGACTACAATCACAAAAATACCTAAAATCGGTAGGTGCCGTTATATGGGGCCTATGGCCAAACATGGGTCTATATTGAAATTTTTTAGTGAAGGTGTTTTGTGGCCACTAGAAATCTCAAATGTGAAATTATAGGTAAATAGGTCAACACATGTTCCGTTATATGGAATATTCAACAAAACTTGGACATATATAGACAATTATTGGTTGTTGTTGTAGCAGTATATGATGTTGGGTTGGCAACCGCTGGCCGAAACACTTTTGGTTTCGGCTCAATCTGGTATGATGGAGAAGTGTTGTGACCACTAAGAACTTCAAATACCAAATTACAGCTAGTTCCGTTAAAAAATGTAAGCTAAGCTTCTCAAAATACCTTAAATCGGGAGGTACCGTTATGTGGGACCTATAACAAAACATATAACTACGTTGACAATTTTTGGGGGAGAAGTTCATGACTATTGGGAACATTTAATTTCAATGTACAGTGCTGCTCAAAACATTTGCAACTCAGGTGCCTATATCACATTCAGTCTATTTTTAGGGACATTTTGAGTTTTGAAATATGTTTGTTTCTGTTATTTGATATTTTATTGACCATATTTTCAAGATTTAAAAAGGATTATTCAGTTATGAACACTTATGTTTAAAAAATGTGTAAAATATCGGAGGAACACATGTTTTAGCCTGCTCAAAACATTTGCAACTCCGTGGTATAAATATCAATTTGTTCATTTTTGACGAGTTTTTTGTATTGATTGGCTTAAAATTGTTTTTAATCAGAAGAAGGGGGCAAAAAGCTTTCATGAGGAGTACATTTTATCCCACATATGTTTACTTTTGATAGACAAGTATGCCGAAAACAAGACATGTCTAATTTTTTAAGAAAAAATTAAATTATGACCAGAAATTTTTATCAACGTTTTGCTAAAATGGTAATTTTTGAAAATGGTGGATCCAACGAAGTCCAAAAGTAAACATTGGAACATCACAATATCTAAAACAGAGCTGGATACCGCGTAAAAAGAACTAAAATCGCCATAAGATGGGAAGGAGATGCAAGGACAACAACATCTACTTCAGGGGATGATCAAATAATTATACGAATTATTAAGCAGATCTCTCAGAGGTCATCAACAGATGTTAAAAAAAGACTTGACACCGATAAATATATACAAACACCTCCGATACATACCAAGGACACCGGTATATCAATATAGGCAAATTTTGGGAAAACAGTAATTTCCAGGAAAAATGGAATTTTTCATAGAAATTATTCAAAAAATGTGTGGTTATGTTTTTGGAGTAGTAAAACCGAGTACTTCTCCTCGATATAAATCAATATTTAAGTTATATGACTTGAAAAAATTTGATTGATCACCAGAACGAAAGATAATAGAATTTGTCCCCTTATACGAAAAAGTTGACCCAAAATGTAGAAGGTGCTTTATATTGCCCTGGAGGTATTTTTATGAACAGAAATGGGACAGGATACATGAGGTCGAGATATTTATCAGATCCAAGAACTAACTGGACAGGTAGCTTGTCAAAATCTCACCATGTACACTCCAGAATTGTCGTATAACAGAATGTTTTGGCATAATACCGCTTCTAAAGGTATATATAACCGCGTAAAACTAGTAATTTTTTGAAAATATGCTTAAGTTCTTATCGGACCCAATTAGCTATAGTAATCTAAATTCATATAGGAGGTTCCGGGACTCTAATCTGGACTCTAGACTATTAAATATCGAATAAAACCTTGGTATTTAACAATTATCCTTAGAGCACAGGATTCCAAAGGATATATTAATTTATTTAGTTAACTGGTTTCCTTTACGATGTCTCCAGATAATAAATAAAATGTTTAATTCATAATATATTATCAAAACAAAAATAATTTTTTCAGATTTTGAATCAAATTTTCTCAGTTGCAAATGTTTTGAGCAGAACCAAAAGTGAGTTCGAGCTTTGTTTTGTATATTTGTTGTAAAATAAGTGACATTTTTGCAAATTAATTTTTAAATATTTAAAAAGGATTCAATAAACAACCAATCTACAAAAATATTGGCATTTCAAATCCACAAACTACCTCAGAACTATATAAAATATGAACTAGTGATTCCAGTTGCAAATGTTTTGAGCAGCACTGTATGTGCAGTAGGCCGGGGCGATTTGTATGGAAGGAAAAAACCCTTGATGGGCCCTTCGCGTTTCTGATTCCTGGGATTGAACAGAGCAAAAAAGTCCACTAGATCTACGGTGAAAATCGAGCCTCTCGATTTTGACTTTAAGTTTTTTATCCACGTTTTTTAGACATTTTGGCATATAACAGCCAAACCATTGAGATTTTCGATCGAACACAAGCACAACAATTGTAGTCAAGACAGTAATTAAAAACTCTCTAATACATCGCAAAAACATTGAAACGCTTCTTCAGGCAGTTTTGGCCTTGGGAAGGTGAAAACTTTTCGAAAAATGTCGATAAATTGCACTGTGCTACAAAAGTTGACCAGAAAAATATTCTAGCGTTCTGATGCAATATTATATCGTGTTGGGATCCATAGACAACGAAAATGTCTTTAGTTCGATTAAGTCACTTCGTTTTATTTTATTTTTTTTATTACGGTAAAAGCAGTGAAAATCTGGGTTTCTTACATTTTCAAATTTAAACGGACATATCTTCTTTTTATCACAACGGATTTCTATTAATCCTTCGTCCCTTTAAAGGGGTGAATAATATCTTTCGAACAAGTTATTATTTTCTTAAATCACAAGTTTTTATTTTCTTAAATAACTGAATTTCTCATAATTTTCAAAAATATAATGCTTTTTTGTTTTGTTCAATATTTATTTTGAAAATTGTGAGAAATTCAGTTTTAGTTTTTTTTGTGGGGGTAGACTTAAACCACTATAACTTAGCCATTTGTTAACCGATTTAGGAAAATAATAACTTTTTCGAAAGATATTATTCACCCCTTTAAAGGGACGAAGGATTAATAGAAATCCGTTGTGAAAAAAAGAAGATATGTCCGTTTAAATTTGAAAATGTAAGAAACCCAGATTTTCACTGCTTTTACCGTAATAAAAAAAAAATAAGTGACTTAAACGAACTAAAGGCATTGTCGTTGTCTATGGATCCCAACACGATATAATTTTGCATCAGAACGCTTGAATATCTTTCTGGTCAACTTGTGTAGCACAGTGAATTTATCGACATTTTTCGAAAAGTTTGCACCTTCTCAAAGCCAAAACTGCCTGAAGGAGCGTTTCAATGCTTTTGCAATGTATAAGAGAGCTCTTAATTACTGTCTTGGCTACAATTGTTGTCCTTGTGTTCGATCGAAAATCTCAATGGTGTGGCTGTTATATGCCAAAATGTCCAAAAAACGTGGATAAAACACTTAAAGTCAAATTCGGGAGGCTTGATTTTCACCGTAGACATATGGTCTAGTGGACTTTTTTGCTCAGTTCAATCCCAGGAATAAGAAACGCGAAGGGCCCACTAAGGTTTTCAAATCGCCCCGGCCTAATGTGCAGTTCAGTCAAACAAATTTAGCTAAAACTCTAAAATTACCGAAAATCGGGAGGTGCCGTTATATAGGGGCTAAACTGAACCATGGACCTATATTGAAAATTGTTGGTGAAGAAGTGTTGGCTAGTTCGGCTAAAAATTTTAATGGGGTAATACAAAAACGTGGGCCGGGGGTTTTATGGAAACTGTGTCTGGGCTGACATTAATTTTTGTAAAAATTCTAGATTGTGGTACTTCCTAGCATTGCACAGTGGTCGAAATCATTGATCTAGCGGCGCGAAATTAATAACTTGCAACGAATGGAGGTATGTTTCTGAAATTCTGCACAAACTCAGTATTTGTCCGTGGGTAATAATGGACTAAATATGAACAACATCGGCTAATATTTTGATATAACGGTACCTGATATTCGGTATTAGTTGCAATTTGGTACTTAGGGTTTCTAGTGGTCAATAAACTTTTCCACCAAAGTTGTAGACATAGGTCTACGTTTGGGTATAGGCCCATTTGTAGGTACCTACCGATTTTTCAGTATTTTGGGGGATTTAAGCTACATTTTCCACACAAATTAGGTGCAATTTTGTATTTGGAGTTCTCAGTGTATACAAACATTCTCCACCATAGGTCTACGTTTTGATATATCCCCCATATAACGGCATCCCCCAATATTTGGTATTTTGAGGATTTGTCCACATTTTCAGACCAAATAAGCTGAATTTTGTCATTGGAGGTTCTAGTTGGTTAAGATGTATAACCATCCACCAAAATGTGTGAACATAGGTCAATGTTTTGATATAGCCCCCATATAACTGTACCGCCAGATGTTTGGTATTTTGAGGATTTAAGCTACATTTTCCATGCATTTATCAGCAAGAGTTGCGGCTACTTGCAGCCAAAAGTTTATTATTCAGATTCTAGGAAGTCCAATTTAATTTATGTAGAATGAATTGGACTGGATTAAGAACATTTGTAGTTACGCTCCATTTAACAAAAGTGTATTACACTAAAAAACACAACAAAAAATAATAAATTTTGAAAATGTATTGCTACATAACTATGACCTCCAGGCCCCAAACATTTTTTTTCATTTAATTTACACTCTCCACTATTAATTAAAAATAAACTTTGTTTAGTTTTATTAAGAATTTATTTCACAATTAAACATGAATGTGGTTTTTTTGCAACAATTTTCTTAAAATCGGATGCAGCAAAGTTTCTTGCATTGGATAGTGAATAGCTGAGAGAATATTTACAGGAAAACAAAGTAGAAACAAAGTTGTAGCAGCAGTGTGTCTGTAGTTGATACAATGGAAAACATTTCGTAATTTTATAGTTTGATTTTTGACTTTCGCACCGCTAGATCAGTGATTTCGGCCAGTGTGCATCGGTATTGTTAATGATTTTTACAATATTGCGGAATTTCGAAAGTTGTTTTGATTTTTATTTTGAGCAAAAGACAAATTTAGTAGGTGGGAGGGAGTCCCATACAAAAAACATTTTGTTTTTTGGGTCGTCCTAGTGTACAACCTTCAAAATACCTTCAAAAATGTGGAGGTACCTCCACATTGAGAATCTACCAAATAACGAATCTATATTCATCATTTTCTTCGTGGAGTTTTTCTAGCCATTGAGAATCCAAAATTCCAAGTTACAAATTAATCCTTTGAATGACTTCCAATTTGAGAACACGGAATACCTCTTCTATGGGGCCTTCAGTAAAATATGCATCTATACCACAATTCTCTGTGGGCATGTTTTATATACATATATAGATAACGAATACTAAATACTAGAGTTGTGTCAAAGCAACTATATGCAACTATCTAGTTCACTTCGCAGTTCCAAAGGACCACATTTTTTCTTTGAACAAACTGCGTATACTTAATATAACACTTTACATTTCATGATGTTACTCATACGTTTTGGAAATAGTACAAGGAAATAGATTACCCAACTCTACTAAATACAAATTTCAGAAGAATTGTGCCAATTGAACCAGATGGAACGATCAAGTTCACTACGTAGTTCCAATCGTCCACATTGATTCTTATAAGTAATTTTATATGACGTTTCTCATACGTTTTGGAACATGGCAGTAAACTAGGGACCAGATAGTCCAATTCTAAATTTCAATTCCAGTTCTAATGTGGCTAAAACCTTCAAAATGCCAAAAATCAGGATTTACCTTTTTTGGGATCTATAACAAAACGTGGACCTGTACTGACCAATTGCTTGGGGGAAAGTGTTGTAGCCTTAAAGTAGACTAAATACCAAATTTCAGCCATTTCGGTGAGAAAATTTCGCTAAAGCCTTCCAAATACCAAAAGTCGGGAGGTACCTAGCTGTATCGTGATTTCAACAGACAGATGGACTGGCGTACGGAACATGGTTATATCGACTTAGAATATTATGCTGATCAAGAATATATCTAGGATCTCCGACGAATATTTTGATGCGTTACAAACGGAATGACAAATATTATTACACTCTCCATAATATTATGGTGGAGGATATAAAAATGAAGTAAAATAAAGTAAAATTAGCATTAAAATGATCTTCGCCCTAACAGGCAAAATTTCAAAATAAAGTGTTACTTGTTGAAATTTAGGTTGAAGCGGTAGGAACATGTATCACAGTTCTTCAAATTTTTTTAAATCTCTAAGAATAATGAATAGCGATGAATAATATTAAAATCTATTGAAAATTAAAAACCATTTAGTTCGCATACTCATTAATTCTAGTTGATGAAAATACGGATTTTATCATATTTCGTAATAGAAAAAGATACCATAAAATTTTTGTAGTGGCTTCAACACATGTTTCTCCACATTTGACAGCTTTCACATGTATTACATTTTATAGTCATGTTGTTATGTCTATTACAACACCTAATTTCATTGAAAATTTTTCACATCACTTCGTTCCTTATAATATGTAGAATTTCGCTTTAAAATACTATTCAGTTTTTTTTTCATGTATATATGTTTGTGTTCATATATTCTAATGAAATTTGCTCTCATAAAATTTATATTACCTTACTCCATATTATGCAAAAAACTAATATCAATATTGATGTGTATGAGTTTGCAGTAGAAAACATATGATCAATATTCGTATTTATGGTTGATTGGCAAAAGTGTATCATTGGCTAATATTAAATCCGGTGATGAATTCATATTTTGGACAATATCTGTGAACATAATTATGGATACATCATTTCAATATGCACAGCATTCGACGCCATAGATATATATCATTGTATTTTTGGTATCAACGATTATTAGCTGAAATAAATACCACGGTGCACCTGAACCTGGAAGGTGCTTACACCTGGGAAGTTTTTGCTGATCCTGAAACTACAATTTTCATAGTTGAGAAAAATAAATTACACTTAGTAAGTCAGCGGGGGGCCAAGTCCGGTGAATACGGTGGTTGATAGCATGATAACGGTTTTGTTTTTGGCCAAAAACTCACGTTCAGCCATCGATGTGAGCTGGTGGGTTATCATGGTGCAAATTCCATTATTGGAAGGAAGCTGTTCGGGTGTAGGAGGACATGGTAAGCACTCTTTATCGGAATATAATAAAAGTGGAGCATGCGCTGTGACGCCAAACACCATGAGAGTTTTGGATATCAGGTAGTGGTCACATGAATAAATGTATAGATACTAGAGTTCTGCCAAAGGAACTATATGGAACTATCTAGTTCACTTCGAAAAAATCACTTTGCAAAAAAAAAAAAAATGGAATTTACTTGTGAACATTTTCGTCCTATATTTTTTCATAACTTTCGACGTGGATAATCACGGCAAGAATGCATCGATCAAATTAAGTCTTTGTATGTCGATAAAGGACCATCTTATAGCACTATGAAAAACTGGTTTAATAAAATCAATCGTGGCCGACACTCGCCAAAAAAAAAAAAACGATGTTCGTGAGGGTTGCCCAAAATCGGACGTTGTGGCAGAAAAAAATAAAGCCATGCCCGAACGGGTAATGCAAAATCGCCATATTATACACCGTGAGATAGAGGCACCCTAGGGAATTTCTTCCACCAACTAACATTTCATATTGCATGAACACATGGCCGCAAAAATGGATTTTTCTCGCTAGATCCAGCAAAATTGGTCAATCGCTCAAAAAATGCTCTTGTGGATTGGTGCAAAAATAATGTAAATAAATACAATCGCGGCGCTTCAAACGACGTTTATAAGATCGCCACAGACGACGAATATTGGATCTATACTTAGGGGCCCGAAACAAAACCGGAATCGACCGTTTGGTTCTTCGAAAGCGAGACTAATCAAACGAAAGTTGTTCGTGGAAGAAGACCTTCTAAGCAAATGGTCGCATGTTTCTCCGAAAAAAACTGACCGTGTGGTGACTATGCGGCTTGGGAAATGTAGGACGGGTAATTCTGAGTGTTACACTACAATTTGTTTGCCTGAAGTCTCCTGAGAAATTCAAAAAACGAACGAAAGAAGACGAATCGTTCTGCTTCATGACAATGCGAGCTCTCACACATCGATACAAAACGTGGAGTTGGTAGGTCATACGCCGTACAGACCTGACTGGCGATCCAATGACTTCATTTGATTCCAGCACATCAAGAAAAAAGGCGTGGTCAACGATTTTCGTCGGCAGAAGATGCTGTAAAAGCGTTCAGAAACCAGGTTTTGTATGTGTCTCAATCAAGCCACTGTAAACCAACCCAACACATGGTGGTATGTCAAACTGTTCTGAGTAAGACCATAGACAAATAAAAGAATAGACAAAGAAATCCTCTCACCTAAATTCTCTCACTCAATGAGAATTTAGACAGTTTACGAGGTACTCAATTTTTAAAATGGCAAGAACTATACATTTTTAAACTGTTTTTGATGGTAAAATACAATATGTGGGTAGTATTTGACGGATCTACACCCTCATATAGAAAAATCAAAAAAATCTTGCAATTTACCCAAAAAACAAAATGCAATTAAGTGAACACACAGCATATTGGTTGTAAGAGCGACCCCTACAAAAAACAAGCACACTACAATTTCTCTGTCTATTCTTTTATTTGTCTATGGTAAGACTAGGCTAAAAACTGTCAAACTGTCAAAAAAAAAAAATATCAAATGACACCTGGGACACTGCGTGTTGCCTAAGCCAGAAAGTTTTCTTGTGCCACCCGTAGTACAATGTAAACTAGTTCTTTCATGGCATGTTTTGATGCATTTCAACGGAGTCGTGTAAAGGGCACTCCATTCGTTACATTTTATTAGCAGTTATAAGAAGTTCCTACAATTCAGTTTGTATGTACATCTCTACAAGCGTGTATACATTTTCAAAAAATTTTTAAAAAACAAAAAAAAAAAAAAATAAAAAAAATAATGTAAAATTTGAAAATATTTTTGAGATAACTCATTAGAAAGTTTCCTAATGAAGTGCTGTTGGAGTACATGTCGAAATCTTGACTGGTGCTGGAAAAACAATATAAAAACGCCTTTAGCATATGAATCAAGAACGGTTTAGCTAGGATTAAATGGAAAGAGGAGGAAACAAACTCAGTTGATATTGAATTTAATGAAAAAAATTCGTAATTTGTGTTAATGTAATAAAGTTCTTATTATTCTTGTTTTACACCAACAATAAATAATGTTTATTTATTCCGGAATATTTTGCGATGGCTTGCATTTTTATTGTATCTTTGAAAATAATAAAAACATATTCCGAAGAGTGCCTTTAAATTCAATCCGAAGCACCGCATTAAAACATGTGCTTTGGATGCAAATTGGACTGCATCCAATGCATAATTTGATGTCATTCCACATCACTTGTGCATATGATTTAGTTGCAACTTTGGAGGAAAACTTTTTACTGGGTATTACATTGGCTGCTCTCAATATGGAATTGACCTTTTCCAATCTCCAGAATGTGTTAGATGAGTTACCCTATGGGGATAAATTCTAAGGATTGTTGCCGATACAACAATCGTGAATACCGGCAAAAAGACAGGCGAGAGCAACTGTTCAAAGAAAATAGTCATCCCACACCCAAGTGATTGTAGTTGTCGGCACCATATGCTGGATCGCGCTCTTCGCTTTGTTAAGGAAGATGAGCTCCATGCTTGGACTAAATCACTAAACAACGAATTCTTCTTTTTGTAGTATTTGATGAGCAATTATACTCAATTGAAAGCAGTTTTCAGCAATAAAATAACTAAAATTAAGAAAACAGGCAGCTAGAGAGACGACATGAAGTTTCTTATCCGACACTTCACTTCGACGGGTGATATCCCTTTTGTAAAGTTTAAGCAGATTCCAAACATTGGCAATACACGCTGGAACACTAGTGAAATTTTAGCAACACCGAAAATGCAAACAACTTCTAGTATGCATTTTTTGAAAGTACATATTTAGTCTACAAAAACCCTGTCCTGTCAGATCCAGTTTGAATTTTATGGTCTCATCTAAACCGGGCTAAATCTACACTTTTTTAGATTTATCAGGCCTTTATCTCAGAAACGAATAGGAATTGGACCTTGCAATATTTAGCAATATTTTAGCACTAAACTAGTAGAACTTATCTTTAAAAAAAACCACATAAGAAAAACTCCATCTAGGGCATCAAAATCTATAAAATATAGGAAATTTTACATAATTGCTGAAATTCTGGTCAGTATCGGCTAAACTATTGGGAGTTGAACCAAGTAACCTTTTGCAAAAATCTTCCAAATAAGGTTCTCAACAATTCTTTGGAACATTCTGAAGTTCTAAAATGCTTACTTCATGTTGTTTCAGCGGTATTTTGCATCATATCTTTTACAACACGTATTTCAAACACAGTTCACACCAACAGTTTATTCTCGCATCGTCGTTGAAAAATGTACTGAAAACAACGGGATAGAGGCATTTTACAACAACGACATGTTCTGAAGAGTTGTGTATTACATTCCAGGGAATATTTTTCCAAAAGAAAAAATTAACGGTTTTGGAGATACGGTGCGAAATGTATAAAAATTTTGGAATTTTTGCATATATTTTGAAATTTGAGGCAAAAAATGTAGTTTTTCGAGTTCATTATTTCTCCAAATATTTTATTCTTGTCCTTATCTACAAATTTGCTTCAGAGGTCAAATTTGCTTTCAGAGATATAGTCCCGAAGTTCTTTAAAAACTCAATATTTAACCATGTTTAGATGGGACCATAAAATCCGAGCTGGATCTGACACAACAAAACCCAACTAGGGTTTCTTGTCGTTTGGGTCTGTACTTTCAAAAAATCTTCAGTTCGAATTGTTTGCACAAGATCACCTTAAAAATGTTGCACAATGTTATATATCCCCATGTTAAACTAAATAACAAATCTCAGTCTCTCGGTGGGATATTGACGTAACAACCTTCAGAATTACGAAAATCGGAAGGTACCGTTCTATGGGGGCTATATCGAAACGTAGCCCTATATCGATGAATTTCAGTCAGAAAGGATTTTACCTCCAACAAAGACTAAATACCAAATTTTAGGCATTTCGGTGGGTTGCTGTGGTCACAATCATCTAAATACGGAAAATCGGGAGGTACCGTTCTGTGGGAGCTATATGAAGGCGTGGACCTATACCGACAAATTTCATATGGAACTTTTAATACCCCAAATGAAGACCAATTACCAAATTGCATCCATTTTGGTGGAATTTTGAGGCCACAACCTTTAAAATACCGGTAGTAGGGAGGTACCGTTCTATGGGGGCTATACTAAGGCATGGACCTGTGTACAAGTTTCTAGGGGAAGGTTTTATAACCCCAACGAAGACTTAATACCAAATTTCTGAGGAATATTGAGGCTACAACCTTAAAAACACCGAAAATCGGGGGTACCATTCTATGGGGGCTATATCAAAACGTGGACCGATATAGCCCATTTGCAATACCAAACACCCTAGGAGTAATAGCAACATTATTTTTTCCAACTACCTGTACTTTAACGTATGAGATTACTAGTGGTCGCAAAACTTCTCCACCAAAAATTATCAACATATGTCCATCTTTTTGAAGGATTTTAGCTTCAATTTTTAACGGAACTATTTGTAATTTAATCCTAGCTACCACAACAATTTTCCACCAAAAATTTTTGATATATGTAGGTCTATGTTTCGGTATAGCCCCCATATAACGGTACATCCCGATTATAGGTATGTGAAGGATTTTAGCTACAATTCTTAACGCAACTAGCTGTAATATGATATTTGAGGCTCTTGGTAGTCACAACACTTCTCCACCAAAAATTATCATTATAGATCCATGTATTCATATAGCGCCCACATAACGGAAACTCCCGATTTCAGGTATTTTAAGGATATTAGCAACATTTTTAACGAAATATCGGTGGTCACAAAACTTCTTTACCAAAAATCTTCAACATAGGTCCATGTTTTGATATAGCTCCTTCCTATATAACAGTACCTCCTAATTTTAAGCATTTTGTTAAAGGAACAATATGTAATTTTCCATTTGAGTTTCACAGTGGGCACAAAACTTTGATATAACACCCATATAAAGGTACCTTCCTATCGAAGACATTTTTGAATCAGTTTTCTGACCTAAGTCAGGCATTTGGGGTGTCAGTGGTTGAAAAATTTCAGCACCTACAATTGTCGACAGGAAAGGAAACTAATTATTTCATTTTGTTTCCGAATATGTCATGGTGGATGGTATTAAAAGTTCGGGCCGTACGGCAGTTCGTCCATACGATTTTTTTAGCTTTTTGGTTTTATTTGTAGTTACACCTATCAAAACCAGTAAGGAAAGCGCGAGGCCGACTATATAATACTCTACACCACTGTGAATATGTAAAATATATATAGGAGATATATTTCAATTTGAACTGGTTTCTATATAAGATGGTACACTTATTACTAGACAAAATTCTGTCACACATTCCAAATTTCATCAAAATTGGACAGATATAAGGTGTTTGGTGCAGCAAATACGTGAAATCGGGCGAAAATATATATGGGAGCTATATCGAAATCTGAACCGTTTTCGATATAATTTGGCACACTTATTTCTAGACCGAGTTCAGTCACACAATCCAAATTTCATCAAAATCGGACGTATATAGCGTGTTTGGTTACGCAATTACGTCAAATCGGCTGAAAATATATATCCAAACTTGAACCGATTTCAATCAATAGTTTAGGACTTTGTCTTATTGGGCTTATTAGGTCTGGGTATTTTGAATGAAAATAAAAAACTATTTATTTCATTTTTTATCCAACGTTTCGTTGGGATTTTCCAACTTTCTCAGGGATAATTTTATTTAAATCCGGTAACGACAACAGAGACGGTATAACATTTTTAATATAACATTATTTTTTGATCTTAGCACTGAGAGCAAAGCAATACTTACAAATAATTTTTTCGTCAAGTTTCTACATTTAATTTTTGTCAAGTGTAGGTTTAAAAAAATATATAAACACAACAAACAAACTAATAAATAAAATCAAAATATTCTGCAACATGTCAGCACGTATCAACTAAGAATTCATTGAATTCTGTGAGTTGAAAAAAACATTAACACAGTTGCCTGTGAGGTTGTTGTTGGAATTTTGTTTTTAACAAAGTCCCCCTTGCGCGTGCCTCCGCTGTTTTTTGTTTGTTTTGTTTATTGTTGAAGATTCAATCTCATTTGATTGCTTGAGTTGGAGTATTCCCCCAATGGCTCAACTTCATTTATTACCCTCTATTACAGAGAGTAATGTTTTTCAAAACGAACTGACAGTGTTGCAAAATTTTACTGATCGCTACCAATATCATGATTATAATTGATTGATAATTCCCTTCGCCGGGATGAAATCATGATATTGGTAGCGATCAGTAAAATTTTGCAACACTGTCAGTTCGTAAATATCACAGAGTTGCATAGGTGCTCGGTATCTCAGATGATTAGAATACTACTAAAAAATTGCTATCGTGTAAATTGCCTTTGTATTGTCTTTATCCTCTTTGCTGTTTATTGCACTTTTTATTTTTTGCTGTATTCTTAAGCTTTCTATCGTGTATCGCTTGTTCTCTATTCTCTCCTTATATCGTATTTTGACGTTTGTGAGATCTGCTGTGTGGCCCTTTTCAACACAGTGTTGTGCCAAAGCTGTAGTTTGTTTTCCCTTTTTATACCCTATACCACAATGTGGAAAAGGGTATTATAAGTTTGTTTTGGTAAAAATTCATGTAACACCGCGAAATATTCGTCGGAGACCCCCAATGTGGTATACCAATCTTCATATCTAGACGAGATAAAGCGATTTTGAGATGTGTGTCCGTCCGTCCGTCCGTCCGTCTGTCCATTATAAATTGTAAACACGCTCCAGGCCGCAATTTTGGACCGATCGTCACGAAATTTTGTATGGAGGTCGGGTTCAGATCAGAATAGATCCCTATTCTTATTGGTGACGATCGTGAAATATTTTGCGGGTGAAATGGACCAAAAGCATAATATTTATCCAATTTTCTAGCGGCTCTGTAAGTCTCAATAATAGTCCGATCAACGCTTAATTTTAAATAAGGTAATAGTTTATCGCAAAGGAGAAGCTTGCAATTTGAGATGGCGATCGGATAATATTTAGAGGGTTAAATGGACCAAAACTTTTGTGTGAAAATTGTGAAAATTTTTAATATACAGCTTATATCTTAATTCCTGGAAGTGACATTTCGGACAAGTGAGATATACTTGAAAGTGGAACGCTTGACCTTTCAATTGATGTCAATTATGTTGGTGTGCATGATCAGATAACAGAGTTACAGTCTAATATATTCCGTTATTTGTTTGTAGTGTAATAATAAACTCGCTAGAAGTCGCAATTATACATCAATAGTCACGAAATTTTGCACCGGGTAAGAGTATAGGTCGAAAAAGATGCCTACAATTTTGAATGATGATCTGATATTCTTTAGCGGGTGAAATGGACCATTACTTTTGTATGAAAAATATAAAAATTTTATTTTTGGTCGATATTTTAATTCCTTGAGGATATATTTCGCAAAGTAGCCTACATATGGAAAAAAACTACTGACCTTTCCTCTGATGTAAATTGCAATAAAGTGTTTGCTAGATAACGGGCCTACTGCCTAATATATAATGGGTTCTGTGTAGAGAACCACATTTTTATCCCATGCTACTTATTGTCTCTCCAAACGTTTATGTAACACCACGAAATATTCGTCCTAGACCCCTTATTTGGTATGCCGAAATTCATATCTCGACGAGATAAAGTGATTTAGCGATGTGTGTCCGTCCATTAAAAATTGTAAACAAGCGTAAGGCCGCAATTATGGACCGATTGTAACGAATTTTTTAAGGAGGTTGGGTTCGGGCCACAACAGAAATGATTAGTTTTTGGTGATGATCGTGAAATGTTCAGGGGATGAAATGGACCAAAAACAAAATTTTAACCAATTTTGTAGCGGTTCTGTAGGTCCGCAAAATTTTAAACAAAGTTTGAGTTTATGATGAAGAAGAAGCGTACAAACCAACGTGAAGATCAGATAATACTTAGCGGGTTAAATGGACTGAAACTTTTGTGTGAAATCGGTAAAAATTTCAATAACGTAGCGGTTAACCCTTTCGGTGCTTCTTTTTTCTTTTTGATCTGAAAAATATATATTTCCAATTTTATATATACTTATGCCCACTATATGAATAATTAAAACTAATTTTTTAACATTTTGTTTGGAAAAGGGGTTTTTGGACAATATGCCATATGGCATAGAATGTATTTAAAGGAAAAAAAAAAACACAACTAAAATACTCAAGTTTTTAATTAAATGTCATCTTATAGAAGACCAGCCCCCTTATTCAGTAACTTTTTAACAACTTTACTCATTGTTTATTTTACAAAAATTTCATTTGTTTGTTTTGTAGTTGTTACAAAAACAAATGAAATTTTAACAACTTTTCAATCGATAAAAGTTACAGAATAGACCTACTGGAGGCCTTATAGAAGAGGAAGAAGTCTTCTTATAAAGAGCAGAAGTTCCTCTCATAGAAGGGCAGGATGTCTTCTCCTGGAAGAGCAAAAGGTCGTCTCATAGAAGGAAAGGATGTTTTCACATAGAAGAGCAGGACGTTTGCATATAGAAGGGCAGGAGGTCTTCTTATAGAAGAGCAGGAGGTCTTCTTATAGTAGAGCAAGACGTCTTCTTATAGAAGAGCAGGAGGTCCTCTCCTTGAAGAGCAGGAGGTCCTCTTCTTGAAGAGCAGGACGTCTTTTCATAGAAGAGCAGGACGTTTGCATATAGAAGGGCAGGACGTCTTTTGATAGAAGAGCAGGACGTTTGCATATAGAAGTTTGCATATAGGAGGTCTTCTTATAGAAGAGAAGGAGGACTTCCTCTACAAGAGCAGGAGGTCTGCTCATAGAAGAGCAGGGCGTCATCTCGTACAAGAGAAGGGCGTTTGCATATAGAAGGGCAGGAGGTATTCTTATAGAAGAGAAGGAGGTCTTCTTATATAAGAGCAGGAGGTCTGCTCATAGAAGAGCAGGACGTATTCTCATAGAAGATCAGGAAACCTTCTTATAAAGAACCAGATGGTCTTCTCATAGAAGAGCAGGGGCCCTTCTTATAGAAAAGCATAAGATCTTCTCATTGAAGACCAGGAGGTCTACTTATAGAAGACATGAAGGTTTTTCATAGAATATCTAGAGGTCTACTATTAGAAGATTTGGGGCTCTTCACATAGAAGGTCTTCTTATAGAATATCTGGAGGTCTTCTTTTAGAACATTTAAAGCCTCTTATAGAAGACCTAGGGTCTTCTTATAGAAAACCTAGGGTCTTCTTATAGAAAAGCTAGGGTCTTCTTATAGAAAACCTAGGGTCTTCTTATGGAAGATTTGAGGCCTTCTTATAGAAAAACTGGAGGACTTCTTATAGAAGACCTGAATGTCTTCATATAGCAGATCTGAATGACTTCTTATAGAACACCTGAATGTCATCCTATAGAAGGGCTGGAGGTCAGCTTGTAGAAGACGTGGGGCCATATTATATAATATCTGGAGGAGTTATTTTAGAAAATCTGCAAGAATTGTTATACATCATCTGGAGGTTTTCCTATGGTGGATCTGGAGGTTTCCTTATAGAAGACCTGGAAGTCTTCGTATAGAAGACCTGGAGGTCTACTTATACAAGATCTGGAGGTCTTCTTATAGAAGACCTGGAGGTCTATTTATACAAGATCTGGAGGTCTTCTTATAGAAGATCTAGGGGTTTTACAATAGAAAATCTGGGAGTCAAACAATGTGAAACATTTCCGTTGGGAAAAATCTATGCCATATGGCATAGTATGAAATATAAAAAATCTGGCAGCTCCATTGAACTATATTTCGGATCTTTTTTTCGTTTTAATTATTAAGGCAATGATTATCTACTAAATTCAATACAAAAAGTTAACAAAAAAATATTTTTGTTAATAAAATATATAAAATTATAAGATGGTATTTTCATGCAAATTTTAAATCGAACGAGGAGCGCTTGCTCTTTGAGACATAACAATGTACAGGGTCCACCAATCAAAAATTTTTGTCGAATTATTTTTAGATAACACTTCAGGGAAAAATACAAAATTATTAAAAAAAGAGTGCCCATAAGTATTTTGCCTTAAAACGGGCTTCAAAAACTGGTTATGCCATATGGCATAGAATCACCGAAAGGGTTAAACAACGGAAGTAGTAGTACTACATAAGTGGGTTTGATTACATTTTAGTTTGTGTGAACTTTCCTGCTACAAAAATGTCTTTGTCATGCTAGATAACTTTTTGGTTTTGGTCATAAGTATTATACATTACATCTCTGATATTTGATAATTAAATTTTCACAATCATTGAAAAGAAGTTCCGTGGAGAGCGATTGTCCAGGGATAGTGGTATAGGGTATCCCATGGTCGGCTCCGTCCGACTATAGATTTTTCTTACTTGTTTATATCTGCATCGTGTTCTGCTACCTATGTGTTTAAGCTTCGTTTAGTTGTCCCAATATAAACTTTATCACATTGTTCGCCTGAGTTCCCTGTGCATCTTATTTCGTAGATTACATTGTTTTGGTCTGCTTTTTCTATTTTTGATTTGGTGTTTGTATAGAAACAAGATGTTGTTTTGTAAGGTTTATGTGCAACAGCTGTTCCTCCTTCATCCATGATCTGTTTTATTTGTTTTGTTTCAGTCAATTTTGGAATGTATTGAACGCCGTAATATTTCGTGTTGCTAGATGTGTTTTGGCACATTTATTTTAAGACTGAATTCAGGCACACGTTCCACATTTCATCGAAATCAAACATATATAGCGTGTTTGGTGCAGCAAATACGTCAAATCGGGCGATAATATATATGGGAGCTATATCCAAATCTGAACCGATTTTCACAAAAAGCAATAGCGTTTCTGCTATGGCTAAAAAAAATTTTTATTCCCCAATTTTCAGCTGAATCGGACAAAAAATGCGACCTGTACGTTGCGAACAAAAATACATGGACAGACGGACATGCATAAATCGACTCAGAAAGTGATTATATGTATATACCCAAAATAAACTATGGGTCTATTTCGTTTCCTTTTGTATGTTACATACAAATGCACAAAGACATAATACCCCTTATCACAGTGTGGTGTAGGGTATAAAGACCTATATTATCCTGTCATGTTTCTTTAAAAGATAAAACATCAAAACTGGACTTATTTAACTGACTTACTTTATTAATAAAAGGTAAACACACATTCCAACGGAAAACTGCCAATCTAAACAAACACAACATTGTTTTCGATGATGTTGCAAATCACATTTGTTTATATTAAATCCACTGTTGCCTTGGTGATATCAATCCAATGCCGCTGATATGCATGACTGCTAACAAATAAAAATTATAGTAACCTCCAATGACAATAAACCAATTCAAATTGCAACAATAAATGTTGAAATAACCCTCTATAGAGGGATTCATGTAAAGCATATTTGCTGACGGCTATTGTGGAACAAACATTCATCTCAATTACATTTTATATACACAAATATCAGCTTATTGCAAAGGATGCAATTATGAGCGAAAAAATAATCCAATTTGCAAATGTAATGAAACGACTATCGAACCCTAAAGCTAAAAAACCGTTTTTCAATTTCAAACTATTATTTTTAGATTTTTTTTCGGAAAATAAACAATAGTTGGTGTTGTTAATGAAATGCAATTGAAGTTTAGTAAATTTCAAAATGAAAACGGTGTTTGTATTTGTGGAAATAAAAATTAAACTATGATAATAACTGACATTTATATTGAAATTGAAATAATAAAGAATCATGTATTGTATATTTTATCGGTTGAAAATTGATCAGATAACATAATAACACAATGGCAACTGTATTTAATAAATTTCTTCAATTCATTTTCTAACTGCTTTGCGGTTTTGCTATTTTTAATGACAAATTTTATGGAAATTTAATTTAAAGGAGAGTAATGTTATTGCATGTTAATGGATCGCATCGTTATGCGATGAGTCTCCACCAACGTTTCGAATTTGACTTTTGAGCCGCAATACCAAAATCAAAACAATTTCGATCCGAAAATGTCACAAAAACTCTCGAAATACACAAAATCGGGTCGTACCGTTACACTACAGGTGCTCTGTTTTTGAGGCAAATATTAATAACGGCGGAATCAAAAGATTTTTTTAACTTTTTATATGATTTATATGTGAAAGTGAGATAAAACAAAGATTTCTATAGATAAATCCGGATTCATTAGTTTTCTTATACACACTGCTAAAAAACGATCACGGTGGTAAGTTACAAAAATGTTGACCCCTCGAGTAGATTTTCAACGAATTGTCATTACTATTTAATATTTTTTTTAAAGATACGAGGGCTGCACGATAACTATCTGGCCTATCAAAGAAAACGCGTATATTTATAGTTTTATTGTTTTCTTTAGTAGTCTCCAGCACAATACACTTTTTCATTAGCTCAAACCAATTGTTCAAGCACTTTTTTACTCCGATTGAGCCACTTTCAAAACAAGGTTTTTGAACGCTTTTACAGCATCTTTTGGCGAAGAATATCAACGCCTTTTTTCAAATGAAGTCATTAGATCCCTAGTCAGGGCTGTACGGCGGATGACCCATCAATTCCACATTTTGTCCGGTGAAACAGGCGCTCGTTTGAATCGAAGGGTGAGAGCACACATTGTAATGATACAGAATCATTCGTCTTCTCTTGTTCGTTTTTCGAATTTCTCAGGAGACTTCAGGCAAACAAATTGTAGTGTACCACTCAGAATTAGCCGTCATATATTTCTCAAGCCGTATAGTCGCCACACGGTCAGTCTTGCCGACCGTTTCCTTGGAAGTGTTTCTTACATGAACAACTTTCGTTGGATTTGGCTCGCTTTCGAAAACCTAAACGTTTGATTCATGTTTTGTTTCGGGATCCAAAGCATAGATCAAAGATTAGTCATCTGTGACGATCTAATACAAATCTATTGAAGCACCGTGATCATTTTCATTAACAATTTATTTGCACCAATCCAATCCACCTTTTTTTGAGCGATTGTCCAATTTTGCCGGATCTAACGAGAAAAATCCATTTTTGCGGCCATGTGTTCATGTAATATGAAATGTTAGTTGGTGGAAGAAATGCCCAAGGATGTCTCCATCTCACGGTATATAATATGGCGACCTTGCAGTTTCCGTTCACACAAGGCTCAATTGTATTCTGGCACAACGGTCGTTTTTGAACGACCCTCACGACCTTCGTTTTCGGCGAATTCATTAAACCAGTTTTTCATAGTGCTATCGGATTGCCCTTTGTCGACATACAAAGATTTAATTTGATCGATGCAATCTTGCCTCACATTTTAACAGCATCTGGATGCACTTCAATCGGAGTTGTGATAAAGGCACTCCAATTTCTTATATTTTAACAGAATTTGAATGCGATCCAACGATTGACATCCATTTCTTACATTAAAATTGCATCCGGATTCAGTTCAAGGGAGTCGTGAATAAGGCACTCCGTTAGATACATTTTACAAGCAGTTGCTTAGTGATCCTACAAACACGCAAGCCAATTTGTAGATAACTACTAACAGCTACAAAATTTTTCCAAAGAGTGCATCTATTTCTAAAATGTTTATATAAAGCAAAAATACAACCAAAAGTTGGGAAAACTTTTACGGTAACTCACGAGAAGAAAATTTCCTAATGAAGTGCTGTTGGATTACTTGTCGAAATCTCAACTGGTGGTGGGAAAACAATATAAGAACATTTTTAGCGGATGAAGCAAAAACATTTCAGGTTGGATTAAATGGAGGGCGGACGAAACAGACTCAGTTGCGATTGAATTTAATGATGGAATTTCATAATTTGTGTAAATATATTAAAATTTTCAATATTTTCGTTTTACACAAATAATAAATTCTTTTTATTTTGCAATAGCTTGCATTTTCAGTGCCTTTTAACTCCAAAGCAGTGCATCAAAACACGTGCTCTGGATGCAAATTGGATTGCATCCTATTTTACTCAAAGGGTTAGTTAAAATGCGATTCCAAAGTGATAGTTAAAATGCAGTGCCGAAGAATTAGTTAAAATGCAGTGCTAACGGAGTGCATAATTCAGTAGTCACGCTCTTGTAAAAATCATGAGTGAAAATGCATAATTTGATGTACTTCCAAATCACTTATATGATTTAACTGCATATTTGGAGGCAAACTTTTTGCTGGGTATTAATTATAGCCTTTTTATGCAAATTGATTTTTTTTTTAAATTATATTAGTTATTTGAGTTTTATAAAAACCCAAACAGTACTTTTTAAATTGTTTGAAAAAAAAAAACAAATTAAAAAAAATAATAAGTTTTTTGTATTTTTATGGTTTTTGTTGGTGTTTGAAGTTTGAAAAAACTCAGTTTTTTAAGGCAAAATAGGAGAAAACTCAAAATTTTAACCTAGACCGAATTTGATCGTGTTTGATGCATTGGAAAGCTGAAGTATTATATGTTGAACAAAAAACTATCTCTATCCTTTCAAAATTTACAGAGCTCTGACCAGGAAAAACGATTCTGAACCACTGTGCGCCGTTAAAGCCTAAGTAATGTCCCTAACTCTTAGGTATCATCGGTTTAACTCTTCGATGACCATAGGGCCGCAGTGACAAGCCTAAGGTGTGTCCGTAACTCTTAGATCTCCCTTGTTTAATTCTCTGGACCATCGCGATAAGCCTAAGTTGTGTCCTTAACTCTTAGGTCTCACTTACAGAACACTCAGGTGAACGCAGTACCCCCTGTTAAAGCCTCAGATCCGTAAAGCCTCAGATCCGTATCCGTAACTCTTAGGTTTCCTCTGTTCCAACCTCCGGTGACAGTAGGACCACAGTGACAAGCCTTAGTTGCGTCGATAACTTTTAGGTCTCCCTTGTTTAATCCTCGATTGGCCATAGGATCGTTCGTTTATCTTACAGATTAACCACCGCAAACAGTGGAGTACTTAATAAGGTCTACTGCGGAGCCATATCCACAGGTTAAAAGTCAGTACTTATGCAGCCCTTAACCAAAGCCAGCAAAGGAAATGTGTTAAAAAGGAGTTATTATCCAGGTCTCCTTTGGAAACAACCGGAGTAATTATCCATGTCTCCCGCGACCACCGGGGATTTAGAAAAGTAGTCGAGAAATATTCAGTCCAAAAATAAAAACACAAATTGATTAAAACCAACACAAACCGTGTCTTCACTCTATCGGTAACAAACTCTGGACCCCGGGAGCTATCCTAGCAGTCGGAGGGAACTTGTGTCGTTACAGTACTACTCAGAATTTACCGCCCTACATGGCTCTAGCGGAACAGTCACCACATGACCAGTTTTGCCGAAGAAACAGGCGACTATTTGCGACAGTTGAATTTGGCTCGCCTTCGAAGACCCACATGGTCGATTGCTTTACTGTTTTGGACTCATACGCATAGATCCATCATTCACCACCTGCGACGATCTTGAAAACGTCTTCTAAAGCACCCCGATCATATTTTTCAAAACTTCTTTACATCAATCGACGGAGTCTTTATTTTTTTGAGCGATTGTTAAATTGTGTTGGAGATTGAGTTCAGTAAAACAGTTTTGCACAATGCTATAAGATGATGCTTCATCGCCATACAAAGATTTAAGTTCATCGATACATTGCACAGTGGTTCCACTTGTATGGGAAGGTGCGACAAAAAAATTTATAATCGTCGGATTAATCTTTCAGTATATGCTAAAAATTGGGTACCACCGTAGTGCAATGGTATGCACACCCTCCTTGCACGCAGAAGGTCGTGGGTTCGATTCCCCGACTAGGCAACATCAAATTTTCAACGGTGGCAAAATACCCCTCAGTAATGTTGGCGACATTTCCTGAGTATTTCAGCCATTTAAAACTTCTCTACAAGTGGTGTCGTAAGCACGCCGTTCGGACTCGGCGATAAACTGTAGGTCCCATATCATTGAGATAATATGAATCGGGGTGCATTCATTGATATGAAAGAAGTCTCCCTTGTCCCGTATGGGATGTTGTGGAACATTGTTTTTATATGCTAAAAATAAGTATAAAAATACTTTAGCAAAAAAATCTTCAATATAGGTACAGTTTTTTCTGTAGCCCCCATGAAGTGGTAACACCCGATTTCAGGTATTTTGAAGCTTTTATCTACATTTTCGGCCCTAATTGGCTATATCAAAAACCTTCTGCGCCAAAAATTGTGGTATTAGGTCCAGGTTTCGGTATAGCCCTCATATTACGGTACCTCCCGATTTCAGGTAATTTGAAGATTTTATCAACATTATCGGCTTAAAATTGGTTGTAATATGCCATTTGGACTTCTCAAAGATCAAAAACCTTCTGCGCCAAAAATTGTGGTCTTAGATCCAGGTTTCGGTATAGCCCTCATATTACGGAACCTCCCTATTTCAGTTTTTTTGAGGTTTTTATCTACATTTTCGGTTCGAATTGGTTGTAATTTGCTATTTGGAGTTCTTAGTGGTCAAAAAACATCTCCGACTGATATCGTGGGCAGGAAAAGAAACAAATTATTCCATTTGAGGTCAGAATATTTCATGGTAGGGGATATAATAAAGTTCGGTGCGACCGAACTTTACATTTTTACTTGTTTTTCATATTATATGTAGGTAGCATCATACATATATCAAAAATATACAAATGTAAAAAAATACACTCATAAGTTGACCCCAAAACAAGAATGTCTAAATCTTTAAAGAAAAAACCAAAACAAACAATTAAAACACAAAACAAAGAAGAAACTGAGAATACAGTAATACGGCATATTCACTGAAACGACCGGAGGCATCATCAGTATTTTTAATTCACACACGGAAATGCAAATATATGCAGCTGGAACCAAATTTTTGTAAACTGGATACTATTTCGAACATTCTTCAAAAAATTTGGAGAGTGGCGAAGGATGGCGAAGTTAGTAAAACTCAACTTCAATTTTTAGGAAAAAAATCCACAAAATAGTATTATAAAAAATGTGATTTCCAGCACGTTTTATGCGAATAATGTTTACAAATTTTTATGTAAATGTGATTAGAAAACCTTGCACTAAAACTTCCATTTCGAAAAAAATATGTTATCCTTTCAATTTTGTGTTACTTGCCTTGTAAGAAGTCACAACCTTACTGATGTTTTTAAAGTTTTTAAGAGATCATACGTAAATGTCTACTTCTTTTGTTTTGTTTTGTTTTGTTTTGTTAAATACCGTTATAAATTACAAAAACAGTGCCGGAATAATAAAATATGATATGTTTAGAGACAATTTGCTATATTGTCGCAGAGATTTGATGATATCGATTTTTCGATTTTGGTCGCGGGTTGGGGCCTGTGTGCAGTGTTGTCGTGATAAAACCCCTCGGAAGATGTTAAAAATGATCGCTCAAAAATGTTCAGGAGTTATTTCCATGTTTTTTCAAGGCCAAATTATTTTTTTTTCATATCACTGCAACATAACACATGGTCGTTAGAGTTATGACTTTTCGACATTTGTTCTCAAAAATGATTTCCTGTAGCACGGACGAATAAACTTTTGCCTATTAATCACTAAAATAACGTTTATTCCATCGAGTTCAAGCACAAAGTTCAAGCACAAATCAATGTTAAAATATATGTATATATATATATATATATAGCACTATAAAAGTCGGCGATATCATGCCCCTTTGACTTAAATTTGATTTACAATTTTCTACTTTATTGTCGTCGAAGAGACATTCTTCCAGACCAATTTTCGAACATTAATGATACATGTGGTCAACTATGGTGGATTTGTGAGCATGATAATACTTAAATTTGTACTGCAAGGATAGTTAAAAATTAAACCTGAGCTAAAATACCAACTATTTTCAATGTCCTTCCTTATTTATCCATCCTAATAATATGGCTAACACTTGGTATTTGCTTTCAGACAATTTTCGAAGCTCAGAAGAGATCTAACGAAATCAAAAAGTCATTGAAAGCAGGTTTATACAACGTATTTGTTGGAATATTTCTTGATTTTGTCTGAAAGTTCTTGGTAACTTTTCCATGTTGAGAATTGAACCCACGTTCCAAATAAAGCGGGTCAAATTTGTTGTAGGATTTATCAGAATGTTCCATTTTACTAAACTAAACCAAAAAATTGCGCAATATTTGCATGGGTAGTACAATTTTTCAATTTTATTTGATTCAAACCTATTCTGATGATCGCAAAAATTGGACACTTTTTTGTAAATTTTTTATTATAATTGGGATATTTTCCGAAAATATGGCAACACCGTCAAGTTTTTTCTTGGGAATCTTGGCATAGTATAGGACTCTCAAAAAGTAAATAGTATGCATCTGCAATACGAACACATCAGAGGATACCTTAACATATAAAAAGAAAAAAATCAAACCTATTCAGATGACCGCTAGTGTAATTTTGAAAAGTGTATGAAATAAAAAAAAAAAAAATTCAAGCATTATTTCCTGCTGCACGAATAAATAAACTCAAACCCATTAATAACTAAAATAGCGTTTAATCTGTTCACACATTGAAAAAGTTCATTCAAAACCACTTTGAAACAATTTTGATTTTTTTCTTAAGATATAATTCTTTAAATTTTTTCCTTTTTGAAAGAATTATATCTTTCAACAAGTAAGAACGGCGTTAAGTTCGGCCACGCCGAACTTTTTGTACCCTCCACCACAAGTTGAATTGAAGTAAAATTGAACCATTAGTTTCCTTTCGTTTACGATTAAGACTAAATACCAAATTTCAGTAAGTTCGGTAAAAAATGTGGCTAACCTTTAAAATACCGAAATTCGGGAGGCACAGTTCCATGGGGGCTATATCAAAACGTCGATCTATACCTACAAATTTCTGGCGGAAAGTTGTTAGACTCAATGAATATTGTTAGACTAAATACGACATTTCCGATATTTCGGTAAAACCTTCAAAATACCGAAAATCAAGAGGTACGATTTTGTGGGGGATATAGGAATCCACGGGCCTATACTGATAATTCTCTTCTGGAATATTTTATAACCCCATGGAAGACTAAATAACAAATTTCAGTCTTTCGGTGGGATATCAACGTCATAACCTTCAGAATTACGAAAATCGGGAGGTAACGTTCTATGAGGGCTATATCGAAACGTGGAGCTGTACCGACAAATTTCTGGGAGAAAGTTTTATACCCCCAACAAAGACAAAGTACCAAAGTGTAGCCATTTCGGTGTGATAATTAGACTAAAACCTTAAAAATACCAAAAATCGGGTGGTACTGTTCTATAGGGGCTATGTGAAGGCGTGGACCTATACTGACAAATCTCATATGGAACGTTTAATACCCCAAATGAAGATCAAATACCAAATTTCAGCCATTTCGGTGGAATAGGGAGGTACTGTTTGGAGCTATATGAAGGCGTGGACCTATACCGCCAAAATTCTGGGGAAAGTTTCATACCACCAACGAAGGCTAAGTACCAAATTTCAAGCATTTCGGTGTGATAATGGAGCTAACCCGTTCAAAATACCGAAAATCGAATGGTACCGTTATATGGGGGCTATAACAAAACGTGGACTGATATAGCCCATTTGTAATACCAAACATCCTAGGAGTAATAGAAACTTCTATACCAAATTACAAAGCTCTATCTTAAAAATTGCGAGCTGTATCTTGATTTAAACAGACGGACGAACAGAAGGACATGGTTATACACTGTGCGTCTTAACTACTTTTAAATGAAAGGTGCTTACACCTGGGAAGTTTTTGCCGATTCTGAAACTACAATGTTCATAGATGGGGAAAATCCAAAAACAAGAAAAAATCTCTGGAGCGATTTTGAAATAAATCGCGGTCAAAGTTCAAAATTTAGGGTTTATTTTGTTTTCACGATTTTGCTCGGGAACTGCAAGACCTATCGAAATGGGAGTAGGGCGAATCTTATAGCAGTGAAAATTCTCTACAAGATTGACCTTAATGTTATATTCGTAGGTTTTATCATTTTTGAGATATAGATGAACAAATTGGGATAATGCACTGACTGTATCGTCTTCTTATAAAGCAATGACATGAAGGACGCACCTTAACTAACTTTAAATGAAAACCGCTTACACCTGGGAAGATTGATTCTTATACAGCAATGTTCATAGATGAGAAAAATCCTATTTCGATAGGACTTGCCGTTTCCAATAAACCTAAAAATGTGAACTTGACCGCGATTTATTTCAAAATCCCTTCAGCGATTTTTTCTTGTTTTTGGATTTTTCTCATCTATGAACATTGCTGTCTCAGAATTTGCAAAGCGTAAGCGGGTTTCATTTAAATTTAATTAAGTTGCACCCTTCATATCATTGTTTTATAAGGAGACGATACAGTCAGTACATTGTCCCAATTTGTACATCTATATCTCAAAAATGGTAAAACCTACGAAAATAACGTTAAGATCAATGTTGTAGAGAATGTTTCTCTGCTATAAGGTTTCCGAGCAAAACCGAGAAAAAATAATAAAGCCCTAAAAATTTGAACTTTGACCGCGATTTATTTGAAAATCCCTCCGGCGATCTTTTCGTGTTTTAATTTTTCTCAAAAACGTCCCAGGTGCAAGCACCTTTCATTTAAAATTAGTTAAGGCGTGTTAGAATTTTACCCTGATATTCATATTTTATAGAGGGTATAAAAGAAGGTCAAGTATAAGCCACTTTGGTTTTTTTTTAAATATTCTCATTTTGGCTGTGTCGTTTTTCTCCAAAACTAATTTTCGGTTATACATATATCTGCTTTTAGTGACGTTAAAAGTTTGTCAAAAAAACTCATATCGAAAAATGTTCAAATGACTTTGTGCGTGAGCTTTATTTATCGAATCACCTTATAATTAAGTTTTAATCTAATCATAGGTAAAAACTCATCAAAATATGATACAGGGATACAAGGTTGTGACAAAGTCATAAACCTAGCACGTACATATGTACCTTCGCATATCATTACCTTTAAAACGTTTGCGGATTCCTCTACTTTCGTTTTTTGGCAATGATATATTTTGGTATCCATATATATATATACATACAACTATTTTTCTTTTTGTTTTCATTGTTACAAATTTTATCATTGTTAATGTTCATATTTTATTTCTATTTTACAGAAAACAGATGTGTGATAAATGAAAGAAACAAATATCTTCCTATTGAGGAATCAACGAAAACACAACGTAAAATGTACGAACAAGAAGTTTGAAACCCCCACAACGAAAAAAAGTTTTGCATTTGTGATTTTGTTTGTTTTCTTTTCAAGTGTTCAGTGTGAAAAAATGCATAAAACTGATTCAGATACGCTCAAGTATGTAAAGCATCAAAATGTGGCTTAAGTTTAAAAATGTTGCCACACCTGTAATTGAAACGTTTCATTTGTTGCTATTAACTCTAATACTGGGCAATACATTCCATGTTAAGCAAATTGACGATATTGTCGTTATGGCTGCAACAATAACCACCTTTCCAACAACAGCATTATCATCATCATCATCAGCAGCAGCAGCAACAACAACGAAAACTGTAACAACACATCCACTTGCAACAGCGAAAACATATAGTGAAACTGCATTTACATCATCACTACTCTTGTCGTCATCACCATCAGTGGCAGCAGGAGCACCAAGGACAGGAGGAACAAGTGCATCAGCATCAGCATCATTGTTATCGTTATCAACTTTGCCATTGCCACATCCATTTACAGCCTTGTGGGAAACAAGTGCAGCAAATAGTACAACAAAATTACTCAATTTATCTACAAACACAGCTGATGCAATAACGACGGGTAAGTAAACTGAATATGAATGAATGAATACAAGCGGAGAGATCCATCCATTCAAGGACGGAAGGATGATGGAAGGAAGAGTTAGTTTAACATAGCTACGGCTAAATCTTTGGGGATATGGTCGTAACGTACACACACACCCATATACTTTTGCTAACAAACTCTTTCTCTAAGCAAAAATAAGTATTTTTGACTAGAACAAGAAGGCGGAATGTAGTGGAAAATAAATTTGACTGAATGAAAAATAATTATGGTAACTAAATGCGACGTCGGAAACTTTTTCGCAAAACTCGTATTGTAACATTTTTATTGCGAAAATAATATTAATTTTTATATAACTGAGAGTAATAAATAGTTAGTAGCAGCTTAAGGATGACATTAAATTACAGTAAATAGTTTAGCAGGAAATCATTTGCTGTACCTTTTGTAAGCATGCAAGTCGGCTGAATAGTCATTTTGGTTTTGTTAGATACATATGTCATAGTGTTAATGGTTAATTAATAAATATAAACAAATATTTTTTCTAAAATTAAACAAGTAAGAACGGCGTTAAGTTCTGCCGGGCTGAACATACAACGCGAGTTGTTTTAAGTAAAATGAAACAATTAGTTTCCTTTCGTTACTGAAGAAGACTAATTACCAAAATTCAGCAAATTTCGTCAATCTATACCGACAAATTCCTGCTGAAAGTTTTTAGACTCAAAGAAGACTAATTACCAAATTTCCGATATTTCAGTAAGATAATGTGGATAAAACTTGAAAAATTCCAAAAATCAAGACGTATGCTTCTATGGGGGATAAAGGATGACGTAAACCTATACTAATAATTCTTTTCAGGAATACTTTATAACCCCCATGAAGACTAAATAACCAAATTCATTAAGTACGGTGGGATATTGACGTCACAACCTTTAGAATTACGAAAATCTGGAGGTACTGTTCTATGGGGGCTATATTAAGGCGTGGACCTATACCGTCAAATTTCATGTGGAAAGTTTTATACCCCAAATGAAGACGAAACGCCAAAATTCGGCCAATTCGGTGGAATACTGACGCAACAACCTTCAAAATACCGAAAATCGGGAGGTACCGTTTAAGGCGTGAACCTATATGAAGACTTGAACCTATACCGACAAAATTAGAGAGGAAATTTGAATACCCCCAACGAACACTAAATACCAAATTTTAGCCACTTCGATGGATTATTGCGGCCATAACATTCAAAATACCGAAATTCGGGAGGTACCGTCTATGGGGCTATATTAAGGTGTCGACCTGTGCCAAAGTTGTATACCAAAAACAAAGACTAAGTAAAAAATTTCAGCCGTTTCGGAGGAATATTGAGGCCCAACCTTCAAAATACCGAAAATCGGGAGGTACCCGTCTATGGGGGTTATATAAAGGCGTGGACCTATGACTAAACACCAAATTTCAGCCAATTCGGAGGAATATTGAGGCAACAACCTTCAAAATACCTTCAAAGTACCGTTCAATGGGGGCTATATGAAGGCGTGAACCTATACCAACAAATTTCATACGGAGACTGAACCCAAATGAAGACTGAATATCAAATTTCCGCCATTTCTGTGGAATATTGAGGCCACAACCTACAAAATACCAAAAGTAGGAAGGTACCGTTCTATGGGGCTATATGAAGGCGTGGACCTATACCGACAAAATTCTGAGGAAAGTTTTATACCCCCCAGCGAAGACTAAATACCGAACTTTTGCCATTTCGGAGGAATATTGAGGCCAAAACCTTCAAAATACCGAAAATCGGGAGGTACCGTAAACCCTTAAAAATACCGAAAATCAGGTGGTACCGTTCTATGGGGGCTATATCAAAACGTGGACCGATATAGCCCGTTTGCAATACCAAACATCCTGAACTTGTTGTTGTTAATGTAAACTTCTATACCAAATTACAAAGGTCTATCTTAAAAATTGCGAGCTGTATCTTGATTTCAACAGACGGACATGGTTATATCGAGTTAGAATTTTACCCTGATCAAGAATATATATACTTTATGTAGTCTCCGATGAATATTTCGATGCGATACAAATGGAATGACAAATTTAATTAGACTCTCAATATTATACAATATAAGTATAAGTAAAAGAGGGCTAAAGTCGGACGGGCCAACCATTTGATACCCTACACCACTTCACCTGGGCACTAGTTTTCCGCGGAATTTATTTATATGATTGCGAAGTCTCCCTTGTCTCTGCGGGAATGTTGTGGGACATGTTATATTATATTATCATTATTTCATAATGGACAGGTGGACCATTTTGGCTACATATACATACACAAAAAATTAAAAATTTGTATTAAGAAAGAAAAAATACCAAACGCATTTAGAAATAGCTTTTTGTGACTTTATCCGATTCGATCAATGAATGAGATTAATAGTTCGAGGTATTACATTACTTCTAATCAAAGGAAGCATAAAAACTTCAAAACGACGTACAGCAACAGAATTTGCATCAATTAAAAAAAAAACTTGGAATTCCTCTATCATGATTTTAATACTTTTCTTTCATGCTTACGATATTTTGTAGCATGGAAGGTAAACGTAGTTCTTTATAAACAAACCAAAATTATAAAGGAAAACACACACATATATATATATATATATATATATATATATATATATATATATATATGTTTGTACAGTGAAGGTTTTAGGGACAGCGCGGAAATCACATTTCGCACCCATTTTATATCTTATCGGACCTTCATTTTGATATTTTAAAAGATATCAGACCTATATTGGTATTATTTTAGCTTCTAGGCGATCTTATGTATGTAGTGTTTTTTTAAGGGACACAATATATATTGTGAGCTTTTTGAGCCAATGTCCTCAAAATGCTCCCAGCATATAGAAAAAAATGGGTTGCCACCGATGTCTTCATTTTTGCGATTTTTCGCTCATTAAAGAAGCTAAATTCAACAAAAGGGAAAATTATATTTTTTTTTGGAAATTATGACGACCGCGGTATTTGAACTCGGAACAAAGATTTCTCGTGATTGTTACGGAGGCCTCTACCACCTCAGCTATCGACCTCTACACCGTATGTTCGTCTAAATAGTTGTTATTGTTACAACGAAGACACAAATATTTGTTATACCGTGTATATGTGTTTTCGTTGGTTGGCGTTCTTATTTCCGTATAACAGTTGGATCTGGATATAAAATGTTTTCAAACATGTCAGTTATGTGTCACATATACACATACAAACTATTCCTGTTATGAAATGAGAAAAAAAGAACAAAACTAATATTGAGGTGAATTACTTTATAAATAGAAAGTAATACACACGTGAATTTAAATAACTTTTATTCTTTCGAATAAAACCAACAAAATCCGTCTATGAAAAAAGACAAAGAATTCTAAAACATGAAATTGTTAAATGATATGGAAGGTGACGTTGCACAAGAACCTGATCATATACATACATATTCTTTAAAAAATAATGGATTTTGTCCTAAGCATGGGTATTTACGTTTATTACATTTTTCATATTGTTTAACCCTCATGCGGGTCATTAAGGGGGTCTTTTTGGTCCCTTTTCTTAATATGACCGCGTCGCCATAAAATTTTACTATAGATTTTAGAATACATCAAAGCCCTAAATTTTGCTTAAACACCAGGATGTGATCCAATACTGTATTCTGAAATTCTAATCAACGAAAATCCCTATATGTATATCTGCAAGACAAAATATCATGAGCAGCATTAATTTGAAGCTTATAATACCTGTGTCATTTGGAATTGCTAAATAAAACAGTTACAGTGAGTGTCAAAAATATTCGGTTTTAAATTTCACCAATAATAACACCTCACTATTTTAGAAGCCCATACCCAATATTCAAAAAACCAAATACTTAAAAAATGTTGGACCTGTGGCAATTAAAAATGTATGTAACATGGGTCCATGGCAACCCTATAAGCGAGAACAACAAAGAAGAAGTTGTTAACCCTGTTTTCTATGCGTCAAAATATTCGGTTTTTGTAACTTTTGTTAAATATTTTGGCAAAAAACCGGTCAATATCGAACTTTTTCTGCAATATTGGTATAAATTTCAATAATTGCGAACAGAATCTTTGTTCCTGTGTGCAAAAATATCATTTTTCATAGCAAATTATCAAAATTTAGGGCTAAGGAAAAACGCTATCCCAGAAAAGAGAAAACTGTTTATATTTTATTATAAAAACGGCAGAAACAAAGGAAATTTTTGAATAATTAGTCGAATGTAGTTGAAATAATGTGCAAAAATCACGGAAATACAGAAATAATCGATTTCGTGAAACACATAAGCCAGCCAAACCAAGGACTGGGAGGGAAGGTGATTCCTCTACCTCTACGGCTAAACCGCTCTTAATTTTCTTGAAATTGATCACCGAGCTCTAACTGACTTTCAGAAGATAGAAAATATGCAATTACTTTCCAAAAAAATCGTAAGGATGAAGCCTTTATCCTCACGATTTTTTTGGAATGCAAGTGCATATTTTTTATCTTCTGAAAGTCATTTAGAGCGTTTTTTCTTAGCCCTAAATTTGGATAATTTGCTATGAAATTTTTTCACACAGGAACAAATATTCTGTTCGCAAATATTGAAAATTATACTAATATTGCAGAAAAAGTTCGACATTGACCGGTTTTTTCCCAAAATATTTAACAAAAGTTACAAAAACCGAATATTTTTGACGCATACACAAACAGGGTTAACAATTTCTTCTTTGTTATTCTCGCTTATAGGATTGCCATGGATCTATGTTACATACATTTTTTAATTGCCACAGGACCAACATTTTTTTAAGTATTTGGTTTTTTGAATATTGGGCGTGGGCTTCTAAAATACTGAGGTGTTATTATTGGTGAAATTGAAAACCGAATATTTTTGACACTCACTGTAAATAATTAACAATTGATACATTTCAAATATACTTTCAACTATTTTCTTAATTTAATAATAATTGAATACGAAAACCAACATTAAAATTTTTAAATACGTTTCATAGTTATATGTACCTATTAAATTTGATTATTATGCATTACACTTAAAAAACTGTGATAAGGACTTTGAGAACAAATGCCATCACCCACAATAAAAAAGGATATAGAAATGTGGCGTGGGAAATGCCAGGATATGTATTATCCTTAACATTTTGATAAAAAATAATGCATACAAAATAAAAAATATTTAAATAAAAAGCGCTGTAACCGGACACGAACCCGGACTCCAAACCTATATCTGTAATGTCGTGCACATGCGTACGCTCTAGGCCACGGACGTCCACAGCGAGCGATGATTTATAACGTGACTTATATAAATCTTTTTTGAAAGTGAAACTAAAAACAAAGAGTTAACTTTCAGAAAAAAATAAAATTCACCACAGTACTAGATGTTACTCTCCAATAAATATGGAAAAGATTAATTAATATTTAAGGGAGATCTAAATGCGTCTACAAGTACGATTCTGTGGAGGCAGGCAATATAAATAATAACTGAAATCGGGTCGTACGGTTATACGGGTACTATTCCAAAACTATAAACATATAAAGTCAAAAAACCTCCCAAAATTATTAATAAAATTAAAAAGTAAACAAAACCGACCCAGGTGATATTTGAACCCGAACAACCTAACTAATGCCTGACATACCGTCCACATGCGTACGCTCTAGACCACGGACGTCAACGGTGAACGAATAATAACATAAGTTATATTAATCGTTTTTGTCAGTGACGCTAAAAAATCTGCAAAGAAATAACTTTTAAAAAATGTATTTCCCCACAGCACTAGATGTTAAATAACGTATTGTCTATGTTTTGCATAAAGTTGAAAAAAGTAGAATACCTAGAAAGAAAAATTAATGAAGGGAGATCTAAAATTACATTTTTGTTGAAGTTTTTTCCATATTTTTCCAGGCTTTACTTGGATTTGAAAAAATTTCACAAAAGTTATAACACACAAACTAGAAAGAGGAAGGATTTATACCTTAATAATCTTATAGTTCGTTAAGACTTACAGTATCGGCCAAAACTAAAGCACCCCCTCAGTACATTTTTTTAAATGATAATTTTTTTAAGAAAGCAAGGTAATACATTTATTTTTTTATTTTTCTTCTTACTTATTTATATCTTTGTTGTTGGAAAACACAAAAATAAGGAATTAAGAATGCAATAAACAAAAGTTAAATTTCAAAAAACTTTTTAGGTCGTAAATATTAGCGGACAAAACTAAAGCAATTTGAGGTACAACAAAAACTATTGAAATCAATATTTCGTTGTGTATCCGCTATTCTGGATGATACAATCACATCTTTTAGGCATAGAGGATACTAAATTATTAATTATTGTAGGCGAAGTAATTGATTTTCGGAAAATTTAGCTTAAATCCACAAAATACTGAAAATGGGAAGTTACAGTTATGTGGGAGCTATACCCAAACGATTTTTGTTGGGTATGTTTAGTGACCACTAGGAACCCTAAGTAAAAAAAAAAAATTACAGCTAATTTAGTGGGAAAATTTGGCTTAAATATCCAAAATACTGAAGATCGGAAGGTACCGCTATAAGGGGGCTATACCAAAACATTAGCCGATATTGTTCATATTCATCCAAAAATTATGCTACAGCATCCTCTGGTCAAATACAAAATCGCTTAGGTTTAAAAATTAGCAAAAGAACGATTCACAGAGTATACGCAACAAAATATTGATTTCAATAGTTTTTGTTGTACTTCGAATTAGGGGGTGCTTTAGTTTTGTCCGCTTATATTTGCGACCTAAAATGTTTTTTGAATTTTAACTTTTGTTTATTAAATTCTGAATTGCTTATTATTGTGTTTTCCAATAATAAAGATATAAATAAATAAAAAGAAAAATAAAAAATATATTTATTACTTTGTTTTCTTAAAAAAATTATCATTTAAAAAAAGAGTTGAGGGGGTGCTTTAGTTTTGGCCGATACTGTATGTACATATAAATTCACTCGATTTCAAATGACAATTTCACAGTGTGTACGTCAAACAAATCATAGTTTTATGCATAGTACACACTGACCAACAAAACTGACAGTCACCGAAGTCTACTAGTCCCAATTTACATTAGGCGAGTTTACTTGCGGCAATTGTCAGTTTGTAGGTGAGAGAGGGTGCTGAGGGGCAAAGGGTTACCATATGCCTCACCTCTCTCCTACAAAATGACAATTGCCGCAAGTAAACTCGCCCAATGTAAATTGGGACTTTTATTAATATCAAAGTCTAGCTGAATAATTACTTTCTTAATCTCCAAATAATAGGTACAAACATTTTAAGGTAAACATAAGTTTTTTATTTGGTAGAAATTTGTCTGAAAGGACGTTGGCTGTTAGTTTTGAGTGATGGTGTGTACCCTCCGCTTTAAATCCACTCGATTTTATTTGACATATGCGCTATGGAATTGATATTTGAAATCGAGTGGATTTCGTAAGTCTAAACGTTTTTTATGCAAACATTATTTTAGACCGAAGTCGGTCGAAAATTCCAAATTGCACATATTTGGACATAGAGTGTTTGGTTGCGCATCAATTAAAATATACAAATCTAAAACGATTTCAACTTAATTTTGCGCACTTTAGGCCACATTATACATATAATTAAAATTTTATCAAAGTTGGTAGAAGCAATCTGTTTGAGAATCGTTTTCTTGGTCAAAATTCGGTATATTTTTTTGTTCGACAGGTAACGCAACAACTTTTTGGGTGAATGTATGTTAAAATAAGGTTTAGCAGCTGTAAAGGAATTTAAGGTCAAAGTTTAATTTTTGATTCTCTCTATTTTGGATCAACATATTAGAGTTTTTGTGTTTTTTATGTCATCCAACATATTAACAAATTGCAAACGCCAATAAATAAACTATAATTTCTGTTCCAGAACCTGCAGTAATCTAAAAGTTTTTACTACGATAACAATTCTTCCTTGACGATATCGATTCGGCCGACCTATTTATAATCTAAACACTAAAATGCTCTTGACTAAAATGGAATAGTTTCCTTTCCGGTCCATAATTTTAGGTGCAAAATTTTTTGACCGCGGATACTCGAAATGCCTAATTATCTACACCTTTTTCACATGTAATTCGAAACATTCCAGTTGTAATTCGTAACATTTCATTTGAAATTCGATTATTCTATTTGTAATTCGTAACATTTTATTTGTAATTCGAGAATTCTATTTGTAATTCGAATTATTCCATTTGCAATTCGAATTATTCCATTTGTAATTCGAATTATTTTATTTGTAATTTCAATTGGCCGACCTATTTATAATCTAAACACTAAAATGCTCTTGACTAAAATGGAATAGTTTCCTTTCCGGTCCATAATTTTAGGTGCAAAATTTTTTGACCGCGGATACTCGAAATGCCTAATTATCTACACCTTTTTCACATGTAATTCGAAACATTCCAGTTGTAATTCGTAACATTTCATTTGAAATTCGATTATTCTATTTGTAATTCGTAACATTTTATTTGTAATTCGAGAATTCTATTTGTAATTCGAATTATTCCATTTGCAATTCGAATTATTCCATTTGTAATTCGAATTATTTTATTTGTAATTCGAATTATTCCATTTGTAATTCGAATTATTCTATTTGTAATTTGAATTATTTTATTTGTAATTCGAATTGTTTTATTTGTAATTCGAATTATTCTACTTGTAATTCGAATTATTCCAATTGAAATTACAAATAGAATAATTCGAATTACAAATGGAATAATTCGAATTTCAAATGGAATAATTCGAATTACAACTAAAACAATTCGAATTACAAATCAAATAATACGAATTACAAATAGAATCATTCGAATTACAAATAGAATAATTCGAATTTCAAATGGAATAATTTGAATTTCAAATGGAATAATTCAAATTACAAATGGAATAATTCGAATAACAAATAAAATAATTCGAATTACAACTGGAATAATTCGAATTACAATTGAAATGTTTCGAATTACAAATGGAATTCTCGAATTACAAATAAAATGTTACGAATTACAAATGGAATTCTCGAATTACAACTAAAATGATTCGAATTACATCTGAAAAAGGTGTAGTCCAATCTAAAAAGTGTGTTCAATAGGACGCACAGTGCGAAATATGAGCACTTTAGCGGAACTTTACTAATAACTTTTAAAGGAAAAGGTGCAGATTCCTAAAATTTTGCACAAATGTTTATTATATTAGTGGACAGTGTGGGGCTCAAATTGGGCCACATAGACCCGCGGTTTCCTGTAGCGCCCATGTAACGGTGGCTGCCGTTTTTACGTTTTACATTCATTTTTCAATCGATTTTGATGCAAATTGGTATATTGAGTTTTCAGCGGATAGAAAACTTATCTACAAAATATTTTCAATATAGGTTCGCGTTTGGAATAGCCCCCACATGCTGGGTTCCCTCATATTGGGTATTTTAAAGGTTAAAGACAAAAATTGCAGCCGATTTTGATGCAAATGTAAATTCTAAGATGTTAGCGAATAAAAAAACATCCTCACGCAAAAACTGTCAACATAGGTCCATTTCTGGGTGATGCCCCACAACCCTACACATCTATTAAGCAGTAAAATGTCAATATTTTTTGTTTTCATTTGTATCTATAATGTTTATTGGTCCATTCAGCAAGTCTGTACCATTAATTTTGTTAATAATGCCTTTCAGATCAAGTTCAGGTCTGCACTGCATTACAATTTTTAACGTATTTTGGTATTTGCACCGCAGCATCTAAAAATGTTGCACTATATCGCACTTGTTCAACAAAAGGGTAGTAACTCAAAATTTTGAAATTTTCACTTTTCATCAAAAAACGATACATAATAATCAACTCCACCTACTATAAAAAACTCCCACTGTTTTGTCTACTCTTTCGTGAAAAAATACCGATAAGTCAATTGTCATCTCTTCAGAATAACTACTCTGTATCGACAAAAGAGACTTATTTCAAGTTGCGCCCACATGTTTCCGGCATTTACGTCGCGATTTTTTCAGCAAAAGAGTAGTATTTCGAATTGTTCCCTCTTTATGTTATCAATCGCCGCCCATTTTTTCAGTTAAAGGGGCACAAGTCGAAATAATTTCTCTACTAAAACAAACATTTGTTTCAACAAAATGGTAGTAACTCGAAAAATGGTTAGAAATATGACCAAATACTTAATGAAATTAAAAGAAATCCAGTGCTGTAGTGTAGTAAAAAAATCTTTACGATGGCATAGTTTTTTTTTGTGTATTATGCCTTTAACATTAACATAAATCGTTTTTTGTCTCTACTGAAAAGTAGAAAATTTTGAGTTACTACCCTTTTGTTGAACAGGTGCGATATGTAAATCACCAACATTTAGAGGTCAAAACTATGAAAAATTGCGAGAGGTTTCTTAATTTTACGGAATTTATCATTGTTAGAATTAGTGAGTCCATTTCTTCAAAACACAGTCAACAATGGCGTTCATTGACGCTTTTACCTTCCACTTTTGCAAAATGGAACTGAATGAAATTCCCGAAGTCTTTTTAGAAAATCTTGAATATCTCCAAAGACCGCGCGATACCGCAGCCGTTTTATAGCTTTGCGAACAGAGGAGAATCCAATCTTTCAGATTATATATATCTTAACACGTGAATGTACGTAACTCACTTTTGAAATGTCCACGGAAAATAAAAAATTATAATTTTGAAAACTTCAAAAAATCACTTCTTTCCGATTAAAATTGCACGAAAACAATAAGGGTTTTTTGCATTTTTTAAAGTGTAAAATATCATAATTGTTTTGTAAAATATTAAGAAAAATAAATCATGGCATACTGACTTACCATTTATCCGCGCCACTCCATGTATTTAATGAATCAAAAATACATTTCTTACAAAAAAAAATTATTAAACAAAAGTGCAACTTTAAGTGCATTTTTAAGTCGTTTCGTAGAATAAATCGGCAAACTGAGTATGGATCATTTGCAGTGGAGTACTTAGCTAACGAATTCAATAAAAGTTTAATTAATTTCATGTACTTTGAAAATCCCTTAAAGTTCCACTAAACTTCCCAAATTTCGCACTGTGGGACGGGGTGATTGTTTTTTTTATTTTTATGAAAACAAATGAGAAAATAATTAACTCAACTTTACAAAAAAAAAAATTTCGGTTCAGCCGATATCAAAAATTAAGAACAGTATCCAATTCTTTGATGTATGCATTATACCACGGATGTGAATTAAAAAGAAAAGAAAAAAAACATATAAAATATGTAAAACAATTCGAAAATTAAATGAAACAAGAAAATAAAAATAGGTAAAAAAACTTTTTAAGTTAAACGGTTTTATGTTAAACATACATTGCAATGTTTTAGATAAATGTACTAAAAACCAAAAAATAATAAAATAGATACAGTCGTGGGAATTATAAACATATGCATAGACTAGACTAAAATAAAACCGTGGGGCACGTCAATTGTCTACAATCATTGATTAAAATGTTTGTTTTGTAATGTTACAGTTAGTTCAACCGACAACGATGGACGTGTGATAAGTAGGGCTAGAATGTGGAAACAAGCTAGCAAGCTCGATTATAAGCTAGTTTTAGGGTTTCATAGTGGTGAGCGAGTAGTACTTTGTCGATTAAAGACAAACTACGAGCAGTGAAACGCTTCCTATCCAGGCAGAAGTGTGAATGTCCAACGATAAACTAGTTGAAACATCTCTTTTATTTACATGGAGTGTATAACTATTGGAATTTCCATGAGCAAGAAATAGTAAGTAATTTCCTCACCGTCTGCGGCCCAACTGCCTAACGACGAATTAAACGATTCTTCTATCGCACATTCAGTCGATAATTTGTAGACAATTGACGTGCCCCACGGTTTTATTTTAGTCTAGTCTATGTATATGTTTATAATTCCCACGACTGTATCTATTTTATTATTTTTTGGTTTTAAGTACATTTATCTAAAACATTGCAATGTATGTTTAACATAAAACCGTTTAACTTAAAAAGTTTTTTTACCTATTTTTATTTTCTAGTTTTTAGTTTTTATTTCGCATTCTGTTTAATTCGTTTAGTGCTTCATTATTGCAAGGTTTCTTGCCCGTTAGTTTATTGCAGTCCAACTTCTCTATACGTAGTCCCTGCAAAGATCTTACTCTACTAAGAGCCACGTAGCCACAGTTTGGCACCTAAGTATACGACTGCGTGATCCACAGTGCTGCCCTGCATTTTATGTATAGTAGAAGCCCATGATAGTATTAAAGGCAACATTCTTCTTTCAGCCGTCCCGTAATTGTACTTAGCTGGAAACTGTATGGCTTTCGGGTGTATAAGATGATTTGTATAGTGCACTGTATTCTTCTTGTCAAGCCCTTTTATTTGATACCCATATTGGTGGGATTGATAAACAATTGTTATCAGCCATTTGGTAGCAGCGGCCATCTTAGATTTCAATTTTGCATAGTAAATTGTATTCTACTTGTTGAGACCTTTCATTTGATACCCATTTTGAGGGGATTGATAAAACCTAAGTTATCCGCCATTTTGTAGAGGCCGCCATCTTAGATTTTAATTTTATATAGTACATTGTATTCTACTAGTTGAACACTTTCATTTGACACCCATATTGATGGGATTGATAAAACCTACGTTATCCGCCATTTTGTAGCGGCCGCCATCTTGGATTTCAATTTTTATAGTATATTGTATTCTGCTTGTTTAGCCCTTTCATTTGATACCCATATTGATGGGATTGATAAAACCTACGTTATCCGCCATTTTGTAGCGGCCGCCATCTTGGATTTCAATTTTTTATAGTATATTGTATTCTGCTTGTTGAGCCCTTTCATTTGATACCCATATTGATGGGATTGATAAAACCTACGTTATCCGTCATTTTGTAGCGGCCGCCATCTTGAATTTCAATTTTTTATAGTATATTGGATTCTGCTTGCTGAGCACTTTCATTTGATACCCATATTGATGGGATTGATAAAACCTACGTTATCCGCCATTTTGTAGCGGCCGCCATCTTGGATTTCAATTTTTTATAGTATATTGTTGTTGAGCTTGTTGAGCCCTTTCATTTGATACCCATATTGATGGGATTGATAAAACCTACGTTATCCGCCATTTTGTAGCGGCCGCCATCTTGAGTTTATAATGATAATGAATAAATATAATTGTATTGTCACCAAAATCCAAAGTGTATACAAAATTTCAGATTAATCGGTTGACAGGAAGAGGGTGAAATTTGAATTACTAAATTTGACCGAAGAATAAATAATAAATAAAAAAACAAACAGGGTGAGCTAAATAAAACCATTTAAAAACTATCAGTCGGCTTTGCCGACAAAGATATACCCTCAGAATATGTTATTTACGGACAGATCGAATCTATTTAGGGTATTTTCAGAATTTTGTAGCCCTATTTGTACACCTGAACTTACCGACAAAAATGTGGATTAGGATTAAAGTTCAAAAGGGTTGCCTTGGAAGAACTTAGAGGAATGGACCGATATAGTCCATTATGGAAGCAGATTTTCTATTGGGAGCCATATATTTTCGATAGACATCGCGTCCACTAGTCATTTCAGTGGGTCATCGCATAATTTTTGGACCAGAATGCCGAACAGCATCGGTATACATTTGCAAAGGATCTTCGAAGTTCGAACATACCCTAAACTGCACTTAGACACAAATGTTGAACTTTTGTGGGACAAAATTTGAACAAAATATTAGGAGAGCCAAAGTTTGGATCAAATTGGTTGCCCCGTTCAAGAGATATCGTGCATACCATTTTACTGCAATTTTTTAAATATTGGGTACCGGAAGTTGTGGGCCAGTATTGCCCATCTTTGAACTACAACGAAGTTTGGACAAAATATGACGAAGGCCAAATTTTGTACCAAATCGGCTGATTAGTTCTGAGTTATTGTGCTCCCAAGCTACTAGATAAGGTGCCATAGAGTTTTTACAAGTTTCGGGCTGTTTTCTCAATAAGTATGGACTTCCCCTAAAAAACTTTTACCGTCATGACGGAGGCAACGAATGCCAGTTCCTTGTACAAAAATCCAAGTGATTCGAGAGCAGGTCTTAAAGTGAACTTATCTCAAATTTTGTGTGGGAGGTAACCGAAGGAGTGAACAAATATAGTCCATATTCGAATCTGATCTATATCTGGTAGATATATTAGGATGTGTTAAGTATGGACCAAATCGTTCACTACCTACAAGACTTATCGGGCTGTTTTCTCAAGAAGTATGGACTTGCCCCTGAAAACACTTTTACCGTCACAACGGGGGCAGCGAATGCAAGTTCCTTCAACAAAAATCCAAGTGATTCGAGAGCAGGTCTTAAAGTGAACTTATCCGAAATTTTGTGTGGGAGGTACCCGAAAGAGTGAACAAATATAGTCCATATTCGAGCCTGATCTATTTCTGGAAGATATATTAGAATGTGTAAAGTATGGACCAAATCGTTCACACCCTACAAGACTTATCGGGCGCATAATTTTCCCGAACATTTTTGAACTTTTGTGAGAGAGGTGTCTGAAGGAGTGGCCCGATATAGCTTATCTTCGAACTTCAACTAAGTTTGGACAAAATGTGCGAAGGCCAAATTTTGGACCGAATTCTCAGATTTGTTCGAATCTTGCGCTCCAACCACTACACACGGTGTTATAGGGTTTTTGTTTGCACCTTTCAGTCTATATTCTCAGGAAAAATGGAGTTGCACCTGATGAAGCTTGCACCGTCATATGAGGGTCAGCAAATACAAGGTGCTACAACACAAAATCAAAGCGATTCGAGAGCGGGTCCTAAACTGAACTTTTCCGAAATTTTATGTGGGAGGTATCCTAGGGTTTGGACCGATAGAGTCCATATTGGAACCTCATCTATGCCTGGTAGAAATGTCACGATGTGTAAAATATGGACCAAATCGGTTACTACCTTTAAGAGCCATCGTTCGCACAATTTTTCCGAAAATATTCGTATTTTTGTGGGGGAGGTACCTGAAGTAGTGGGCCGATAAGGTCCATCTTCGAAATTAAACTAAGTTTGGACAAAATATTACGAAGGCAAAATTTTTGACCAAATCGGTTTATCCGTTCGAGAGTTATCGTGGGACCGACGGACGGACATTGCTAAATCGACTCCAAATTTTCTGAAACGGATTTCGTCCAAACATTCTTGGGGTCTAAAACCATTATTTCGATGAGGCACATTTTTGTCGCATCAAAGTGTAAATACTCTCTTTAGCTTAAAGGCTGAGGGTATAAAAATTGGCTATTTGGAAGATTTTAGTTACATTTTTATATATAATCGGTTGTTAATTGGAATGTTAATTTCCTAGAAGATAGAAAATTTACTCGCAAAAATACTATACAGGTTTTATTCTAGCCCCAGTGAACTATGTGTATTTCAACGTTTTTTTATCATATTTTCGAACCGTAATTTGGTATTGCGTGCTCTCAGACAACACAAAAGCTTAATTCGGAAAATTTGATAAATTTCCTTCAGAAGTGGATGTAGGTTAGTATTTTGGAATCTCAGTGAGGAAAACCTACATGCAGAAAAGTATCAATATAAAGCGATATTATGACATTCTGCTTCTCCAAAACATAGACCTATGCCCATAATTTTTTTGGAGAAATTTTTTGATCAAACTTCAGATGTAAAATTATAGCTAATTTGTCCAGAAAATTTAGCTAAATATGTCCAAATACCTGAAATCGGGCAGTACCGTTATAAGGGGGCTATACCAACGGATGAACCTATGTCCACAATTTTTGGTGGACAAGTTTCTTGGCCACATCGAACCTTAATGCCGAAATATAGTTAATTCGGTCTAAAATATAGCTAAAAACGTCAAAATATCTGAAATCGAGCGGTACCGTTATATGTTGGATATACCAAAAACGTGGTCGTATATCCAAGAGTCACACTGGAAAAATTGTTTTTCCACTTGGAATCCTACATGTCAAATTTCATCAAATTTGGGTCGAAAATGTAGATAACGTCTTCTAAATGTCTGAAATCCAGTGGTAGCGTTATATCGGGGATATACCTAAACTTGAACCAATATTAAATATGTAAAACCAAAATACTCTTAAAATTATAAAAAAAAAACACATATAAAATAAAAAAAAATATTTAAATAAAAAAGGTCCATATCGGACTTGAACCCGGACGACCAAACATTTCGTGCACCGGCGTACACTCTAGACTACCGACTCCAATGCTCAACGATGATTTGTAACATAACTTATATAAATCGTTTTGTCAGTAACACTAAAAACAGTGTGTACATATATAACTTTCAAAAAATGTTTTTCACCTCCGAACAAGAGGTAATAAATCCCGTTATGTTTGTGAGAAGTTGACAAAAGTAGAATAAGAAGAAAATCACTCTTTAATTGAGATCCAAAATTAAATTTTTGTTAAAGTTGATTTCAGTTTTTAAAACAGGCATGCATGAATCACATGAACTAACAATTTTGCAATAAAAACGTTGCTTTAAAGAAACCAAATTGTCAATGAAAACATTTGAATAAATGAATGAATACCTACAATTGACAGGAAATAATTATAAATATTTATTATTTATTATTTTCATTCTAAACCGAATGCGATAAGCTCTATACTTACATACACACATACATATGTACATACATACATAGTTATCAAATAAAAGTGATGGATTCGCCGTGTTAGAAAATCGGACGCGCATCATCTCATTTGGTATTTAATTGAAAACATGTTAAATTAAATACCAAATGAGATGATGCGCGTCCGATTTTCTAACACGGCGAATCCATCACTTTTATTTGATGCCACAATTTGATGTCCTTGTGATTTATGTATATAATGATCTTAAAATGTTCGCCAATAGGAAAACTATAACACAGACTTTGGTTGCAAAATTTTTTCTTCAACTTTTCCTTTGAAACCATGAAAACAATAAAATGCAATAATAACATTTTTATTTTATTCCTCATACTATTATCTTCGTATTTTTGCAAATAACATGAATATATCTGAGTCCACCAAGAAATAGGATTTATTTTATTTGTCTGGATTCTGTTGTATCTTTTAAATATTTTTTGTAAGCGTAAGCGCTATTATTTCAAAAATACGTAATATATTATTATTAAAACAGTTCGGGAGTATTTTGCATCAACGCTAAAGCTACAGATTCAGTTAATGTTAATAAGATATAACAGCTTATATCAAGCCGCGATTTTTTATAAATTTGTTCTAAATATTAAAATTAAAACGATCATATCTTTTGTGCACAACGGTCAATATTAGTTACAAAAACATATTTGGAATGGCGATGAACTGTATAATCCTCCTACGCATTTTGACAAACAATATCAGTAATCCATGTCTTATCCTGATCACTTATGGTATGTTCCAGTATTGCAAGAATCTACTAATTTTTACTATTTTTTCGATAACATAAAGGAAAAAATCTTAACGTGGTAGTAGCTTCTTGCAGGTTGTGGAACAGAGCATTAAATATATTATAAAGTACTAAAATAAGGAATTTTACAATGTCCGACCATGGTGTATTTTTCTACTTTTTTCACAACATATACAATAGACTCCCGGTAATTCGTAATCCAATGGACCGGTAATTTTTTACTAATTATCAAGGTTAAAATGCGAAGTAAATGACTTCAAGGGACCGGTAGCTTATACGAATTATCGAAAATTTCGATTTATCGTGATTCGAGCATGTAACATTACAGGGTGCTCTTGAAGCAACTTTAAATGGAAGGTGCTTACACCTGGAATGTTATTACGGATTCTGAAACTACAATGTCCATAGATGAGAAAAAATCGCGATTCAAGCGCTTCGGCGATTTCTTTGTTTTTTTTTTTTTTTTATTTTTCTCATCTATGAACATTGTAGTTTCAGAATCCGCAAAAGCTTTCCAGGTGTAAGCACTTTCCATTTAAAGTTGATTCAAGAGCACCGTGATTAATGACGAAAAATAACAAATAAACTATTTTTGTGTCCAATAGTGCTAATCATATATCAACAAGTACGAGTGGCCGAACTTTTAATATCCTCCATCACGAACTGTATTGAAGTAAATGGGAACAGTAAATTTCCTTTCGCTTATGACAAAACTAAGCTCTTCTTCCTATTTCTTGCAGGAGCAGAATGTCTTAAATGATAAAACTCCCTTAAATGAGCTCATATGGGGCATCACCGTTGTTATTTCCAATATTTACAATTTTAGGAATTGAGCTTTTGTATCCTTTGACACACAATATTAAATTACAGCAATCTCGGTTCGAAAATTTGACAAAAAAACCCTCGAACTACCTAAAATTTGGCAATAAGCTTTATGGGGATAGACCAAACTTCCGTATCTTCTAGGAACACAGAATTCCAAATAACAACCAATTCGGTGGAAAAGTATGAATAAAATTTTTAAAAATCTTAAATGGGGTCTACCATTAGATAGGGGCTTTACCAAAGCGTGGACCTATACCGTCTGAATTTTTTTGCAAGGGACCGACCAGTTTCAGGTGGACAGCTTTATGCCCCAAATGAAGACTAAATAACAAATTGCAGACTTTTTCAGATGGTATATTAAATATACAACCTTTGAAATACCGAATATCGGGAGGTATGGGGCTATATGAAGACGTGGACCTACACCAACATATTTCAGGTGGAAAACTAACTACCACATTTTAGTCGTTTCTGTGCGATATTGAGGCCACAATCTTAAAAATACCGACACTTAGGAGGTAGCGTTGTATGAGAACTATATGAAGAAGTGGACATACACCCCCAAATTTCAAGTGGAACGTTTAATTCCACCCAGGAAAACTTAATACCAAATTTCATCAATTTCGGTTCGATAGTGAGGTCACAATATTTAAAATCAGGAGGAACCGTTATTTTCAATACCAAATATCATAGGAGTTATAGAAACTTCTATACCAAATTATAAAGCCCTATCTAAAGAATTGCGAGCTGTATCATGATTTAAACAGAGAGACGGTCATGGTTATATCGACTTAGAATTGTATGCTTTCAAGAATATTTATACTTTATAGAGTATCCCACAAATATTTCCATATGTTACAAACGGACTGACAAATGTAATTATATCCCACATATTATGGTGGGTATAACAAGAGGTATTGAAAATGTTGTACATACATACATATATTATGTATACAGAGGTTTTTGTTCAGAGAATAAAATTGTGCAACATTTTTAAGGTAATTTTTTGCAAAAAATTTGAGCTTAGGAAAAACGACAAAAACCCTAGTTGGGTTTTTGCTGTGCCAGATCCAGCTTGGATTTTATAGCCCCATCTTAACATGGTTAAATATGGACTTTTTGAAGCAATTCGGGGCCACATCTCTGAGACCAATGCGAATCTGCAAATTTGTACATAAGGACAAGAATAAAATATTTTGTGAAATGCTGATCTCGAAAAACTACATTTATTGCCTTAAATTGTAAAATATATCTAAAAATTCCATAATTTGTATACATTTTGCACCATGTCTCTAATACTGTTAAATTTTTCTTAACGTTTTCTTTTGAAAAAATATTCGTTGGAATGTAATACACAACCCTTCAGAACATTCCATTGTTGTAAAATGCCTATATCACGTTGTTTTCAGCTTTTCAACGGCGATTTAATAAATATGTAAATAATGTGGTGAAATCCGAAATGCGAGAACAAACTGTTGGTGTGAACTGTATTTGAAATATGTGTTGTAAAAGATATGATGCAAAATATTACTGAAACAACATGAAGTAAGAATTGCTGAGAACTTTATTTGGAAGGTTTTTGCAAAAGTTTACTTGGTTCAACTCCCAATAATTTAGCTGATACTGAACAGAATTTCAACAAGTATGTAAAATGTTGTATATTTTATCGACTTTGATGGAGTTTTTCTTATGTGGTCGGTTCAAAAGATAAATTATACTAGTTTAGGGCTACAATATTGTCAAAGACAGCAAAGCCAAATTCCTAATAGTTTCTGAGACAAAAGCGCGATAAATGCATAAAACTGTAGTTTTAGCCCGGTTTAGACGCGGCCATAAAATCCGAGCTGGATCTGACAGGACAAAACAATACTAGGGTTTTTGTAGTCTCAATATGTACATACTTTCAAAAAATACATATTAGAAGTTGTTTGCATTCTCAGTGTGGAATTGTGTAATAATGAAATTAGATTAGAATTAGAACATTTGTCTTTTGATTGTATTGTATCCCCAAAACCTGAATTGGTTTGGGATATTTTAAAAGTTTGGTATTTTGTTTGCACAATAAATATATCTTTCTGTTGGTAGAAACCAAGTGAAGTTACATACAAAGATGTCAATATTATAAGATAGGAAAAGTCAATTGTGAAAAATTAACTGTAGAGGGAGTTAACCTCTGTTGCTACGATATCATAGCAACATTCTGTTAAACGAAAACTGTTACTCATTGGAATATTGACAAGAAAAACATTAAAACTCAAGTTTGAATGGGGTTTTATCCTGTCAGATCCAGTTCCGATCTTCCTAAACCTCACCTAAAACTACTGTTTTGTGTATTTATCGGGCCTTTATCCCAGAAACGATTAGGAAGTTGGCCTTGCTGTCTTTGGCAATATTGTAGCCCTAAACTGGTAAATCTTATCTTTTGAAGCGACTACATAAAAAACTCCATCTGGGCCTTCAAAATCGACAAAATATAGAAAGTTTTACATAATTGCAGAAATTCTGGTCAGTATCGACTTTTAAGAAAAAATTAATGGTTTTGGATATACACTCCTGTCAGTAGAATAGAACACCTAAATTTCTGTTAATGCTAGCTTATTTATCCCGAAGCGAATGAATCTACGTTTTTAAGCTTGTAGGGATTTAAAGCCTCTGATGTTCCGTATCAAACACAGCAAAAATTATGTTTCTAGCTTTTCGCGAAATAATTTTCTGATCATTTTTCCGACAGTACTATGAAAAATAGGCATTTATTTTCGGTCATCAGGATAGAACAGTCATTTTATTTTCGTGAATTGTGGAGATCTTAACGCCGAATTTTCTTTCAGTCGATAAAGCGGGGCTTTCTAATCATTTTTCATAAATAAAACCATATAAATAATTCCGCGGACGCCAAAATAACAGCGTAAACGGGTTTAAATTGATAGATAATAGAAACATCCCGAAATATCAATAAGAGTCGTGCAGCTATGACATATTTCTTCACAATAATATAGAATATGACACAGACAACCTCGACGGATACAATCGAGTGCTTCGGATGCTGATAAAATGGAACATTTTCAAAATAAGTATGAAAAACGTAAAAATTTCTTATAAAAACCTTGATGTTTTATTAAATAAAATGATTTTTCCGCGAACAAGTCTGCCGTTTAAATGTTTGGAAATATGCTCCACATTTAGAGGAACATAATCTGATATGAAAACAACCGCTATTTTAATACACTGAGCAAAATTTTAGTACTTTTTAAAAGCAACTTACGCATCCTAAAACCTCAATTTCCATGACTTTGTTTTCCCGCGAAAACGTTGCTTTTACATATGCGAGTTCAGTTAAAAAACGACACTCGCGGATGCCGAAATAAGAACACATATAAAATGCAATGTCCAAAGGGTGTGTTCAATTTGAAAAATGTGCGAAAATTTCCCTCAGTGTATTAAATTAGCGGATGTTTTCATATCAGATTATCTTCCTCTAAATGTGGAGCACATGTCCAAACCTTTAAACGGCAGACTTGTTCGCGGAAGAATCATTTTATTTAACAAAACATCAAGGTTTTTATAAGAAATTTTGACGTTTTTCATAATTATTTTGAAAATGTTCCATGTTATCGACATCCGCAGCACTCAAATGTATCCGTCGATGTTGTCTGTGTCATATTCTTTCTTATTGTGAAGAAATATGACATAGCTGCGCGACTCTTATTGAAATTCCGAGATGTTTCTATTATCTGTCAATTTAAACCCGTTTACGCTGTTATTTTGGCGTCCGCGGAATTATTTATATGGTTTTATTGGTGAAAAATGATTAGAAAGACCCGCTTTATCGACTGAAAGAAAATTCGGCGTATATATCTACACAATTCGCGAAAATAAAATGAGTGTTCTATCCTGATGACCGAAAATAAATGCCTATGTTTCATAGTACTATCGGAAAAATGATCAGAAAATCATTTCGCGAAAAGCTAGAAACATAATTCTTTCTGTGATTGATACGGAACATCATAGGCTTTAAATCCCTACAAGAGTAATTTTGTAGATTCATTCGTTTTGGGATAAATACGCTAACATTAACAAAAATTGAGGTGTTCTATTCTACTGACGTAGAGTGTATGTATGTATGGTGTGAAATATTTTCGATATTTTATAAACTTGAAATGTAATTTTCGAGTTCATTATTTCTCCAAATATTCAATTCTTCCCCTTATCTACAAATTTGCTTCAGAGGTCAGATGAAGATTCACATAGATTTCAGATAAACCATCTCTTTATGTACTATATAAAATATGTAATAAATTTAAGAAAATAATAAAAATATAGAAAGCTAAGTACTCTTTCTCGATAAATATTTTGTGCGTTAAGCCATTGATAAAAGTAATACATACACACATACATATGTATGTATGTATTCTTATAAAAATGGTACACCCCTTTTTCCTTGAATGCTGTGAAGTCAGAGTCTCTGTGTTTGAAGACAGAAAGCACGTTCATTACACCACCAATCACCTTGATCGTTGGTGTAATCAACGTTGAACTCACCACATTTGTATGTTCACACAAATTCACCCAATGGGGTGGGACTCCAGCTGGTGTAACATGCGTGTTTGTGTGCAAGTGTTGAGTAAAGTTATGCCAGTTTTCTTATCTGTTATACAAAACATGTTATGCGTGTTTAAACTGCAATGTTATTGTTTGCTTGCTGGCTGAAATGTCTGGAGCGCCGTACTAACGCATATAGGTTTGAAGGTCGTGGGTTCGAGTCCGTCTAAAATGTTTTCTTTTTTTTTCTTGTTTTTAAGTTAAAAGGAAATGTTTTTATATAGTTTTGTTTTTATTTAAAACTTTTTATGAAAATTATATTTTTGAGACTTTTTAAGCATTTTTTAATAAAAATAACTTTTTTCTCTAAAACGTATAGTTTTCCTGCAATCGGGCCTTCTTTTAAAAGTTCCAAAAACTTTGGAGGGTAATATAGGTGTACCCCTGGTTTTTGATTGAGAAAATACTATTACTATATTCCTAACAAATCCTTGACTTTATATGATTCTAACATTTTTTATTAAATTTTTATCGCATATTTACATTTTTCATCAAAAGTCGAAAATTACAAAAAAGTCGATTTTTTTGAATAGCTTGGGTTTTAGGTCAATTGCGTGGAAATGCGTAGGTCAAATGAAGCGTTATCAGCGTGAAATTACAGATAACAGACAATACTATAACAAAATGCAAAAACCTTCCAAAATTTTCGAAAAAACCAGAGTTTTACGTCAATTTTTGCAACCATTTTTTTGTGGCGTTTAAACGTCCAGTGGCTTTATCTGGGTTAACAAGCTTCTTGACTTCGGTTGAATCCAGGGTTTCGGAGTCGAGGTATTTTTGGCTCGACTCCGACTCCAGACGAGTTTTTTTCACGACTCCGACTCAGACTCCGGGTCGACTCCGAGTGTGAATTCCTGAATTCCTATACCAATAAAAATTAATAAAATGTTCACAAATATAGGCTAATGCGTTAGTTTTTCGTTACATATTCATTGGAAAAGGCATTCATTGGAATGCATTCGAATATTACATTGAAAAATAGCAAAGTTAGAAAGGTTTTGTCGGTTTTCCTTTTTTTGCAAGAGTATATTCTGGACGGAATTTTTCCGCGTGAGAAAATCTTTAAACTTTTAAAATATCTGAAAATGGAGGGGCAATACAAATCATAAGGACTACATGCAATAAAAATTATAAACAATTCATGACCGAGTTTCAGAATGGATGTAAGCCAACATTTTAGTGTGCTTAGCCTTAAAAGGAGACCCCCATTATAAAGCTCAATAAAAGCCATTTTTCATGATTTTTTTTCGAGAAAACTACGCAACTTTTTGGCAGATTTTTTTCTTCATCTAAATCTATTGTTCCGATCGACTTAAAAATTTGAAATTTATAAGTAGGGATCACCCCTTAAACTAAAATTCAGCTCTTGCATTTTAAGCGTTGGTGTGGAGTGGATATTTTATTGAAATATTTGTGTACACCATCCAGCACGAAGGCAGATGGATGTTTTCTGGAACTGAAAAATTCGCACACGGTGAGATTTCGTGCATGAAAATATTCTACAAGAATGTTGCTAGGAAAATTTTATGTAGGACGAGAAATCGATATTGTAATGTTATCATTGTCCTTTATCACTATTACCCGATCCTTTCTTATGAAAACTTTATGTTTATGTATTTAATTGAATTTCGTGCATGCTGGCGGGCGGATCCGGTTATTTGAATGTCTGCATCTAAAGCCTTCATTGAGTATATAATGAATCCTAGAAGAAAGATTCGCCGTTTGTCAGACTTCTGAGTTATGGCAGGATGAATCTGTCGTTGACCAACAACGAATTTATAATGCTCTAATTCAGAGGCGTAACCATCCGAATTTCATATATAGTTAATAGATTTTGCGAAATTTACCGAAATACATAAGTAACGAGTAAAACTGATAAAGGGCTTTGAAAACGTGACAATATCGATTTCTTGGATAAGGGAAACCTAAATATAATTTTCGGTGGAACGTTTTTGTAGAAAATTTCATTTTGTTTTACTTTTTGAGTTCATGAACAAGAAGGACTTGGAAGGAACTGAGCTAGAAGGACAGCATATTCGAGAGAAAGGTTCCTCATTCTATTTAACTGAAAACATGTCATCTAAACATTATGAAACAATATCTCAATGATTGATGGGGGTCGATCAAAAAATTCATTATGTCATAACTCAGAAATTCCAGCTATGAGATCATTTGGGGCTCTCAATTCGGACTTTCTTGACTTCCATTTTGTGTCACAGGGTATTCAGTAAGATTTCCCATAGAGACCACAATGTCTTAAATAGAAGACAAGGATGACTCATCAAAAAAAGAAGATGAGAATACCAATAGACCTTTGTGAGAAGACAACTAAGACTTCTGACGAAAGAGGTTAAAGGTCCAATCTAAATTCTATTGTCATAGAACTTTACTCTTGTTTGCAAAACTGTAAGGAATCAATTGGATCAACAAAATAGGGTTGAATATACTACACTTCAGAGGATAGTAAATACCCTGTGAATGGTCCTTTAACTTAGTATAATATACCGTTTGAATATATGTTTTCTTATACCTTTCTTTTAAAATATATGTATGATGATTCCAAATTGAATGTATATATTTCTATATATTTCTATAACGTGGAAAAAATTTTGCCCGGAGTCGGAGTCGAGTTATTTTTTTCGACTCCGACTCCAGCAAAATTGCTCGACTCCGACTCGTAGACTCCGACTCCGAAACCCTGGTTGAATCTTGCAAATAAAACCAAAGTTATTTCGGGAATAAACACAATAAACTTTTGTTTTATTTGCAATCATCATCTAATCTATTTTCCTGTTCCTCTTTTAAGTAATTGGTAAAATAAACACATGAACATAACCCACATATAACACAAACTAATAAAAACAGAAAAATACACACAAATATGCGCTTAAAACGAACGTAGCCCGCTTAAAACCCCTTTGAAATAGGCGTTTTATTATGTCGAAACCCAGTATAATCAGATATATTTTACGAGCACGTCCACTGTCGAAATCACTGATATTGCGGCGCGAAATTAATAACTTGGAAACGAATGGAGATATCTTTCTGAAATTTTGCACAAACTCAGTCTGTGTCCGTGGGTAATAATGGACTAAATATGAACAGCATCGGCTAAAATTTGGGTATAGCCCTCCTAATATTCGGTATTTTGAAGATTTAAGTCACCCTTTCCTTCCAAATAAGTTGTAAGTTGGTGCTTAGGGTTTCTAGTGATCACTTAACCTTTCAAAAAAAAAAAAAAAAAAAAAAAACATAAAATAATATGGATATAGGTTTACGTTTGGGTATAGGCCCCTTTTAAGGTACCTTCCGATTTTCAGTATTTTGGGGGTTTAAAGCAAATTTTTCTGGCCAAATAAGGTGTAATTTGTTATTTTGTGCAAACATTCTCCACCAAAAATTGTGAACATAGATCTACGTTTTTATATTGTCCTCATATAACGGTACCTCCCAATATTCGGTATTGTTAGGATTTTGTCTAAATTTTCAGACCAAATAAGCTAAATTTTGGTATAGGAAGTTATCATTGGTTATACATCTTCTCCACCAAAAATTGTGAACATAGGTCTACATTTTGATATAGCCCCCATATAACAATACCGACAGATTTTGGGTATTTTGAGGATTTAACCTATTTTTATCAGCAAGATTTGCAGCTAAATTGTGGTTATACAGAATCTAGGAACTCCAAACTAATTAGTAAAAAAACATTGACAGGACCTTAGATAATCTTTGTAGTTACGCTCCATTCAACAAAAGTATATTGCACTAAAAACATAAAAAACAAGTAAAAAAGTATCAGTCAGATATACCCTCAGCCTGTGCAAATTGAAACACTTTTTTTTAAAAAAAAAAAAAACTTATGTATTTATGGGGTTTCAAAATGTTGGTCTAGTATGAACCGACAAAAATGTTGATTAGGATTAAAGTTAAAAAATTTTGCTGAAAAGGTACTTAAAGGAATGGACCGACATAGACCATGGGATGACATAGGGGGTTTTTACACCCTTCGGCCTGCTTTCTCAAGAAGTATGGACTTGCCCCTGAATCAACTTTTACCATCGTAATTGAGGCAGCGAATGTAAGTTGCTTCAACAAAAGTCAAAGTGATTCAATAGCAGGTCCTAAAGTGAACTTGTCCAAAATTTTGTATGGGAGGTACGGGATGGAGTAGACAAATATAGTCCATATTCGAACCTGATCTATATCTGGTAGATATTATGAGAATGTGTAAAGTATGGACCAAATCGGTCACTCCCATCAAGAGTTATCGTGCCCACAATTTTTCCGAATATTTTTGAACTTTTGTGGGGTAGGTACCTGAAGGAGTGGACCGATATGGCTTATCTACGAACTTAAACTATGTTTGGAAAAAATATTGCGAAGGCCAAATTTTGGTCAGAACCGGCATTTCCGTTCCTGAATTATCTTGCGCTTCCACCCATAAACATGGTGTCATAGGGTTTGTTTTTCAACTTTCAGGCTATTTTTTCAGGAAGTATGGACTTGCCCCTGAGGAAACTTGTACCTTCGTATAGGGGACAGTGAATACAAGATGGTACAACAAAAACCAAGGCGATTCGAGAGCAGGTCCTAAACTGAACTTTTCCGAAATTTTGTGTGGGAGGTACTCGAAGGAGTTTACCGATTGAGTCCATATTGGAACCTCATCTAAGTCTGGTAGAAATTTCATAATGTGCGAAGTATGGACCAAATCTGTTACTCCCTTCAAGAGTTATCGTACGCACACATTTTCCGAACATTTTCGAACTTCTGTGGGAGAGGTACCGGAAGGAGTGGACCGATATAATGCATCTTTGAACTCGAACTAAGTTGGGACAAAATATTACGAAAGCCAAATTTTGGACAGAATCGGCATATCCGTTCGAGAGTTATCTTGCGCTCCAACCACTACACACGGAGTCATAGGGTTTTTTTTTGTAACTTTCAGGCTATTTTCTCAGGAAGTATGGACTTGCCCCTAATGAAACTTACAGCATCGTATAGAGGGCAGCGAATACAACTTGCGCAAACAAAAATCAAAGCGATTCAAGACCAGGTCCTAAACTGAACTTTTCCGAAATTTTGTGTGGGAGGTACCCGAAGGAGTGGACCGATTGAGTCCATATTGGAACCTAATCTAAGCATGGAAGTAATATATATTTATTTAATAATAAATAAAGAATGGTCAATTTCACCCAGTAAATACTATCCGCAAAGCTCATCCGGCCTTGTAAAATGACTTTAACTGACACGAGGTCCTCAGTTAAAATAGGAAAGAACCTCTCCGAAGAGTTTGGTACCAAAAGAGGTTTCAGACAAGGAGACAGCCTTTCGTGTGACCTCTTCAACATCCTGCTAGAAAAGGTTATACGAGAGGCAAACGTCAAAAGAAGTGGCACAATCTACACCAATAGTCACATGTTACTTGCTTATGCTGATGATATAGACATCATGGGTCGATCAGTAAAAGAAGTAACTGATACCTTTATAAAAGTCGAAGGAGAATCTGCTAAAGTGGGTCTGGCGGTAAACGGTGAGAAGACCAAGTTGATGGTGTCGACGCGCAATGCGTCCATTGAGCTCGGACCGACTGTGGAAGTTGGTTCCTATAATATTGAGGTAGTAAAAGACTTCGTCTACCTCGGCACCTCCGTCAACACAACAAACGACATCAGTTGTGAAATAAAAAGAAGAATTGTATTGGCCAACAGATGCTACTTTGGATTAAGTAAGCAGTTTAAAAGCAAAGCCACATCTCGTCAAACAAAAATAACGCTCTACAAAACACTGATACTACCCGTGCTGATGTATGGCTCCGAAGCCTGGGTACTTGCGCAAGCAGACATGGCAGTGCTTGGTGTGTTTGAGAGAAAAATTCTTCGAAAGATCTACGGACCAATCTGCGTTGACGGTGAATATCGACGTCGCATGAACCACGAGCTGTATCTGCTATACAACGACATCAATATTGTTAAACGTATCGAGATGCAGCGATTGCGTTGGCTAGGCCATATCAAAAGAATGAGCGATGATGAACCCACTAAAAAGGCGTATGAATACATGCCACATGGCGGTGCACGCAGAATTGGCAGGCCAAGGAATAGATGGCGCAAACAAGTGGATGATGAGATGACAAGGCGCGGTATTCCAGAGAGCAAAGCAACAAATAGAGAGGAATGGAGATCTCTTCTTAGTTCGGCCTATAGAACAAATGTTCTGTAATGGGCCAGCTAAGTAAGTAAGTAAGTAAGTAAATACTATCCGATCATCATCCAAAATTACTGGCATCTTCCTTGGCCTAAACTCGTACCTCTTGCAAAATTGTAACACCATTGAACTGAAACTGTGACATTTTCTTGATTATGATGCACTACATACTGTGAGATCTCTGACCACGTACGTCAACATAATTAATGGGAAAGACCAGAGTTCATCTTCAAATATTACATTCATGAGCGGAATGGGTATTCCAGGAATAAAGATACAACCTGTACATTAAATTTTTTTCCAATTCATACAAAAGTATTGGTTCATTTAACCGCTAAATATTCATCATCTTCTAACATTGCAATTATATTCTTTGTTTAAATTTCGCGTCGATCGGACTATTACTTTGACCAATAGATAAGCTACAAAAGCGGATCAAAATTTTGTTTTTCATCATCAATAACAATAAATGTCTATTCTGGCCTGAAACCGGCCTAAATACAAAATTTCGTGACGATCGGTCCATAATTGTTGGAGTTTCATTGCAATTTATAACGAACAGACGGATGAACACACATCTGTAAATCGCTTTATCTCGTCGATATGTGAAAAATCGTATTACTCATTGGGGGTCTACGACGAATATTTGGCAGAGTTACATGCATTTTGGGCAAAGTAAATCTATAATACCCTTCCCAAATTGTGGAGTAGGGTATAAGAATAGATTTTTTTATTTCTTAAATTTTTGGCTAGTAGAATATGTTGAAAAAAATTGTCTGAGATATAAGCGTTGGAGGGGAAAAATTCATTGTGATTTTCATGTAACATAGAAGTTTAAACGCGGTTTTGTCGAAATTGCATTTTTGAAAGCCGTGCCTACCGTTGCTCGAAAACGGATGGTCCGATCTTCATATGTTTTTGAGGGACACTGAAAAAGCGATTTTACGAATTTGTTTTGAAAAATATCAATATTTTTTTTTTTTAATTGAAATGTTGAATTATACAGTTCACCATTTTTTAAAAAAAATTATATTGTTAATTCCGTTTCTCTTAAGGACAAGATTATTAGGCACGGTGTGCCTGAACCAACTTTAAGTGGAAGGTGCTTACACCTGGGAAGTTTTTGAGGATTCTGAAACTACAATGATCAAATATAAGAAAAATCAAAACACCGGTGGGCTTTTTAAATAAATCGCGGTCAAAGTTCACATTTTTAGGGTTTTTTAGGTTGTCACGATTTTGCTTGAAAACTGCAAGCCCAATCGAAATAGTATCAAAGAAAATTTTGTAGCTGTGAAAATTATCTACAACATTGATATTTATGATAACTTCGTAGGTTTAAATGAAAACCACTTACACCAGGGAAGTTTTTGCGGATTCTGAAACAGCAATGTTCATAGATGAGAAAAATAAAAAAAAATCGCTGGAGGGATTTTTAAATAAATCGCGGCCAAAATTTATATTTTTAAGTTTATTCTAGGCTTTCGCGATTTTTCTTGGAAACCGCAAGTCCTATCGAAATGATGAGAAAGAAAATGTTGTAGCTGTGATTGACCTTTGTGATTTGTTCCTAGGTTTTACCATATTTTAGATATAGGAGTTTAGTTCATATTTTTTGATTTTTTTGTTAGGTTTTCACGATTTTACTTGAAAACCGACAAGTCTTGTGGAAATGGGACTAGAGAAAATCTTATATCTGTGATAATTCTCTTACAAGATTGGCTTTTGCAATTTTTCCTAGGTTGTACCATTTTTTGAGATATATAAGTTGAAATTGGGAAATTTCAGTCATGACATTGTTTTACAAGGAGGCGATACAGTCAGTGCATTGTCCCATTTTGAACTTATTTATCACAAAAATGTTAGAACCCACGAACACATCATAGTGGCAGGTCTTGTAGAGAATTTTCACAGCTACAATAATTTCTCTAATATATTTCGATAGGACTTGCTGTTTTCAAGCAATATCGTGAAAAAATAAAAAACCTTAAAAATGTGAACTTTGACCGCGATTTATTTAAAAAGTGCTCCGGCGATTTTTTTGTTTTTTTATTTTTCTCATCTATGAAGATTGTAGTTTCAGAATACGCAAAAACTTCCCAGGTGTAAGCACCTTCTATTTAAACTGGGTTCACTGTGTAGCTTGTTAATGATCGCGATTTCGAGTTACAGTGGGCAACGCACTTTTCAGAAAAATACCCAATATTTTCAAAAAAAAAAAAAAAAACAGTAAGGAAAAGATCAAAGTCGGGCGGAGCCCACATACATGCACATAACTTGGAATAATTTCATAGTTTCTCTTCAGTAATGAAAGTCATGGTTTATTACTCGGAGGAGAAAAACAATAGATTTATTGGACGCCTTTCATGTTTTCGGTACATATGTATAACGGCTTATAAGCTAGTTAAATGTAAAAAAAGATGCAGATGAAATTGGACTGATTTATACCTTAACTAGCAAAATGCCCGCTACTTCGTATGGGGAAAATGAAGAATATACAAATAAACAATACTTAATATGAAAAAAATGTATGTATCAACACCTATTTTAAATGATTTTTAATTTAATTTAATATTGTTCGTACACCTTTAGTTCCAATTTCTAAAAAAAGAAAACCCTGTCGCATTACAACGGTGCGGGTAGTTGTACCCACTTTTTCCAACCGAAGTAGTTGTAATTTCGGAATTTGTGATATCAAAATGTATTTCCGCATTTCCAACAACAGCTCAATACCTTGGCCCTCAGTAACCTCCATACCTAATTTCGCATATAAAAAACCTCCTTATCTAAAAACTAACACTGAACCTAAACAAAAATGCGAAATTCCAGCTATATCTCTTTATGCAACAACAAAACGGTACCAAATTTAGTACTAATAATAGGTAATAGTTTCAAAACTCACATCCCTATATCAAAAACTATATCGCAACAGCGATACCTATTTAATGATCCTTATCTTCATTCTATACCCCAACCGCTATCCTAATGCCGAATTTCACAATTTCAGCTCTACCTTTTATGGTACGTATATCCACAATGACATCCATAACTCAAACCTACACACCAACAGCAACCATAGTACCAAATTTCCGAATTCCGTGTACAAAATTTAGTACCGTTTAATACTTTTCATACGAAAGTACAAATTTCAATGACTAACTCAATCCTCCACTCCGGCAGTAATCTTAGTTCTATATTTCAGGACTTTAGCTCGATGCGTTAACCAAATCCAAATTTTATCACGTTAAGTATAATTTAGTACTTTTGGTACACATAAGAACAAATTTCAAAGGTTACTTAAATCCTCCACTCCAACAGTAATCTTAATTCAAAGTTTCAGTACCATTTAGTACTTTTTTGTTACCTAATATTAGATATTTCCAATATCATTTCAGCCATCAACGACCCTCATACCAAATTTCAGAATTTGTACGCATTAAAAAACTACTTACATGATCGTTCATCGTACCAAATTTAGTACTTCTCACACACGTGGGTATAACCTCAAAAAATTACTTTCTTATATCAACCATTTGTACCAACCGCGATTCTCATTTCCAGCTCTATCAGTTCCCCCAAACTAAATTATAGTACTTTACAAACACATAAGAACGAAACCTCCTCCTAAAATGCCAAAACTTCCTGCTAACCCCTTTACACAATAACAAATTATATCAAATTCAATACCACTTACTACCTTGCATTTCCAAAACCATCTCCATATCTTAACCCCACATAACAACAGTGACTCTAAAAACAAAGTTTAAAATTCCACCCGTGCCTACACCCGATACAAGACATCTTTAGTACTCTTCGTAAATATACAAATGTTACACACCAATACTCACCCTAACTCCAAAAATACAGATTCCAGCTCCGTCCCCACACCCAACAACAAATTGAGTACCATTTAGTAATTTTCGTAAACTTATCGTACGTATTTTGGAAACCACATGTCTCAACCCTACACTGACAATTATACAAAATAACAACATTAATATTGATTCCAAATCTCAGAATTCAAGCAGTATCTGTTCGTCCATTATCAAATTGTACGAAACATAGTTCCATTTAGTATTCTTCGTACCCATAAGTACGATTTTCCAAAAGTACCTCAATTCTTCACTTTTACAGTAACTTTAATTCCAAATTTCAGAATTCCAGCTCTCTCCGTTCAACCATATCTAAATTGTACGAAATTTAATACTTATCATAACGATAAGTACGAATTTTACAAAACTCCCTCAATCCTACAACTCAACAGTAATCTTAATTCCAAATTTCAGGATTCCATCGCAATCCGTTCATCCAAATCCAAAGTGTACCAAATTCAGTACCATTTAGTACTTTTCGTACCCATAAGTATGAATTTCCAAAACTTCCTCAATCCTACAGTCCAACAGTAATCTTAATTCCAAATTTCAGGATTCCAGCTCTATCCGTTCACCCAAATCGAAATTGTATGAAATTGAGTACCATTTAAAACTTTCCATACCCATAAGTACTAATTTCCAAAACTACTTTAATCTTACACTCCAACATTAATCTTAATTCCAAATTTCAGGATTCCAGCTCTATTCGTTCACCAAATACAAATTATACCAAATTTAGTACCATTTTTTTTCTTTCAGTACCCATAAGTACGAATTTCCAAAACTACCTCAATCCTATAGTTCAACAGTAATGTTAATTCCAAATGTCAGGATTCCAGCTCTATCCTTTCACCCAAATCGAAATTGTACGAAATTTAGTACCATTTAAAACTTTCAGTACCCATTAGTACTAATTTCTAAAACCACTTCAATCCTACACTCCAACAGTAATCTTAATGCCAAATTTCAGGATTCCAGCTCTATTCGTCCACCAAATACAAATTGTACCAAATTTAGTACTATTTAGTACTTTTCGTACCCATAATTACGAATTTCCAAATCTTCTTCAATCCCACACTCCAACTGTAACCTTAACTCCAAATTTCAGGTTTCCAGACCTATCCGTTCAATCAATTACAAATTCTACCAAATTTAGTACCATTTAGTACTCTTCGTACACATTAGTACAAATTTCCAAAACTACCCCATATCTCAATCCTACACTGCAACAGTAATCTTAATCCTAAATTTCAGGTTTCCAACTATTTCCGTTAACCCAAATCCAAGTTGTACTAAATACAGTACCATTTAGTACTTTTCGTTCACATAATTTACGAATTTCCAAACCTATCTCAATCCTACACGCCAACAGTAATCTTAATTCCAAATTTCAGTTTTCGAATTCTATCCGTTCACCGAAATCCAAGTTGTACTAAATTTAGTACCATTTAGTACTTTTCGTACACATAAGTATGAATTTCCAAAACTACCCCCATATCTCAATCCTATACTCCGTCAGTAATCTTAATTCCAAATTTCAGGTTTCCAGCTCTATCCTTTCACCCCAATCCAAATTGTACTAAATTTAGTACCATTTAGTACTTTTCGTACACATGAGTACGAATTTCCTAAACCATTTCCTTTTATAACACCACTTCCCAACCTTTATTTACATACCAAATTCCAAGTTTCTAGCTAAATCCGTTCAAAATATACAACTGGTACTAAATTTTTTAACTTTTAGTACTTTTCGTACACTTAGAGGTGGAATTTCGAAAAACCCTTTGGTACATCTTTTTAACTCTCCATCAGTTATGCTCATTCCAAATTTCAGAATTCTAGCTTTTCCCGTTTGTCTAATACAAAGGGTACCATATTTAGTACCTTTTTGTACTTTTCGTACCCTTCTAGGTCGAATTTCCAAAAACCCAGCCTTATCTCACCCCTACATACCAACAGCAACCCACAGTCAAAATTTCAGCTTTCTAGCTTCAGCGGTTTCGTCTGGGCGATGATATGCCAGTCAGTCTGTCAGTCACTCACTCACTCACTCACTCAGTCATCACTAAGCTCTTTTATATATATAGATAATTTATTTATATCTTATGTATATCTTAAAAGTTTTAATAGGTCAGTATTTCTATTGACAGCCTGCTATCTGTCCAAATTTCATAATACAATATATGTATTCTAGCAAAGTGCCCTCCACTTCGTATGCGGAAAGGAAATAAAAAAACAACAAACAATATTTAATACCGAAATGGTGAACTCTGAAAATGTTGTTGTACTACTACCTATTTTAATTGATATGTAATTTCATTTAACTACTATTTGTAACATTTTAGTTATATTTCCTAAAAAATCGGACGTATCTCACCCCTACAAATTAGCAGCGAGTGCTTCAATGTGTAGTACATTTTAGTAATTCTAAAACATTTATTGAATATTATCCTTTAGAACTTTGCTATTGTTCCAAATTATGTAATTTCAGCTTTAATCTTATACCCAAAACCAAATTTAGTAATTCTTGTACCATTATATATGAGATATTTTCAATATCACCTCCATAGATCGGTCAACAGCGGCCTTCGTACTAAATTTCAGAATTTGTACGTACACCTGGGTATAAACTTCAAAAATTACTCCTTATATCAACATTATATACACAGCCGTTATTCTCATTGCTAGCTCTATATGTTTCTTCACCATATCTTAACCCCGCACACCAACAATCACTTTAAGTTTAGAATTCGAGCTCTGTACCTAGCCCAAATACCTAATTTTGCACAGTAACTTTAATTCGAAATTTCAGGATTCCAGTTCTATCCGTTCACCCAAATCCTAATAATATCAATATTAGTACCATTGAGTACTTTTCGTACACACGTGTACAGCTTTCTAAAACCACCTCCTTATGTCAACTGTACTTTTTAAACTTGATTCTCACTCGAAATTTCAACCTTTAAGCTTTATCAAATACAAGATTCTATAAACAATCCTTAAGGCAAAAATCGACGGAAAGCGCGGAAGAGGTAGAAAACAAACAACCTGGCTCAAAAATATCCAGACATGGACTGGCTATAATGATGAATACTCTCTTTTACAAGCCGCTAAGAACAGGGAGCTGAACATCATTGTGTAACAACAAATAATTATAAATATATACTTAATATCATATATGTATCATTGAAATATTATTGTACGATCACCAATATCCGAATAACGGATGAGTAAATAAAGAAGAAGAAAGCTTTATCTGTTCACAAAATACGAATTGTTACCAAATTTAGTGCATTTTAGTACTTTTCGCACACTTATATTTCGAATATCCAAAAACCCTTTGGTACATCTATTCTACACTCTATCAGTGACCATCATTCTAAATTTCTAGCTCTACCGGTTCGCCAAATACAAATGGTACCATATTTAGTACCTTTTAATACTTTTCGTACTGTTCCAGTTCGAATTTCCAAAAACTCAGCCTTATCTGACACCTTCGGACCAAGAGTGACCCTCACCCAAAATTTGAAGATTCCAGATCCAGCCGTTTAGCCTGGGCCTTGATTATCAATCAGTCAGTCATCATTACTCAACTCATTTATAGGTATAGATGGGAGCTGTATTTGACTCCATACAGATTTAAATTAAATTTTGTTATCTTATCTATAGCCACAACTCTGTCACACATTCCAATTTTAACACCGCTTGTTGCCAGGCGCCATTTGATTTTTTTAAAGTTTGAGAGTTTTTAACCTTAACGTATCATTCTGCATCATGAAAATGCGAGCTCTCACACATCGATTCAAACCAGTGCCTGTTTGACCAGATCCAATGACTGAATTTATCCAACCAATCAAAAAAGGCGTGGTCAACGTCGCCAGAAGATGCTGTAAAAGCTTTCAAAACCCATGTTTTGGAGGTGTTTTAATCGGAGTGGAAAAAGTCGGTCAACAATTGGTTTAAACGCATGAAAAAATGTATTAATCCTCCCATTTAGCAAACTAATTTCTAGACCGAATTTGGTCCCACGTTTCAAATTTCGGTAGGAATTAGTGACAACTTTATTTTGGTTGTTAGCTTACCCAAAAATTTCTTTAATTACCGATATTATAAACATTTTAATTTTACCGATTTTTGTCGGTAACTCGAAAAATGAGTTACAAAATTCCAGTACAGATTGGAGTAATCTTAAAGTATACTGGCTTTTTTGGCTTGATATTGCCACATTTCCACTTAATATTATTTGCTCTGTTTCTTAACGTGGAAGAATCTTGAAGTTTTACCACTTTTTACTCTAAAAGCGTTCCCTTATTTCAGATACCATACAATTCATATGAGAGTAGTTTAAAACTTTTGACACTTTTAACATTTTTTTAAAGTAAAGAGACAGACCAAATGCTAGATGTCATAACAAATCCCTGGTAATGCGAACTTTATTCCTTACTTGTCTTAAAGTAAAGGATAACAAAAATAGACTATAAAGATACGGTCCATACGATCCGTAGAAATTCTCACAAAACTCGTTTACGGGAAGTTATGACAGTTTAATGTAGATAGGATGATATTGCAAATATCTTCACTTGATAAGAAATAAGAGTCTTGAGTGTAGCCGTTATGTGGACCAAACTGTCTCACTACCATTATCAAACATTTTCGTTCATTCCTACAGATGCAAATATCTCCTAAAAACAACCTAATAGGAAAAGGTGCTGCGTGTTACTTCAACTCCCTAGTTTAAAATCGTGTAGTTGGACGATTTTTCTACTGCTCTTAGTAATTTTAGTACAGAAAGTCTTCATTACAATGTATTTAATTTAAAAATAGTGGCACAAGGTATGAAAAAGTGGCACAAAATTTGAAAAAAGTGGCACAGTTGGTATCAAAATAAAAATGTGTCACAGAAGTAGCAAAGCCGAAAAAAAGTGTTAAAATTGATACTTTAGTGACAGGCACAGCGGTCACGCTGGTCCCTTGCCGAAACAAATTATCTTTCCGAATTTGTATTTGAATCGGACAGTAAATGCGACCTGTACTTTGCACAAAGACATAATACGGCACTCAGTGGGAAAAAATGCAGATTTAGCGTGCAGAAAATAAAAGTCGATGTTTTATTGTTAGTTTATCCAAAATTATAATAAGAATAGCTTTAGATTGGCAACTTTACTTCATTTATTGATATACTCGTAATTGGCCTATTTGTATTATTTATATATTTTTTGATCTAACCCCCATATGGCGGTACCTCCCGATTTATGTAATTTTGATGATTTAAGCTGCATTATCCAACCAAATTGGCTGAGAATTGTTGGCACAAGTCCACTTTTTGATATAGGCCCCATTGAAAGGTACCGTCTTCATTGGGGGAATAAAATATTCCAACAGAGAATTGTCGGTACACTTTTTGATATAGCCCCCATAGAAAGGTACGCCTCGATTTTCGGTATTTTTAAAATTTCACCCACATCAACCAACCGAAATTGCTGAATTCTGATTTGAATATACATACATACATAACTTATGGTGGAGGGTGTAATAAGAGTTCTGTTCTGCACTTTTTGGTAATAAAAATGTGTATTTAACAGTTTGTTTGGATACGTATCACTGCATTAATTTTCCTACTTGAACCCGTATTACGGACTTTTTCATTTTGTAATTTCTTATCTGCTACGCCCTGATCAATTCCAAGGGATATCTGATCTTATTTATGAAAACGTTTCCTATAATCGTTGTTTTATTGGAACCAAACTTAAAAGAGAGCTTAGTTCTCGAATAGGCATATTTCCTAAAAATTTATATAAAACCAAAAGTCGCAGAAAGTCGCAGGTAAATAGACAAGATACATAAAATACTAATCCCCAATTTTAATTGAAAAATTTAGAAAAAAATGGGACTTACATTTGTTTACTTCGAAACATCAAAATTGAAATAACTTATGGGTTACAAAACTATTTAATTTATTTCAATACCATTACGGTATATCAAAAATACAAAATATTCCGCAATAATATATTCACAGAATTCACACATCTATCGCAATTTTACACCTAAAAAAGGTCATCGTTAACATCGTAAAAGATATAAATTTTAAATGTGCCGTTATTCCGTTCGGACTAGCTATTTCTAATTATTACATATGCCTTTGAGTATAGTCAACACTTTAGTTCAATACTCTTCTAGCGTTTCATAGTTTCCTTCAAGTCCATTTTTTAATTTTCTGACGCTAGATCGGCATATTTCTCACTGTGCGGCAGTGTGATGTAGGGTATAAAAAGACATACATATGAAAAAAAATCTTCTAAAAAAAGTTTGGTAGATTTCTTGTAAAAAATTCAGTTCATTAAGTAATTATAGAATACACGTAGTTATTAAAGAATAAAAAACATATTTAATATCAATGACAACGCATTCAGTAAATGTGCAAAGTAAATTATGATTTCGCCATTCATTATGTATGTACCTTCAACAAATAAAAATTCTTCTTTAACAACTACAACTGTGAGTAGTCTGTGTAATGGAGTAAAATTATGCCAGTTTACTAAACTGTTATACAAATAATATTATATGTACATAAACTCTTCAGAGCATTACTCATCTGATGGGTGAAATGTCTAGAGCGCCGTGCTAACACGAAACCGGTTAAAGGAAGCGGGTTCGACTCCGTGTAGAATAGTTTAGTTCTTGTTCTTGTTTTTTTTTTTTTTTTGCGGAAAGAACGAAATGTTTTTCTCAATAAACTTCTCTTGAATCTTACAAATGAAAAAATGTATTGAGTTTTTTTCCAAATAACCGCAATAAACTCTAGCTCCATTGCATATACTCGTATTATCATTGTTCAAAAAGCTATTCCTCGTTTATGTTGTAAGTAAAAGGTAAAATAAAAACAGTAACAGTAATAAAAACAATGTACACACACACAGAGGCACTTAAAATTGAAATTCGTCCGCTTTCACCACCATCAAAAGTCACATTTTTATACCAAAACACGGCAACCCTGCCACCATTACATTTACATTTTGAAGCAAAAAAATGCCTTTAAAATCTATACATAAGGAAAAGGACGATATTTTTAGAATCAGGAGAAGAAATCCTTTTAATGTAGTCAGGAAAATAAGTGTATATATTTTTTTGTCCCCAAAATGATCATGTCCCCAAATAAATCACTAGGTAGATACTTTTTCGGGGACTGTCCCCAAAGAAACAAAATGTCCCCAAAAACGCTACTGTGTTGAAAAAGTGTCCCCAAACCCTGCACACTACATACATATATATATATATATATATATATATATATATATATATATATGTGTCACGGTGCGCCTGAAACAATTTTAAATGGAAGGTGCTTGCACCTAGGAAGTTTTTGCGGATTCTGAGACTATAATGTTCATAGAGCGCTTTTTAAATGGCGATCAAAGCTCAAATCAAAGCTCAAAAATTCTCTACAAGATTGTCCTTTATGGCTTTTTCCTAGGTTTTACCATTTTTGAGATATAGAAGTTGAAATTGGGACAATGAATTGGCTGTATCGCCTCCTTACAAAACAATGTCATGCACGGTGCGGCATAACTAACTTTGAATGGAAGATGCTTACACCTGGGAAATTTTTTGCAGATTCTGAATCTAAAATGTTCATACACGAGAAAAATAAAAAAACCAAAAAATCAACGAAGTGATTTTAAATAAATCTTGGAAACCGCAAGTCCTATCGAAATAGCACTAAAGGAGATGTTGTAGCAGTGAAAATTTTCTACAGTTGCTGATTAAAAATTAAATTTGATATAGAAGTTATGGTCAATTTTACACGCTAAAATATCCGATCATTATCAACGATTATTGGCACTATCCTTGACGAAAACTATTACCACATGTAAACATTTGTCAGGATTGAACTATAACTGCGACCTCTAGCGAGATTAAGGTTACACTACTCACAATTAAAACTGAGGGTCCATGTATATACTAGGCTGTAACTTTGTTATCTGACAACGAACATCAGCATAATTAGCAACAATGAAAGGTCAAGCGTCCCTCTTCTAAATATAACTTACATGGGTTTAACATAGTTTCCAGGAATAAAGATATAGTCATTTCACTAAAAACTTTGATTTTGGTCCATTTCACCCCTAAATGTTTCACGATCATCGCCAAAAACTATAGGGGTCTATTCTGAACCCGACTTCCATACAAAATTTCGTGAAGATTGGCCCATAATTGCGGCCTGTAGCGTAATTACAATTTGTAATGGAAGGACGGACGCACATCTCAAAATCACTTTATCTCGTCGAGATATGAATTTTGGTATACCACATGTGGGGCCTAAGACGAATATTTCTCGGTGTTACATGAATTTATCGAAAAACAAACTTATAATACCCTTTCCACCCTCACCCACTGAAAAAAAGAAAACACAATAATTATGCCGTATATAAAAAAAATGATTTTGTATTACGAGTTTGCACTAAAATCTGTACGTACCGCAATGTGGGCATATACCAAATCATTGACATTTACCAAACATTTTTAGTAACCAAACTCTTCATAAAGGACTCGAAACAATAAATTAAATTAATGTTTAAATTACGTCAAACAAGGAGGAGAAGAGGGGCTCTTAAACTTCACTTTTTCCGAATATTGTGTGGGAGATTAGCGAAGGAGTGGGCCGATATAGTCCATATCTATATCCCACCTGATACATGACTGGATGAAATATTACGATGTGCAATGTCTGCACCAATCAGAAACTCCCTGCGAGAATTATCTTGCGGATTTGCCATTTTAGTTGCTGCCGTCAGGGTTTATTGGAGCCTTTAGACCAATATCTCAGAAAGTATGGACTTGCGCAATAAAAAAATTGTACCGTCGTAAAGAGAGCTGCAAAGACAAACTACTGAAAAAAATTCAAAACGATCCGAGAAGAGCTCTTAAACTTCATTTTATCCGAATTTAGTGTGGGAGGCGCCCGAAGGAGAGGACCGATATAGTCCATACTCAACCAAGATCTATATCTGGAAGAAATAATACGATGTGCAAAGTTTGGACCAAATCGGAAGGAGTGGACCGACATGGCCCATCTTCGAACTTAAACTAAATTTGGACAAAATATTACGATACCCAAAATATTGTTCGAATCGATTGATCCGTTTAAGAGTTATCGTGCGCACCAGCCAGCCAGCTAGACAGACGGACGGGCATTGCTAAATAGACTCCTAATTGTCTGAAACGAACTTTGTCCAAACCAACTTGGGGTCGTATCAAAGTGTACATGCCCTCTCTGGCCTAATGGCTGAGGGTATAAAAAGAGGGGTCGAAAAGTAGAAGTCAAGTTTACGTTAGAAGGTAACCTAAATAGTTCGACATTCAGCAAAATTTTGGCGTGAACTTGAAAATACAACGGAACTTCTCTGTAACGAATCATTTTATTAAACAACAGTAAGAATTTTCACAGTTACGTTATGCAGAAGTTCGACTGTATCAAGATATCTCCAACTCCTGCGTTAAAGAACTACTAAAGAAGTTAATAAACAAGCATTAAATTCGGACGGGTCTATCCTTTTATACCCTCCACTACAAGTTGTATTGAAGTAAAATGGATCATTTTCTTCGTGCAGTTTTCTTCTAATCTAATATTTTAAACGATTTTACATCGAGCGGTATCGTAGTACCTTCCAATCTGAAATCCCGCAATACCTCGTATTTGGGGCGTATATTAAAACGTGCATCTGTACCTAGAATTCTCATATGTATAAGCATGTTTTGTAGCCATATCGAATACTAACACGTTAGAAAAGTCTATAGTCGGCACGGGGCCCATCATGTGATACCCTACACCACTACCCATGTGCATAATCTTTTCTCTGTTACACACTAAAGTTTCCACCTACCTGGCTTTTATACCAAACTAGCTTAACCCGGTGCGCTCCGCTACCCCGACTAAGATAAAATATAGTGGAATGCTATAATTATATTAACTTTTTTATTTTAACGTATAAATATAAGAGGCTGTCATGGAGCTACTATGGTAGTTTTGTATGTTTCAGTGGGTAACACGCCTCCTAAAGCCTTATAATCTTACACTATTCATTTCTCTCTATTTCTACGGATTGGATTTAGATCTACCTGACTGAATTTTTTTAAGAATAGAACCAGGTTTAAAAACCTTAAGTTAGGATAGTTTTAATTTCTTTTATTTGTAGGATAACTCCCACTTTTATGTATAATAGCTGCACCCGTTGCGCTTTGCTACCCGACTAAGATAAAATATAATGGAATGATATAATTATATTAACTTTTTAATATTTTAACGTATAAATATAGACTATATGAAGGCGGTCTCTACCCATTCAGGGCTATTATGAAGCTACTATGGTATTTTTGTATGTTTCAGGAGGTAACACTCCTTCTAAAGCTTTTTCGTATAAGTATCCCTACGTAGGATAAATACTCTTACACTATTAATTTTTCTTTAATTCGACAGATTGGATTTAGATCTACCAAATTAAATAAAAGTAAGAATAGAACCAGTTTTGAGAACCTTAAAGTTGAGGATAGTTGTAATTTATTTTATACACGGGACTTATTTTTTCCAATTCATATACATATTAACCTATTGTGATACCTTAAATTACACTTGTATTTACAATTTTTAATCCAATAATGCTTTAGATATATCATAATAAAATATCCCTCATAAGAAATCTCTCAAAGATTTGATATTTCATAGCAGTAGCCCTGGTCAATTCCTTCCCAAATATAAGTACTTGTGTATATAATGATGTCTTCTACTGACTACTTCAAAATTTCATTGAAATTGGACATACGTAACAAAAACATGAAATCGACCGAAAATATATATGGGAGCTATATTCCGATATGAACCGATCTCAATATAATTTGGCACATATATTTGTAAACCAAATTCCGTTACACATATCACATTTCATTGAAATTGGACATACATGGCGTGTTTGGTGCATAAAATACAGGAAATCGCCCGAAAATATATATTGGAGCTATATTCAAATCTGAACCGATTTCGATATAATTTGGCACATTTATTTCTAGACCAAGTTTTGTAACACATTCCAAATTTCAGCGAAATTGGATATATATAGCGAGCTTGGTGCATAAAATACAGGAAATCGGCCGAAATTATATATGGGAGCTATATTCAAATCTGAACCGATCTCTATATAATTTAGCACATCTATTTCTAGAACAAATTCCGTCAGACCCTCCAAATTTCAGCGAAATTGAACATATATAGCGTGTTTGGTGCATCAATTGTGGAAAATCGGCCGAAAATATATATTGGAGCTATATCCAAAACTGAACCGTTTTTGATATAATTCGGCGCATTTATGTCTATACCAAATTCCGTTACACATTCCAAATTTCAGCGAAAGTGGACATATATACAGGGTTTGGTGCATCAAATGCGGAAAATCGGCCGAAAATATATATGGGAGCTATATCCAAATCTGAACCGATTTCGATATAATTTGTCACATTTATTTCTAGACCAAGTTTTGTAACACATTCCAAATTTCAGCGAAATTGGATATATATAGCGAGCTTGGTGCATAAAATACAGGAAATCGGCCGAAATTATATATGGGAGCTATATTCAAATCTGAACCGATCTCTATATAATTTAGCACATCTATTTCTAGAACAAATTCCGTCAGACCCTCCAAATTTCAGCGAAATTGAACATATATAGCGTGTTTGGTGCATCAATTGTGGAAAATCGGCCGAAAATATATATTGGAGCTATATCCAAAACTGAACCGTTTTTGATATAATTCGGCGCATTTATGTCTATACCAAATTCCGTTACACATTCCAAATTTCAGCGAAAGTGGACATATATACAGGGTTTGGTGCATCAAATGCGGAAAATCGGCTGAAAATATACATATATGGGAGCTATATCCAAATCTGAACCGATTTCGATATAATTTGGCACATTTATTTCTAGACCAAGTTTTGTAACACATTCCAAATTTCAGCGAAATTGGATATATATAGCGTGCTTGGTGCATAAAATACAGGAAATCGTCCGAAATTATATATGGGAGCTATATTCAAATCTGAACCGATCTCTATATAATTTAGCACATCTATTTCTAGAACAAATTCCGTCAGACCCTCCAAATTTAAGCGAAATTGGACATATATAGCGTGTTTGGTGCATAAAATAAGGAAATCGGCCGAAAATATATGTGTATGGGAGCTATATCCAAATCTGAACCGATTTTGATATAACTTGGCGCGTTTATTTCCAGACGAAGTTCTGTAACACATTCCAAATTTCAGCAAAATTGGACATATATAGCGTGTTTGGTGCATAAAATAAGGAAATCGGCCGAAAATATATGTATGTGGGAGCTATATCCAAATCTGAACCGATTTGAATATAATTTGGTAAATTTATTTTTACATGAAATTCCGTCACGCATACAAAATTTGGAGATTGTATCAGCAACAGTTCTAAAGATATTTGCATACAAAATCTGTATTTTTTGTAGGTACCTCCGGTTTTGATGCTATATCTCCAGATCAACGCGAAATTTCAAAAAATGATATAGCCTATTTTCATTCCAGGCCATGTAGCATTGTACCCTAAACATTTCAGTAAGATCTGTTCAGCGGTTTTCGAGTCTATAAGGCACAAACAAACAAACAAACAGACAAACAAATTTCAATTTTATATATATAGATGACTTAGGGCGAACTGAATCAAAATAATTAATAATTCATCTTGTATTTGACTACTGTCGACAGTTTACTTAGCAGTTTATATGTCTTTAATACCAAATAGAAGTAGAGGTATTTGGCATCAAAATAAAAACTTTAAAATATTAAAATTGGACAGCTTTGCGCATTTTGCAATAACGCTGATATTTTACAATCAATGCTATAGCTTGTGTTATTTTAAAGTTCATATTGTATAGTTTCATTAGCAAGCCCTCCCCTCAGAATATGCCCAACAGAAGCCAAAATATCTTCCATGAAAGAAAAATCAGCAAATTGGGATATATGAGCGTCTTTTTTTTCTACATCGTTAATATTTAACCAATTTTGGTAACGCAATTGGGACCAATTTAATGCTCAGAATATCTTCATTAATATAGGCAACTTTTGTTGAAACGTATCCAATCAATACAATTCAAATAAAAAATGGACAAGTTGGATGTACGCCAACCTGCTTTGCAACATTATGAAGTTGATCTTGAGTATTATCTAACCACCACCAAACTCAAGGATTTGTTATCTAAAAATCTCACCGAAATGGCTGAAATGTGGTATTAAGTCTTCGTTAGGGGTATGAAAGTTTACACCTGAAATTTGTCCGGATGGGTCCACTTCTTCATACAGCCCCCATAGAGCGGTACCTCCCGATTTCCTATATTTTTAAGATTGTGGCCTCAATACCCTGCCAAATTGGCTGAAATTTGGTATTAAGTCTTCCTTGGGGGTAAATAACTTTCCACCTGAAATTTGTCGGTATAGGTCCACGTCTTCATATAGCCCCCATAGTACAGTACCTCCCGATTTCCGGTATTTTGAAGGTTGTTGCCTCAATACCCTGCCAAATTGGCTGAAATTTGGTATTAAGTCTTCCTTGGGAGTAAACAACTTTCCACCTAAAATTTGTCGGTTTAGGTTCAGGCCTTCATATAGCCCCCATAGAACCATACCTCCCGATTTTCGGTATTTTGAATGTTGAGACTGTGGTTATACATCTATTTTATTGACTTGTCTGAAAGAAATTTTAAACAGAAAAATTGTACATACAAACATTTTTGTACCTATTATTGAAATATTTGTTGCATAAGAAAATATGTAAAATGCATTTTGCATAATTTTGCATATGTCGTACGTCGTATTTAAACAGAAGCCAAAAATATGCCCAGTCCCAAATATGAATCAGACCAAAAATAGGGGTTGCATAAAATGCCGCTGTCTAATTATGACACAGACAATCGAGTGCTTCGGGTGCTGATAAGATGGAACATTTTCAAAAAAATTATAAAAACATCAAAATTTCTCCGCGAACAAATCTGGCGTTTAAACGTCTGAAAATATGCTCCACATTCAGAGGAAGGTAATCTAATTTGAAAACATCCCATATTTTAATACACTGCACAGTGGATCCACTTGTATGGAGAAAGTGGGAAAAATATTTAGAGTGTAAAAACCAAACCAATGCGCTGGTTACAGTTTTTTGCTGACCCCCCTCCCCCCTCTGGAGGGGGGATACAGTAAGAATTGTTTTATGCTGTTAATACAAAATGACATGAACAAAGCACCCGATTATCTTATGATGCAAAAATAGGCTTGGGGAAACAAAACAATCTCCAAAACAACCTAAAATCCATCCAATTTAGCGGATTAAAAAAATCAAATTTTTTTCTCAAAATTGGTAAAATTGTTAATATAGATCTTATAGCGTTCTTCCTGGAAGGCACGTACCGCCAACGTAAGACAAATTTGGAAGAAGATTTCATCATCTTGCCACTGATACCAATTATGTTAATGTACGTGGTTAGATAACAGAGTTATAGGCTAATATATCCATAGAAACCCTATTCTAGGGCAGCTTTAGTCAGCGGCCCACCATTTATAGTCTGGCACTAGATGGAAGCTGATTTTAATACTGAATTATCTTAAACCCATGACCTACTTATGTGATTGAATTGGCTTTAAAAAATACACTAAGAAAATATGCAGCTAACTAGAATTCCATAACACGCTAAATCACTACTTTTTAATGAAAATTAAGCTATTACCTCCTCCTTCAAAATCCACTATAATATTTTGCTATACGTATTAGTTTCGCGATATTTAGAATATATTTATTTGCACTTAAAATATAGGTTGTACTTACAACAAAAAATATTAGTCAAATGTTCCGACTTTTGAAGCTATTATTAAGAAGATCGCGTTCGAATGAAACAAAAATTAATATAGCTCTTTTATGCTGTTATTTCGGTGTCCGCTGAATTCTTTATTGGTTTAGAAAGCCCTGCTTTATCGACTGAAAGAAAATTCGGTGCTAATATCTCAACAATGATCAGAAAATCATTTCGCGAAAAGTTAGAAACATATTTTTGATACGGAACATCATAGACTTTAAATCCCTACAAGATTAAAAGCGAAGATTTATCCGTTTTGGGATAAATAAGCTAACATTAACAAAAATTTAGGTGTTCTATTCTACTGACGTGGAGTGTATATGGGCAAAAATTTGTAAAATTGTGTTTTCCTTTTTAAAAAAATCAAAAAAAAAAAACAAATAAGAACGGCGTTAAGTTCGGCCGGGCCGAACTTGTTATACCCTCCACCACAAGTTGTATTGAAGTAAAATGGAATAATTAGTTTCCTTTCGTGTATGAAGAAGACTTAATACTAAATTTCAGCAATTTCGGTAAAACAATGTGATGCACCATTCTATGGGGGCTATTTCAAAACGTCGATCTATACCGACAAATTTCTGACGGAAAGTTTTTAGGCTCAAAGAAGACTAAATACCAAATTTCCTATATTTCGGTAAGAGAATGTGGCTAAAACTTAAAAAATACCGAAAATCGAGAAGTACGCTTCTATGGGGATATAGGAAGACGTGGACCTATACTGATAATACTCTTCTGGAATATTTTATAACACTTGGAAGACGAAATAACGAATTTCAGCCATTTCGGTTGGATATTGACGTCACAATCATCAGTATTACTAAAATCGGGAGGTACCGTTCTATAGGGGCTATATCGAAATGCGGACCTGTACCGACGAATTTTAGTCAGAAATGGGGCAATATGAAAGCGTGGACCTGTACAGACATATTTCTGGCGAACAGTTTTATATCACATTGAAGACTAAATATCAAATTTCAGCAATTTTGGTGGAATATTGAAGACACAACCTTCAAAATACGAAAAATCGGGAGGTGCCTTTCCATGGGGGCTATATGAAGGCGTGAACCTATACCGACAAATTTAAAGGGGAAGTTTGAGTACCCCAACGAAGTGTAAATACCAAATTTCAGCTATTTCGGCGGAATATTGAGGCCACAACGTTCAAAATACCGAAAATCGAGAGGTACTGTTCTATGGGGGCTATATGAAGGCATGGACCGATACCGAAAAGTTCTGGGGGGAAGTTTTATACCACCAACGTAGACTAAGTACCAAATTTCAGCCATTTCAATGTGATAATGAATCTAAAACCTTCAAAATACCGAGAATCGGAGGTACTGTTCTATTGTGACTATATGAAGGTGTGGACCGATACAGACGAAATTCTGGGGGAAAGTTTTATACCCCTAAAGAGGACTACGTACCAAATTTCAGCCATTTTGGTGGATAATGAAGCTAAACCCTTAAAAATGCCGAAAATCGGGAGGTACCGTTCTATGGGGGCTATATGAAGGTGTGGACCGATAACGACAAAATTCTGGGGGAAGTTATATACCCCTAAAGAAGACTACGTACCAAATTTCATCCATTTTGGTAGGATAATGAAGCTAAAACTTAAAAAATACCGAAAATCGGGAGGTACCGTTCTATGGGGGCTATATGAACGTGTGGACCGATACAGACAAAATTCTGGGGGAAAGAGGACTACGTACCAAATTTCAGCCATTTTGGTAGGATAATGAAGCTAAACCCTTAAAAATACCGAAAATCGGGAGGTATCGTTCTATGGGGGCTATATGAAGGTGTAGACCGATACCGACAAAATTCTGGGGGAAAGTTTTATACCCCTAAAGAAGACTACGTACCAAATTTCAGCCATTTTAGTAGGATAATGAAGCTAAAACCTTAAAAATACCGAAAATCTGGAGGATCCGTTCTATGGGGGCTATATGAAGGTGTGGACCGATAACGACAAAATTCTGGAGGAAAGTTTTATACCCCTAAAGAAGACTACGTACCAAATTTCAGCCATTTTGGTAGGATAATGAAGCTAAAACCTTAAAAATACCGAAAATCGGGAGGTACCGTTCTATGGGGGCTATATGAAGATGTGGACCGATACCGACAAAATTCTGGGGGAAAGTTTTATACCCCTAAAGAAGACTACGTACCAAATTTCAGCCATTTTGGTAGGATAATGAAGCTAAAACCCTAAAAATTCCGAAAATCGGGAGGTACCGTTCTATGGGGGCTATATGAAGGTGTGGACCGATACCGACAAAATTCTGGGGGAACGTTTTATACTCCTAAAGAAGACTACGTACCAAATTTCAGCCATTTTGGTAGGATAATGAAGCTAAAACCTTAAACATACCGAAAATCGGGAGGTACCGTTCTATGGGGGCTATATCAAACCACGGACCGATATATCCCATTTTCAATACCAACCATCCTGCAAGTAATAAAAACTTCTGTACCAAATTTTGACTCTCTATCTTTAAAATTGCGAGCTGTATCTTGATTTCAACAGACAGACAGACGGACGGACTGACGGACGGACGGACGGACAGACGGACATGGTCAAATCGACATAGAATTTTATGCTGATCAATAATATATATACTTTATAGGGTCTCCGACGAATATTTCGATGTGTTACAAACGGAATGACAAATTTAATTATACCCTCCATATGGTGGAGGGTATAAAAATATTGATGCTACATCAATGATTTTTGGTATGTACACGCAGACAAATATATGTTAGAAATATGTTTGGATCCAAACATAATTTGTTTGTGTCCAAACAAATATATGTTTGCATCATTTTGTAACATATCTCAATTTAATATGTTTGGGTACCAACATATTTTTTATGTTAGAACATATTTTTTATGCGTGGAGAGGATTTTTGTCAAAGAGATTAACAAGAGGGCTCTCGCAGCTGCGGATTGCTGGTTTATAATAAAGAGCTGTGTGCATGGTGTTTTGTGATGTGTATGCGTCAAACACGTGTGTTTCGTGCTTTGTTGTTGTTAACCAACGTAGCAAGCGAAGAGGAAAAGAAAAAAAAGGGAATTAATTATGTTGGTCTTTTTTCATCAGTGTTCTAGAGAACACAGACTAAAGACGGTAAAGTGAGTGAATAAATCAGTGTTTGTCTTTTCTTAAAGAAATTGTGCTTTTTAGTAAATTACATTACATTTTATAATTGAATCAAAAAGGTGAATGGAAATGTTTTATTGGACAAGGAAGAAATCGCATTTAATAGTGGTAATTACATCAATACATTTTTCATATACATACATATGTATATTTGAAATATGGATGTACCTTTTTATTACATTATTTAATTATTTGATTCCAGATGCCAATTTCCCGCTGATGATTTGAACTTTGAAGAAAATGTGTTTTATTTCACAACTAAGAAAAGGGGTTCAACGATGTTTCTATATAATTTTTTCTTTTTAAAAGTGCGACTTTTTATAAGTGTGTTATGTATTTCCCTGGAATTTTGTACGTACCTATGTGTCTTTGTTGCTTTGCTTTTTTTCTATGCCCTTCAATAAAAAACACCACCATTTATAAATGTGTTTACATGTTAGAAATAGCCAGTGAGCGCTTGCTGAGAGCAAGTGAGCAAACATTTCAATGCGTTTCACATTGACATTTACGCTCCCTTGCTCTCAGAAAGCCTCCACTGGTGCATGTGTTGGTTTTTTGTGGCTTTTTGGCGCGTAGTAGTGGAAATAACATAATGCGCATCCGATTTTCGAAAACAGCGAATCAATCCCTTTTATTTGATATACACTTTGTGAAATTCTATTTGGTGACCACGATGTAGAATCTGTTGCATATTAGGGTGTAAAAAACAGTAAAATGGCTATGATTTCCACGAAGTACATTTACATTTTATGCGCATCCGATTTCAATGATCACCATTTAAAAATACATCAATCTATGCCGTTTCATTGCGATCCTTCGAGAACCGTGGATGTAGCATCGCACTCAATTTTTAGGAAAAATCTATTTTACCTCTGTATTCGCGATAGTTTTTAAATATCTGTTTTTACAATTTTTTAACACACGTATCGATCTATTTATTTAAGTATAACTGACACATCCAAAACTCGTTTTAATACGCGGTATTTACCGAAACATTTTTTTTTTGCAAATTTTCGAAATTTGAGGGATATCATATCCGCCTATCTAGTGGCGGCTTATTAGATTTAGAATGAAAAAAAAAATAATTTTCAGAAAACCACTGTTGTTGCCGTCAACCACGAATATTCATCAAAATAAATGCTATACCCGATTGAGATTATCGCATAGCTGCTTAACGCATTCACACCTTTTCAAGAAAGAATCACCACCAATATGTAGTTATTGCAGAATTTCCCCCTTATCGACCCATCATCTAATCGTCGAATGCTCAGCCCATCATAACCTTCGATCAAGGTGCTTTTCACCTGTCAATGCATTGGAAACACTGAAAAATCCATCACACCAGAACATCACCAACATCTACAATTTCCTCAGTCTTTTAAATCTCCATTATAAAATCTATTTTTTTTATATATCATGATTGTGTATATTAAAACCTAATTTAATCTACTTAATTTAAATCTACTTAAAGCCGATAGCCGTAGTCGCTAGTGCTTTTAGCTATAAGTTTATTATAATTTTTAATTGTAATAAATATTTAAATAAAAAAATAAATAATTTTAGCGTGTTTCCACGGAAATTGTATGACGGTTGTAAAATTTGTACAAAAAAAAAAGGTTATTTAGAACAATTTACGCACAAAAATTTTGACTTTAAATTTAAATTTAAAACTTTAAATTTCTACAAATATGCCCTTTAGGGTCATAATTTTTTTGCAATTTTTGCAAATATCAAAAATACCACCGCATAACCGTGTAGAGCATGAACAACTACTGTGAAATACGGCGTCATTTTTTCTCTATAGCGAAAAAAGTTTTCGCACCAAATGCATTGAAGTTCTGTAATGCATTTTTTAATTTTATTTGTTATAATGACATATAAGCTTTTCGTATTAACTTATTAATAGTTTTAATCTAATTTAAAATCAATCTCGAACCATTATGGACCAATTAGTTATCAAATCGCGATATTGCAGAGCATTTAATGCACTTTCGACAATATTGAATTTTTTTGTATTTCTTTATAAACTCGCGAATTTTATGTTTATATTTACTGTACCTATCGAACAAGAGAATATGTGGTCATTTGAAACTAATTCGCGAAAGTTACAGACTGTTTTTAATTAATTTGCCTGTGAGAATTGTATTCGTTTTCTATAAATATTTACTCAAACAAGGCAAATTTAAATTTTTAAATAGAAAAAATATCAAAAGGGCTTTAGTAATCGCAGTCGGTGCGGAAACTTTTTTCACCGAATCGAACTAAAACACGCGTTTTCGTTATCAGGACAATATTCCGCACATGGTACTGGCGTGGTATTTTTTTTGGTTATACCCCTAATGTCCATATGTATAAACCCAAAATACGGGTTTTTGTTCATGACATGTACTTTCTAAAAATGCACAGTAGAATTTTGTTTGTAAACGGAAAGTTTAATAATGTTAAACAGTGTTCACACTACCCGTTACCACCACGGCAGCGGGTTTTTACGTACCGTATTCACGCGAAAGCGTAGTCCGTAGCGTGTCCCGGCGTTTTTCCCTATCACTTCAACTTTCGCGGTTATGGGCTTTAATAATCGCAGTCGGTGCGGAAACTTTTTTCACCGAATCGAACTAAAACACGCGTTTTCGTCATCAGGACAATATTCCGCACATGGTACTGGCGTGGTATTTTTTTGGTTATACCCCTAATGCCCATATCTATAAACCCAAAATACCGGTTTTTGTTCATGACATGTACTTTCTACAAATGCACAGGTTTCATGCTGCTATAACAACAACCATATAGATATTTATGCCACAAATGGTCTACGATTACACTGTGTGTAATTTTTTGATTCATGGTCTATTAACCATATTTTGACACCGCAGCGTGATAGAAGACCAAAAATAAGAAGATGCGTGTCCCGGCGTTTTTCCCTATCACTTCAACTTTCGCGGTTATGGGCCCCCACAGACTTGAGGCCTTGATGTCAAAAGGTATCACTTTGTTAGGCACATATCTTCTAAACCGCTAAGAATTTGGGTTTACTCGTTGAAGAAAAGTTGTAGCTCTCGTCTTAAAGAATAATAATTGTGAATACATAAAATCCATTCAAACTCTCCTTCAAGGTCAAAATCGTCAGGGTCAAATTTCCCTTTTAATTTTTTCTCGGATTGTAGTCTACAGATATCAAACCGATCGAAATTGAAGCAAACAAACACATTAAAAAATGTACTTTAAATCTTAGTAAACAACTTTCTAGAAGATACGAACTCAGCAGAAACGGTTCTTAATGGCTAAAATCTCAAATCTAATGCGATTTTTATCCTCTTTTCTCGGTTCCTCCATAGATACTAAACCGTTCAAAATTCAAGAAAACAATGGACCACCATAATTTAGCAAAGATATCAGCAAACAACTTTCTGGAACATGCCGAATGTCTTTGACCGGTTCTTAAATGTGAAAATAGCCAAAAACTATTGAAAATATTCGATTTTTATACTTTTTTCTCCGATTCCGGTCCACAGATACCGAACAGCCCAACCATTAAGGATACAGTCAACTACAAAAATGTACCTAATATTTCAATAAACAACTTTCTAGAAAAAAAAGATTCTAGGAACGGTTCTTCTAACGTCGGGACACGTGTCTTCTTATTTTTGGTCTTCTATCCCGCTGCGGTGTCAGAATATGGTTAATAATTTTCGTGTTGCACAGTGTTATTATTATAATTTTTTTTGAATGTTTGAAATTGTACAGATTTAATAATCATGGTCGCATCCATCCAATTTCCTTAATTTATTGTTTTTCCTTGAAACAAAGAAAAAATTAAAATTAAACTAATTAAATTATTTAAATCAATTAGTGCAGAGTTTGTTTAACATGAAAAACATTAACAATGCAAACAAATCAAAATATGTTGTTTGCATGCATGAATATGGGGTATGGCAACAAATCATGCATGTTATCATACATGTATACACATGTATAGGTATGTGTGAAGATATACGTACATATGTATATGCTTAAATGTATATGTATATTATAGTTCTGTAAATACAATAGGGTGCATGAAAGAACATCCAAAATTCATATTTCATATATTTCGATAAAATATAGCACAACACAGAATCTGGATGCCGAAACTTGTAAATGCCGCTGATATCAAAAGCGAATTCGGTGGGTATATTAAAAATCCCAAAGTTAGGGAGATATCGTATGAGGTATGCTGTAGCACTGTATTAATGTAATACTAAAAAATCAGTTGCGAAAATCTTTGATTGGTTATATATACTTCTCATATACGTTTTTCAATTCTCCAAACAAGTTTTGATGAAAGTAACATACGGTCATATATACAACATAAAATGAAAAACCGTTATTACACTCACCCAAGTAAAACATTAAACAGAGATATGCCAAACAGGAAAAGAAACACAAAATTGTAGGACCAAGGTTCCCAAATACAACAAAGTGAACTTCGCATAAAAAGATAAACCTATAATAATAAAAACAGAAGTGACAAGTAAGGGCACTGAACGAAACGATAGCGACCCCAGCAAAATGTTCGATGCCAAAGATGACATTCAATCATGGGTGCAAGTGATCTAGCATGTCATCTTTTTAGCATCTTCATCGATGAATTTTATATGAGCGTGGACCCCAAAAGATGACGTTCTTTTCTGGATCCTAAGCATGTCATTTTAACCAATGCGTTGACATGTCATTTCCACCAATGCCTTGGCATGTCATTTCCACCAATGATTTGACATGTCATTTTCACCAATGCTTTGACACGTCATTTTCACCAACCCCTTGGCATGAAATTTTCATGTCTTGTTTGGAAAATGGAAATGCTGTATTGAAATATGGTTTTCATAAAAAACGAAACTCTTTATTAATTCAAACGAATTCATGAAATAGCTACAATTAATTTATCAGTTTAGTTTTTCAAAAGTTTACATCCAAAATTGTAATGTAATCACCACCGCTGCAACGCAAAAGATTACTTCCTCCGTTCTCCGCAACTGATATTCTTTCATCTTACAAAAGGTTTTTTCAATTATCTTCCCATCACCAGTTCAGATTTCAACATGGACCCCAAATGCACTCCTTTAAGTATTTTTATTTCGTAAATTACTTTTATTTTATAATTTTGTTATTTTATAACAACATTTTGGTAATTTATACTCTTTTGTTTAGTGACGGAAATATGTAGGGATCTACAACCCGGCTTGCTTTAGGGATCTCTAAGAACAAAATGTAACGAACGGGGAGGAGAGACTTTTTATGGAAAATACCATTTAAATTAATTTATTTTTAATTGTTTCATTCCAAAAGTAGTTTCTTCTTTATTTTCAGATTCTTGTTCCTTTTCGTTTCGGACTTTTTTTTCAAATTCCAAGAAGCGAGATTTGATTGATTTCATTCTATGTCAGATTTAGAACAGACAAGGGAACTTTTAAAATAGCAATGTGTGCAGTCCGATTCTATTTTTAGCTCGATGGTTGGGACTTCATATAATACCAATTGTTTAGAAGTTTTAGTTGTTTGATATGCAGGAAATGTGAGACAACATCACGACGACAGTTCTAACAACTTTGGTCTGTTCCAGAAACTGCAAGAATCTACTTATTTTTTCTACGATAACAATTTTTCCTTTATGTTATCGGAAAAAATAGTAAAAATTAGTAGATTTTTGCAGTACTGGAACATACCAAAATGAAAATAAACAGGTGTGTAAATAAAAACACAAACATCATCTCTATTGGATCGATGGAATGGGTACAAATGCTGATGAAAAGATCGGATCTTTCACGACTTCCTTTGCATTGGTTCAAATCCTAATGAAAAGATCGGATCTTTCACGACTTGCTTTGAACCAATGCAAAAGATGACATGAAATCACGTCATCGCAAAGAACCCCTTCCGTCAAATTTTGCTGGGACATATATGCTGTCCCCAAAATTTGTACCAACAGAAAGTGTCTGAGAATAACTATCAATTGAAAAGCACAGAAAGAAAACACATACATATTTTCAAACGAAATAAAACCAAATACAAAGGCGTTAAGTTCGACTGGGCCGAACTTTTTATACCCTCCACCATGAACTTATATGGAATAATTACTAATGGCCACAATCCTAGGTGCAGAAGTTTTTTGACCACTGGGGACCCCAAATACCTAACTTATCGAATTCGATCAGCTAAACACTTGAAAATACCTGAAATATAGAGGTGTCGTTATATGAGAGCTATATCACAACGTGGGGCCTATGTCCACAATTTCTGATGGAGAAGTTTATTAACACTGGGAACCATAAATTCCAAATGATATCAAATCTTGCCCGAAAATGTAGATAAAAGCATAAAAAACCGAAATCGGCAGTTCCGTTTTATGGGGCTATACCAAAACGTGGATCTACCTCTGCAAAACTTGACGGAAAAGTTGTTTAACCACTTTGAACTTTAAACGCCAAATTGCATCGGAATACCTTAAATCGGGAGATACCGCTTTATAGGGGCAATTCTAAAACGCGTAAATATGTCCACAAATTTTGACGGAGACAACCAATTTGGACCGAAAGGGCAGTTTAAAACTTTAAAATACCAAAAATCGGGCGGTACCTTCATATAATTGCTTTACCAAAACATAAACCTATACCCACAATTTATGGCAGAACAGGAAGTCTAAATGTAAAATTATAGGTAATCCCGTGTGGAAATATAGCTGAAAACGTCAACATTCCGGAAATCGGGCGGTACCGTTATATGTGGGCTATACCAAAAAGTGAATCCATGTTCACAACTTTTGAAGGATAAGTGTTTTGACCATTAAGAACCCTAAATGCCAATTGCTAATTCGGACAGAAAATGTATTTAATAACGTAAAAACACCTGAAATCGAGCGGTACCGTTATATTGGGTCTATACCAAAAGATGGACATATGTTGACAGTTTTTGCAAGATGAGGTGTTTGATCGCTAGGAATCATAAATGTCAAATTTTAGCTAATTGAGTCAGAAAATGTTGCCAAAAACGTCAAAGTACCTGGAATCAAGCGGTACCGCTATATGGGAGTTCAACCGAAACATGGATCTATAATAATAATTGTACCACAAGCAACACAGAAGGGACAAGGAAGACTTCTCTCATATCAATGAGTGCCGAGTCCGAACGGTGTGTCCTAAGACACCACTTATGGAGAAGATTTACATGGCTGAAATACTCACCGTTGAAAATTTGACGTTGCTTGTCCGGGGAATTAATGGTGTAATGGTATGCACCTTGCATACCATTACACCATTAAATAAGTTTTTGACAACTAGAAACCCTTAATGCTAAATTATAGCCTTTCGGATAGAAAATTTAGCTAAAATACATGAAATCTGGCGATACGGTTATATGGGTGCCCTACCAAAATATGGATATATGTCCACAATTTATGGTAGATACGTTTTTTGATCATTAGGAACCCCAAATGCCAAATTATAGCTAATTTCGTGTGAAAATGTAGGCGAAAACGTCAAATACCGGAAATCGTCCGGTACCGTTATATGGGGGCTGTACCAAAAAGTGGACTCATGTTCACAATTTTGATAGAAAAGTTTTTTTTTACCACTAGGAAACCGAAGCATAGACCTTAGAGTGACCCAAAAAAATAAAAATGTTTTTTACTATCAAGTCAGCCTAGTGTCTCTGGTCTTCTTAGTATCCTTTTTCAATACACACACATATACAATCGAAGACTTTTTTCTTCATGAATTGTAATGCCTTCCAGTTCAGAAGTTTGATAGATTGGCAGTGGCTTAGAACGCTAAGACCTCGACAGCAGAGGCAGCCGGGCTCATGCTATGAATTTTTATTTAATTGTTGTCTTATTAGGATAAAGGTCATTTATTTGTGAGAGTTTTATTTAATTGAATTAATTGAGATTATCATGACCTAAAGAGTTTTGTATTGAAAAAGTGATATCTAGCGAAGTCCACACACATTCAACCACACATCCAACGATCGTTTCGCTGGTGGTTTAAGCCAGCTCATCAGGCATATTTAGATGTGGTGCTAGACAATGTTTCTTTGGGTCAGTCTAGTATCCACACAGCCATTATCTGAGGACTTACCCATGAAAAAAATATATAAAATCAAAACAATCCTCGAACAGCCCTTAAAAGCAAACATTTTGTGTTTTTATGTGGGAGTTATCGGAAGAGTTCTCCGATAAAACCCATCTTTGAACTTAAGTTCGAGGGAAATAAATACTGTGTGGGACGTACCCAAAGGAGCCACCATTTTGCGAGTTCATGTTTTTGCAATTATTTGAATTGTATCTGTGAGAAATTTTTACACACACATAATTACAAATGGGAGCCCTATTGCCTACCACTACTGATCATGTCATTTTCGTAGGCGAAAAAAGAAGTTTTGGATATCATAAACAGTGGGCCTGACAGACCTAATCAACATATGCCATACAGAATAAAATTATAGCATCCTCATATCTCAGAAAGTATTGCCTTCCTTTAGAAGAAACATAAATATATATAGATATTAAAATTTCCACATGCCATAGTCCATCTTGGAACTGGATCTAATTTTGGAAGTCATTTCTTTTGATAGTTATCATGCCATGATTTGAGTCATTATGGTCGGAAGCATGGATTTGCCCACGAAAAAAATTATATCGCTGTAATCAGAATAACATGGATACCTTCAATGAATAAATTTCAAAACAATTCTCGAACTGTCCTTAAACAGCATTTAAGCAAAATTTTGAACTTTTGTGAAAGAGGTACGGGATATATAGACCGTTTTGGGCCTTCATGTACGTTTGAGAAAAATATTACGGTGTGCAGAAATTGGACCAACGTCAATCACTCCTTTCGATTATCGTTCTCACCAGACATTTAAGTTGGTTGCCATATAATTTCTAGAGCTTTTGGACCATAATGTCTGGAAGCATGGACGAATTGCCCACAAAACACATTATGTCGCTGTAAACAGTATCTCATTGTGGTCGTTTGTTAAAAATTTCAAAGCGATCCTCGAACAGCCCTTAAACTACACTAAAGCAAAAATTTTGAACTTTTGTGAGAGAGGTACCCGAAAGTGTTTTGTACGGCCCAATCGAATATTCAGTTCATAAGTAATCGTTATCATCAGTAATTTTACTTGGGAGTTTTTTGAGGTTTCGGACCATTATGTCAAGAAGTATAGACTTGCCTCCGAAAAAATTTACCATTGTAGAAGGGTCACTCAAACTGCACTTGTGCGAAAATTTTTGAAATTTTGTGTAGATCCATTTTTGAATCTAATCTACAATGTCTGAAGAAATATTAAGACCAAGAAATATTGGACCAAATCACATTATTCATCAAAAGTTTGTCCCGAAATTTCGTTCCGGAGTTTCTGGAAGGTGTGATATTCGAACTTGATCTATGTTTGGTAAAACATATTACGAGGGCCAAATCGTTGGATCCGTTAGAGAGTTATCGTGCTCTCGAACCAGACGGAGGGATAGGGATAAATGAACTCCAAATTATCTGATAGGTATTTCATCCAAACATTGAGTATAGCACTCGTTAGCCGTTGGACTATTGCAACCTGATCTCTGTCTGGAAGAAATATTACGAGAGCCAAATTTTATGTTGTCATTGGACATACTTTATTAGTGTCATCTCTACCCTTTACTCTGTAATGAGTAAAGTAAGTAGTTTTGGTTTGCAAAGTAAAAAACTCATTGCTTTTTAACTACTGGTAATGCAAAATGTAGCTTTTTTACATTATTTGATACAATTATTTTGATACAAAATGTGTTGTTGGGATGCTACATTAAATTGAGCTAGCAATTTAAAATTAAATAACTATTTAGTTTCGATTAAGTTTTACTTCAACATCCTTCTCGGGGTTATATTACATATGTATGCACCTATTTTTGCTATTCATTCCATGTTCCATAACAAATGTCTTACATCAAGCGAAAAACGACCCCAGTGTACAACCTTCACCTTTTACATGCCGTCCTTGTATACTCCAGTAGAATTTATGACTTTTCATGCGTATGTATGCGTTATGTTACTTACTGAGTCTGTTTATGTGTGTGCTTTTTTTCTCATGTATTTGTGTTTGTATATTGACACATTTACATTTACACAGGTACTGTATAAATATTGGGCAGCATGTTTGTTTACCATCTGATCCGATGTGATTGTTTCCAAGTAACATGCATACTCGCACATGCATAGTTGTACAGTGTACACCTACATATGTATGTATGTATTCCGGCCCATTACTGACACCATCAGTACATGAAGTTCATACATAATTTATGAAATTATTAAAACTCAGTTTTTACCGACAATAACGATTGTTATGATAATTTATGCTGTCACATAAAGAGAAAAAAGTGATGTAGCTCACCTCTGAACAAGTCGAGCCATTTAACGTATGCATAACTGTTTGAAGATGTGTAAAAAATGTAAAATGTGAATGTCAGAACAAGTTTTGTCAGATGCATTTATACGATATATCTGGGGCAAGAAATAGGAAAGGGCTTAATTTGAAGGAGTGATCGCTTTTCAAAGAAAAGCAAATCTGTCACTTAAAGTAGGTAAACAGACAACCTCATCCCATGCATATAAACATAAATAACACGAAGTCTCGGATAACTAAACTAACTAAGGTTTTTACAGTGATGGACATTTTGGAATCTACCTACATAGATTCCAAGTTCATCAGGTAAAAAGTGTTTAGTTCGGCCGGGCCTATATTTTTATATTCTACAACATGAAATAATCGGAGCTAATATTTAATATTTTTTGACCACTCGGAACCACAAGTAACTAATTTTAGCTCATGGTACAATTATTTCACAGGTAAACGCAAGTGTTGTTGTACAATAAACGTAACAACAACCACATAGAAATTGTGTTTTGTAAGTAATACTAGTGTCACTGGTATTTGTAAACAAAACATAAAAAGTGTCAATATATTTTAATTTCAAAAATAAATATTTTTAGATTTCGTTACCTATGTAAATTTGAAAATCATCAATGAAAATTCGATTTATGTTCGATTCTAATGTTTCCAATTCATTCCTCTAACCCATTTCGATGGAATATTGCGGCCACAACTTTCAAAATACCGGAAATAGGGAAGAACAGTTCTATGGGGGCTATGTGAAGGCATGGACCTATACCCACAAATTTAATATGGAACGTTTAATACACCAAATGAAAACCAAATACCAAATTTCAGCCATTGGGGCGGATTATTGTGGCCACAACCTTCAAAATACCGAAAATCGGGAGGTACCGTTCTATGGTTGCAATATGAAGGCGTGCACCTATACCAACAAATTTCTGGGGGAAAGTTTTATATCCCCAACGAAGACTACGTACCAAATTTCAACCATTTCGGTGTGATAATGAGGCTAAAACCTTCAAAATAACGAAAATCGGGTACCGCTCCATGGGGCCTATATCAAAACGTCGATACCCATGGGGGCTATATAAAAACGTGGACCAAAAAATGGGCTATTTGCAATACCAAACATCCTAGGAGTAATAGGAACTTCTGTACCAAATTACAAAGCTTTATCTTAAAAATTGCGGGCTGTATATTGATTTCAACAGACGGACAGGGTTATATCGACTTAGAATTTTACCCTGATCAAGAATATATATACTTTATAGGGTCTCCGATGAATATTTCGATGTGTTACCAACGGAATGACAAATTTAATTATACCCTCCATATTATGGTGGAGGGCATAAAAATCAGAAAATTACACTAAGAAGCAAAAAATTAAAACATTTTTATCAGGCGTCGGGCGATACAAACTAAGACTCATAGATTCCGAAACCTACTCGTAGTACTGTTTGAGACGACGAAATCCATATTTGGGTTTTAAATAAATATGGCAAAAATATCTCTGAAAAAAACTCAGCACACTTTTAGCAAAGTCCTAACAAAATATGTTAAGTCAAAAAACTCCAGCTGTTACCCCAATGGTTGTTGTTCCGTCTTATTACTATCTTTATTGTAAGAGTAAATGTTTATGGACTCGATGACATTAAAAGCTTTCTAAGGACTATTCCCAAAGATTAATCACTTATGAAAATTCATACCTCAGCCGGTTTTGCCGACAGAGGTATACCATCAGCATATGTGAGTTGAAGCTTTTTTCTATACACAGATCGGATACCTGCTAAATAACCAACATATTTTTTGGACGTATAAACTTTCCGACAAAAATGTCGAAACATTCATTCTGATTGTGGGCGTTGCGAATAAATGCTTATGTGTTGCTCATAAATTTTACTTCGATAAAAGCGCAAACGTTTTGCACTTTTGCGAAGAAGACATCTGAAAGAATAGACCGATATAGTCAATTTTGGAAGTGGACCTAATTTTGGAAGTTATTCCTTTTGATAGTTATTGTGTCAAGACGTCATTTTAGTTGGTCACCGTAAAATTTGGAACTTTTGGTCAGGAAGCATGGACTTATAATTGTTCCACAAACATCCCAGGCGGGACAAGGGAGACTTCTCTCATATCAATGAATGCACCCCGATTCATATTAGCTCAATGATATGGGACCTACTGTTTATCGCCGAGTCCGAACGGCGTGTCTAAGACACCACTTGTAGAGAAGTTTTACAAGGCTGAAATACTCAGGAAATGTCGCCAACATTACTGAGGGGTGTTTTGCCAACGCTGAAAAATGTTTTTTGATGTTGCCTGGCCGGGGAATGGCACCCAAGCATGGACTTACTCACGAAAAATAGAATATCGCTGTAAACGACATCGTAAGGAATACCATTGGTCAAATTGTCCAATGGATCCTTCAACAACCTATAAACTGCACTTTTATGAATGATGTTGTCCCATATAGACCATCTTGGTACTTGATATATGTACGTGTGGAAGTTATTTAATTATGTTCAAAGTTCCGGTGAAATCGGACATTTGAAATTTTGTGTCGGAGGTACCTGAAGCAGTGAACCGATATAATCCAATTTCGAACCTAATGTATGTCTTGAAGAAATTGGTTTGCAACTTCGAGGAAATGCCCGAAGGAGTGGACCGATATGACTTAAAGTTTGGACAAGATATAGCTAGATCCAAAATTTGTATCAAATCGGTTGATCCGAGCCAGACAGACGGACGAACTGCGCTAAATCGACTCCTAATTGTTTGAAGCATATTTCGCCAAAACATATGAGAAGTCTGAGACCATTATTTTGTTATTATTTTAAGGCTGAGTGTACAGAACCATATAACCAATGTTTGAGCATAAATTTTGTTTACGGTTGTTTTAAGCTACAACTTGACCAAAAATCATGAAATTTTAAAATGTTTGGTAGGGTTACGTAACGCTATTTTAAAGGTTGTCAGTTGAGTTTTTATTCATTATTGAGACAAATTATGTAAAATCAATAGAGAAAGAGTTCACAATACTTAAGAAACAATTTTGAAATTTGGTACAGATGGCATTACTTCTTGGATATTTTGAATTGAAAATGAACCATACAAGACCACGTTTGGTATGGTTATCCGTATTTTTAAGTTATTAAACACATATGTTCACATTTTGGTACATCCACATTCTCTCTTAATTGGCACATTCGCTCTTAATTGACATTTTGGTTTTTAATTTTCGCAGAGAATTGCCACTGTTTTCGCTATGGCAAGATTTTCAGTAACCGAAGATCTTACCTTAATTTCTGAGAATATCGGCTGTTATGCGGATTTTGAGATTCCTTTGGTTGGAGAACCTCCATGCTGAAAATGATTAAAATAGATCCACGTTTTAATGCTTATCGAGATATTGCCCATTAACTTCAGTCCAATCTTTCAAAATGTTTTTAGTTGGATAAACCTTTGACCCCCATAAATTACATCTTATAAACCTTTCAATTGGAATTTGGTATACTGTAATATGTCAATGTATTTTATTATCTCTTTTAAATTATTAAAATATGCACTAGACGACTTCTATGAATTAAATATATCCAAAAAGAAGAATAACTCGTATCGAATAATTCCAATCGAATTCCAATCTACTGCTATTGTGTCGATAACCTAAGAAAATATTTTTTTATGTCAGAAAACGCAAAAACTTTCCTTCTTTAACAGAAGTGATTAAGTCCGTGAAATCCAAAAAAAAAAAAAAAAAAATTAAAAAAGGCGTTTCCAATTTTGGCCATTAAGAACCGTTTCTACAGAGTTCGTATGTTCTAGGAAGTTGTTTATTGAGATCTACGGTACAATTTTGTAGTTAATTGTTTGCTTCAATTTTGATTGGTTTGATATCTGTAGACCAAAATCCGAGTAAAAATTATAACGGAAATTTGACCTTGGTGATAAGGTTGATGGACTTTATGTGTTAACAATTATTATTCTTTACGACGAGAGCTAAAAATTTGCTTCCACGAGTGAATCCAAATTCTTAGCGGTTTAGTGGATATAGTCCTTTGGAGGCCCCCCATAATTACATGACCCCCATAAATTACATCTTATAAACCTTTCAATTGGAATTTGGTATACTGTAATATGTCAATGTATTTTATTATCTCTTTTAAATTATTAAAATATGCACTAGACGACTTCTATGAATTAAATATCTCCAAAAAGAAGAATAACTCGTATCGAATAATTCCAATCGAATTCCAATCTACTGCTATTGTGTCGATAACCTAAGAAAATATTTTTTATGTCAGAAAACGCAAAAACTTTCCTTCTTTAACAGAAGTGATTAAGTCCGTGAAATCAAAAAAAAAATTAAAAAAGGCGTTTCCAATTTTGGCCATTAAGAACCGTTTCTACAGAGTTCGTATGTTCTAGGAAGTTGTTTATTGAGATCTACGGATCTTATTAAGTCCGTGAAATCCAAAAAAAAAATTAAAAAAAGGAGTTTCCAATTTTGACCATTAAGAACCGTTTCTACAGAGTTCGTATGTTCTAGGAAGTTGTTTATTGAGATCTACGGTACAATTTTGTAGTTAATTGTTTGCTTCAATTTTGATTGGTTTGATATCTGTAGACCAAAATCCGAGTAAAAATTATAACGGAAATTTGACCTTGACAAATATGACCTTGGTGATAAGGTTGATTGATTTTATGTGTTAACAATTATTATTCTTTATGACGAGAGCTAAAAATTTGCTTCCACGAGTGAATCCAAATTCTTAGCGATTTAGTGGATATAGTCCTTTGGAGGCCTATAACCGCGAAAGTTGATGAGATAGGGAAAAATGGTGAGAGACGTGTATTCTTATTTTTGGTCTTCTATCAAGCAGCGTTTTCAGAATATTGTTAATAATTTTCCTGTTGCATTGTGTTATATTCTGGAAAGCAATAAACCGTATCAGTCGGCTTTGCCGCCTCTGTGGATTGAGACGTTTATCTATCGAGAGATCGCAATTCGGCTGCACAGAAAATATATTTTTCCCCAAAATTTTATTCTGGGAGTCTTCAGAATTTTGTGGCCTCTTTTAACGATTGTGGACGTTCCAAATAAATGCTTATGTTTTTTTTCTAATAAAATTAATTTGGATTAAAGCGTAAAAGGGTTTAACTTTTGCGGAGAATGTTTCTAAAGGAATGTGCCGAGTTAGTCCATTAAACAAGTAGATTTCATTCCTTCCAATAGTAATCGCGTCCACCAGCCATATTAGTTGATCAACGTAGAAGATGGCCAATTTGGATATTTGCGCACAATTTTAGCTAATTTTTTTTAGCTTTTGTGGTGGATGTACCCGAAGGGGTGGACCAATATGACTTATACTATGTTTGGAAAAATATTATGTCGTCCAGAATTTGGACCAAATCGGTTAATCCGTTTGAAAGATGACATGCGCTCCAGCTAGAGAGGCAGACTGGAATAAATGACTACAGATTGTCTGACCCGGACTTCGTCCAAAAACATGTGGAGTCTAACACCATTATTTCGCTTAGGGACATTTGAGGGTAAAATTATACAAATACAATAGGAAAAAAATCATATACATATATCAGATTTTAAAGTTTTTGAAGCACAACTATTAATTTTTCTTAATTATTTTCAAACTGAGCCTGTGTGTATGTTTTTAGATATACAATAAATGGTTACAAAAGCGGCTTATATTAACCCATACATGTTATTAATTCCCTAACGAACATTTTTTACGCAAAGTGAAAAATATGAAGCAATTAACAAATCAAATAGTGACAAATTTCCAATGTCGGCAGAAATAGAAAAGATGCTAATTTTTTACGAAAGTTCATTGAAATAATTCATTAATCTGTTTTTGAAAGTCTGAAAACGTTTTTATATTAGGAGGCAACGAGTTCCATAATGTAGCAATTCGGGTAGAAAAGGATTTCTAGCAAATATTTGTGGTAAAGAGATTTATTTCTATCTGAGAGTTTATAGAAGGCGGTAAAAACTGGAATCAAATTAAACAAGTAAAAAGTTGTTAAGTTCCGCCGGGCCGAACTTTTTATACCCTCCACCATAAAATAGTCTTAATTAAAATGAAATAATTAGTGTCCTTTTACAATTTTAGGTGGAACAACTTTTCGACAATGGATAGAATCCTACTGCCTCCCACTATTGCTTAAATTACACTGTGAACACAAATGTTGGGGCAGAGATAATTCCTTTTGAAGATGAAAGCCCTTGGTGTGTGTATATTAAAAACCCCGAAGGACAGATGCGCCGTGAGTCGAACTTCCGCGTTATGGCGTGATGAAGTTTTTGCAAGAGACCCTGTAAGCCATCATGAATTAGCATTATATCTTTGTTTGTTGTTTTTGTAGAGCACTTAAGCAACCGTGAACAAAGATATAAAGGTAATTCCTGATCACGCTATAACGCGGAAGTTCGACTCACGGCGGATCTGTCCTTCGGGGTTCATAATATACTCACCAAGGCCTTCCTTCCCCAACAGGAATTTTCCGTGCCCCAGACTTTCACCTCCATTTTGTTGCACAGTCTTATCTAATCTAATCTAAGCAAATGTGTTCAGCTAGGTGAAAGGTACCATCTGCGGGGCTATATCAAAGAGTCAACCAATCTTTAAATTTTTTGGCGGAAAAGTTTTATAGCTGCAGGGAACTTCAAGAGTCAAATTGAGGGTAGTTTCATCAAAACAATGTAGACCCTCAAAAATGGACCCATGTTGACGAATTTTAGTGAACAAATTTCGTGAAAATTCCCGAATATCGGGAGGTACAGTTATATGGGGGGATATACCAAAACATGGACCTATATTGACGATTATTTTTGAATAGACAAAATTGTAGCTAAAATTCTCAAAATACCAATCATTACAGCTAGTTCGGTTAAAAACTGCAGCTAAAATTCTCAAAATACCGAAAATCGGGAGATACCGTTATATGGGGGCTATACCAAAACATGGACCTATGTGGACAATGTTTCGTTGGAGATGTTTTATGACCACTGAGAACTTCAAATGTCAAATAACAGCTAGTTCGGTTAAAAACTGTAGCTAAAATTCTCAAAATACCGAAAATTGGGAGGTACCGTTATATGGGGGCTATACCAAAACATGGACCTATGTTGACGATGTTTGGTGGAGATATTTCATGACCACTGAGAACCTCAAATGGCAAATTACAGCTAGTTCGGTTAAAAATTGTAGCTAAAATTCTCAAAATACCGAAAATCGGGAGGTGCCGATATATGGGGGCTATACCAAAACATGGACCTATGTTGACTATGCTTGGTGGAGATGTTTCATGACCACTGAGAACCTCAAATGTCAAATTGCAGATAGTTCATTTAAAAATTGTGGCTAAAATTCTCAAAATACCGAAAATCGGGAGGTACCGTTATATGGGGACTATACCAAAACACGGACCTATGTCCATATCCTTTGGGATATAAGTTTGTTGATCACTAGGAACCCTAAGTGGCAAATTACAGCTAATTCGGTCTGCAAATGTGGCAAAGAACGTCAAAATACCTGAAATCCGGAGGTACCGTTATATGGGGGCTACAGGGACGTACGCAGGATTTCATTTCGGGGGGGGCCCAACTTGACCAAAAATCATGAAATTAAAAAATGTTGTGTAGCGTTACGTAAAGCTATTTTAATGGGTTATGGCCACTTATAAGAATCCATTTTCATGCATTTGTTTAAGAAATCTGTTAAATTTTGAGTTAACTTCTATTATTATTTTTTTTTTTTTTGAAAAATTTTTTCTGACAAATGCCCGCCTATATAGCACTGTTTTAACTAAAGCAGTTTACGGTACCCACTGTAGTTTGAAAAAGAATATACCGATCAGCATATATTTTGGTTGGATCATTACGAACCTTATAATCTTGTCCATTATCGCAACGGAATTAAAAAAATCAATTTTTAAAAATTTTGAAAAATTAAAATCGAAATTTCGGTTTTAACAAAAATAAAAAACTATAAAAAATTGATATTTTTGTTGGACTCCTTCAGCAGTTTTTTAAAGACTCTCTCGGTTAATCACATGCTTTATGTGTATAATAGTCCCACAAAAACATATAAAGACCGGAGCATCCGTTTTCGAGCTACAGTGGACACCGCTTTCAAAAGTGCCTCTTCGAGGAAAAGACGTTTTTAGTTTCTATGCTACATACAAAACACAATAAATGTTTCCCTTAGAAAACTCATATCTCGGTAAATTTTTGTACGATGGACTGGAGATTTTGACACATATTCTATTCTACATGTACTTTAAAATGAGCCAACAAATTAGATTTTCGAATTTTATATGAAATATTGATACATAGCATATAAATTCAATAGAAAGAATTCATAATATTTAGGATACAATTTTAAATATTTACAGAGTACGATATTTAAAATTGAAAATAGAATATAATCATATAGGTCCACGTTATGGTTTATCGCAAAATTTTACAAACACAAAGAATTGCCGTTATCTCTGCTATAGCAAGATTTTCACTATTTCGATGATCTTAGCTTAATTTTTAAGAATATCGTCTGTCGTTGATATGTTTCCAAATGAAAACATTAAGAAACATGTAACAGTTTTGGAGATATGGTGCGAAATGTATACAAATTATGGAATTTTTAGATATATTATAACATTTGAGGCAATAAATGTACTTTTTCCAGTTCATTAGTCCCAATTTACATTAGGCGAGTTTACTTGCGGCAATTGTCAGTTTGATGGAGAGAGAGGTGAGGCATATGGTAACCCTTTGCCTCTCAGCCCCCTCTCTCACCTACAAACTGACAATTGCCGCAAGTAAACTCGCCTAATGTAAATTGGGACTTATTTCTCCAAATATTTTAGTCTGGCCCAGGCATATTTATTCAAGGTAGAAGTGACAGCCTGCTGTATTCATACTTTTTTTTGTAAATTTACAGCCTGTTCATGTATGTCGACTGAAAGGTTTTTTGCGCTTCGGAAGTGGAAAAAAATCATTTTCTGTAGATGTAAACGCCTTCGAAACGAAAGTCGATGCGACCGACAAGTCATACGAAATATCACATAAACGTACACTTTTCCATTAGATTTGGGTTTATGTATTCCGAAAGGACTGTCTCTTATAGAATGAGAATGCCAACATCACTCACTTGCTTTGTAGCTGCCGAGTAGAACGTAAACTCACTGGCTGTTTCATTCATTATTTTGAAGAAATCAATAAAATAAAATAATTCAAAATACCGACACATTTTATTTTTCAAACAAAACAAATCACACGTATTCCAATGTTTGTATGTATATGTGGATTTTTTTTCATTTCATTCGGCTCTCATTTATGGAACATAGTTGTACAAATGTACATTCAAATTAGTAGTATTTCGCATAGGATACGTAACGGCAGTCGCACGATAGTTTGCGAAATACATGAACGCATTTTTAGACGGAAGTGAGTGACTGCTTTCCTTTCGTACATGTTTCCGAGCGACATACATGAACAGGCGGTTAGTTTTCAAAATGTAATAGGGTCTACTCATGAAATTTGAAACTTCGAAATTTGCTACCATAAAATTATTCTTTTCACCGTAAACGTGTAATAACAATGAATTACGACAGTTCTGTATGCTTTATATTTAAATTTTGATTAAAATTTGTTCTATTTTAGAGGATTTTCAAAATGTATTTATGTCTTTCCTGAAACAATTTTTGGAACGAACCTATTATTCAATATTTATTTTTGACAATTAATTTTCTTCTTTTTCTTAATTTTTCCTTATATAAATTTGCCTTGGTCTGGCCCTTATCTACAAATTTGCTTCAGAGGTCAGAAGAAGATTTTCATTGGTTTCAGAGATATAGACCCGAGTTGCTTTAAAAAGTCAATGTTTAACAAGGTTGGATAATCCGAGCTGGATCTGACAGAACAAAACGCAACTAGGGCTTTTGTATTTTGGGCCTGTACTTTCACAAAATCCTCACTTCAAATTGTTTGCACAAGATTACCTTAAAAATGTTGCACAATGTTATTTACCGGAGGAGATAGAGTCTGATTCCAGGATTATTTTTACTTTTAATATAATGTTACAAAAGAAGCGTTATAATTTTTGTTCTTCTTTATTGTACGATTAGAAGTTTTTGGACTCGATGACAAACACTTTGATGGACTTAGTTCTATATAGTTTTGACAAATAACAATCGATCCTTATTGAACCCCACATAATTATTCGCTAATAATAAGATAAATAATTTTGGAAACGGATCTTATTTTGAGAGACACTCCTCTCGATAGTTACCGCGCCCATATGCTATTTTAGATGATCACCGTAGTATTTACATTTTTGTCAGGAAGCATGAACTTGTCCACGAAAAATAGGATATCGCTGTAAACAAAACTACAAAATGTCCAATGGATCCTCGAACAGTCTTTAAACTGCAGTTATGTTAGACTTGTATGAGGGACCTTAGATCAGGGATGCCAACTGTTCTGAGGCAAAAATCGCTACAGCCACATACGCACCATAGGTTTGTAGCGATTTTTACCTTGAAATAGATGACATTCCTGCTTAAACAGTGGTTTTTGTACGTCAAAAATCACCACATGTAGCGGGAAAACCACCAACTTGGCACCCCTGCCTTAGATGTTGTCCAAAAAAATTATCTTGGAACTTGATGTACTTATGGAAGTAAATTTGCGAGTGGACCTAGGTAGTCCATACTAGGTTCGATTTTAGACTGAATCGGTTAGTCCCTTCCACCATTTTAGTTAACATTTTTTAACTTTTATGGCAGAGGTACCGATATAACTTAAATTTAATTTGGACAAAACATTACGAGATCCATATCTTGGACCAAATCGGTTGATCCGTTCGAGAGTTATCATGAGTTCCAACCTGCCAGACAAACAGAGATACAGACGGACAGACGGTGGTAAGTACTTCCATTTTGTCTGAAACGAATATCGTCCAAACATATGTGGAGTCTAAAATCATTATTTTGATGAGACCTATTTGTTTCGTATCCTAATGTATATAATCTCGTAACCTTAAAATCTGAGGCTACAATTATACTTCGGTGATGATAAGGAAAAAAATAAGTTGACGCACAAAACTTCATTTGTCTTCATTATTTTCACATACTGTTTAGCAGCTAATCTGTCTAAAATAGGATAACAAAATTTTGGCGATGCCAGTAAAACAAATTTCTAAATGGCTTTCATGATGTAGTCCACGAAGGACCGACTCTACATACATTTAATCCAATAGACATTTTTTCATATACTTCCATTCCCACAATACTCAACTCGTTATTTTTGTTGTTACAGAATGAGTTTTAAGCTTCGAGAGCTATGTATAGTTCGAATATGACATATAGTTGGAGTATATTCATTATGGAATTCGCATTTGATAGTGGAATGATATGACATGAAGAAGTAATTCAGATTTCATTGGAAGTTTCTCTCAAAAACAGCATACAAACAACAATTTTTCAAATATTTTCTTACAAAACTTGTTAATGATGAACATTTTCTGTTCAGAAACTTAAGAAAAGTATAAGTTTTAATTTGAAATCTTCAAACATACAAACATTTTTATGAGAAAAAAATATAATAAGTAGTTACAGTAGCTTAACAAATTTTGTTCGACCAAACCATTTCGGGGGGGGGCCCGGGCCCCCTGTGCCCCCCCCCCCTGCGTACGTCCCTGGGGGGCTATACCAAAGAGTGGACCGATATAGCCCATCTTCGAACTTGACCTGCCTATGGAAAAAAGACCCTTGCGTGCAAAATTTCAGCACTCTATCTCAATTATTGCGGACGCTATAGTGATTACAACAGACGGACATGGCTAGATCGTCTTAGAATTTTATCCTGATCAAGAATATATATACTTTATAGGGTCGCAAATGATTAGTTCGATGCGTTACAAACGGAATGACAAACTTAATATACCCTCCATACTATGGTGGAGGGTATAAAAAGGAACAGAGGCATCGGATTTCAATAAACCGATCAAATGGAGACGGTAAAAACTGGAATCAAATTAAAAAAGGAACAGAGGCATCGGATTTCAATAAACCGATCAAATGAAAAACCAAAAAACCGAAGGGAAAACTGTGACTAATTATTTCTGCAACGTCTGCCATACAAAATTTTAATATTTTTCGAAAGCAGGACATAACTTTGTTTATATTATTGCCTGCGGTACCCAGTATTACCTCAATACCATAAAGAATGTGAACAACAAATTTGTCGAAATAAATTTCCAAATGGTTTTCGAGTTACAGTCAGTGCAAAAACACCTTGATATATATACATTTTGTCCAATAGGTTCCAAAAACCTCGAAAATGACAAATATAGAGTATATTAATTATGGAAATCCGAGTTCGTTTATTTTTTGATACTGGAACGATAGGGCATAAAGAAGTAATTCAGAAAAAAATTTTCAAACAATAAATTTGAAAACTTCAAACAAAAAATTTGAAACTATTTCGTACAAAACTTGTAAATGAAGTACGTTTTTAGTACATAAACTTCAAAACTACATTTCATTTATAATCTCAAAAAAAAGAGTTAAGCTTTATGATCGAAACTTTTTGCAAGTGAAAAAGGAAAGCCGGAGACTCGAACCCATACAATCACCAAATTGTGTGACTAGTTTCGCTGTTGGTTTGGCAGCTCTTCAGACATATCGGCTGTGGAGTGGCTTCCCTGTAATCGAACTTTTGGTTTTTCAAATGCAAATGTGTTTTATACAACTAGTCACATAATTTAATGGTTGTGTGGGCTCGAGCCTCCGGTTTTTCTTTTTCACTTGCAAAAAAATTTCGATCATAAAGCTCTAATCGAGAAAATTAATAAAATATTCTTATTGATTTTCGTTACATTTTGTCCAATAGACATGCGATTTCATGCACTGTTAATCTGCACAATACTGAACTCGTAATTTTTTTTTGAATACCGAATGAGTTTAAAGCCTCAAGACCTTTATATTCATTATAGAATTCCTCGACAATTGGACCACGTGCGTACGTCCCTGATTGCTTGCGTCAGTGTGCTTATACATTACGGGGTCGAAAGGTGAGGTGAACGTGGCATACGACGTTCGCCAGCGATTTACATTGCCAACCAACTCGACATTCCCCATGATTAAATAGTTCGCAGCTGTCAAGTATAACGCTTCCCTGAAGGGGAGTAACCCAAATGTATAGGAGGGCCATGTGGTCTTCTCTCTGTATGAAGGCGGTTTAGCCCATACAATATGTGAAGACATGATTGTCTCTTTATATTTATTGGTCTGTTATTCTTTATATAAATTGTCAGTCATTAGTTTTTACCTGACCCATCTGCGCTTCCTATCCAATGTCTGTTGAAAAACATGTATGCTTTCATTAACTCCTTTGTATTGGTTGCATTCTTTTGAATTCGATTTTTTAATTAAATTTGAAAAACCTTCATTCCTCCATCTTCTTTATTGTCTCCTTCAGTTTTGTGACAAATTGCAGTCTTCAGTTAACATGAAACCTAGAGTATATAATTTTGTATACATACAAACATATTTCCAAAAATCCTGGTGTTAACAGCCATCCTGCAATTTTTGCTTACCAAGCTATTAGTATTGCCTGAGTACAGAGTACAGACAACAACAACAAATTTACATATTCATTTTGAAGTATAAACTCTAGTTAAACATCCCAAACTAATGGACGTAGCTGTTCTACATTTCTAAATCCAAGAAGCAAAATTGTTGATTTGTGTTTAGTCTTAAAGTCACGTATTTACCGAAATCTATATATATAAAAGAGTAGTGAGGTGAGTGACTGACTGACTGACTGACTGACTGATTGACTGACTGATTCATCAGCGCCCAGACGAAACCGCTGAAGGTAGAAAGTTGAAATTTTGGGTGTAGGTTGCTGTTGATGTGTAGGGGTGAGATAAGGCTGCGTTTTTGGAAATTCGACCTAGAAGTGTACGAAAAGTACTAAAAGGTACTAAATATGGTACCCTTTGTATTAGGCAAACGGTAAGAGCTAGAATTCTGAAATTTGGAATGAGGGTAACTGATGGAGAGCTAAAAAGATGTACCAACGGGTTTTTGGAAATTCGAACTACAAGGGTACGAAAAGTACTAAATTGTACTAAATTTAGTACAATTTGGATTTGTGTGAACGGATAGAGCTGGAATCCTGAAATTTGAAATAAGGGTAACTTGTGGAGAGTAACAAAGAAAGGTTTTTGGAAATTCGAACTATAAGTGCACGAATAGTACTAAATTTAGTACAATTTGGATTTGGGTGAACGGATAGAGCTGGAATACTGGCATTTGGAATGAGGGTCACTGAAGAAGACTAATAATGAAAGGTTTTTGGAAATTCGAACTGTAAGGGTACGAAAAGTACTAAATGGTACTAAATTTAGTACAATTTGGGTTTGGGTGAACGAATAGAGCTGGAATCCTGAAATTTGGAATGAAGGTCACTGATGGAGAGTAAAAAAGGAAGGTTTTTGGAAATTCGAACCGTAAGTGCACGGAAAGTATTAAATGGTACTAAATTTAGTACAATTCGGATTTGGGTGAACGGATAGAGCTGGAATCCTGAAATTTGGAATGAGGATCACTGATGAAGAGTAAAAATGAAAGGTTTTTGGAATTCGAACTATAAGTATACGAAAAGTGATAAATGGTACTAAATTTAGTACAATTTGGGTTTGGGTGAACGAAGAGAGCTGGAATCCTGAAATTTGGAATGAAGGTCACTGATGAAGAGTAAAAAGAATGGTTATTGAAAATTCGAATTACAAGGGTACGAAAAGTACTAATTGGTACTAAATTTAGTACAGTTTTGATTTGGGTGAACGGATTGAACTGGAATACAGACATTTGGAATGAGGGTCACTGATGAAGAGTAACAATGAAAGGTTTTTGGAAATTCGAACTATAAGGGTACGAAAAGTACTAAATGGTACTAAATTTAGTACAATTTGGATTTGGGTGTACCGATGGAGCTAGAATACTGTAATTTTAAATTAGGGTCACTGGTGGAGAGTAAGAAAGAAAGGTTTTTGGAAATTCGAATTATAAGTGCACGAAAAGTTCTAAATGGTACTAAATTTAGTACAATTTGGATTTGGGTGAACGGATTGAGCTGGAATCCTGAAATTTGTAATTAGGGTCACTGATGGAGAGTAACAAAGAAAGGTTTTTAGAAATTAGAACTAAAAGTGCACGAAACGTACTAAATGGTACTAAATTTAGTACAATTTGGATTTGGGTGAACGGATAGAGCTGGAATCCTGAAGTTTGGAATGAGGATCACTGACTGATGAAGAGTAAAAATGAAAGGTTTTCGGAATTCGAACTATAAGTGTACGAAAAGTAATAAATGGTAGTAAATTTAGTACAATTTGGGTGAACGGATAGAGCTGGAAAGGTTTTTGGAAATTCGAATTAAAATTATACGAAAAATACTAAATGGCACTAAATATAGTACGATTTGGGTATGGGTTAACGAATAGGGCCGGAATCCTGAAATTTGGATAGGGGTCACTGATGAAGAGTAAGAAAGATGTACCAAAGGTGGAAAAGTCCTAAATGGTAGTGAGTTTAGTATGATTTTGGATTTGAAGAGCTGGAATCCTGAAATTTGGAATTAAGATTACTGTTGGAATATAGAATTGAGATATGGAGGTAGCTTTGGAAAATCGTACTAATGTGCACGAAGTAGTACTAAATGGTACGAAATTCGCTATAATTTGTATTTGCGTGAACAGATTATTGTTGGAGTGTAGGATTGAGGTAGTTTTGGAAATTCGTACTTATGGAAAAGTGCTAAATGGAACACCATTGGCTATAATTTGGGTTTAGGTGAACGGATAGAGCTGAGATATGAAAGTACATTTTGGAAAATCGTGTACGAAAAGTGCTAAATGGTACAAAATTTGGTACCTTTTGGTATTTGCTATATGGTATAGAATTTTGTACAATTTGTGATTTTGTAAAGGGTATAACTGGAATTTTGAAATTCGGTATTAGATTAGCAATTTGTGTTTAGAGTGGAGGTAGGGAGGAGGTTTTGAAAATTCGTACTTATTTATACAAAACCTACTAAATAGTCCTCAAATGGGTTTCAGGGGAACTGGAAAACTGAATTGGGATTAGGATATATGTTGAATATAAGGAAGTAATTTTTGAAACGTTTACCTATGTGTAGGAAAAGTTGGGTAACATGTTGATACCAAAACCATTTTAAATAGTTAAGGTACTAAAGTTGGTGTTGGGTGTAGGAATAAAGCTGGGACTATATAATTTAAAAATACGCTATTTGTACAAAAAATACGAAATTGAAAAATATTTGTTATGAAGATCGCTCTAAAGTTTGAGACAAAGTTCTGAGTTTGAAAAATTGTACTGAATATTGCCCCATTGATTTGATGTTAACGCCAAGGAGTTTCTAAATAATGTACTGAAATTAAGTAGTCAAACGTGAAGCATCTTTTCAAAACATGTTTTTTGTTCTGACCGCTTTGGTATGTAAATTTGAAAACGTGGTCTAATGCGACAATTTTGTTAACTAGAAGGTATTTACCCCTGATATTAAAAAATCCTAAATTGAAATGCCTTCAAAAAATTTTTCGTTATATACTGTTGACATACCGATATACATTAAGTTCAATTTTTTGTAAAGAAGTTTTCTAACCTTGCCACAAATTCCGAATTTCGGTTGGAAAATGTGCAGAAGATCTTCAAAATACTCTAAATCTTTAAAATATCTCTTCTAATAAACGTGGATTGAAGTGGAGATTTTTTAAATTAAACTTCTATATCCTCTGAGTATTCAAGGTCCAAATTTAAAGAAAATTGGACAATATACATTTGTTCTTCTTTAAAAATACACTAAGTCGAGAGGTACCGTTATATGGGGATATACGAAAACGTGGCCGAAAATGTAACGGACCTATTCGGGTTCTGGGCGAAACCGCTAAAGCTAGAACCTTTAATTGTGAATGTGCGTGATTTTTGTTGTGAAGGGGTGAGATAAAGTTTAGTGTTTGGAAATTCGTACTGGAAGAGAATGCTGTGTTAGTGAAGGGGTAAAAGCAGGAGTCAAATCTGAAATTTGCAATATGATACGTAGTTTTGGAAATTCGAAATAAAAAATATGGTAGCTGTGTAGGGATGCGATACGGCAAATTTTTTCTTAAATTCTGGCTACAATCGAAAAATATTGTTTATATATATTTCGTTTCCTTTCCGCATACGAAGTAGCGGGCATTTGCTAGTACTCGTATATACTGCATACACTCAAGCGGGATACATGTGACCCATACAAATACATACATATGTGGGTATATGTTTGTATTTGTGTGGAAACTTAATTGGCCCATATATTCTTATCATGGTCAACATTCTGCCTTATTTCCTTAATCTGGGTATGAGTTTGTGCGAGAGAGTTCAGTTCGTCTATCCTTGTTTGCAATTTCTTCTTCTATTTTTAGTTTGTGGTCAGTTTTAGTCCTTCTTTGGTTAATGTTTGGTTTCTTGGTCCTTTTCTTGTTAGCATGCTTTTTTTTGGCAAAATATATGGATTACAAATATTTTCTTGATGGACAGCCTTAATTAAAAAAGTTTTTTTCTGCCACTTTATCATAAATTTTCAATATTTGAATATGAATGTGGTTGTCGTCTCGTATTTATCAATTTTGAGAATTATGTTTGTATTTGATGTACGATAGAAAAAAGAAGTCACTAATTCTTGCCGTAAATTTTCTTGCACACACAGAGAAGAAATACTGTTGCATAGAGCATATTCTGAAAGAAAAATAGGGTAAATATGTAAAAATATACGTTGTTGGAACAACCATACCTTGTGTATCATTATGACGTCAATATGGTGTTTGATATTAAATGTATGGTTGCTGCAACAATATACATATTTACAATGACCTAGTTTGTCCTCAGAATATGATTGCTGCAACAATATTCTTTCTCTTAATAAATCTATTGAATGTTGAAACAAGTAACAAAATACTATATTCGGTGTGGGGCGACCATTTAATAATACCCTACAGCACTACTTTTGTAAATTAAATTTCGGCGGACAAAAATTAGTTTTGTAAAATAGATACACCTACAAAGGACGTTGGAAAAGAAACTTTGGTAAGGCAAAGAAATTAGCCATCCAATAAATAATTATAGTTCGAAGGTGGGTGTACATTAAATCAAAGTTGAGGGCGTACTATTTATTATTATACCCTCAGCCTTTAGGCTACAAAGGGTATATACACTTTGATACAACCAAAAATGTGCCTCTTCGAAATAACGGTTTTAGACCCCAAGTATGTTTGGACGAAATTCGTTTCAGACAATTTGGAATCGATTAAGCCTTGTCCGTCTGTCGGGCTGGTGCGCACGATAACCAATCAACCGGATCAACCGATTCGAACCGAAGGAATACTGTTGCATAGAGCATATTCTGAAAGAAAAATAGGGTAAATATGTAAAAATATACGTTGTTGGAACAACCATACCTTGTGTATCATTATGACGTCAATATGGTGTTTGCAACAATATACATATTTACAATGACCTAGTTTGTCCTCAGAATATGATTGCTGCAACAATATTCTTTATCTTAATAAATCTATTGAATGTTGAAACAAGTAACAATATACTATATTCGGTGTGGGGCGACCATGTAATAATACCCTACAGCACTACTTTTGTACATTAAATTTCGGCGGACAAAAATTATTTTTGTAAAATAGATACACCTACAAAGGACGTTGGAAAAGAAACTTTGGTAAGAAATTAGCCATCCAATAAATAATTATAGTTCGAAGGTGGGTGTACATCAAATCAAAGTTGAGGGCGTACTCTTTATTATTATACCTTCAGCCTTTAGGCTAGAAAGGGTATACACACTTTGATACGACCAAAAATGTGCCTCATCGAAATAACGGTTTTAGACCCCAAGTATGTTTGGACGAAATTTGTTTCAGACAATTTGGAATCGATTAAGCCTTGTCCGTCTGTCTGGCTGTTGCGCACGATAACCGATCAACCGATTCGATCCAAATTTTGGGTATAGTAATATTTTCCCCAAACTTAGTTTAAGTTCGAAGATGGGCCATATCGGTCCATTCCATCGGGTACCTCCCTCACAAAAGTTCAAAATTATTCTGGAAAAATTGTGTGAACGATAACTCTCGAAGGGATCTATCAATTTGGTCCAAACTTTGCACATCGTATTATTCCTTCCAGATATAGATCGGGTTCGAATGTGGACTATATCGGTCCACTCTTTCGGGTACCTACCACACAAAATTCGGATAAAGTGAAGTTTAGGAGCTCCTCTCGGACAGTAGGTTGTCCTTGCGGTTCCCTTTACGACTGTACAATTTTTTTCTTGCGCAAGTCCATACTTCCTGAGATATTGGCCTAAAAGCTCCAACCAAAATGCCAAATCTGCAAGATGATTCTCGCAGGAAGTTTCTGATTGGCGCAAACTTTTCACGTCGTATTATTTCATCCAGTCATGTATCAGGTTGTAATATGAACTATATCGGTCCACTCCTTCGGGTACCTCCCACACAAAATTCGGAAAAAGTGAAGTTTAAGAGCTCCTCTCGCATCTTTTGATTTTTTTCAGTAGGTTGTTCTAGCAGCCTCATTTACAACGGTACATTTTTTCCGGAGTGAGTCAATACTTCCTGAGATAATGAAATTTTATGCACAAATCTGTTATCCGGTTAAATTATTATGTACGTTTAAATACTTCAATATATAAAGAACAAGCAATTTAATGTTGATATAATTAAACCCTTACAAATTATAATATACTACTTATATAATAATAAAAGATTTCGCATTTATAAAAGAATATTCTGGGAATTGTTATGGTATTGGTGTAAATGTAAACATCCATTCATTGACCAAACTAACTAGCATATCCTTCAGCACATTACGCTCCATAGGAACAATATTGCCAATTTCCGTGTTTGCAAAGTAAACCAAAAAATATGTATGTATGTACATTGGAGTTAAAATCTCTCGTTACAATTTCAATAGGTGGGTTATCATAATGATAAAGTATTATAAACAATTTGTTTTTGCCGTTCCCACAATAATATGTCATGGACATAATTAATTGTATTAATAATGTTCATATAGAACAATAAGTGCATATTATTGTTATACCGTCAGCCTTAAGGCTAGATAGGGTATATCACCAATATTTTTGAAAATTTAACATAGCTGAAGCCAAGGTTTACCCTTTTAGAATACGCGACTTGTGATTCTAAATTATACAAATTAAATATTTTTTGATAAAATGAAATGTTTTTGGACGTGGCAAAAAATATTGGCCTTAAAAGTTAATTGGCGTGGAAGCTGTGGCTATATTTATGTTAAAAAATGGGTAAAAATGGGTTGAAGTCACCATTTTTTTTTTGTTTTCTCTCGATTTGTGAGTAAACCACACTTCTCTCGATTTTCCTGTCAAAGTAAAAGTAGAAGCAAACTAAATAAGGATCATCTCACTAATGTATTACTTTTCAAAATTTGAACTGCTTCTACCATTAAATGATGCTGACATTTTGAAGCCAGATTTACAGTGTTTTTTGAAATTTTCTTCTAATTTCATTCCGCAAATAGGTTTTTCAAAAAATTATATATAGGATTGTAGTACTTGCGATTCTGAATTATTTGATACGAATAATGTGAATGTAGTCTGCACAGCTTCATAGAAATCTACATCCAAATGCGGAAATTTTGTGCGAACATTTTTGTAAAAAACATATTTTTCGGGCCCTTTTTACAATTGTCATTCGATTTCCTCGTACTTGATTGCACATTTTAGTTTTTTACGTTCCGGATCTAATAAATCATTCCCCGTAAAAATCCATCTACTAAAATGCGAGTTACAAGAAATTCCAAAGTAGAACAAGTAATAAAGTGTCAGTCGGCTTTGCCGACAGATAGATACCTTCAGCCAATGTGAAACGAAACTTTCACCTCCGGACAGATCGAATGTATTTAAGGTCTCTTTAGAATTTTGTGGCCCTTTTTGGACATTTGAACTTGCCGTCAAAAATGTGTATTAGGAATTAACAGCACTAAGACACAAATGTTGAACTTTTGTAGGGCATGTACCCTTAGGAAGGACCGATATGGGCCATTTTAGAAGTTAAACTAAAATATTAGGATATCCAAAGTTTGGACCAAATTGGTTGCCCCATTCAAGTTATATCGTCCTACCATTTTAGTGACATTTTTTAAATATTGGGGAGAAGTACCGAATGTTGTGGACCGGTATGGCCCATGAAACTAAGTATGGATATAATATGACGAAGACCAAATGTTGGACCAAATCGTGCTCTCCGACCGCCACATATGGTTTTTTTACACCTTTCGGGCTGTTTTTCCCAAGAAATATGGACTTGCCCCTGAAACGAATGCAAGTTGCTTTAACAAAAATCAAAGTGATTCGAGAGCAGGCTTAAATTGAACTTATCCGAAATTATGTGTGAGAGGTACCAGATGGAGTCGACAAATATAGTCCATATTCGAACCTGATCTATAGCTGGTAGATATATTAGGATGTGCAAAGTATGGATTTCATCGGTCATTCACTTCAAGAGTTATCGTGCGCAAAATTTTTGAGTCTCCCTTGTCCCGTATGGGATGTTGTGGAACAATGTTTTGTTGTTTGATAAAATATTACGAAGGCCAAATTTTGGACCGAATAGACAGATCCGTTGGAGGGTTATCTTGCGCTCCAACCACTACACAAGGCCATTTTCTCAGGAAGTATGGACTTGCACCTGATGAAACTTGTACCCTCGTATGAGGGGAAGTGAATACAAGTTGTTGCAACAAAAATCAAAGCGATTCGAGAGCAGTTCCTAAACTGAACTTATCCGAAATTTTGTGTAGGAGGTACCCGAAGCAGTGGGCCGATTAAGTCCATATTGGAACCTCATCTAAGTCTGGTAAAAATTTCACGATGTGCAAAGTATGGACCAAATCAGTTACTGCCTTCAAGAGTTATCGTGCCCACAAATTTTCCGAACATTTTCGAACTTTTGTTTGGGAGGTACCGGAAGGAGTGGACCGATATAATCCATCTTTGAACTCGAACTAAGTTTGGACAAAATATTACGAAAGCCAAATTTTGAACCGAATCGGCAGATCCGTTCGAGAGTTATCTTACGCTCCAACTACTACACACGGTGTCATAGGGTTTTTTGTAACTTTCAGGCTATTTTCTCAGGAAGTATGGACTTGCCCCTAATGAAACTTACAGCGTCGTATAGAGGACAGCTAATACAACTTGCGTAAACAAAAATCAAAGCGATTCGACCCCAGGTCCTAAACTGAACTTTTCCGAAATTTTGTGTGAGAGGTACCCGAAGGAGTGAACCGATTGAGTCCATATTGGAACCTCACCTAAGTCTGGTAGAAATTTCATAATGTGCAAAGTATGGACCAAATCGGTCACTCCCATCAAAAGTTATCGTGCGCAAAATTTTTCCGAATATTTTTGAACTTTTGTGGGATAGGTACCTGAAGGAGTGGACCGATATGGCTTATCCACGAACTTCAAGTAAGTTCGGAAACAACATTAAGAAGGCCAAATTCTGGCCGGAATCGGCATTTCCGTTCGAGAATTATCTTGCGCTTCCACCCATAAACATGGTGTCATAGGGTTTGTTTTTCAACTTTCAGGCTATTTTTTCAGGAAGTACGGACTTGCCCCTGAGGAAAGTTGTACCTTCGTATAGGAGACAGCGAATACAAGATGTTACAACAAAAGCCAAGGCGATTCGAGAGCAGGTCCTAAACTGAACTTTTCCGAAATTTTGTGTGGGAGGTACTCGAAGGAGTTTACCGATTGAGTCCATATTGGAACCTCCTCTAAGTTTGGTAGAAATTACACGATGTTCAAAGTATGGACCAAATCGGTTATTCCCTTCGAGAGTTATCGTGCGCACAAGTTTTGCGACAATTTTTGAACATTTGTGGGGGAGGTACCTGAAGGAGTGGACCTATATGGCCCATCTTCGAACTTAAATCGAATATGGACAAAATATTTCGATACCCAAAATTTTAACCTAATCGATTGATCCGTTCGAGAATTATCGTGCGCACCAGCCTGCCAGACAGACAGACAGACAGACAGACAGACAGACAGACGGACGGACATTGCTAGATCTACTCAAAATTGTCTGAAACGGATATCGTACAAACATACTTGGGGTCTAAAACCATTATTTCGATGAGGCACATTTTTGGTCGTATCAAAGTGTAAATACCCTCTTTAGCCTAAAGGCTGAGGGTATAAAAATCACCTAAAATTGTTTTTGGAAATATCGCGTATTTTATCGCGTTTTCTTTTTTATATTTTTTTTTAATGCTAAGATGCAGCTGATGCTACATCTTAGGCACCAAATTAAATTTCGAAAACTATATTCAAGTTAAAAGATACGGTATTGCTGTACATGAAAATCACATGCGGACAAACTGATTTTGATAATTTCGCGATTTAAACGTATTTTAAAATGCATATAAATAAAAATGGGTTATTTGACCTCTATTTCCATTTCAGAAGCTTTGACATATATCCCCATCAACCCAATTAGCTTCCCTAATGGGAAAGCTTTAATATGAATGTCAATAAAGCAAAATCCGTCTATTTTGTTGGGAGATTTAAGCAAAATGAAGGAAGTATTCCTATAGATTTTTACAATATTTTCTACTACATAATGCATGTGAAAAAATATTTTTTGAAACAAAAAATTATTTTTTTGACCAAAATATGTGCTTATTTTGGCTGTAACATCCAAACTATAACACCAATCTGTATGATTGTAGTCTCATTTGATTTGCCGTGAAGTTTGGATCCACAAGAATTTTTTATGAATTTTATGACCACTAAATGGGCCTTAATTTTGAAAAAACTAGACTTATATTCAATAATTTATCAATTTTATATACATTCCGCGAATTCTGTGTAACATTTTGCAGGTATTATGCAATCTACTCGCTGAAGTCACTTCGAGAGAACTTTTTTGTAACAATTGTGCTCATTAAAATAATTAGCGTTTTTATAATATTTTCTTTCTTAAAAAGCGAAATAAAAGCGCCATAACTTTTGTCCGCAACAACCAAAAATTGGCTCGCGACCAGATTCATACTGGGAATTTTTTTCTTAACCTACATATCAAAAATCGTTGATGTAGCGCGAAAAAAATTTATCCTTTTTTCTGAAATGGAATATGAAATAATTGACAATATTCGTGATATACACTTTGATACGACCAAAAATGTGCCTCATCAAAATAACGGTTTTAGACCCCAAGTATATTTGGCCGAAATTCATTTCAGGCAATTTGGAGTTGATGTCTGTCTGGCTGGGGCGCACGATAACTCTCGAACGGATCAATTGATTCGTACCGGTCCACTCCTTCGGGTACCTCCCACACAAAATTCCAATAAAGTAAATTTTAAGAGCCCCTCTCGGACCGTTTTGAAACTTTTTTTCAGTAGGTTGTTCTAGCGGCGTCATTTACAACGGTACAATTTTTTCCGGAGTAAGTCAATACTTCCTGAGATAATGGCCCGAAGCCGTCACATACTAAAATAGCTATTATGCAAGATAACTCTAAAACTTTTTCAACAATTTCTTCCAAACTTACTTTAACGTCATTTAATATATCGAGTCCTTTATGAAGAAGTTTGGTTACTAAAAATGTTTGGTATATGTCATTGATTTTCTATAGCCCCACATTACGGTACGTACAGATATTAAAGCAAAACTCGTGATACAAAATCAATATATTTTATATACGGCATAATTGTGTTTGGTTTGGAATCGTTGTTTTTATACCCTCCACCATAGTATGGAGCAGGGTTTCGGAGTCGGAGTCGGAGTCTACGAGTCGGAGTCGAGCAATTTTGTTGGAGTCGGAGTCTGAGTCGAAAAAAATAACTCGACTCCGACTCCGGGCAATTTTTTCTACAATATAAAAATATAACATTAAATTCGGGACAACAATTTTTCAAAAATCATTATTTATTTTAAACGAGAGCTAAACAACATATGAGCATACGATATACTATACAAATTAAGAGAACGATTCACAGGATATTTAATGTCCCTTGAAGTCTAGTCTTTTCATCTCTATTTTGATTACAAGTTGCATGTCCAGAATATTTTTGGTCCAGTTGATCCTTTACTTTCTTGCAAGTAAAAGTAATGTTCTATGACAATCGAATTATAATTGGGCACTTAGCGTCTTTTATATAAGTCCTACAAGTCTTCTGTCAGAAGATCTACTGGTCTTCTAACAAAAATCTACTGATCTTCTCATCTTGTCCTTTGTGAGATGTCATCTTTGTCTTCTATTAAAGGACCTGTTGGACTCATATAAAGGAAATTGTGGTCGCTATGGGAATTCTTACTGGTTACACTGTGACATAAAATGGAAGTCAAGGTCTGGGGGTAGAAAATTCATGTAGGGAATGAAAGCCCCTATTGAATATATTAAGAACTCCAAAGGACCCATAGCAGAAGTTTCTGAGTTATGACGTAAAGACTTTTATTGACCTCCAATAATGCTTGAAATGTTTTCAGATAAATAGAATGATAAATCCATTTGTAGATTATTTTGTCCTATTAGCTCAGTTCTTTTCATGTCCTTTTTGTTCTTGAACTGAAAAATAAGCACAAAATCCGATTCTCTACATGAAAAAATCTACAGATATGTTCCCCCGAAAATTTTGGTAATGACATCAAAATCTAATACTTAATCGATCGATTTTAAGGGGTTATGGCCACTTACAAATTTTACTAAATAGAAAACTTTTTATTTGCTTATTTTAAAGAACAGGTAGAATAGAATATGTTTAAAAAATTTCGAGTCGATCGTACAAAAATGAGCTGTTTTCTCAAAATGGCTTTTTGGAATGTGGTTCATGAAAAATGTATTTTCGTGCATTTGCACAAAGCTTCTTAATATTTTTCAACAAAAATTTCAGAAAGAAGATTAAATTATGCTCTTTCAGATGAAGGGAAAAATCTAGCACAGAAGTTTCGTAGTTTTCTAGGAAAAAATCATTAAAAAGAGTTTTTATTGGGATTTTTAACTGGTGTCACCTCTTAAGGCTCTCGAAGAACTTTAAACTGTTGTCTTATATCCATTTTAAAACCTGGTCATTAAGTGCTTATAATTTTTACTGTATGTAGTCCTTATGATTTGTATTGCCCCTTAATTTTCACATAGTCTTGTGCCAGACTATGAAAATTTTCATGAAAATGTTTTGAGCTTATGGGTAAGAATGGAAAAAGGGATCTCCTTCACCTCCTCTCTCTTTCCTAAAAGTTAAAAAATGTTCATCTTATATTTTCAATGTCTGGCAAAAAAGATATATCACGAAGAAAAGTTCCTCCCAGAATATCCCTGTGCAAAAAACCGACAAATAATTTCTGTATTTTGTTCCTATTTTCCAATGTAAGTTTCAATAGAAACAATATAGACATGCATTTTACTTCATATTTATGTTCTGTAGTTAAATATTAGGGAACGGATGCCCAATTGATTAGCCTATATGAACCTCAATAAACGAAAAACTTAAAAATTTGTGCACATTTTATTAATTTTTAGCGGTATAGGAATTTACTCTCGGAGTCGACCCGGAGTCGGAGTCGGAGCCGGAGTCGTGAAAAAAATTGGTCTGGAGTCGGAGTCGACCCAAAAATACCTCGACTCCGAAACCCTGGTATGGAGGGTATATTAAGTTTGTCATTCCGTTTGTAACACATCGAACTAATCATTTGCGACCCTATAAAGTATATATGGCGAATAACAAAATTCCTTTACAATTCCATTTGAAAAAAATTAAAAATTTTTTTTACGAGCACATCTACGATTTTTGGTACAGAGGTAAAGGAAAAAAATCCGGTTTCAAATCTGCTCGCGTTCACGAAATTGGCCAATGCGCGCAAAAGTTATAGCGGTTTTTATTCTCATATAAAGAAAAAAATATTTAAAAATATCTTTTTTGTTGTTATGAGAAAATGTATGCATAAATCGTTAACAGCATTCCATATCTATTCGTAGATGTTTAAATAGTTATTAAATTTATTATTATTTTCGCGGAAAGTCAACAAATAATAAACAAATTTTGAAGTAAATCCAAATTATCCTGTCCCAGAATCCGTACAAACCCTCAAAAAATAAATTAAAGACTATATGCGGAATCTAGACAATGCGTAGAAAAATATGATACCAAATTTATAGAGATTGGGTACATAAATTGCATATTATAGCAACAACAAAAGAGAAAAACTTATTGTTGGAAAATATTGTTGCAAATATTTTTTTGGTTTGATTCGAAAAATTAGAAAAAAATATTTGGGAGTTCTCCAACTATTTTGCTAAAATCCCATAGAATAATGAATGTATACAGTTAAAACTTCATCAAAACATATGGTTTACCATCGCGAGAGTTTAACTGATTACTGTGATAACTTATAAGGGTAGGAAATTAAGAGTAATATTGAAATTACAATCATTCAATTAATATTATAATTAAAAAGCCTGTTATTCGCGAATTAGTTAAAGTCGGTTGATGCGCAACCGTTTTTGGATACAGCGAATCAATCTCTGTCAAAATTTATGCATATTTCGATGTTTCACTCAGGGGCCATTGTGTGCCACCAGTTGCATCATACACTGCAAAAAACCTTAAAGTTGGTAAAAGTCGCGCAATGTGCATACGATTTTGATGCGCATCCGGTTTCGTCAGCGCCTATCAAAAATACGTCCAAATATACCAATTTTAATTAGATTCTTCAAGAACCGCGGATGTGCCTCCACATTCTATTTTTGGTGAAAAACCCATATTACACGCGAATCTCTGTAATTTATGACACGCGTTTTCGCAAATATTATAATCGCGTATAAAGGATTCCATTTACGTAAAAAAATTTCAAGAAAATCGCGGTATAGTACGCGGATTTGTCGAAATAATTTTTTGCTGCTTTTCCTATTTTCAGGGTATCTATATCCGCGGTTTTAGTGGATGGATTCGATCGCAGATCCGTCGCGTAAAAAAACTAAATTCACGCGGGGTACAAAGGAAATTGAATGGCACTTGTAAATTTTAAACGCAAAAAATAGGTTTTTAAAAAAAAATCACGCATCAAATATTGGCCTTTAGACTCCAATTACTAGGATGCTGTAAGGAGCACACTCATGAGATATGCATTAAACGACGTAGAATCACGAGTTTTATAATCCTAATGTGAGTTTTGAATATTATCTTGTTGCGCGTCCGAATTATTAAAACAATTCAAAAAACCCCGAAATTCCGGCTTCAAAATGTCAGCATCAATTTTAGGTGGATGCAGTGGATATATCGAAAAATGATACACTAGTATCATATTGCCCATGAAGTATTCTTTGAGTCTTTCTTTGGGCATATGTCTATAAAATGTAAGGTTAAGCCTAAAATCGGAAGGGAGCATAAAAAAACTTGTTGGCTTCAACCCATTTTTACCTATTTTTCTACATTGATGCCAACACAGCTTCCACGTAAATTAATTTTAATGGTCGACCTTATGGGATTCCTCCTAAAACACTTCAGTTTAAAGAATGTATATCATACCATATAGAATATGTTAACAGTTCGCGAATTCTGAAAGGGCGAAACTCGGATTCATCGATTGTAAAAAATTTTTGTTTTTCGCCATATATATTCTTGATCATAATAAAATTCTAAGACGATCTAGCCATGTCCGTCTGTCCGTACGTCTGTTGTAATTACTCTAGCGTCCGCAATAATTGAGATAGAGTGCTGAAATTTTGCACCCGAGGGTCTTTTTTCCATAGGCAGGTCAAGTTCGAAGATGGGCTATATCGGTCCACTCTTTGGTATAGCCCCCATATAACGGTACCTCCGGATTTGAGGTATTTTGACGTTATTCGCCACATTTGCAAACCGAATTAGCTATAATTTGGCAATTAGGGTTCCTAGTGATCAACAAACTTCTATCCCAAAGGATATGGGCATAGGTCCATGTTTTGGTATAGTCCCCATATAACGGTACCTCCCGATTTACGGTATTTTGAGAATTTTAGCCACAATTTTTAACCGAACTATCTGCAATTTTACATTTGAGGTTCTCAGTGGTCATGAAACATCTCCACGAAACATCGTCAACATAGGTCCATGTTTTGGTATAGCCCCCATATATCGGTACCTGCCGATTTTCGGTATTTTGAGATTTTAGCTACAATTTTTAACCGAACTAGCTGTAATTTGCCATTTGAAGTTCTCAGTGGTCATGAAATATCTCCACTAAACATCGTCAACATAGGTCCATGTTTTGGTATATCCCCCATATAGCGGTACCTCCCGATTTTCGGAATTTTGAGAATTATAGCCACAATTTGTAACCGAACTATCTGCAATTTGACATTTGAGGTTCTCAGTGGTCATGAAACATCTCCACCAAACATCGCCAACATAGGTCCATGTTTTGGTATAGCCCCCATATAACGGTATCTCCCGATTTTCGGTATTTTGAGAATTTTATCTGCAATTTTTAACCGAACTAGCTGTAATGATCGGTATTTTGAGAATTTTAGCTACAATTTTGTCTATTCAAAAATAATTGTCAATATACATAGGTCCATGTTTTGGTATATCCCCCCATGTAACTGTACCTCCCGATTTTCGGGAATTTTCAGTGGTCACGAAATTTCTTCACTAAAATTCGTCAACATGGGTCCATTTTTGAGGGTCTACATTGTTTTGATGAAACTACCCTCAATTTGACTCTTGAAAGAAAGATAGGTTGACTCTTTGATATAACCCCGTAGGTGGTACCTTTCACCTATCTGAACACATTTTTTTAGATTAGATTAGATAACAATGTGCAACAAAATGGAGGTGAAAGTCTGGGGCACGGAAAATTCCTCTTGTGGAAAAAAGGCCTTGATGAGTATATTATGAACCCCGAAGGACAGATCCGCCGTGAGTCGAACTTCCGCGTTATGGCGTGATGAAATTTTTGTTAGAGACCCTGTTGGCCATCAGGAATTAGCGTTATGTCTTTGTTCACTTTTGCTTAAGTGCTCTGCAAAAACAACAAACAAAGATATAATGCTAATTCATGATGGCTTACAGGGTGTCTTGCAAAAACTTCATCACGCCATAACGCGGAAGTTCGACTCTTCGGCTTTCATCTCCAAAAGGAATTATCTCTGCCCCAACATTTGTGTTCACAGTGTAATTTAAGCAATAGTGGGAGGCAGTAGGAGTCTATCCATTGTCGAAAAGTTGTTCCATCTAAAATTGTGAAAGGACCCTAATTATTCCATTTGAATTGAGACTATTTTATGGTGGAGGGTATAAAAAGTTCGGCCCGGCCGAACTTAACGACTTTTTACTTGTTTTTTTTTGTCAGTGGCTGAGTGTATATCTCCGTCAGCACAGCTGACTGATACTTTCTTACTTGTTAATCGATCATGTTAATCTGTTAGAGTAAACCACATTTACAGGTCGAAAAAATATATATTTTCAAGTTATTATAATTAGATTATAGCCTACACCATAATATGGAGCGTGAAATTAAATTTATCATTCCGTGTATAACACATCGTTAGAGACCCCATAAAATATATATGTATATTAATTCTTCTATATTCTACCGCCAGTAGATCCCTCCGTAAGACGGTTGAAAAAAAATGGCCACGTTTTGATAGATCTCCGGTATTTTGAAGATTCTGGCCCCAACATCCCCCCAAAATGACTGAAATTTGATATTTAGTCTTCGTTTGAGGTATTAAACTGTCCACCTGAGAAACTTTCCACCAGAAATTTGTCGGTATAGGTTCAGGTTTTCATATAGTCTCCATACAAGTGTATCTCCCGATTTTCGGTATTTTGAAGGTTGTGGCCTCAATATCCCACCGAACAGGCTGAAATGTGGTATTTAGTCTTCTTGTGTATCTCCCGATTTTCGGTATTTTCAAGGTTGTGGCCTCAATATCCCACCGAACAGGCTGAAATGTGGTATTTAGTCTTCGTTGGGGGTATACAGCTTTGCAGTCGATTAAAGTGGTTTTAACTCAAAGGGCAAAATCAATGTCGGATTTTTTAGTGTTTAGTTTTGATAGACTTTAAGATTGCCAAAGTTTGAGCACCATCGGAATATATCAACACGTGCCACTGGGGCCTCGAAGTTTCCATAGTAATTTGTATGGGGCCAAAGACGAATTTCCACGAAATCGCTCTACAGGCAACATTTATTGTCCATCCATGAAAAAATTAAAAAAAAAATTAATCCTACAAAGAATTGTGAAAATCGGCTCGGGTTTTAATATTAGCTATATATAGGGCCCATGGAAACTATGAGGTCCCAGTGGCACGTGTTAACATGTTCCGATTGTGCTCAAACTTTGGCAATCTTAAAATCTAACAAAACTAAACACTTCAGATGGGTGCCGCCTACATAAAAATCCACGTTGTGGCACACAAATGGTTAAAACATCGTATGTAAAGGGTGATCCATTAAGAGGTTCCTACTTTCTTTATGTCTAACAAATATTGGCCGAGGTCCATCCGTTGAGTCCAATTTTCAATGACTCGTTCGAGCTTTTCGACTGGTAACTGGCGAATGACACGTCTGATGTTTTCCCCCAAGACCGGAATCGAAGGGGCTTTATCCGCATTCAATTTTGACTTTACATATTCTTACAGGAAAAAGTCTAACGAAGTGTTCTTTCAATAATTCCATCGATTGATGCGATGTGTGGGAAGTGGCGCCGTTTTGTTGAAACCAAATGTCGGTTATCACTGCGCAATAACGCCATTGACGATGAAGTCCTAACTGACATTATTTTGAAGAAATATGGTCCGACGATTCCACCGACGAACAAACCTTTACTTTTTCTGGATGAAGTGGCAGCTCTTGAATCTCTTTAAGTTGCTCTTCTTCCCAAATGTGGCAATTTTGCTTCTGTACATACCTGTTTATAGATGAGAAAAATCCAAAAACAAGGAAAATGGCTGGATGGATTTTTTAATAAATCGTGATCAAAATTCACATTTTTAGGTTTTATAGGTTTTCACGATTTTGCTTAGAAACCGTAGGTCCTATCGAATTGGGACTGAAGATAATTGCAGTGAAAACTCTGTACAAGATTTGTCTTTAGTCACATTTCGATAGGACTTGCGGTTTCCAAGCAAAGTCGCGTAAACCTAAAAACCCTTAAAAATATCAACTTGAATCGCGATTCATTTAAATAGCGCTCCGGCGATTTTTTGGTTTTTAATTTTTCTCATCTATGAACAGTTTAGTTTCAGAATCCGGAAAAACTTCTCAGGTGTAAGCACCTTCCATTTATATTTGGTTCAAGAGCACCGTGACCTATAAAGCCAGAAATGTGCCTCATCACTGAACAAAATTAGGCTCGAAACACACTCCCCACATAACTCGAATTTTCATAATAAAGTTGAACGTTGTAGAGGCGTGAGCTTTTCCATGATAAAATGTCAAACAGTACTAAACAAAAATAACATGAACACGTGACACGACTCACGCGTGATCTGTCAAAGAAGGCTGCTGTAAAAAGTACCTCTTGTTGGATCACCAATTAGTTTCGCTAGGGGTACAAAATATTGTAACAGGTACAAAACACACCGTGCAATAATTGGTTGTTAGTTGGATTTGTGTTCCCAGAAATGCGCAAAAAAACATCCATGTATATACAGGTTTTTAGTACTGTAGTGCGATTATCTAACTCATTTTTTGAGTTACCGACAAAATTCGGTAACATTAAATAGCAAAACTATGAATAAAAAGTTCAAATAAAAGTTGGTAGCACTCTTGTTATCGATAGAACTTTACGACTACTTTTTATTCGTCGCTTACTTACCGAAAAACATCTTTATTTACCAAAATTATAACCATTTTAATTTTACCGACATTTCGTCGGTAACTCAAAAAATGAGTTAGAGAATCGCAATACTGTTCAGGTTTTACGGTATCAAGAAGTTATAGCAACAATGTATAAATTGGATATACAAGGTGGCGCAAAAGTAATCCTCCTATAAGAAAATGCTATAAATTTTGCGATTGGCCCTTAATGTCAGTTCTGTTTTGACATTTCTATAGTAAACACATGCGAAATACACTTTAATAAACAATGTTACGCTACACTGCTCCAGAACGCGGAATATTGGTGACTATTTATCTGACCAATAATCGGTCGGTTTTTCATCAAAAATAATCATGCGGGTACGTAAATAAGCAAAAGCGGGTACGCAAATAAGCAAAATTTACGCTTCTGGGACACTGAAAATCCGCGTGTAACCCATGAAGAGCCATTACACCCGCTCACTGTATGGTGTGCTGTTTTCGCTGTAGGAGTCGTCGGACCTTTTTTCTTCGAAGACGTCGCGGGCCAAACGGTTACTGTGAATGGTGAGCGCTACAGAGCAGTGATCAACGAGTGCTTTTTGCCGCAACTTGATGAATTGGGATTGGAAAACATGTGGTTGCTACAGGACGGTGCAACGGCACATACTGCACGTGCCACAACCGATATGCTGAAGGATGCATTTCCCGGGCGCCTAATCTCCCGTTTTGGCGATTTGCACTGGCCAGCAAGATCGCCTGATTTGACCATTCCAGACTTCTTTTTGTGGGGCTTTTTGTCAACAAGCCTCAGACTCTTTCAGCTCTTAAAGACAATATCCGTCAAGAATGTGAGGACCTATCGCCGGAAGTTTTGGCCGAAGTGATGGAAATTGCGATAAAAAGGGCTCAAATTACAATAAACTGTGGCGGCGGTCATTTATCTAACATCATATTCTCGACTTGATATAAAAACAAGTAAAAAGTCGTTAAGTTCGGCCGGGCCGAATTTTTTATACCCTCCACCATAAAATAGTCTTAATTAAAACGGAATAATTAGGGGCCTTTCACAATTTTAGGTGGAACAACTTGTCGACAATAGATAGACTCCTACTGCCTCCCACTATTGCTTAAATTACACTGTGAGCACAAATGTTGGGGCAGAGATATTTCCTTTTGGAGATGAAAGCCCTTGGTGTGTGTATATTAAAAACCCCGAAGGACAGATGGCGTAATGAAATTTTTACAAGAGACCCTGTAAGCCATCATCAATTATCATAACGCGGAAGTTCGACTCACGGCGGATCTGTCCTTCGGGGTTCATAATATACTCACCAAGGCCTTTCTTCACCAAGAGGAATTTTCCGTGCCCCAGACTTTCCCCTCCATTTTGTTGCACAGTGTTATCTAATCTAATCTAACAAAAATGTGTTCAACTAGGTGAAAGGTACCACTAACGGGGCTATATCAAAGAGTCAACCTATCTTTTTTTTGTTTTATAGCTGCAGGGAACTTCTAGAGTCAAATTGAGCGTAGTTTCATCAAAACAATGTAGACCCTCAAAAATGGACCAATGTTGACGAATTTTAGTGAAGAAATTTCATGACCACTGAAAATTCCCGAAAATCGGGAGGTACAGTTATATGGGGGGATATACCAAAACATGGACCTATATTGACGATTATTTTTGAATAGACAAAATTGTAGCTAAAATTCTCAAAATACCGATCATTACAGCTAGTTCGGTTAAAAATTGCAGCTAAAATTCTCAAAATACCGAAAATCGGGATATACCGTTATATGGGGGCTATACCAAAACATGGACCTATGTTGACGATGTTTGGTGGAGATGTTTCATGACCACTGAGAACCTCAAATGCCAAATTACAGCTAGTTCGGTTAAAAATTGTAGCTAAAATTCTCAAAATACCGAAAATCGGGAGGTACCGATATATGGGGGCTATACCAAAACATGGACCTATGTTAAGATGTTTCGTGGAGATGCTTCATGACCACTGAGAACCTCAAATGTCAAATTACAGCTAGTTCGGTTAAAAATTGTAACTAAAAGGCTCAAAATACCGAAAATCGGGTTGTACGGTTATAAGGGGGCCATACCAAAACATGGACCTATGTTGACGATGCTTGGTGGAGATGTTTCATGACCACTGAGAACCTCAAATATCAAATTGTAGATAGTTCGGTTACAAATTGTGGCTAAAATTCTCAAAATACCGAAAATCGAGAGGTACCGTTATATGGGGGCTATACCAAAATATGGACCTATGTTGACGATGTTTGGTGGAGATATTTCATGGCCACTGAGAACCACAAGTGGCAAATTACAGCTAGTTCGTTTAAAATTTGTAGCTAAAATTCTCAAAATACCGAAAATCGGGAGGTATCGATATATGGGGGCTATACCAAAACATGGACCTATGTTGACGATGTTTCGTGGAGATGTTTCATGACCACTGAGAACCTCAAATGTCCAATTGCAGATAGTTCGGTTAAAAATTGTGGCTAAAATTCTCAAAATACCGAAAATCGGGAGGTACCGTTATATGGGGACTATACCAAAACATGGACCTGTGCCCATATTCTTTGGGATATAAGTTTGTTGATCACTAGGAACCCTAAGTACCAAATTATAGGTAATTCGGTCTGCAAATGTGGCGAAGAACGTCAAAATACCTCAAATCCGGAGGTACCGTTATATGGGGGCTATACCAAATAGTGGACCGATATAGCCCATCTTCGAACTTGACCTGCCTATGGAAAAAAGACCATCGGGTGCAAAATTTCAGCACTCTATCTCAATTATTGCGGACGCTAGAGTGATTACAACAGACGGACAGACAGACGGACAGACAGATGGACAGACGGACAGACGGACATGGCTAGATCGTCTTAGAATTTTATCCTGATCAAGAATATATATTTCTTAGAATTTTATCCTGATCAAGAATATATATACTTTATAGGGTCGCAAATGATTACTTCGATGTGTTACAAACGGAATGACAAACTTAATATACCCTCCATACTATGGTGGAGGGTATAAAAATTAAAAGACCAAATAAAAATAATCCATAAGAAGAATCAAAGTTTTACATTTTGTTTTAATTACAGCCAAAAAACATCGGAAGTTTACTTTTGCGCCACCTTGTATAATATTGTAGAGTAGGTGTTGCGTTAGAATCAGCGCTCTATGCTACAAGATAAACGTACAGCGGACCACAGGATTATAAGACTGCTCAATTTTTCTCATTTTGTTGATATGTTCTTAATCGATCGATCATTGAGTCAAATATTATGTCTTCGGTTATTAAACTATTTACGCACTTAACGCTCACAAGGAGCTCCCACATCTTTCAGCTAAAATGAAATGAGTAGTTATCTCTTTATAGGATGTGTGATGGAATGGTTGATATTGATTTGTAAGTTATCGGAACGATAGTAATAAATTAGTTGTTTTAAAATAATAAAACAACAACAATGAGATAAAGCCAGACTATTTTGAAAAACGGAACGAGAAATATATATTTTTAAACTTATTTCTCGTTAGCGTTGAGCTTTTATGATCGAAGATTTTTGCAATTGAAAAAGGAAAGCCGATTATTCAAATCTACACAATCACGAAATTATGTGTCCTGGTTTGGCTGGTTGTTAAGAGAGTCATCAGACATATCGGCTGTGGACTGGCTTCTTTGGCAATGCTTCGAAACTCACACTTAGCCTATGCTTGTAAAAATTAGCATAATATAGAATATATATTTCCACCATGCGGTAGATGATTTTACCATAAAATCATTCTGACAAACAATTCAAAGTCAAAGTGCATCTTTTATTTAGTTACGACTTTCATCTAAATAAAAAAAGTAAATTTCAACACGCTTATTTCATAAAAAACATTGCATTTGAAAACACAATAAAAAAGAATATTTATTAAGAAAATAACTTTTTCACGCACATAAACAGACACAAACGTACACACACTCATCTTTTGTCACACATTTCCAAATTAATCAAAACTTCTACATTTTCAAGTTTTTCCTCGTAAATATTTTACAACTTTTTCAAAAGTTTACTGTGAGGAAAAAACAACGAAATGAACGCAAGAAAATAATCAGGAAAGTTTTCCATAAAATGTGTGTGGTGCATTAAAATAGAACAAAATCTTCACATTTCTGTCATAAAAATTGAGAATAATGAACCAAGAATATGAGGTGGTGGTGTACAACATTCTCGTTAAAGGTAAATTGAGAAAAGTCAGATAATTATTATTATGACAAGGCAATCATAGAAATAGATGCAAAAGAAAATTAAAGAACATATATTTTACTTTGATGGAGATGGAATTAATTGTTTACAAGAAATATTGTACGTGGTGTGTGGTGAAATTGTGTAGCTATTTTGTATACCTTCCACCATAGTGTGGAAGGTATATTAAGTTTGTTTTTCAGTTTGTAACGCATTGAAATAATCATTTGCTACTTCATAAAGTATATATGGGGATTTCTGAGTGAAATCTGACACTTTTTCAAAATGGGGTTTTGATTACCTTTATTTTTTGCTAATCAGCAAAACATTTCAGTTATTATCAGATTTTTTTGACTAACGGTTCCAGAGATATCGCGCCTTGAAAAAGTCGAATTCTGTAAAAACTATACTCAAAGAAATACTCATAACTTCTTAATATTATTATTTTTTTGTATTTTGTGAGTTTTTATAAGCTATATAATAAAAAATAGCAGACATTTTAAACAGTGGGCTTGAATGCAATTTTCGCGATTTAATATTTAAAATCAATTTTTAACAATGATTGTACTCTTCGATTTTCTTGGATTTTTTGTGCGTTTAAACTACGGTTAATTAAAAAATTTCAAGTCCTATTTGGTAGCGGGATTCGAAAGAATTACAATTTTTACAGTGTTTTATTTAACTTGCTTTGGTGTGTGTTTAGTTCAAATCTGGTAACTCATTTTTAACACGGTTGCAGTTGATCAATCGAACTAAAACCTTGCACACTTGTCAGATTTGGATGACAATACACGAATATGAAATCAAAACCAATATTGGTCCATTTTTACACTGTTTTACAGTGTTTTATCTAATTGCTTTTCAAATCTGGTAACTAATTTTTCACACAGTTGCAGTTGACCAATCGAACTTAAAATTTGCACACATTTCAGATTTGGATGACAATACATGAATATGATATCAAAACCAATATTGGTCCATTCTTACAGTGTTTTTACGGTGTCTAATTTAAACCCCTTTTCAAATCTGGTAACTGATTTTTAAAACGGTTGCAGTTGACCAATCGAAGTAAAACTTTGCACACTTTTCAGATTTAGATGACAATACGTGAATTTTTTTCCTATAGCCCCCATAGAACGGTACCAACCGATTTCCGGTATTTTGCTTTTCAAATCTGGTAACTCATTTTCACACAGTTGCAATTGACCAATCGTACTAAAACTTTGCAAACTTTTCAGATTTGGATGACCATACATGAATATGAAATCAAAACCAATATTGGTCCATTTTTACAGTGTTGTACAGTGTTCAATTTTACATGCTTTTCAAATCTGGTAACTCATTTTTAACACAGTTGTAATTGACCAATCGAACTAAAACTTTGTACACTTTTCAGATTTGGATGACAATATATGAATATGAAACCAAAACCAATATGGGTCCATTTTTTCCTGTAGCTCCCATCCAGCGGTACCACTCCTTTTAAGGGATTTTATCGTCATTTTAAGCCCGTATTGGCTGTTTTTTGACAACTAGGGTTTCCAACGGTACAGAAACGTATCCATTAAAAATTATGGACATAGGTCCAGGTCTTGGTATAACCCCCATATAGCGGTACCGCCGGATTTCAAGTATTTTAAGGATTTTATCTTCATGTTTATACCGAATTGCGTGTAACTTGGTATTTGGAGATCCCAATGGTATAGAAATGCACTTAAAAGTAGAAAATAATTTTTCATGATGGAATCTCTAAAAAACGCTTGCATTTGAATTAAAAATTTTAACAATATTGAACGGCAAGCGTTTTATTTGAGAGATTCCATCATGAAAAATTAGTTTCTACTTTTAAGTGGATTTATAAATAAAACACTGTTACTTAATTTTTTTAATTATATACTTATTTGTAATTTTTTTTAAAAATTTGTTAATAAATTTTTTCCATATACCACTCTGCAAAATATGTTATTTTACCAAAATTAAAAGTTGAAATTGTCAACATTTGTTTTGTTGTTTAATTTAGGAATTTATCTTAAACATCTTTGAAACCTTTTCATTCCGCAATATTAAGAATGATTTAGCAATTAGTGTACCAGCAGTAGTGGGTGTTACTGAATATTTCTTTTTGGGCCCGCGGTAGTTTTAGCCTTTGCATATTTCAAATTCAAATCCTCTTTCGTATTTAAATAATGATCTTCTGAATAAAATATTACTTTAATATTTGGTAGATTATTCAGCTCGGATGCCCAGTCACATAATTCCCGAGCTGTATTTATTTAATCATCAATTTAGTTAGTTTATTGTTCGGATGGTACAATAATTGCTAATCCATTTTCGAAATCGAAAAATGACGCAGTTTTTAAGATGTTTAAGATAAATTCTTAAATAAAACAACAAAACAAATGCTAAACAGTTTAATTTTGTATTTTTTGGTAAAATAAAAATTGTATTTACAAATTTAAAAAAAATTAAGAAAAAATAAGGTAGGAAGCATTCGAATCCCACTACCAAATGGGTCTTACAATTTTTGTAATTGATCGTAGTGTAATACAAAAAATTCAAGAAAATCGAAGAGTACAATCATTGTTAGAAATTGATTTTAATTATTAAAAATTTCATCCAAGCCCACAATGAATTTTGTTTTATTTTTTATTATAGCTGATAAAACAACAAAATATACAAAAATTGGACCAATATTAAAGAAGTTATGAGTATTTCATTGCATATAGTTTTTACAGAATTAAATAAATATGAAAATATACGAATAAAATATACGAAAATATATGAAGGAGACATACCCTCAAGCATTGACCAAAAAAATAAACAACAAAACCAAACCAAACACAATAAATATGCCTTATATAAAATATATAGATTTTGTATCACGAGTTTTCTTTAAAATCTGTATACCAAACATTTTTAGTAAACAAACTTCTTCATAAAGGACTCGAAATATTAAATTACGGAACAAATTTTTGAAAAAGTTTTAGAGTTATATTGCACAGTAGCCATTTTAGGATGTGCCGGCAGGGTTTTGGAGCTTTTGGGCCATTATCTCTGGAAGTATTGACTTACTCCGAAAAAAATTGTACCGTTGTAAATGAGTTAGTTAGAACAACCCACTGAAACAAGAATCAAAACGATGCGAGAGGAAAAATGTTAATGCAAATAATTCGTTTATTAAACAATAGAAGCTGTAGATGTGTATGTATTATTGATATTTTTCAATATGACATCGAATTTCTATCATTGGAACGATATAATTTTATATAATAACGTAGTTACAATTGTTTGAATTTTCAAAAATAAGCAAAAATCCTATGTCTAGTGATAACACATTTCTTAATATTTTTGTATACTCTACACGGCTATGTAATGGTATTTTTGAAATTTCAAAAAAAAAAATTATAACCCTAGTAAACAGTTTCACATTTCTTAATATTTCGATATGAATATTTTTGGTACGTTAATTAAAATATATACAGAGTATGTTGCATAAGACTTCACCAAATCTGTTTGATTATGCACACAATTAATTACTTTCCATTTACTCTAATATACACAAATATGTGAAGACCTATGCCAATCCGATTAAATGCACCATCATTTACAAGCCTAAACAACCCACTATGTAAATAAGGATCAACTTAATACAGTCAAATCATCCGAAAGGAACTGGATTACAAGCATATCGCACACATTTTTCGAACATAGTTAAAGGTTAACGGCTATCGGGGTGATTAAACAGAACCAATCGAACGGGGCAGGCAATGCTCTCCATCAATACACTTAATCAGCCATAATGAAGCAAATGATTGCTTTCTTTCTTTCGATGGATTCAAATGAAACATGAATACCAAATCATTGCAAAACGACCTTTTTAATGCCAATTTACAAATATACTGTCCGGTTTTGGGGTGAACCCAAACAACCAACCACACAGCTAAGCCACAAATGGGAAATGGTCGAATGACTATCATCGAAATGGGGAGCAAGAGAATACTCGTACATATTTAAAACATTAATATTGAAAGGAAAGCATTAGAGTAGCATACTCATTAGACGGATGAGGGCTTGGCGCACTTCTGCCCATGATTAATGAGGGTTAACACAGAATGAAGTCAAAGGCAAAGGGAAACATGATGGCAAGTATTTTGAAATTGACCCTCTTTTAATATTTCCATGATATGAATGGCCATAAATATGTTCAAGGTTCTAATGAGGTGCCAAGACCAATGGTATTTACTGAAGATCCATATTTGTGAGAATTATACTGTGAATGCGTAATATTATTTATGCATGAAGCAGTGAAGTAAATGTGTAATATTAAGTTGTAGGATAAGTCTTGTTATCTGTTGGAAGTATGTCATTAAATGATGGTTACAAAAACCCTTAAACTTAAATATGAACATCATCAGATAAAAATAAGTAAAAAAGCGTTAGAGGAGATGTTTGGTGATCACTAGGAACCCCAACTATCAAATTACAGGTAGTTCGGTCAAAAATTGTTGCTGAAATATTCAAAATACCGAAAATCGGGAGGTACCGTTATTTGGGGGCTATACCAAAACATGGACCTATGTTGACGGTTTTTTGGTGCAGATGTTTTGTGACCTCTCGGAACCTCAAATGTTCAATTGCTGGTAATTTGGGCAAAAATGTAGTTAAAATACACAAAATACCGCAAATAGGGAGGTACCGTTGTATGGGGGCTATACTAAAACATGGACCTATGTTCACGGTTTTTAGTGAAGATGTTTTATGACCTCTGGGAACCTTAAATGTTCAATTGCAGGTAATTCGGTCAAAAATTTAGTTAATATCCTCAAAATACCGAAAATCGGGAGGTACAGTTTTTAGAGAAGATGTTTTGTGTTCATGAAAGCTCTGAAAAATCCCACGGTGACAAAAGCATAGAGTCCCATAGTTTGAAACAGTTCATATATGGATTATGTCGGTCCATATCGTCAGGTATTTCCAACGTGAAAGTTTAACACATACGCACTTAAAGTCAGTTGTCAGGGTAGCCACTGCAATCATGATTGAGATATTATTTTATTTTTGTCAGAGGAGCCAATATTTCCTAAGATATGAACTCTAAAATGTCCCAATATTTAGGGCAACTCCTTCGTACTCGTACACCTCACGCACTAAAGTTTTTAGTAGTATTTGTTGTTTTTGTCTATTCTGCTCATACTGGGTAGTTTGGGTCTGTCAGTGGAACAACGTCTAAAAATGTTGTTCCACCACTCCTGTTATTGTTTGTTTTAGGATGATGCGTCTTTTGTTTGTAGGCAGGTCAAGTTCTATGATGGATTGTATAGGTCCAAGTTCAAGATATTTTGACGTTTTTAATCACTTTCTCAGTCCGAGTTAGTTATAGTTTAACATTTAGAGTGACTAGTGACCAAAAAACTTACAGGCCAAAAATTATGGACATAAGTCCATGTTTGGTATATTTTGAAGATTTTAGATACAATTTTTAACCGAACTGGGTGTAATTTGAAGTACTCCGTGGTCCAGCAAAAATCGTCAACATAAGTCCATGCTTTGGTATAGCTCCCACATTCCCTGCAGTCTAAAAACTTCTCCACTAAAAATTTTCAACATAGATCCATGTTTTGGTATAGCCCCCATATGACGGTACTTTGAGTATTTTGAGGATTTTAGCTACAATTTTTAACCGAAATATCTGTAATTTGAAGTTCTCCGTGGTCCAGCAAAAATCGTCAACATAAGTCCATGCTTTGGTATAGCCCCCATATAACGGTACTTCCCGATTTTCGGTATTTTGAGAGTTTTAGCTACAATTTTTACCAATTTTTGGTATATGAAGCGGTGGTAGATGAAGCGATTTTGAGATGAGTGTTCGTCGTTACAGGCCGCAATTATGGACCAATCGTCACGAAATTTTGTACGGAGGTTGGGTTCAGACCAGAATAGACCCCTATAGTTTTTGGCGATGATTGTGAAATATTTAAGGGGTGAAATAGATCAAAAACAAATTTTTAATCAATTTTGTAGCGGCTCTGTAGGTGGCAATGTTAGTCTGATCGACGCGAAATTTGATGTAAGGTTTGAGTTTATATAAGTTGTGAATACAAGTTGTTAACAACAAAAATCAAAGCGATTCGGAAGCAGGTCGAAACTTTATGTGGAAGGTACCATAGGAGTGCACCGATTGAGTCCATACGGGAACCTCTCTTCAAGAGTTACTGTGCGCACAAATTTTCCAAACATTTGTGGGGGAGGTACCGGAAGGAGTATACCGATATAACCCATCTTCGAACTTAAACTAAATTTGGACAAAATATTACGAAATCCAAATTTTCGACCAAATCGATTCATCCGTTCGTGAGTTATCATGCGCACCAGAAAGCCAAACAGACAGACGGGCGGACATTGCTAAACCGAATTGTCTGAAACTGATTTCGTCCAAACATGCTTGGGGTCTAATACCATTATTTCGATGAGGTTCATTTTGCCCGTATGAAAGTGTATATACTAGGGCGGGGCGATTTGTGTGGAAGGAAAAAAACCTTATATGTGTGGAAGGAAAAAAACCTTAATGAGCTCTTCGCATTTCTGATTCCTGGGATTGAACTGAGCAAAAAAATCCACTGGACCATATATCTACCGTGAAAATCGAGCCTCCCGATTTTGACTTTAAGTTTTTTATTGACGTTTTTTTGGATATTTTGGCATATAACAGCCAAACCATTGAGATTTTCGATTCAACACAAAGAAAAAATTGTAGCCAAAACAGTAATTGAAAACTCTCAAATACATCGCAAAAGCATTAGAACGCTTTTTCAGGCAGTTTTGGCCTTAAGAATGTGCAAACTATTCGGAAAATGTCGATAAATGACATTGTGCTATAAAATTTGACCAGAAAATTATTCAAGCGTTTTGATGCAAAATTCTATCGTGTTGGGATCCATGGACAACGAAAATGCCTTTATTTCGATTGGGTAACTCCGTTTTATTTTTTTTATAACAGTAAAGGAGTGAAAATCTGGGTTTCTTACATTTTCAAATTTAAACGGACATATCTTCTTTTTTTCACACCGGATTTCTAGTGATCCTTCTTCCTTTTAAATGGGTGAATAATATCTTTAGAACAAGTTATTATTTGTTTAAATCGATTAAGTCTGAAAACCCCCTCAAAAAAAAACTATAACTGAATTTCTCATAATTTTGAAAATAATTATTGAACAAAACAAAAAAACATTATATTTTTGAAAATTATGAGAAATTCAGTTATACTTTTTTGAAGAGGGTTTTCAGACTTAAACCACTATAACTTAGCCATTTGTTAACCGATTTAAACACCAAGCACTACCTTGTCCGCTTGTGCAAGTACCCATGCTTAGGAACCAAACATCAGAACGGGTAGTATCAGTGTTTTGTAAAGTGTAACTTTTGTTTGACGAGATGTGGCATTGTTTTTAAACCGCTTACTTAAGCCAAAGTAGCATCTGTTAACCAATATAATTCTTCGTTTTATTTCACAAGTGATGTTGTTTGTTGTGTTTACCGTGGTGCCGAGGAGCCAAATTAAACAGTTGGTCCGAACGTCGACACCATCAACTTGGTCTCCTCGCCGTTTGCCCAGACCCACTTTAGCAGAGTCTCCTTCGATCTTCGCATAGGTATCAGTTACTTCTTTTACTAATCGTCCTATGATGTCTATATCGTCAGCATAAGCAAGTAACATGTGGCTATAGGTTTAGATTGTACCATTTCTTTTAACGTTTGCCTCTCGTATGACCTTTTCCAGCAGTATGTTGAAGAGATCACACGAAAGGCTATATCCTTGTCTGAAACCTCTTTTGGTATAAAACTCTTCGTAGAGGTTCTTTCTTGAAGATAAGGTTCAGTTAAAGTCTTTTTATAAAGCCGTATGAGCTTTACGGGGATTCCAAATTCAGACATGGCTTGGAATATCTTTCAACGTAGGGGACTCTAGAGACTGCTTTATAATCGACACAAAGGTGCTAGGTGTCGATCTGCATCTCTTGGGTCTTCTGTAGGATTTGCCGCAGGGTATATATCTGGTCAATGGTGGACTTGCCAGGTCTAAAGCCGCATTGGTACGGTCCAACTATTTCGTTGACCATAGGCTTTAGTCGTTCGCACAATTGCCCTGACGCTATCTTGTAGGTATTCGGAAGAGGACTTATGCCACTATAGTTAGGGCATACAGTCTGATCTCATTTCTTGTGGATGCTCAGGTTCTAATCATCGGGTACGCGTTCTCCCTGCCAAATGGTGCTAACTAGCTCATGCATACACCTTATCAGCGTGTCGCCTCAGGTTTTGAACATCTCGGCTGGTAGGCAATCGTCTCCTGCTGCCTTATTATTCTTCAGCCGATTTATTGCAGTCTTTACCTCATCTTGGCCGGCTGGTATACATTCAATACCATCTTCTGGGATTGGATCTGTAGTATTTTCGTCTTCTTCGGTACTATTGGATAACAATAGTTTGGAAAAATGCTCTTTCCATATCCCGAGCACACTATCTGTATCAATTACCAAATTACCTTGCTGGTCCCTACAGGAGGATGTGCCTGTACCAAAGCAATCAGTTTGATGTTTCATTCTTTAGGAGAATTTACGGACTTCATTTTGGCCCCTGTACATCTCGATTTGTTCACTTCCGCTCTTCCATCTCTGTTTTTTCCAGCTCAAAAGTCTTTTCTCTTCTCTACTTTTCTCCAGATAACTCTCTCATGCCGCATTTTTCTCTTCAGTAGCAGCACGACACTTCTGGCCATACCATGGGTTCTTGGTGGGGGTCTCTGGAATCGAAGTATGGATTTTGCGGCTGTTTGCATGGAGTGAGCAATCACTTCCCATTGTGCTGATATGTTACCGGGACGAGGAGTGCTTTGATTAAGCAATTGGGCCAGTTGAGTGGTATATGCTGTAGCTATCTGTTGTGATTGCAGATTACCGATATCCAATTTCCGAGTTGTGTCTGTTCGTACCTTATTTGCTACGTTTAATCTGGTACGCAGCTTTGTTGCAACAAGGTGGTGGTCCGAGTCTATGTTTGCTCCTCGGAACGATCGCACATCCGCACGCTCGATGAATGTCTTCCATCTATCACAACGTGATCAATTTGATTTCTTGTTCTTTGATCTGGAGACAGCCAGATGCCCTAATGAATATCGTGATGTTTAAATCTGGTACTGATAACTACTAGATTTGGGCAATCTCGTTCAATTAAACGATCCGGATCACTGTCCTAGTTCAAAGACGAATGAGTAACATCATAAAAACCAACGTGTGAAATTAAGTATACGCAGTTTTGTCAAAGAAATTACCGGTGTCCATTGAACGAGATAGCGATCCGGATCGTTCAATTGAACGAGATTGCCCGACTCTAATAACGACGTTTCATTATGGGCCAAAGATATTCTTCTTTCCAATTTTGGCATTAAAATCGCCTAGAATTATTTTAACGTCATGGACAGGACAACGTCATATTTTCTTCTAAACGCTTGTAGAATATATCTTTAGTCAGTTCGTCCTTGTCTTCGGTTGGAGCAGGAGCGCAGATAAAGCTAATATTGAAGAATTTTGCTTTTATCGGTATTGTAGCAAGTCTTTCATTCACTAGGGTGAAGCTGGAAACCAGGTGTTTTAACCTCCGACCAACTGCAAATTCGCAACCAAACTCATGCTTTGTGTCTGTGCGTCGCCTTTAGGTGTTGTTGTGACGCCTTTCCCAATTCATCGTATTTCCTGTATGGCAGTAATATCGGCATTGTACTTTTCAAGTACATCTGCCAATGGGTAAACTGCACCTTCTCTATAAAGAGTGCGAACATGCCAGGTAGGGATTCGCAGATCATGGTCCTTAAAACGTTTGCGGGGTTCGTCAACTTTAGAGAGGTTTGTTTTTCTTTTCTTTCGTTTTATTGAACAGATTACTTTATTCAGAAATTTAAAAAGTACATCATTTTATTAAAGTAATTAATTAGTAATTCTTATTCTGTTTATCTGGAAAATATATCGGACTGCTTCCAATTTGCCCTAATACATGAAGCTCTCTGCAGCTGAAAGAATCCGTTCGAAATGTAGCTCTTAGCATAATGTTTGTGTCGAAAAAAATCTTAGGATTTAATTCATTTATTAATTTTATTGCTCGTTCTTATTAAAAATGTATGGTCTGTTTAGGGGGTTTTCAACATTTCAGCTCATTTCCATAAAAATTGTCCACAATCATTTAACAGCAGCATGAAACTGACAAAAACATTTCGTAGATCCAATACGTTTCCCAAATAGCCACACACTGTGCAGACGAAATTACAAACAAATCGCGAACAAGGACTTTTCGAGTGGTTCCTCTTGTTCTAGCAACTTTTGTGGAGAACCATAGAGTTGTTGTTTTTTTTCTTTTTTGGAAATTTGTTAAACGTGCTGCGACTTTCCACAGCACCATCCTTCTCCTCCTCTTCCTGCTAAAAACAATATTCAGGTGCATAACAAGAGTTTGTTTATATTGCCAAAAAAAAAGCACAACAAGAGAAAAACAAAAATAAAATAAACAAATATAAGGTAACAAAACAATAACAAATCAACTAAATACAGTTTGCCCTTTCCCCAAAAAAACTTTGGTAGAAAACTTTCCATGTCAGTTGAGCGCTACGGGGCACATTTGTTTAATGGGCGGAAAATACGTTTATTTAGGTTAAAATGGGATGGTTGCAAACCAACTGAATGCCGGTGTTTTATTTCTCCACAATAAACTACCGATTTTAATTTCATATGAACTACACACGAAGAGAAGAAATTAAATTCCACTACAATTGAGGGTTGCGAATAAATCTAATAATCAAATACGTTCGATTAGATATTTTCATGAATGTTGGTGTAAACTAATATTTTAATATAAAATTTCAAAATATTTGAAGTCGGGTGGCATATCTAGTGTGGACCTATGTCCTATGTCGGGTGGTAACGTTATATGGGAGCTGTTTCAATATGTGGTTCTTTGTCCACAATTTTTGGTGGAGATGATTTGTTCACTACTTTGAACCTTTAATGCTAAATTAAATTCAATTTTGGACAGAAAATGGCGATAAATATTCCAAACACCTGAATCGGGCGGTACCGTCCGGGTCCACAATTTTTTGTTGTTTCTTATATCTTATTCGTTCAGAAAATTTAGCTAAAATATTCAATTTAGTTAAAATCGGACGATGCTATTGTATGGGGTCTACAACAATATGTCCAAAATTTTTGGTTGTTGTTGTAACAATATATTTATTTTATGTTTGTAAGTTCGTGTTCCTGCTCAATGTGGCTGCTTCAATGGGTTGTAGCCACAAAGCAACAGGAGTTAGATGAGTAGGATTGGCAGGGCAGTTGAAAATGTGCCTGTGCAGATGTTTTGCACGGTGTAATCGATCCTTGCCCCCTATAAATTTAGACGGCTGCACTATCTTAAGCGTATTTGAGCCAAAACCACTCTGCTATTGAAACCTGCTTGATTGGTTTCTCCCTTTCTAGATCATGAAGATCCCACCTGACATGCAAGTACTGCAACGAAATTAGGGATACGTAAAATCGATTTCGGTTAATCGATTAATCGATTATTAACCGTAAAATTTCCAAAAGTCGTAGTCGACTATTGACTGTGCGAAAACCGGATAATCGATTATTCTTAGTCGACTTTTGGAAGACGGAGTCAACTATTATTCGTAGTCAACCATTAGTCGTAGTCTATTATTAATCTTAGTCGGCTATTAATCGTGGTCGACTATTAGTCGTAGTTGCCTATTAGGTGTGCTAAAACCGCATAATCGACGGTACTTTTTTTATACATATAACCCTCACGGATTGCATCAACGAAAATGGTCGATTATAGTCGATTAAAATCGGTTTTCGGCAGTTAACGATTAATCGAAAGTCGAGTTTTAAGTTTTTTACGAAAACCGAATAATCGAAAAATCGATTATTGCAATTCACTACGTATCCCTAAACGAAATCATGCCATTGTGTTACTGTACTGGAAGTATCTCTGTCTCCTCATGTAGATGATTCACTGAAGACATGAGGAGGCATCCTGTTGGAGTTCTCACGGCGACATTCTTACAGGTTTGAATATATTTCCATCGCGTTGCACTTATATTTGCTGACCACAGAACAACCTATCGCGTTATATGTGCCGACTAGTGACTTGAAGACCTTCTCAGCTTGTCGCAGATAGCAATGGCATGCGACGACGAAGTAAGCATGCTGTCGAATGTGACCCATAGAAACTTGGGTAAGTTAGTGGTAGGAATTCGGCTACCATCGACCATGTCATTCAATTCAGTGCTCACGTCTGCAGTCCATGTGGTGAACAGAGTGGCCGAAGGAAGCAGGAAGCGATCTGATGCGATATAGTACTTTTCTCTTCCCGCTATTACTCCCAGCCTGTTCGACAAATTGTCGATTAAAATATCTTGCGCACCTCTTCGGATCAGTCAGTGTAACGTCGCCAAACGATACTGGTGTTCTACCATACTTCTTTCTAAGTTTCGAGAGTGACCTAACCGTTACCCACAATTCACTTATTTTGGCTTCAATGCCGCAATTCTTCAGATGATTTAACCGCTTGTTTCGTTTATGCTCACCGACCAACCTGCTAACTTCCAGTGTCAGCTCCCTGGCTCTGGGGTCACAAGCTCATCATGCTAAATTGCTAATCCCGTCTCCTGCCCGTGACTGCGCGGGAGTCGTGTATTCAATGACGACGGCGACTCACTGGGGGCTGTGTTTATTCAGCATGGAACAACATAGTCCATGTCGTAGTCCCTTACATGGACGAGTCCAGAACAACCTCTGAGATGCACCCACTCCCAGTATCTATTGCATCTCACCGAAGGTTGGGTTTGGTGTATACGGATGTTACAAACGTAGCACATTCATATTGGTCCTGTGTTTTCCTCCGTCTCGGCACGGACCAAACGAATCCGGGCAGACATTCCGGGATATGCTGCTACCAACACAGAAAATCGATCAAACACAAACATGTTTATAATGTGGTGGCAGCCGCTGGCCGGAACAAGTGTATTTTGTGGTTCCTGTATAGCCCCCCTTTATAATGTTACCTATCAATCTTCGGAATTTTTAGCTACTAGCTGTAATTTAACATTTGAAGTTCTTAGTGGTCACAAAACTTTTCGACCAAAGTTGTCAACACATGTTCATGTTTTGGTGTAGTCCCCGCACAGCACCCCCGGATTTTAGGCATTTTTAAGATATTAGCTAAATTTTTTGACCGAACTACCTGAAATTTGACATTTGAGGTGGCTAGTGAGCACAAAACTTCCCCACCAAAAATTGTCAACATATACCCATTCTTTAGTATATGCCCCATATATAACCGTACCTCCCGATTTCAGGTGCATTTTTTAATGGAACTACCTACAATTTGACATTTGACATCATGGTGAATATGCCCATTCTTTAGTATATGCCCCATATATAACCGTACCTCCCGATTTTAGGTGCATTTTTTGATGGAACTACCTACAATTTGACATTTGACATCATGGTGAAGAGTATAAACAGTTCGACAACAATCTCGCTTACCATCGTCTCATTTTCCTTGGAGTTTACATGGTTTTTATTATTCTCTTCAATTTCCTAATTGGGTACTTCAGTAATTTCCTTTCGAGATTTTAATGACATAATAATTACAATCATCTCAATCGCAATTAAGTTCAATTAATGTTCCTGAATTTAAACTTCTACACCCCCATACACACACACTTGCACACATACATACTTACGAAATGAATAAATGGGCCGATTTGTATAGGAAATGCTTCTGGTTTCTGACGGTTTTAAAACTGTTTTACGGGTTTGCTTGTATGTGTGTATTATGTGCTTTGTTCATGACTTGGCAAACATTTACGCTTCGCTGGTCTTTTCATTAAAAGTTACCCCTTTATAACCCCTCATTATTGTGTCGTACAGGAAGAGATGGAGTAGGGTTGTGTAACATAAAGAACAGTGTTCAAATGAAAGTGAAAAAAGTCATTATGGAGCTGCTCCGGTACCACCTCTCACTTTGGCATTTCAATTAAATGCGAACAAAGGATTAAGTCAAATAAAAAAAAAAAAATAAATAAATAAGTAAAAATAATGTAAAATACTTATGTAACAAAAAATATGAAGAAGAGTTAACACAAAATACTCCTCTATCAACAACAATGAAAACCTCATTATTCTGTATTAACCTTGAGGCGAATGTTCTTTTTCTAGGGAGATATTATTTTTTAAATTAATGGGTTGATATTTGGTTTAACAAAAAATAATTAAAAAAAAACCTTAATTGGCGTGTCCTTTTTCTACCCCCCACCATAATATGGAGGGTATAATTGAAGTTGTCATTCCGTTTGTAACACATCGAAATATATATATTCTTGATCAGAGTAAAATTCTAAGTCGATGTAACCATGCCCGTTTTTCCGTCTGTCCATCCGTCTGTTGAAATCAACATACAGCTCGCAATTTTTAAGATAGAGCTTTGTAATTTGGTATAGAAGTTTCTACTACTCCTAGGATGTTTGGTATTGCAAATGGGCTATATCGGCCCACGTTCTGATATAGCCCTCATATAACGGTACCACCCGATTTTCGGTATTTTGAAGGTTTTAGCTTCATTATCAAACCGAAATGGCTGAAATTTGGTACTTGGTCATCGTTGGGGGTATAAAACTTTCCCCTAGGTTTTTGTCGGTATAGGTCCACGCCTTCATATAGCCCCCATAGAACGGTACCACCCGATTTTCGGTATTTTGAAAGTTTTAGGTTCATTTTCACACCGAAATGGCTGAAATTTGGGACTTAGTTATAGTTGGGGGTATAAAACTTTCCCCTAGAATTTTGTCGGTATATGTTCACGCCTTCATATAGCCCCCATAGAACGGTACCTCTAGATTTTTGGTATTTTGAAGTTTGTGGTCTCCATATTTCTCCGAAATGGCTAGAATTAGGTATTTAGTCTTCGTTTCCCCCAGAAATTTCTCGGTACAGGTCATCGCCTTAATATAGCCCCCATAGAACGGTACCTCCCGATTTTCGGTATTTTGAAGGTTATGGCCACACTAATCCATTTAAATGGCTGAAATTTGGTACATAGTCTTCGTTAGGGATATTCAACTTTCCCCCAGAATTTTGTCGGTAAAGTTTCACGCCTGCATATAGCCCCCATAGAACGGTATCACCCGATTTTCGGTATTTTGAAGGTTTTAGCTTCATTATCAAACCGAAATGGCTGAAATTTGGTACTTGGTCATCGTTGGTGGTATAAAACTTTCCCCTAGGTTTTTGTCGGTATAGGTCCACGCTTTCATATAGCCCCCATAGAACGGTACCACCCGATTTTCGGTATTTTGAAGGTTTTAGGTACATTTTCACACCGAAATGGCTGAAATTTGGGACTTAGTTATAGTTGGGGGTATAAAACTTTCCCCTAGAATTTTGTCGGTATAGGTCCACGCTTTCATATAGCTCCCATAGAACGGTACATCTAGATTTTCGGTATTTGGAAGTTTGTGGTCTCCATATTCCTCCGATATTGCTAAAATTTGGTATTTAGTCTTCGTTGGGCGTATAAAACTTTCCCCCAGAAATTTCTCGGTATTTTGACAATTTAAATAGTACTTAGTCTTCGTTGGGGATATTCAACTTTCCCCTCTAAATTTGTCGGTACAGGTTCGCGCCTTCATATTTTCGGTATTTTGAAGTTAGTGAATTCAATATTCCACCGAAATGGCTGTAATTTGGTATTTAGTCTTCGTTGGCCTATTAAACTTTCCCCCCAGAAATTTGTCCGTACAGGTTCACTTCTTCATATAGCCCCCATAGAACGGTATCTCCCGATTTTCGGTATTTTGAAGGTTGTGGCCACAAAAACCCATCGATATGGCATAAAATTGGTATTTAGTCTACGTTCCCCCCATACCATTGCTATCGCAAACGATTCGTTTTCGAATGTTTTTCGATAGTTTTGCGGATATTTTGTTCGAAAACGACACACGAGAACGAATTAAAAACGATTCATTCGTCGCTCAGTTTGTGGCAGGAAAACCTTCGAATTCGAATATCGTTAATAATATTATTAGCGAATGAAAGATGATAGTTTTTGCGATAGTGGCGAAAAACATTTTTTGTGGAGTTTCTTGATGTTTCTGTTATGTACCTTTTCCGTTTTTATTTCTTTATGTTTGCGACTCGATATGTAACTGTTGATACACATTGTTGTCTTGTGTTTGGCAACCTACCCATATGTTGTCTTTATCAACACTTATTGTCTACATTATACGTAGCATTTATATCGAAATTATTTGAAAAAAGCAAATGGGAATTTTTTACAAACAATATAAATTTTTTTTTGAAAGAAAAAAATTTTCAAAGTAAAAAATGTTTCTCGAAACAATTTTTCTTGTGAAGAAAAAACATTCGCCAAATGTTCGAAAACGATATCGTTTTTAAACTTTTGACGAACAAAAGAACAACGTGCTTGTGTACACCCGAAAAACATTTGCCAATCCTTCGAATGTGATATCGTTTTCGAATGTTGTGCCGAACATTCGAATAATATCCGCACTTGGTATGGGGGGTTGGATTTAAAACCCTTTCCTACTGAAATTCGTCGGTATAGGTCCACTTTTCGATATAGCCCTATAGAACGGTACCTCCCGATTTTCGTAATTCTGATGGTTGTGACGTCAATATCCCACCGAAATGACTGAAGTTTCTTATTAAGTCGTTCATTGGATTATAAAATGTCCCTATATCCTCCATAGAGGTGTACCGCTTGAATTTCGGTATTTTGTAGGTTTTAGCCACATTATCTTACCGAAATATCGAAAATTTGGCATTTAGTCTTCTTTGAGTCTAAAAACTTCCCGCCAGAAATTTGTCAGATAGATAAATGTTTTGATATAGCCCCCATAGAATTTGGGTATTTTAAAGGATAGCCAAATTGTTTTACCGAAATTGTTTTACGGTAATTGCTGAAATTTCCATTTTACTTCAATACCACTCGTGGTGGAGGTTATAAGATGTTCGGCCCGGCTGAACTTAACGCCGTTGTTACTTGTTAAGATAGAGCTTTGTAATTTGGTATAGAAATTTCTATTACTCCTAGGATGTTTGGTATTGCAAATGGGCTATATCGGTCCATGTTTTTATATAGCCCCCATACAACGGTAGCACCCGATTTTAGGTATTTTGAAGGTTGTGGCCTCAATATTCCTTCGAAATGCAGAAATTTGGTATTTAGTCTTCGTTTGGATATGAAACTTTCGCCCAGAAATTGTCGCTATAGGTCCCCGCCTTCATAAAGACCCCCATAGAACGGTACATTCCTATTTCGGTATTTTGAAGGTTGTGGCCTCAATATCCATCCGAAGTGGCTGAAATTTGGTATTTAGTCTTCGTTGGGGTCACCGCAAGCGACACCAAAATCCCCAAACAATTTAAACACGCCGTCTCCAAATCCGTTGAATTTAAGAGTAGTTACCCCAAAACGTGCTATTTTCGCTGCTGATACATCTACTGATGATATAAGTTCATATATAATGGCCAAATTAAAAACTAACCTTGACATTACAGTCGTTAAATTTAAATACGCTGAAAGACGACGCAAGACATCATTCCAAATCATAGTTCCTGAGGATGTATATGAAACAATTGTTAACCCATCATTCTGGCCCGAAAAAGCAATCATACACGAATATATTTACAGAGAAGCTCCTGAAACAGATATTGTACGTCTACCAAAAAACCCATCAAAAAACTAAATGTCTTACCCTCTATTAACAAATTGTCTTTAACATACCAAAATGTCAGAGGTTTGAATTCAAAGTTATCCACATTATTCAATGATAGTTTCGATTTAGATTATGATATCATTGCTTTTACTGAAACATGGCTAAACAGCAACATATATGATAATGAAGTTTTTTGTCAAAATTATCAAGTTTTCAGACATGATCGCGATAGTAAAGTGAAAAGTAGAGGCGGTGGAGTTTTGATAGCTGTATCGTCAACATTTCCTTGCGATGCAATTTCTTTTCAATCACCGGTCGACATTGAAATAGTCGCTGTAAGAATTCGTCTGTCCCACTTGTCAATATTTATTACATGCTCATACATTCCTCCTTGCTCGGATATAGACTTATATATTAAACATGTAGAACTAATTCTTTATGCCTTTCAAACTGCAAAATCCAATGATATCTTAGTTGTTCTAGGAGATTTTAATCTACCTAATTTAAAATGGACTGAAAATTCTGAAAATGACCTTTTACCCACAACAACATGTGAAGTAAGTAGTAAATGCGTAACCCCTTTAATAAGTGTTGGCCTGTCCCAAATAAATAAAATCTTAAATTCTCTAGACAGACTACTTGATTTGATCTTTGTAAACCATCCTAATGATATTGTAATCTCTCAGTGCGAGCCAATTGTTCGCCCTGAAGACAAATACCATCCCACTATAAACATCCAAATTCCATTACACAGCACTAATATAAATCGAAATAAGAATAATATTTGTAAATACAGTTTTTCGAAAACAAATTATGTTCAATTGAACTCACTTTTAAGCTCCTTTGACTGGAACAAGCTCTATTCATTAAAAACCCTGGATGAAATGTTAGACATTTTTTATCAAACTTTAGATAATTTTATATCACAAGCAGTTCCAAAAACAGTTCTCTTCAATAACACTGGTCCTCCATGGAATAATTCTGCTTTGTCGAGGTTAAAGAATCGCAAAAACAAACTATATAAAAAATTTAAAAAAAGTAGCACAAAAACTAACTATGCTTCTTACACTATTGCTAGATCAGAATATACTATCTTAAACAAACGACTCTACCAGAACTACATCTGTAATGCAAAGAAAGAAGTAAGAAGTAATCCTAAAAATTTCTATCGCTTTATTAATACCAAGCGCCGAAAAAAAACTTATCCAAAAATTCTAAAGTATGGAACTTTGGTTGCCGACGACGATGTGGGCATCGCAAACATTTTTGCTTCCTTCTTCAAAACAACATATTCCAATAACTCATATGATGACACATCCCAATATCCCTACAATATTTCAGAGTACACATCTATACATGTACATAATATTGATACTTATTCTGTGCTAACCGGCCTAAAAAGCCTGAAAAGTGTAACTACGCCTGGTCCAGATGGAGTCCCTGCCTGTATTTTAAAGCACTGCGCAGAGAACCTAGCTCTTCCATTATCTATAATGTTTAACAAATCGCTTACCTTGGGCTATTTTCCAGAAAAATGGAAAGAATCGTATATTATCCCTCTTTTTAAATCGGGAAATAGAAACGATGTCTGTAATTATAGAGGTATTGCTAAACTAAATAGTATCCCAAAATTGTTTGAAAAAATAGTCACTGACTTGGTATCATTTCAAGTATCGTCTGTATTATCAAAATTCCAACATGGATTTCGAAAACGCCATTCCACTGTAACAAATCTTTTGGAACTAACAACTTTAGTTAATGATGGTTTTCGAAATAAGTATCAAACTGATTGTATCTATACCGATTTCAGCAAAGCTTTCGATAAAGTTAATATAAAATTACTGTTAGAAAAACTGAATAAAATTGGATTTAGTCAATCATTGCTGCATTGGCTAACATCATATTTAACTGGCAGAGTACAAAGGGTCAAGTTTGAATCAGCTATTTCCAATAAAATCTCCATACCTTCTGGAGTTCCTCAGGGAAGCCATCTAGGCCCAGTGCTATTTACCTTATTCATTAATGATTTACCGAACGTGATATGTTATTCTAAAGTTTTAATGTATGCAGATGACGTGAAGATATTTTACTCATTACGCAATCCAATAGATCAACTCAAATTGCAATCAGACCTAGACATTTTTTATCAATGGTGTAAAGTTAACTTGTTGGAGCTAAATATCTTAAAATGTAAACACATGTCATTTTTTAGATTACAGAAGATCGACACAAACTACTACCTTAATGAACGACCAGTTGAATCTGTAAATTCCATTAATGACCTTGGAATCCTTTTAGATCACAGGCTAGACTTTAGAGATCACATTTCATTTACTACTAACAAAGCATATAAAACTTTGGGTTTTATAAAAAGATGGAGTAAAGAATTTTCTGATCCACTTATAACTAAACAACTATACATATCATTTGTGCGTTGCATATTAGAATATGGTTCAATTATTTGGAATCCAGTATATAACATCCACTCTAACTCAATAGAATCGGTACAAAAACAATTTTTATTGTTCTGTCTCCGACATAGAGGCTGGAGTATACAGTCACTGCCGTCTTATGAGTCCAGATTAGGTTTAATTAAACTGCCTACCCTAAAAAGCAGACGATCTATGCTTAATGTGACCTTTCTCTTAAATATCATACAAGGAAAAATTGTATCTGATTTTGTATTAGAACGAATTTGTATAAATGTACCAGTTAGATTAACGCGCAATTACCAGCTACTTCACATTGAGCACTTCAATAGAAACTACGCCAATAACAATCCACTACGCCGACTACTAATTGAATTCAACAAACTATACCATCTGATTGATCTGTCTGAAAACCGTGATGTATTGAAGAGAAAAATAATATTATACTTAAATGGATCACAATGAATATAATCCCTTGGCACTCCTAATATTTGTAAATATATATATATATATATAATTAACATAGTCTGTAAGGATCTTGTATCTATAGACATAAGTAAATAAAAAAAAAAAAAAAATAAAACTTTCCTTCATAAATTTGTTGCTACAGGTCGACATAAAGGCGTGGACCCATACCAATAAAATTCTGGGAGAAAGTTTTATACCCCCAACGAAGACTAAGTACCAAATTTCAGCCATTTCGTTGTGATAATGAAGCTAAAACCTTCAAAATACCGAAAATCGGGTGGTACCGTTCAATGGGGGCTGTATTATGGCGTGGACCTGTCCAAACTTAGTTTAAGTCCGAAGATGGACCATAAGGATCCTTAAGTGCAGTTTAAGGGATGTTCGAAAATAGTTTGATTTTTTTTGCCAAATGTACTTTTGACAAAATTGTTCTCAATTGTGCTTTTTAGAGACATTTCCAGGGTAGTCGGATACTTCTCGTAGTACTCATTACAACAGTGCTGTTTTCGATAAACAACCTATACTGGATTTGTTTTTATTCATTCTGTCACAGGCTAAATGTATATCTCTGTCGGCAAAGCCAACTGATACACTTACACGTGCCCCACCAATTCATTGTAATTTTGCTAATAAAAAATTGTTTGCCGACAGTGAGCGTTGACACAAAACTCTCGGTTATAAAGTCAGACACACACGCTCCATGCCACCGTGCTCATTACATAGTAACACGCAGAAAAATATATGTTAGAAATATGTTTGGATCCAAACAAATATTTGTTTGGGACTGATTGCAAACAAATATATGTTTGGATCCAAAAATAATTTGTTTGTGTCCAAACAAATATATGTTTGCAACATTTTGTAACATATCTCAATTTAGTATTTTTGGGTGCCAAAATATTTTTTATGTTAGAACATATTTTTTATGGGTGGAGAGGATTTTGGTCAAAGAGAATAACAACAGGGCTCTCGCAGCTGCGGAATGCTGGTTTATAATAAAGAGCTGCGTGCATGCGCATTGTTCTGATTTCGTTACGATGTCGGTACGTTTGGTTTGCTGGGCTGTTATTCCCTACATATTCATCGGTCTCATCGTCTCACCATGACATTGACAATCTATCAACAAACCACAACACAACCCCCACCATCGTCTCACCATAACATTGAGACTTTATCAACAAACCACACACACACACACAACAACTATCGCTGTCGCAATAATTGTTGTTAGTTAACTGTCAAACCGACAAACCAAACAACTACAGTGCGTTTGGTGTCGAAAAAACAAAGTTCGTATAGTCAAATACTTCGCAACTACAAATTTGTAATTTCTTTAATAAAAAGGCAACATCTAATATCTCAACCTAGCGCTGAAAGACTCAACATGTATGTACATATGATTCATATTGCTCTGCTATGCTTACAAGACGATAACAACTACAGTGAAAATCTTTAGAAGAAACGGTAAGTTACAATATTACAAAATAAAAGAGTTAATATATAAAAAGCAGCAAAATTTGTCTCTGCTTTGTTTGATGGTGTGTGGTGGTTGTTAGTCAATAAAAACCAAAAACCAGTATTTTTTTGCTTTATGAAAGGCGTTGTTATGTTTGGGACTGCTTGCAAACAAATATATATTTGCTACAAAATATGTTTGGAACATATATATGTTAGAGAGGCAATTTTTTTTTCTGTGTGAAGGAGTAAAGGAGGTATATTTGTCAACAAAAAATATAGCCTCTTTCCACCAAGAGCCATCCCTGTACACCATCTGAAAATGACATGGAAATCGATTTGAAAGTTTTGGAGATATAACATATTTAAAAAAGTGGGCGTGGTGGGGTCTTAAGGCCACAAATAAGTGCCTAGGGTCGGTGAAACAACCACCATCGTCCATCGAAATAATTTTCAAAACCCACCCCTTCGAAATTCAACAGAATACATAGCCTATTCCCTATCCCTGCACATTCTCTGAAATGTTCAGGAAAATCGGTTCAGTAGTTTCAGAGATATAACATATTTAAAAAAGTGGGGTAAGTAGGAGCTAAATAAGTATAGGTACTTGGACATTGGACATTCAACCGCCCTTGCTTCGCAAATTTATTTTCTAACCGATTCGTAAGTTTTTCAAAAATGACGTTTTTGAAAAAATAGAGCCTAGAGGAGGTACTCCGCCCCCTCCGAAATTCAACAAAATTGCGAAGGTTGTGACCTTAATAATCCATCGAAATGGCTGAAATTTGGTACTTAGTCTTCGTTGGGGGTATTCAACTTTCCCCTCTAAATTGTCGGTCCATATAGGCCATAAAACGGTACATCCCAATTTTCGATATTTTGAAGGTTGTGGCCAGAATATTCCACCGAAATGGCTGAAAATTAGTGTTAAGTCTTCGTTGGGGGGAACAAAACCTTCCACCTGAATATTGCCCTTTTAGAACAGAACACACCGATTTTCGGTATTTCGAAGGTTTGTGGCCACAACCTTCAAAATACCGAAAATCAGCCACCGAAATGGTTGAAATTTGGTATTTAGTCTACGTTGCACAGTGCGAAATATGGGCACTTTAGTGGAATTTTACTCATAACTTTTAATGTGAAGAACGTAGGTTACTAAAATTTTCCAAAAATGTTTCTCATAGTTGAGGGTCGTATGTGGATAAATATGGGCCACATAGACCTGCGGTTTTCTATAGCCCCACATATCGGTTGTGACCGTTTTTACGTATTAGGTTAATTTTTCAACCGATTTTGCTGCAAATTGGTATATTGGGGTTTCAGTGGATGGAGAACATATGTACAAAATATTGTCAATATCTGATCGCGTATAGGTATAGCCCCCATTGAGCGGTACCGGCCAATTTAACATATTTTAAAGATTCCAAGCACATTTACCTATCTATTTGTTTGCATTTTGGTATTTTATGTTCTCCGTAGGTAGAAAACCGTTTTGCGAAATATTAGCAACGTATTTTCTCGTTTTGCTATAGCCCCAATATGAGGGGGCGCCCCATTTGGGATATTTTAATGGTGTTAGGTAATTATTGCCAACCGAGTTTGGTTTACTTTAAAATGTGTCTTCATTAAATAGAAAATATTCTAAAAAACAATTCAGAGTATAGATCCTTGCTTTGGCCCTTCCCCCCAAGCATCCACATACGTTAGTAAATAAAAAAAATTTTTTTGAGATTTTTTATTTTTAGTATATTGTCATTGATATAACATACATTTTACGCAATGAACGTTTCGACTGAGGATATGTTTATCTTATTACACGGTTCTGCAAATGAGTATATCACCTAAAAGCATCTGGTGCAACTAAGCTTTGTTTTAGGTACTTAACGATGTCCTGAGAAAACTGCTCAAATTTGATCATTTTTTCTATAAAATGTGAATGAAATTCGCAAGAATAGTCATACAACTATTAAAAGCAACATTTCTTAGTATTGGTGATCCCATTTTGGGATAAACGAAATCAACATTGACGTCTAATGCCGGTTCTTTTATCAAATTTTCAAAAATATAGATATATGAATATTCCAATGACTTTCTGAAAAAGCTAATTTTTGGTTTGTCTATAGAAAAATATCCTACATCTCAGAAAATGTGCAATTTATTCTGCAATTCACCACAATACATTAAAAAACCTCCAAAACTTATAAAAAAAAATAATTTAGTAGACTTTTAAAAAAGCACATTTTTGGGGAACGAATAGGAACCAAACTAAATTAGATATTAATTAAAAAGTTTCTATCTAAAACCCATACACAGACCGAGCAATTGGTCGATGGAAATGGAAAAAGGATTGAAACAACAGAAGAAACTCTAGGCCTTCTGATGAAAACGCACTTCCCGCAGAATACCATGGTTAACACTGAGGCATCGACGGAATGTATTAACTCATCGGAAGAGGCACCAAAGATCGACAGCTTAATGGTCCAACAAGCCATTTTAAGCTTTTCACCATATAAAGCAGCTGGACCAGATCAGATCTTCCCGGCTTTACTACAGAGGGAAGTGGACTTTATTGCGTCCAAACAGGTCGGGATCTTCAATGCATGCTTAAAACTTGCATACACTTCTATAGCCTGGCAGGAGGCAAGGGTAGTCTTTATACCCAAACCTGGCAAGGCAAGTTATGCAACACCAAAATCTTATCGACCGATAAGTTTAACTTCATTCTTACTCAAAACAATGGAACGGACAGTCGACACCATGATAAAGAGTAAGATCCCCAACGATATGCTTAGATTCAAACAACATGCATACGTTAAAGGCAGATCAGTGGAAACCGCATTGCATGAGGTAGTACACCACATAGAAAGAACCTTCGAAATGAAAATGTACACACTTGCTGTATGCATCGACATCGAAGGCGCTTTCAATAACGTAAGCACCCAGACACTTATCCACTCCTTAGACGAGTTTCAGGTAGACAGGGCCTTAAGGAACTGGATAAGCCACATGCTAAGGAATAGATGGATAAGCTGCGGGCTATACGACGTGAAAATAAGAGACAAAGTTGGACAAGGAACGCCACAGGGAGGGATACTTTCACCTCTGTTGTGGGTTACCACCACAAACAGTCTCTTGAGGACCCTAACCGAAGAAGGATTTGACCCAGTCTGCTACGCAGACGACGTTATAATACTTCTGAGGGGAAAGAATCCGAATCAACTCTGTCGAAGAGCAGAAACGGCTCTAAAAATTGCTTTTAACTGGGTCAGGCCGAGAGGTCTGAACGTCAACCCGGAAAAAACAGAATTATGTCTATTCACTAGAAAAACGAAAATGGGACACTACGAGGAACCAGTTTTTCTAGATAAGACAATAAATATCTCCTGTAAAGTTAAATATCTAGGAGTAATTCTGGATAGGAAACTTAAATGGAAAGACCATATACAAGAAAGGGCTAACAAGGCCCAAATATGTTGGTCAACCTGCAGAAGCGCGATAGGCTCAAAATGGGGATTCAATCCTAGGATGATACACTGGCTATACAGAAGCGTAATTAGACCAATTCTAACGTACGCGTCTGTGGTATGGTGGACAGCCATGGACAAAAAATGCAATGTGGAAATATTGCAAAAGGTCCAAAGAACATGCTGCCTAAGCATTAGCGGAGCAATGAGGACCACACCGACTAGGGCTCTAGAAACAATTTTGTTTGTACACCCAATAGATATTCAGGTATGAGGCAGCCATCGCAGCTGTAAGGCTAAAGTCGATGAGCGAGTGGATCGAAAAGAGCCACCAAACATACCACCAAAACATATTAAAGGTCACAACGGGTGAATCTATAAATCAGGTAGTATCGGACTGTATACCTGAAACTAGTGAAGTAGCCTTGTGTGAAGTGTCAATACCTGACAGAGACATGTGCATCGGGGGAGCTCTAGCACAGATTCCCGCTGGAAGCTGTGGGTTTACGGATGGGGCTGTGCTAGGGGGGAGAACCGGACTGGGTCTTTATATAATGGAACCGGATACGGAAATCTCCCTCCGTCTGCCGGATCATAACACGATCCTGCAGGCGGAACTCCGGGCGATAACAGAGTGTCTGCTTTGGTTTGATACTCACACAAGGCCTACCACTGTAAATATCCTTACGGATAGCAAAGCAGCCATTAGAGCTATATCAACCAAGACAGTGAAATCTAGAACTGTCTTGGAATGTATTAAATCTATAAATAATTACTCTCAACACGGTAAGGTAAACATTATATGGGTACCAGGGCATACCGGGATTAGGGGTAATGAAATACCAAACTCCTTGGCAAAACAAGCCAAGGAGCAACCCACGGTAAGTCTAGAAAACGCTAAGCCGTTTAAAGCTACGCGACTAGAACTAAAGACATGGGCAAAAAATGCACATGTATCCCTCTGGAGTAGTGAAGAGATGGGAAAAAACACAAAAATCCTATGGGGAAACCCAGACGAGGACAAAAAAAGAATTACTTTTACTAAGTAAAAAAGATATTAGTAGACTGACAGGAATCCTTACAGTTCACCTAGGTCTAAAAGCGCATCTGCACAAAATAGGTTGTGCAGAAAACAGTGAATGCAGAGCATGCGGAGAGGACGACGAAACGTTGGAACATTACCTCTGCCATTGTCAAGCCTTCACAAATCTGAGAACCCAGTTACTAGGGAATGACATTATACCATAACCCAAAAATTAGAGCGCACAACAGGCCTACTTATGGCTTAAGTGTATGTCCACATGGGCATGTGGTGATCTAGGATCACCCCTCTTATCAACCTAACCTAACCTAGTAAAATTTCATTTTTTATATGATTTTAATCATTTTTCGTTTTTGGGGAGATTTTTTTATTGCTCCAATAGTATATTCAACCAATTGGGGCCCTATAATATAGCCTTCTATTAAAATCCAGCAGATTTTCACATTTTTTTGTAGGATTACTTGTTTAGCCGCAGAAATGAACTGGCAAAATGATCTCTTCGATTGAACAATATATGTGGCGTTTAGAGCAATTTCGTGAAAATTCACCTTGGACCACATACAAATTAACACATACTAGCGTTTCCTTTTTCTTAAAGTGTCTATATACGAGTAGTGGTGTAGGGTATAACAAAAGTGAAACTTTTAAGTGCATTTCTAGTTGTTTCGCGGGATAAATAGAAAAACTGAATGTGAGGCATTAGTCATCGGATACTTAGCAATAGAATTCAACAAGAATCTCATTAGTTTTATGTACTTTAAATTTTGAGTAAAGTTCCACTAAAGTTCCCATATTTCGCACTGTGCGTTGGTGGTAAAGACCTTTCTGACTGAAATTCGTCGGTATAGGTCCACGTTTCGATATAACGGTACCTTCCGATTTTCGATATATAAATATATAAGAAATATAAGAAAATAAAAAGCTTTGACGCGATATACAACAAAAATTTTTAAAAAATATGAAAATACATAAGTCACCTTAAATTTTAATGGTCAAAACATATGCAAATAAACCAAATCCCATGAAAAAATCTTCCATATTTAGTAAAATTTCATTGTTTATATGATTTTAATCATTTTTCGTTTTTGGGGAGATTTTGTTATTGCTCCAATAGTATATTTAACCAATTGGGGCCCTGTAATATAGCCTTCTATTAAAATCCAGCAGATTTTTCACAATTTTTTTAGGATTACTTGTTTAGCCGCAGAAAAGAACTGGTAAAATTTTCTCTTCGATTGGGCAATAAATGTGGCCTTTAGAGCAACTTCGTGAAAATTCACCTTGGGCCACATACAAATTAACACATACTAGCGTTTCCTTTTTCTTAAAGTGTCTATATACTTAAACTTTGTGTTTAATTATAATCTGATAAGCTTTCTAAAACTTTTTAAGTTAATAGAATCCAGAATTTCCATTTATACCACCCGTTATAACTTCAATAGATCAGTATCCAACATTCTGATATGGACCCAATTCCTATGATCATGTTTTTTGAGACCCAGACATCTGACTGTTGCTAATAAATGATACAACTGAACTCTAAACATTGAATTTTATTGAATTGATAACTTAAATGTGAAGAAATTTCCATTACTTTTGAAGTTTTTTTTACCCTTGGATCCATGTCCATGCTTCTCCTGTGTGACCCGCCACTCCTGCGAAAAAATACGTACGACTGATACCAGTTTTGAAATTTTATTTACTTTTAAACTTCCCAAAAACAAAAAAAAAACTGATTTGAATCATATAAAAAAATGATATTTTACTAAGTATTGAAGATTTTTGCATGGGATTTGGCTCCGTTGCATATACATATTTTAACCATTTAATTTTAAGGTGTGTTATGTTTTTTCATATTTTTTCAAAACTTTTTTTCTCTTATATTTGAAGAAATGAACTGTAAATAATGGCAAAAAAATCTTAATTTTACTTTCAAATATATTAAGTACAATTTTCTAAAACGTGCAATTTTGTTGCTTGTTGCTGTTAATTAGAGTGCTTTCAAACTAATCACAAAAATATACATACATTCATTTTATTACAGTATACGTAGAAGTAATCAATACTACCTACATTTATACACACAAGTCCTTTCAACGGAAAATACGTATACTTATTATATACATATATTCGCATTCACTTTCAATTTATAACTTTCCGGAAATATTTTTAGGTAATCTTTTAAGCTTTCTTTATGTTAATGGTTACATTTAGACAAAATATTTTAAAGTTCAAGTATTTTAAAAACTTTGAAATATTCTCTGAATTTACTGTGGACTGTTACTTATTGATCGCGAGGGTAAAACTAATAAAAACAACTTATTTTATTATTGGAGTGCTTTCAATCTACTCAACAACATCCATTTTATTACACCAAAGTTAGAAGCAATCAACACTACCTACTACCTTCATAGACCCAAGTGCTTACACGGAAAAGACGTTCATCAACAATTTGCTCCTTGAAATATAATAAAAGTTAACATAAATTAATTACGACCTCCTTTTTGTTCATTGGTCAGATAAGGCATCCACATAATGTTTAGGTTTTGTGGTATAATTATAGAGAGGCATATTGGTTTACTGGTCCTTGGTTTGTTCTAGCTTTGACTACTTTTCTTGTAATATGTATTTTCCATTGTAATTAAGGGCATGACAAAGGGCAACAAAATGGAAACCCTTGTTATACCTCCGCACTGCATTCCCTTGGTTGTGCCCACGTTAAAGAAAAGTTGTTACTCTTTGTAGCATTTTCCATGAGAAAATAAGAACTTTGGGTATTGGCGAAATTTAATTATCCTTCACATTATTACGGACAAACACAATAACAATATTGTCTGCTTTTTAGGAGTCCATTTAAAATTGGGTCAAAGAGTGGATATTGTGGGTTTTTGCTGAACACAGAGTTTTCTTTGTGATTGGGCGAGCATCAGCATCTGTCCAAGTAAACTTTTTTCCTTCGTCTTCTTCGTCGTTGTTTTTGCTATCCTTTATACCTCTGCCAATTATTTTCCTTTCATAAAGAAATGTAAAAGTAATATTTCATAAAAGTTCAGATCATAAAATTGATGGACATGGCAACTGACGTGATAGTCTTTAATTTACGGACAGGACACTTTCAAGCTATTGCTATAGATGTATTTGTACATGTTGTTGGTGTACGTGTGTATTATATTTTTGAAAAATAAATATATAAAATATGTCAAAGGTTATTTTCTAGGATTTTCATCACCAACAGATGGAGGTGTCAGTTTTATAAACAATACTATTTAAGTGATTTTTTATATATATGTGTACAACAAATATCAAACAGTTAGAGTACAAAATGTAAATGGTTCTACTATAATCACCTGTAATTGCTAATTGGACTCAAGAAGCTGTTGAAACCAGCAGCAATTAAGGTACTTAATTTTGCAATTTTTCAGTATTAATTCAAACTCGAGGTCTGTTTTTGGTTATAATTATTTTTTTATTATATCGATATCGCAAAAAACGCGTCAAAACAAACTTAACATTTAATTAGAAACTTAGTTTTACTTAATTGTTAAAAAAATACATAGTAAGGAAAGTATCAAAACCGAGCGGGTCTAACTAACACCACCAGGATTTCAATATAATTTGACGAAATTTTTTCTATACCAAAATCTCTCACATTTTCCAAATTTCATCAAAAATCCTGTCCAAAATTTTTGTTTGATGCGTAAGATACTGGAAATGGGGCAAAAATATATATGGAGCCATAACCAATTCTATAGATTTTCAAAATAGGTTTGTTTAGGTTTATATACACATAAGCCATAAGATTGTATTTTAGAATGAAAGAATTTATTTGTTACTTCTTGAATATTTTGTTGACATTAGTTTAGGATATCTGTCCTATTGACATAGTCTCTTAAATTTTTAAACTCGATTGCCCTAGTTGTGTCGTTTCATAGTAGCTGTGTTCTCAGATTGGTAAAGACCTGGCAATGACAAAGGTAGTGTTCCAACGTTTCGTCGTTCTCTCCGCATGCTCTGCATTCACTGTTTTCTGCACAACATATTTTGTGCAGGTTTGTCCTGTAATTATGCCTGTCAGTTTACATTTTATGCACTCAGCATTTATGCTAAAGAGGGTATATGACGGAAAGTCAAAAAAATTTAACATTGATTGGTTTGCACTATTATAATAAGCGAACTATTCAAGTGTACCACAAAATTTTACCATAGTTGGACCAAATTAAGTGTTTTTAATCGAAGCTCAAAAATGTGGCTTAAAAAGTTAATTTTCGCGGAACCTATGTCCGCGTAAATTAATAAAAATAGGTAAAAACACGTTGAAGCAAACGAGTTTTTTTACGTTGTTATTCGATTGCCGGTCAAACCGTTTAAAGTACGGATATCTGCCCAAAGTAAAAGTAGAAGAATACAAAATGAAGATTACACTTCTAATGTATCACTTTTTAAAATTTCCACTGCATCCACCTTTTATGGATGCTGACATTTTGAAGCCAGATTTAAGGTGTTTTTTGTATTTTTTATTCAACAGGGACGCGCATTCTGCTTTTTCTAAGAGCCTTTAATAGGATTAAAGTACTCGCGATTACGCATAATTTGATATGTATATTGACTATGTAGCCCACACAGCATCACATTAATCTACTGCCAAAAGCCAAAATTTAGTGCGATATTTTTTCGAAAAACCCTATTTTTTGGGTACAGTATTTACAATATCCTTTTGATTATGCTGGGACCCCAAGATATTTTAGTTTTTTGACGGTCCGGATCATAAAAATCATAGATCGTGAAAATCCATCAACTAGAACGGCGAAAACAGCAACTGCAAAAACCGAAAAATGTGCGAAAAATGTTGTTGAAAATATCGCGGATTTAATCGCGTTTTCTGTGGATCGTTTCCTTGTCAATGAAGAAACTGACACATCAATCGCGGTTTTGCGAAAACTGCGGTTTAAAAAATTTAATGGCATGGGATTTATCCCAAAAATCGTGTGTGTTGCTACATCCACTGTTCTTGATGGATTTGATCGAAATAGGATTAGATCGATGTATTTTCCACGGTTGATAGTGAAATCGGATGCGCATAAAAAGTGTATGCACTTTGTGCAAATTATATAAATTATAGATTATACCCCATTCAAAGGAACCCAACATTTATTTGAACGTTACCCATATCTTCCGCTAGATGTTAGCGTATACTCGAGAAGTGATTAGAATAAAAAATGTGATTTTTGCGAGAAATTTAACTGAAATAGAAGAATAACTCCGACCTAATTTTCTTACATTTTCTTCAAAATAAATTTGAAAAAATATTTTCTCTTAAAAAAATTGTATAACTTCCCTCAATATATTTTTTTGTTTTTGCTATAATATGCAAACCGCTAAACAGATTTGTATATTTTTTGTTTCATTTGAATCGTCGCGATGTACAATCGTCAGATTACGTACATATTTTTAAAACATTTTTCCGATGCATAAACAGCTTAAATGTTATTAAAACAAGTTGCAAGCGAGCAATTTCTTGAATTCTTCCATAATTTCCGCGAAAATTTACAACTTTTTCACAAAAGTAATGGGACCTCCATAAACATATAGTATGTAGGAAGCCAACATTAACACTGTTTCTCAAGCGTTTTTATAAGAGTTTTTCTTATAATAAGAATTGAAACCGCCATAACTTTTGCGCGCAATAACCAAAGTTAGTATCTCGAACAGATTTGAGAATGGGGATTTTTTCTCAATTCATGTACCAAAAATCTTTCATGAAGCTTCAAAAAAAAAATTTTTAATTTTTTTCAAATGGAATATTAAATAAAAAATAATTTAAAAAAATTAAGTTTCAGTGTTTTATTTAGAAATCCACTTAAAACTTATAAATAATTTGTCGCTTAGCCTCAATAAATATATTCTTTCTCATGATAGAATCTCTCAAATAAAACGCTTGCATTTAAATTATGAATGGTGGCAAAATTAAACGGCAAGCGTTTTATTTGAGAGATTCTATCATGAGAAAGAATATATTTATTGAGACTAAGCGACAAATTATTTTTAAGTTTTAAGTGCATTTCTAAATAAAACACTGAAACTTAATTTTTTTTAAATTATTTTTTATTTTTAACTTTTTAGTAAATACATTTTTTGACCACTGAGATCCCCAAATGCTGAATTACAGTCCATTTGAGCAGAAAATGTAGATTAAAATGCTTGAAATTGGGTGGTACAGTTATATGGATGCTATATTTAACCTTGACCTACGTCCACAATTGAGAACTCCAAATGCCAAGTTACAGCAAATTCGGGCTAAAAATGAAGACAAAATCCTCAAAATACCAGAAGTCGGGTGCTACCGTTATATGGAGGCTATAGGAAAAAAATGGACCCATATTGGTTTTGGTTTCATATTCATGTATTGTCATCTAAATCTGAAAAATGTGCAAAGTGTTAGTTCGATTGGTCAACTGCAACCGTGCTAAAAATCAGTTACCAGATTTTAAAAGGAGGTCAAGTTAGACACCGTAAAAACACTGTAAGAATGGATCAATATTAGTTTTGATATCATATTCATGTATTGTCATCCAAATCTGAAAAGTGTGCAAAGTTTAAGTACGATTGGTCACCTGCAACTGCGTAAAAAACGAGTTACCAGATTTGAAAAGCAAAATACCGGAAATCGGGTGGTACCGTTATATGGGGGCTATAGGAAACAATGGACCCATATTTGTTTTGGTTTCATATTCATGTATTGTCATCTAAATCTGAAAAGTGTGCAAAGTTTTAGTTCGATTGGTCAACTGCAACCGTGTTAAAAATCAGTTACCAGATTTGAAAAGGGGGTCAAGTTAGACTCCGTAAAAACACTGTAAGAATGGACCAATATTAGTTTTGATTTCATATTCATGTATTGTCATCAAATCTAAAAAGTGTGAAAATTTTAAGTTCGATTGGTAAACAGCAACTATATGAAAAATGAGTTACCAGATTTGATAAGCGAATTAGATAAAACACTGTAAAGCATTGTAAAAATGGACCAATATTGGTTTTGATTTCATATTCGTGTATTGTCATCCAAATCTGAGAAGTGTGCAAAGTTTTAGTTCGATTGGTCAACTGCAACCGTGTTAAAAATGAGTTACCAGATTTGAACTAAACACACACCAAGGCAAGTTAAATAAAACACTGTATAAAAAAATTTTGACTTTTCCTCATATACACTTTCATACGGGCCATATGTGCTTCATCGAAATAATGATTTTAGACCCCAAGTATCTTTGGACGAAATCCGTTTCAGACAATTTGGAGTTGATTTAGCCATGTCCGTCCGTCTGTCTGTCTGGCTGGATGGAGCGCACGATAACTCTCGAACGGTTCAACCAATTCGGTTCAAAATTTGGTTTTCGTAATATTTTGTCAAAATTTAGTTTAAGTTCGAAGATATGTTATATCCGTCCACTCCTTCCGGTACCTCCTCCATAAAAGTTCAAAAATGTTCGGAAAATTTGTGCGCACAATAACTCATGAAGGGAATAACCGATTTGGTCCATACTTTGCACTCCTTCGGGTACCTCCCACTCAAAATTTGGGAAAAGTTCAGTTTAGGACCTGCTCTCGAATCGCTTTGGTTTTTGTTGTAGCAACTTATATTCAACGGTCTCCATACGACGGTTCCAGGTTCTTTTGAGTCAAATCCATACTTCCTGAAAAGGTAGCCTGAAAGTTGCAAAAAAACCCTATGACACCGTGCGTAGTGGTTGGAGCGCAAGATAACCCTTGAACGGATCTGCCGATTCGGTCCAAAATTGGGCCTTCGTAATATTTTGTCCAAACGTAGTATAAGTTCGAAGATACGCCATATCGGTCCACTCCCTCAGGTACCTTCCCCACAAAAATTCCAAAATGTTCGGAAAAATTGTGCGCACGATAACTCTTGAAGGGAGTGACCGATTTGGTCCATACTTTACACATCCTAATATATCTACCATATGTATATCAGGTTTGAATATGTACTATAGTTGTCCACTCCTTCGCGTACTTCCCACACAAAATTTCGAATCACTTTGATTTCTGTTGAAGCAACCTGCATTCGCTGCCTCAATTACGACGGTAAATACTTTTTCAGCCCAAGAGGTTCCAAACTTAGTTTCAGTTTGAAGTTTGGCAGCAACTTCATGTACTTCCTTCCAATATTTAAAAATGTCACTAAAATAGAATGCACGATATCCTTTGAACGGGGCAACCAAATTGGTCCAAACGTTAGATCTCCTAATATTTTGTCCAAATTTAGTTTAACTTGTAAAATGGCCGATATCGATATTCTCTTTATGGTATCTCCCCCACAAAAGTTCAACAATTGTGTCGCTCTGTCCGTAGAAGAAAGTTTCAATTCACATAGGCTGAGGGTATATCTCTGTCGGCAAGCCGACTGATACTTTTTTCCTTGTAAACTTAGTAAAATTAGTTTCTTTGTTTTGTCCTCGTCTGGGTTCCGTCATAGTATTTTTGTGCTTTTTCCCTTCTCTTCACTACTCCAGAGGGATATATGTATTTGAATTTATTGCCAATGCCTTTAGCTCTAGACGCGTCGCTTTTAGGGCTTGACGTTATCTAGACTTACTGTAGGTTGCTCCCTGGCTTGTTTTGCAAAGGAGATTGCTACTTCGTTTTCCCTATTACCTATATGCCCTGGTACCCATATAATGTTTACCGTACCATGTTGGGAGTATACATTCCAATAGAGTTCTACATTTCACTGTCCTGGTTGTTATAGCTTTAATGACTGCTTTGCTGTCCGTAAGGATGTTTGCAGTGGTAGGCTTTGTGTGAGTTTCAAACCAGTTCATACACTCTTCGCTGCCTCAATTACGACGGTAAATACTTTTTCAGCCCAAGAGGTTCCAAACTTAGTTTCAGTTTGAAGTTTGGCAGCAACTTCATGTACTTCCTTCCAATATTTAAAAATGTCACTAAAATAGAATGCACGATATCGTTTGAACGGGGAAACCAAATTGGTCCAAACGTTAGATCTCCTAATATTTTGTCCAAATTTAGTTTAACTTGTAAAATGGCCGATATCGATATTCTCTTTATGGTATCTCCCCCACAAAAGTTCAACAATTGTGTCGCTCTGTCCGTAGAAGAAAGTTTCAATTCACATAGGCTGAGGGTATATCTCTGTCGGCAAGCCGACTGATACTTTTTTCCTTGTAAACTTAGTAAAATTAGTTTCTTTGTTTTGTCCTCGTCTGGGTTCCGTCATAGTATTTTTGTGCTTTTTCCCTTCTCTTCACTACTCCAGAGGGATATATGTATTTGAATTTATTGCCAATGCCTTTAGCTCTAGACGCGTCGCTTTTAGGGCTTGACGTTATCTAGACTTACTGTAGGTTGCTCCCTGGCTTGTTTTGCAAAGGAGATTGCTACTTCGTTTTCCCTATTACCTATATGCCCTGGTACCCATATAATGTTTACCGTACCATGTTGGGAGTATACATTCCAATAGAGTTCTACATTTCACTGTCCTGGTTGTTATAGCTTTAATGACTGCTTTGCTGTCCGTAAGGATGTTTGCAGTGGTAGGCTTTGTGTGAGTTTCAAACCAGTTCATACACTCTGTTATCGCTCGGATTTCCGTCTGAAGGTAGTTGCGGAGAAACTCAAGGTCAAACTTAAACTTTTGAGTTTTTTTTACTATTTTTCATCAAAATATTCGTGTTTTTCTGTTTCTTATATCTTCCTATATATTAAAGATGGTCCAACGCCAATAAATAAATTATAAAAATAAAAAAATTTTCAAAAATTATTTTCACAAATTTTAAAAAAATCAAAATATTCGTTTTTTCTGTTTTTTATATCTTCCTTTATATTAAAGATGGTCAAACGCCAATAAATAAATTATAAAAATAAAAAAAAAAAACTAAAAAAATTCGAAAAAACTTTTTTTCAAAAATTATTTTCACAAATTAAAAAACAAAAAGTACAAAAAAATTTTAATTTTTTCGAAAATTAAAAAAAAGATACTCCTTGGGTTTTCATAAAACTTATATAACTCGTATAAAAACTCATATACTCAAAAAATGTCATTTGTGTAAACAAGCTGTAATTCATATTGAAAACGGTATGAAAAAACACACAGTTTTACCCTTGTAATTTCAATAAATATAAAAAAAGTGTTAAACGGACCTAACGGACGGGTCAAAGGTATATATGGGCTTAAAGAGGAGACTCTCGGGCATCTTCCTGTGAAAACAGAACATTGTTCCATGTTGTTCCACAAAAGTTCAGGCCCACTAAATTTGCAATTTAAAAAAATTTAGTACATGAGGAAAAATAAAATAGCTCATGTAGTGTAAACGCTACGGTAATTTATTAAAACTATTTTTAAAGGCCACAATTCTACCTACATTACAAAAACCAACGAACACATTATCTGTTATAGTTTCCGAGAGATAGCTACTTCTTTCTCCAGAAATTTGCAAAAATTATTATTTCCCAAAAATGGAAAAAATGTTTGCCTTTAGGGCACCTCACGCCTACACCTTCCAATATTTTGACCTAATTTTTTGGTTTCCTTAAATATCTTTGACAAAACAAAATTTTGATTTTTGGTCAGGAAAATCGACATGCATAGTTCGGTTTGTGGATACAAATTTCGAAATCCTTTTAATTGGGAGGTAACATTATATAGACGCTCAAAATGGGCGGTACCAATTATATGGGGGCTATTCCAAAAATTGGACCTAAGTCCATAACTTTTGGTGTATAAATTGTTTGACCACCAGAAACCCTAAATGCTTAATTATGGCTAATTCTGTCAAAAAATATAGCCAAAAACTACAAGATCCCTGAAGTTGAGTGGAAACTTTATATGGGGGCTATTCTCAAAACGTGAAACAAATTACGTCCAATTTTTGCCGAAAATGAAGCCGAAAACTTTAAAATCTTTGAAATCGGGCGATACAGTTATATAGAAGGTATTCTAGAACGTGATAAAGACTTTTGACCACTTTGAATCCAAAATGCCAAATTACATCCATTTTGGGCCGAAAATTTAGCTAAAAACCTCAAAATGACCGAAATCAGGCGGTACAGTTATATGGATGCTATTCCTAAACCTGGATCTATGTCCACAATTTTTGGTGGAGAAGAAGTTGTTTGAACACTAGGAACCCAAATACCTAAATAAAATAGTGTGGCTAACTGAAAGTACTGAAATTCAGGAGGTACCGTTCTATGGGCGCTGTATGAAGGCGTGGACCTGTACGGACAAATTTCGGGGGAAAATTTTATACTACCAACGAAGACTATATACTAAATTTCATCCATTTCGGTGAAATATTGAATCCAACCTTTACAACCTTTAAAATACCGAAAATCGGGGTAATATGAAGGCGTAAACCTATACCTACAAATTTCAGGTGGAGAGTTCTGCACCCCCAACGAAGACTAAATACATACAAAATTTTAGCCATTTCGGTGGAATATTGAGGCCAAAACCTTCGAAATAACAAAAATTGGGATATGTAGTTCTATGGGGGCTTTTTGAAGGACTATACCGACAAATTAAGAAAGGAAAGTTTAATACACCCAATGAAGACTAAATACCAAATTTCAAAAATTTCGGTGAACCTTCAAAATACCCAAAATCGGGAGGTGCACTTCCATGGAGGCAATATGAAGGCATGAACCTATACCTACAAACTTCAGGTGGAAAATTTTGCACCCCCATCGAAGACCAAATTTCAGCCGTTACGATGGATTATTGTGGCCATAACCTTGAAAATACCAAAGTATCGTTCTAATGGGGCTATACTAAGGCGTGGATCTCCACCGACACATTTCTGGAGGAAAGTTTCATAGCAACAACGAAGACTAAATAAAAATTGTCAGCCATTTCGGAGGAATATTGAGACCACAACCTTCCAAATATATATTGAAATATTTTATACCCCAAATGAAGACTGAATACCAAATTTGAGTAATTTCGGTGGAATATTGAGGTCACAACCTTCAAAATACCACAAATCGGAAGTTACTGTTTTATGGGGGATATATGAATGGGTGGACCTGTACCGACAAATTTCCTATGGAATGTTTTATACCCCAAATGAAGACTAAATACCAAATTTCAGTCATTTCGGAGGAATATTGAGGCCACAAAGTTCAAAATTCCGCAAATAGGGATGTACCGTTCTATGGTGGCTATATGAAGGCGAGACCTATACCGACAAAATTCTGGGGTAAAGTTTTATACCCCGAAGACTTAGTACCAAATGAAGATAAACCCTTCAAAATGCCGAAAATCGGGTGGTACAGTTCTATGGGGGCTATATCAAAACATGGAACGATATATCCTATTTGCAATAGCAAACATCCTAGGAGTAATAGAAACTTTCTGTACCAAATTACAAACCTCTATCATAAAAATTGCGAGTTGTATTTTGATTTTAACAGACGGACGGACAGACGGACATGGTACTCTATAGGGTCTCCGATGAATATTTCGCTGTGGTACAAATGGAATGACAAATTTAATTATACCCTCCATATTATGGTGGAGGGTATAATTATGATGATCAGTTAACGATAAATCGTGCCCCTTAACCGACCTTTACTTCCATAGTACTTTGTATGGGGGCCAAGGAAATTTTCAGGAAATCGCTCTGTAGGACACAATTATTTTCCAATCGACGAACACATTTTACTAGTTCATTGTTGTGGCTAAAAACGAACGGTACCTCCCGATTTTCGGTACGCTGAGGTTGTGTCCTCAATATCCCAACGAAATGACTGACGTTTGGTAATTAGTCTTCGTTGGAGGTATAAAACTTTCCACCTTAAATTTGTCGTTATAGGCCCACGCCTTCATATAGCCCCCATAGAACAGTACCTCCCGTTTTTCTGTATTTTGAAAATTATGAAATCAGTAACAAAGTACCAAAATGGCTGAAATTTGGTAGAAGATTAAAGCTAGGGGTCGACGTCCTCAGATAGCCCCCATGGAACCGTAACTACCGGTTTTCGGTATTTTGAAAGTTGTGGCCACAATATACCACCGATATGACTGAAATTTGGTATTTAGACTTCCATGTGGGTATAAAATATTGCAGAAGAGAATTATCAGTGTAAGGCTATGTCCTAAAATATCGATAGAAGCGTACTTCCCTTTTTTCGGTATTTTAAAGGTTGTGCGATAAACACCCTATCGAAACGGCTGAAATTTATAAAACTTTCCACCTGAAATTGTCCGGTATTCTTCCATGTCTTTATATAGCCCCCATATTTCGGTATTTTGAAAGTTTTAGCCACATTATTCAACCGGAATAACTGAATATCCATATCCAGGTTTAGGTCTAGTCGATATTGCCCAATTTCATGTATTTCGCTCAATTCGAAAAATTGTAAATATTAGTCCATGTTTTTGAAAGAACCTCGATGACGCCCCATATGAAATGTTTTGAAGGGAGTATTATCAGTCGGTATATATGTATGTACAACTCCTGCAATAAACCGAAATTAAACAAATTGTTCCTATAAGTGTTCCACAAACATCCCAGACGGGACAAGGGAGATTTATCTCATATCAACGAGTGCACCCGATTCATATTAGCTCACTGATATGAGACCTACTGTTTACCGCCGAGTCCAAACGGCGTGTCTTACTTAAGACACCACTTGTAGAGAAGTTTTACATGGCTGAAATACTCAGGAAATGTCGCCAACATTACTGAAAATTTGATGTTGCCTAGCCTGGGAAACGAACCCACGACCTTCTGCGTGCAAGGCGGGTGTGCATACCATTGCATCACGGTGGCACCCATTGTTCCTATTCACTTCAATTCAGTTCGTGGTGGATGGTATAAAAATTTCGGCCCGGCCGAACTTAAGGCTTTTCTTACTTGTTTTTGTGGTCGCCCTGATGTATATACATCAAGAACTAACTTTTCGTAATTTTTACTAACAAATACTCGTTTACTGAAGGTTAACGTTGAACTCACACTCTGTGTTTCAGAACCTGCAAAATAGTACTATTTGTTCAATTTTGTGCTATAGAACCGTTCCCGTATTCCAAAAAGTACCATAACTTGCACTTCTCTTTAAATTAAACAAAAAATGGGGCTGATTTACGCTGTCTTCTGTTGTTTTCTAAAACACAAATTTGGGTGAGTCTGATTGGCTGAGACGATGATTTTGCCTTTTTTTCAATAACAAAGTACGGGAACAAAGCAATTAATGTGTACAATATCTCTGTCTTGTAAAATTTTAAAGAAATAAGCCAGTTTTGTTCCTACTGGTAATGCAGAAGGTAGCTTGTTTTCTAACAGGTTATTCGACTGATGTGGTTCCCAAATATTTGCTGGGATATTTTGTTCCACTCTATTTGAAACAAAGCTTAAAGATATAAATAAAACCACCATAACCGAATGATGATTTAATTTAGCAACAAAAATTGCTTGACATTCGCATATCCATACGTACATACATATATATGTATATGCCTGGAAATTCTTGTTAAACATTTCAAATATAGAATTCTGCCTGTTGCTATACATCTTTTGTTTATTAGCATTTGCATAAAAATCATTTTTATTTTATCCAACCAGAAACAAGAATAAATTTTACATGAATCCCTTTTGTTGCATAGAAAATTGTTAAACCAAAATACTTGGTAATATTATGTGTATGTTGGTATACATATGTATGTATGTAGGTGGGTAGTTTTCATGCATTCATATGTATATACATCATACATACGTACCCAGAAAACCAAAATCGGAAGAAACATCCGAGTTCGGATGCGAATTCGGTCCGAACTCTGACCGAAAGTCATATGGCGTGGTTGACCGAAATTCGGATGAAAGTCGGACCGAATTCGGTCCGAATTCTGATGAACTATCATATGAATTTCTGATTTTTTAACCGATGTTCGCACAGATATCGGTCCGAATTCGGAAGTAAAATCTTATGAAATTCGGAAGTTTTGGACGACTTTCGGACCGAATTCGGTCCGACGTCTGATAAACCATATGTATAAAACTATATATAAAACTAACTATAAAATATTTGTATTCACATGTAAAAATTAATATAAAAACTTAACTTTGGCAATATATGTAAAACATATGACTTCCCACGGAATAGTGTTGATGTTTGACGAAGAAAGTCTTTACTTTCATTATTTTCATATAAATAAATATGTATAAAACGGTTAATTATGAATGATCTTCAAACACTATCATGTATCGACACGACTAACAAAAAATAAAGCAAATTTGTTCTCCGATACAGAAATTAAAACCCGAGCACTCATTTTTTCGTTCGTACTTCATCAACGTCTCCCTTGTCCCTTATGGGATGTTTGTGGAACAATTATTATTATTATTACTTCATCAACGTCGGCACATCAACAATTACATATTTACAATTTGTCCACAATGTGCTAGCGCAATATGTACAATTCCTTTCTCTCCGCTTATTTTCACTGAATTTTGCCAAAGCAGCACAAGAGAAAATAGAAAAAATTCCCTTCAGAGAGAGAGAGAGAGAGATGGCGGAAGAAGTTCGTTAGACTAGTCGGACAGAGTTCGGACCGAAGTCGGTCAGACGCGTCGGAAAAAACTTCCGACTTTGAGCAGACGCGTCGGACGTCCGGCATTGTGTTTGCTGGGTATGTACATAAATACATATGTATGTATGTGCATAAAAATTGTAATACAAAATAAATAAATTTAAAACAATTCTATTGTTCGTTCCATTTTATGCATTTTCTTGTTTCTTCCAAAGATTTCATAAATATGTTAATTTCACGTATCTACATATGCTCTATTACATTCATATGTATGTATGTATGTGTATTATTTTGTACGCTAGGGTTATAATTTTTTTATTGTAATTTGTGAAAACATTAAAAAGGAGAATACATACTAAAAATATGTTCTTAGATTTACTATATTGTGAAAAAAGGTTTTGTAACGAAAGCATTGAACATTTTGTTTGTATTTATGATTTGTTATTAGAATGCAATTATTGACAATTGTTTATTTACACAAGTGTAATTTCCCTGGCCTAAAGCATTTTCACAAACTTATGCTTGGTTTACATTCGGCGTCGTTTCGTGATTTCGAAGACGTTTCGTGATTTCGCGCGGAATCAAGCAAAATTTATCATGATTTCGCATACAAAAATGAAATCATCTCATTTCGTGATTTCAGCGAAATCAACATCGAAATCACAGTACACATGATATACAATCCTGTTTTTGCCTAAAAAAGTACCAAAAGTTGCAACACTTTTCACGTATCACAATAAACAAGGTAGATGGTCAATTCCTGCAACAAAAAATTTTAGTATCAAAATTTGTAAACAATGTGAAAAAATATTAAACGACTCTGCTACAATGCTATTTTTCATGTTCCCGTACTTTTTTAATGGCAATGTTAGAAAAAAGAGCGAATTTGTCAAAAATTTCTCCCCCATACAAATTTCTTAAAAAATACGGGAACGGAAAAATTGCGGAAATTGCAAAAACTCCAGCATAAATGTCAAAATCAACGTATCATCAATCATATTAGATGCCAATGAACATGCTTGCTGCTAGTTTCTACTAGGCCAAAATTGTATGGCAGTAAACAGAAGAGGGTGTTATTCGGCGCTATTTTTGTTTAAAGAGAAGTGCAAGTCATGCTATATTTCGGAGTACGGGAAATCATTTTTAGCAATAAACGGGAAAACTACTGCAAGTACTAATATTGTGCAGGTTCTGAGCACAACTTTTATCTATCAAAATTTATTATTATGATGTCTAAACGATAAAATCATTTTTTTATTTTTTCATTTGTTAGTACTATACACAATTAATACGATGTATAGATAATTTTACGATAATTTTCCAAATAAAGTTGTAAAGTTCTATATTGTCGTATATTTTTGATGATTAATTCAATTTACAACAACTTGTTTTGAAAATTCATGTTCGATCAGCTGCGCATATGCATCTACCTTGATCATTGTAATATGTTTGAAATCAACAAAAAAATAAGTGTAAACACCGGGGTGTATTTCAGGATTTCGTGAAATCCAGTGGATTTTAGAGCGCAAATGTAAACTTGGCATTAAGGTCTGTTCCAGAACCTGCAAGAATCGAAACATTTTTACCATAGACTAATGAATGTGTAGACGAAGAAATCCTCTCAGTCAAATTCTCTCACTCAATGAGAATTGAGTCAGTTTACGAGGTACTCAATTTTTAAAATGGCAAGAACTATACATTTTTAAACTATTTTTAATGGTAAAAGACAATATTTGGGTAGTATTTGGCAGGATCTACAGCCTCATATAAAACAAGTAAGAAAAGTCTATAGTCGGACGGAGCCGACCATGGGATACCCTATACCACTATCCCTGGACAATCGCTCTCCACGGAACTTCTTTTCAATGATTGTGAAAATTTAATTATCAAATATCAGAGAAGTAATGTATAATACTTATGACCAAAACCAAAAAGTTATCTAGGATGACAAAGACATTTTTGTAGCAGGAAAGGAAAATTTAGTTCACACAAACTAAAATGTAATGAAACCCACTTATGTAGTATTACTTCTTCCGTTGTTTAACCGCTACGTTATTGAAATTTTTACCAATTTCACACAAAAGTTTCAGTCCATTTAACCCGCTAAGTATTATCTGATCTTCACGTTGGTTTGTACGCTTCTTCTTCATCATAAACTCAAACTTTGTTTAAAATTTTGCGGGTTATTATTTTGACCTACAGAGCCGCTACAAAATTGGTTAAAATTTTGTTTTTGGTCCATTTCATCCCCTGAACATTTCACGATCATCATCAAAAACTAATCATTTCTATTCTGGCCCGAACCCAACCTCCTTAAAAAATTCGTTACAAACGGTCCATAATTGCGGCCTTAAGCTTGTTTACAATTTGTAATGGACGGACACACATCACTAAATCGCTTGGTGGTTCTCCACACAGAACCCATTATATGTATATTAGGCAGTAGGCCCGTTATCTAGCAAACACTTTATTGCAATTTACATCAGAGGAAAGGTCAGTAGTTTTTTTCCATATGTAGGCTACTTTGCGAAATATATATGTCCTCAAGGAATTAAAATATCGACCAAAAATAAAATTTGTATATTTTTCATACAAAAGTAATGGTTATTTCACCCGGTAAAGAATATCAGATCATCATTCGAAATTGTAGGCATCTTTTTCGACATATACTCTTACCCGGTGCAAAATTTCGTGACTATTGATGTATAATTGCGACTTCTAGCGAGTTTGTTATTACACGACAAACAAATAACGGGATATATTAGGCTGTAACTCTGTTATCTGATCATGCACACCAACATAATTGGCATCAATTAAAAAGTTCAAGCATTCCACTTTCAAGTATATCTCACTTGTCCGGAATGTCACTTCCAGGAATTAAGATATAAGCTGTATATTAAAATTTTTCCCAATTTTCACACAAAAGTTTTGGTCCATTTAACCCCCTTAATATTGTCCGATCGCCATCTCAAATTGCAAGCTTCTCCTTTGTGATATACTCTTACCTTATTTAAAATTACGCGTTGATCGGACTATTATTGAGACCTACAGAGCCGCTAGAAAATTGGATAAATATTATGTTTTTGGTCCATTTCACCCGCTAAATATATCACGATCATCACCAATAAAAATAGGGATCTATTCTGATCTGATCCGACCTCCATACAAAATTTCGTGACGATCGGTCCATAATTGCGGCCTGGAGCGTGTTTACAATTTATAATGGACAGACGGACGGACACATATCTCAAAATCGCTTTATCTCGTCGAGATATGAAGAATGGTATACCACATTGGTGGTCTCCGACGAATATTTCGCGGTGTTACATGAATTTTTACCAAAACAAACTTATAATACCCTTTTCCACATTGTGGTATAGGGTATAAAAATCAAAAAAATCTTGCAATTTACCCAAAAACAAAATGCAATTGAGTGAACACACAGCATATTGGTTGTAAGAGTGACCCCTACAAAAACAAGCACACTACAATTTTTCTGTCTATTCTTTTATTTGTCTATGATTTTTACTACAACAATAACATAACAATTTTTCTTTTATCTTTAAATACACATATTTAAAAAAAAACTTGTTGTTTTTAAATTTGAAACCAACAATTCTGAGATTAAGCTGACTTACTTAACAAATAATAAGTAAACACACATCTCAATAAATCTGCCAAAGTGAATCTAAAATATCGAAAATATTAAAAATTAGTATATTCTTGCAGGCATATTATTAACAGTAATTTATCATTTGTATTCAATTGATTTCATTCTGGAAATCAATTTTCACTCAAAAAAGTATATCCCTAATAAATTGTTAGGTCTACATATGTAGTTGTTTGCTGAAATGTAAACATCTCTGAGTACATGTATCTGTATAGGTGTGCGGTTGAAAACCATTGTCCAGTTTAAGGACACAATATTCGTATGGCCTTGCCACAGGACACAAATTTGCAAATATTATATACTTTTAAAGAAGAAGGACAATACACACTTACAGTTTAGTAAATATGTATGTATCTATGCATAATGTTTTGTAGGTAAACATTGTATAAACACAATAACATTTATGGACGTTTAAATATTGGTTTTAATAGACATTTACAAAAATGAAGTATGCAAATTGAAATCCACATACATACAAACGAGGATAAAGGAAATCTTTTTCAGCATTTAGCAAGAAAATTGAAAAACAAGTAAGAGAGGGTTATAGTCGGACAGGGCCGACCACTACACCTGGGCACTATTCTCCAAGGAAATTCTTTTATACGATTGCGACATATATTAGCCGCCCGGTCGTACATACATAAGTTGATATTCCTGTGTAACATACCAGAGATATAGAACTTATGTACATATATACGCCGTCATTAGTGGAAACGTAAGGTATTATTTTCGGTATTTTATAATGACCAATCGGGGCTTTTTCGCTACATATTATTAAAAAAAGGTACAAAGTATCAGTCAGCTGTGCCGACGGAGATATACCCTCAGCCTCTGACACAATGAAAATAAGTAAGTAAACTCAATACTTATAACTTCTCTATGTTTTTTTTTTAATTTTGGGCCAATTTCCCAAGAAGAATGGACTTTGACCCCCCAACAAAATTGTACCGTCGCATTATAGGTAATTTGAACAGGTTTTAGGCAAAAAGTCGATTTTTATAATTAGATTTGAAGAAAGAACATGTGAAATTATAGGGATATGCAATTTGTTTTCAAAAGTGATCAAAATTCGCGGTATAATTCAAAGTCAAAGTCAAAATTTCGAAGGCAATATAAAACATATTAAAAAAGATTAAAATTGAGGGCAGAAACGCATTTTGGTAATAATCAAATACATAGATATGATATTCAGTGGAAAGGTAGCGGTGTGTACTTCCTGTTTTAAGATATAATTTTCTTCAAAATGTTTGTTACAGCGGAAAAAATAGTCATATTGGACACAACCTAAGAATTTGTTTTACAAATTATAGTTTTATATTATAGACTTTTACAAAATTGTCCAACTTTGTCTAAAATTCTGACACCGGGAATATCTTCAGCAAAGGGTTCAGAATCAACTAAATAATATACCAAGGTACCATTTTTTTGCGTTTTTTTTTTGAGTTATATAAATTTTTTGAAGGTGCCCTCATTGCAGAAAAAATATTTCTTTTTAATGTTTGATTTGGTGAAAAAAATATTAAACAAATAAGTATATAATTAAAAAATTAAGTAACAGTGTTTTATTTATAAATGCACTTAAAAGTAGAAAATAATTTTTCATGATGGAATCTCTCAAATAAAACGCTTGCCGTTCAATATTGTTAAAATGTTTAATTCAAATGCAAGCGTTTTATTTTAGAGATTCCATCATGAAAAATTATTTTCTATTTTTAAGTGCATTTATAAATAAAACACTGTTACTTAATTTTTTTTAATTATATGCTTATTTTCTAGTTTTTAGTGCATTTAAAAATAGAACACTGAAACTTATTAATTTTATAATTATTTTTAAATTTTTTGTAAATACATTTTTTAGATTTTCAATTTTATTTGTATATACTTGAGATTATAAATGATATTTAATGATGGGCTTACATTTATTAATTAAATGTATAATGTTAGTAAAAATGTATTTAGGTCGGTAGTTTCTCATCCTTTTGATTTCAGTTAACGCTTCGTTATTGCATGGCTTCCTTCCTGTTAGTTTCCAGCAATCCAGTTCTTCTATTCTTAATCCAACCAGCGATCTTTCGGGACTCAATGCCACATATGCTTGCCCTTCTTAGAAAAGCTTAGATCCTAGATACACCACTTCCACCGAACCTCCGAAAAACCACAGCCGAACAACCTCCTCCGAACTTTCCCCTCTCAACATGCTCTTTCCATTTTCAACGGAACCTCATAACCAATTTAGGCCGAAAATGTAGATACAAACTTTAAAATGCCTGAAATTGGGTTGTACCATTTATAGGGGCTATATCAAATACTGGAAATCGAAATCAAAGTTACAGCCATTTCGGCCCAAAAATTAAGACAAAAAACACTTGAAATCGGTTGGAGCCGTAATATAGGGGCTATACCAACACCTGGACCTATGTCACAATTTTTGGTGGAGAAATTTCTATACCATTGGGATCTCCAAATGCCAAGTTACACGCAATTCGGTATAAAAATGAAGATAAAATCCTTAAAACAATTGAAATCGGGCGGTACCGCTATATGGGGGTTATACCAAAACCTGGACCTATGTCCATAATTTTTAATGGATACGTTTCTGTACCGTTGGAAACCCTAGTTGTCAAAAAACAGCCATTACGGGCTTAAAATGACGATAAAATCCCTTAAAACGAGTGGTACCGCTGGATGGGAGCTACAGGAAAAAATGGACCCATATTGGTTTTGGTTTCATATTCATATATTGTCATCCAAATGTGAAAAGTGTACAAAGTTTTAGTTCGATTGGTCAATTACAACTCTGTTAAAAATGAGTTACCAGATTTGAAAAGCATGTAAAATTGAACACTGTACAACACTGTAAAAATGGACCAATATTGGTTTTGATTTCATATTCATGTATGGTCATCCAAATCTGAAAAGTTTGCAAAGTTTTAGTACGATTGGTCAACTGCAACTCTGTGAAAATGAGTTACCAGATTTGAAAAGCAATTAGATAAAACACTGTAAAACAGTGTAAAAATGGACCAATATTGGTTTTGATTTCATATTCGTGTATTGTCATCCAAATCTGAAAAGTGTGCAAGGTTTTAGTTCAATTGATCAACTGCAACCGTGTTAAAAATGAGTTACCAGATTTGAACTAAACACACACCAAAGCAAGTTAAATAAAACACTGTAAAAAGCATCCGATTCGAACTAATAATACATTTTCTTTAAAGAAATATTTACCATGTGTTGTAAAATTTGTTCAGAGTTGTCGTGGTCAACATTTTTGTTAATTATATCTGCAATACGTCCTAACTAGGGATCATGATTGCGCGGTTTATTTGGTCCTTTTAAAAAAATAATATTTTTAAAGATCTCTTCGAAGATCTCTACAAATTTTTTGGCGGATCAATATTTAGTTTATTTTTGGTGTTAACCGCGTTCATTGTGTTGGAATGAATAAAATAGGTAAAATAAGAAAAGCGTATATATATAGCGTGTTTGGTGCAGCAAATACCTAGAATCGATCGAAAATATATATGGGAGCTATATCCAAATCTAAACCGATTTCGATGTAATTTGGCACATTTATTTTTAGACCGAACTATATCCAAATATGAACCGATTTCGATATTATTCGACACACTCTTTTCTAGACCGAATTCAGTCACACATTCCAAATTTCATCAAAAGCGAACGTATATAGCGTGTTTGGTGAAGCAATTATGTCAAATGGGCTGAAAATATATATGGCAGCTATATCCAAATCTAAACCGATTTCGATGTAATTTGGCACATTTATTTTTAGGTCGAATTCAGTCACACATTCCATATTTCATCAAAATCGGACGTATATAGCGTGTTTGGTGCCGCAAATACGTCAAGTCGGCCGAAAATATATTTGGGAGCTATATCCAAATCTGAACCGATTTCGATATAATTTGGCACACTTATTTCTAGACCGAGTTCAGTCAAATAATTGTTCCACAAACATCCCATAAGGGACAAAGGAGACTTCTCTCATATCATTGAGTGCACCCCGATTCATATTAGATCAATGATCTGGGACCTACAGTTTATCGCCGAGTCCGAACGGCGTGTCTAAGACACCACTTTTGTAGAAAAGTTTTCAATGACTGAAATGATTAGGAAATGTCGCTAACATTACTGAGGGGTATTTTGCCACCGTTGAAAAGTGTTTTGACGACCTTATGTGTGCAAGGCGGGTGTGCATACCATTGCACCGAGTTCAGTCACACATTCCATATTTCATCAAAATCGGACGTATATAGCGTGTTTGGTGCCGCAAATACGTCAAATCGGCCGAAAATATATATGGGAGCTATATCCAAATCTGAACAGTTTTTCACCAAAAGCAATAGCGTTCTTCCTATGGCTTAAGAAATTATATTCCCCACTTTCAAGCTGAATCGCACAAAAAATGCGACCTGTACGTTCCGAACAAAAATACATGGACAGACGGACGGACATGTCAAGCACTCTACCCTATTTGAGGACATAGAGCAGACTACCCTCTGGTCATATTTGAAACGTTAGATAATCAATTATTTGTGTGGACGCCATTCGTACGTGGAATTCAGTAGCAAGAATTCCAAGACCCGTAGTTGGAAGATCCAGGGAGTAGTCTCGGGAACTGTTTAACCTCTACCTCTACTGAATTCCAACCCCTCCACACGGCATTGGGATCATAACGTATGCTGGCGATTGTACGATCTTGACGTCTGGTACCTTCCCTGATGACATTTGTAAAATGCTGAACACCTATTTGTCTGATCTTACCACCTTTTTCCATGTGAAGAATATGCAAATATCCGCTACTAAATCTACGGCCACCCTGTTCACCACATGGGCGGCAGAGGTGAGAACAGAGTTGAATGTCATGGTCGATGGTAGCAGAATTCAGATCACCAGTTACCAAAAAATTAACATTCGGCAGCATGTTCATGTCGTCGCCGCATGTTCTATGCTGCTACAACAACAGCTATCTGCGCCAAGCTGAGATATAGGAACGAGGTTGTCAAGTGGATAAAGAAAACTTGTTGGCCACATAAATAAGTCCAACGCATTGGGAAAAATATTGAAACCTGTCAGAATGCCGCCCTGAGAACTGCAACAGGCTGCCTCCTCATATCTTCAGTGGGCCATCTATATGAGAAGACAAAGATTCATCCAGAACATCAAGACAATGGCATGCTTTCGTTGCAGTACTTGATCGGGTTTTACCGTGAGAGCCATCCTAATCACCATATGGTGGATACGAACAACTACGTTCGGAATCATGCAGCCGTCTAAATTTTTATAGGGCATGTGGCACAGGACCACACGATACACTGCACCTTTTCAACTGCCCTGCCAAACCTACTCAATTAACTCCAGTACATATGCGGTTACATCCCATCGAAACAGGCACATACCTAGAAACTCTTTGCGTAACGCAAACCGCAAAGAAATCAGCATGGTTTTTAAATGCGTCGACAGCATCTTCTGTCGACGAAAAACGTTGACCACGCCTTTTTTCTTGATGTTCGGGAATCATATGAAGTCATTGGGTGCCAAGGCAGGACTGTACTGCGGTTGACCCATAAATTCCACGTTTTGTCCGGTAAAAACGGCGCTAGTTTGAATCGATGTTTGAGAGCTCATAGTGTCATGGTGCACAATGATTCGTCATCTCATGTTCGTTTTCGGATCTCTCCGGAGACTTCAGGCAAAAAAAATTGTAGTTTACCACTCAGAATGAACCGTCCTACGTTGCTCAAGCCATATAGTGGGCACATGGTCAATTTTGCCAAAGAAACAGCCGACCATTTGTTTCAAAGAGCTTCTTCCATGAACCCCAGGGTCGATTGCTGCTTTGTTTCAAGCTCATACGCATAGATCCTTAATTCGTCTTCTGTGGCGATTTTATAAACGTCGTTTGAAGCACTGCGATCGTATTTAATTACAATTTCTTTGCACCAATCGAATTGTGCTGGATCTAACGAGAAAAGCCCATTTCTGCGGCCAGGTATTCATGCAATATCATATGTTAGTTGGTAGAAGGAATGTCCAAGGATGCCTCTATCTCACGGTATGTAAGATGGTGATCTTGCATTATCCGTTCACGTACAGCTTAATTTTTTTCTGGCACAACGGCTGTTTTTGGACGATCCTCACCACCTTCCATTTTTAGCGAGTGTCGGCAACGATTGAATTCATTAAACCAGCTTTTCATAGTGCTATAGGATGGTCCTTTATCGACATACAACGATTTAATTTGATCGATGTACTCTTGCCGTGATTATCCACGTCAAAAATTGTAAAAAAATATTGGGCGAAATGTTCACAAGCAAATTCCATTTTTTTTCAGTCACTGCACTATAGGTAATTTGGCCTGTTTTTGAGGCAAAAATTAATAGCAGTGGACTTATAGGCTTTTTATATATTCTTAATGCTTTATAGGCAAAAGTAAGTTAGAACAAAGAATTACACAGTAGAATTCGGATATAGCGAACATCGGTTATAAGAAACTACTTTTATAACGAACAAAGTTTTGTATTCCCAAAGATTTTTTCTTAATATTTGTACACACATTCAACTTCTTAAAACGACCACCATCATAACGAACAAAAATTGTCACACCGCGAGTAGATTATTTTTTACAATTTGTTAGGATTTACCGGCCCTCTTTTAAGCACAAGCGGATAGAGACGAATTTAAGCACTGTTTCAAATATTTTAATGTATGATATTTGAAAGTAAGCTTTAACTAGGAATTTTACAGATGAACACGTTTATGACGAACAAATTTTCTTGATCCTACCAGGGTTTCGGAGTCGGAGTCTACGAGTCGGAGTCGAGCAATTTTGCTGGAGTCGGAGTCGGAGTCGGAGTCTGAGTCGAAAAAAATAACTCGACTCCGACTCCGGGCAATTTTTTTCTACATTATAGAAACATAATACTAAATTCGGCACACCAAAATTTTCCAAAAAAACATTTTTTATTTGAAAATATATCTATAAGAAAGCATATAAGCGAACGGTAGTTAGAGGACGATTCACAGGATATTTACTATCCTTTGAAGTCTAGACTTCTTCAACTCTATTTTGATTACAAAATTTATGGGGAAAATAAATGTTGGTCCAATTGATCCATTCATTTTTTGCAAGCAAAAGTTAAGATCTATAACAATCGAGTTATAATTGAACATTATACGTCTTCTATATAAGTCCTACAAGTCTTCTGTCAGAAGACCTGCTGGTCTTCTCACAATGGTTTGCTGGTTTTTTCATCTTATCTTTTGTGAGAAATCATCCTTGTCTTCTTTAAAGGTCTTGTTGGACTCCGTCGAAAGACATTGTGGCCTCTTCGAATATCCTACTGAGTACACTGTGACACCAAATGGAAGTCAAGGTCTAGGGGTGAAAAATTCCCTTTGGGAATGAGAGCCAATATTGAGTATATTAACCCAGATAAAGCCACTGGTCGTTTAAACGCCACAAAAAATGGTTTCAAAAATTGACGTAAAACTTTGATTTTTTCGAATATTTTTGTGAAATTTTTTGCATTTTCTTATATTATTGTCTGTTATCTGTCATTTCACGCTTATAAAGCTTCGTTTGACCTATGCATTTCCACGCAATTGGCCTAAAACCAAAGCTATTCAAAAAATCGACTTTTTTGAAATTTTTATGAAAAATTTAAATATGCGATAAAAATTTAATCATAAATGTTGGAATCATATAACGTCAGGGATTTGTTAGTAATATAGTAAGAGTGTTTTCTCAATCAAAAACCAAGGGATTGGCATATAAGGATACACCTATACTACCCTCCAAATTTTTTAAAAGAAAGTCCGATTGCGGGAAAACTATACGTTTTGGAGAAAAAATATTTTATAAAAAATGCGTAAAAAGTCTCAAGAATATAATTTTCGGCGCTAAGTGGATTAAATAACCCAAAGGATCCCATAGCTGATATTTCTGAGTGTGACGTATTTTTTTTTTTTTTTGAAAAAAAAAAAAAATGCTTTATAGCTTTCTTTGACGATATTGTTTCATCATTTTTAAATGACATGTTTTCAGTTAAATATAATGAGGAATGTTTTTGTAGAAAATTTTGACCTTATAGCTCAGTTTCTTCCATGTCCGTTTTCTTCTTGAACTGAATATGAAAAACAAGACGGGGTTTTCTACATGAAAAAATACTACAAAAATGTTCCTCCGAGAATTTTATGTAGGTTCCAAAAAATCGATATTGGCACGTTTTCATTGTCCTTTATAAGTTTTACCCGTTCCTTTCTCAAAAAATCCGTATGTTAGCGTATTTCGGTACATTTCGTATAAGTTATGATTTTTTTACAACCTGATATTCCTGAAAAGCTTTTACATAAGATTAGATAAAATCTTTTTTATAAGATGATAAAAATCTAGTAAGGACATCAAAATCTGGAAACTCCTCGATCGAATTTATTTTTCAATTTTTTTTGCACGCTTATGACCAAAAACATCAGTTTTTTAACCCAAAAAATTAAATTTCGACTTTTTCTGTCCACCATTTCAGTAAAATCTAAAACTTGTTACAAAGTGGATCTATATGGAACTAGATTTGTATGTCCTTGATAAGCCCCTTTGCTGATTCAGAACCCTTTGCTGAAGATATTCCCGGTGGCAGAATTTCAGACAAAGTTGGACAATTTTGTAAAAGTCAGCAATTTTTTCCGCTGTAACAAATATTTTGAAGAAAATTATCTCTTAACACGTTCGCGGACGCAAAAAAACTCAGAGAGGTGCAAAAAATGACACCCAATTTTTTTAGAAATTAATTTTTGTGTATTTATTAATTATTAATACTATTATAGTTTTTTATTTATTATATTATGGATATATATGAAATGAGTCGTATTATGTACATAAATCACAAAAACATGCGATTGTATACAAGTAAATGACTAAAGATTGATTTTGCATGTGAATGATATAGCATTCACGTCATCCTACGTCACCATGAAAATGAATGCTATAGCATTCACGTCCGCGAACGTGTTAAAACAGAAAGTACACACCGCCAACATACCACTGAATATCATATCTATGTATTTGATTATTACCAAACTTATACAAATTGCGTTTAAATTCTACTCTGTGTTTTAATATTTTTTATTTTGCCTTTGTTCTTTCTTCAAATCAAATTATAAAACTCGCGTTATTAAAAGTGCAAAAATCGACTTTTTGCCTAACCTGTCGAAATTACGTATGGTGCGCTGTAGACAACACAACACATGTTCGTATGTCAAACTGTCTTGAGAACGTTAGTCCAAAACTGTCAAGCTGGGTTTTGCAGCTGTTTTCATGGAGTGGGCAATACTTTGCCATTGTGCTGATATATTATCGGGACGAGGAGTGTTTTGATTAAGCAATTGTGTCAGTTGATTGGAATATGCTGTGGCTATTTGTTGTGATTGCAGCTTATCAATGTCGTATTTCCGTGTTGTGTTTTTTCGTAATTTATTTGCTACGTTTAATTTAGTACGTACTTTTACTGCAACATGGTGATGGTCTTAATCTATGTTTGCACCTCGGAACTATTGTACATCCAACATGCTCGATGAATGTCTTCCATCTACCACAACTTGATCAATTTGATTAACTGTTTTTTGGTCTGGAAACAGCCAGGGCCCTTATGAATAAAGAGATGCTTAAACCAGTACTGCCAGCTACCATATGTTTTGCCGCTGCGAAGTCTATCAGCCTCACTTCATTGTCAGATGTTTTACTGTGGAGACTAAATTTCCCAACTGTTGGGCCAAAGATATTCTGCTTTCCAATTTTGACATTAAAATCGCCTAGAATAATTTTAATGACATGGACAGGACAACGAGCGGTTTAGATTTGCAGGTACAATCTTGTCCTGACCCTCCCAAAGTTGTGAATGAAAAACGTTTTAGTGCATAATGTGGGTCTTATTCGAACTAAGGAAGCAAATCAAATATTCGTCCCAAAACATACCATTTTTTATTTGCAATCGTGTAGTAATCAAATTTCTATAGTTTTTGTTTTGAGAAGAAAGAAATCAAGAACTTCATGCTTCAACTCAAGACATTATCCATATATGTATGTTTTGAAATGTTAATGCAAGTAGGTTTTTCCATACCATTCATTTCAATAAAGGTTCTTGAGTTTGTATCCTTTAAAGGGCAAACCTAATTGTTATTTACATGAATGCCTTCAAACTATTATGTTCTATGAAATGCATGTAAATATCTCTATATAGCAAACATACAAACATATATGTACGGGTATACATACACATGAAGCTAGGCAAACATGATATTTACAATATTCATCTCTTGAGTGACTAACAAACAAACATACTGTATGAAAAAAATATGCCGACGTAGAGATTTTGTGAAAAATGCATTCATGAGTCCATTTAAGTTTTCATCTTAATTAAAATATCTTTTTGTGTCAATAACCAACGATAGTGAGTAATGGACAAATATATTTAAAAGCCTTGAAGATTAATTACGTCACATTCATTGAATTTTATATCAAGACTAAAATTGTTGTACAGTTACCTATTTGTTATTGGTTGGATTTTTATCAAACATAGTAAACTTAAGACTATAAGAACTAAAGTAAAGTTTAACTTTTATTACCTTGAATTCTCGTAGCAATAACAAATGCAAATTGTTATAATGGTCGAAAGACTTTGAGGGGTTTATTTATAGAGAAGGTGAATAATGATGAATAGCAAGGAAACAATTATTTATTCTCCCATAAAAGAAAAATTGTTATGCTGCACCAGGTCGTAATGTAATTTCTCTTTCAACTATGCAAAAATTTGCTCTCGAAGTATTGTGTATATATTAGGGTGATAATGAGTGCAGCGATATTACAATATATAGTTTTCAATGTGTTTTATTTTGAGAATAATTTTCAGTTAGATATGCTGAAGGAGATATACGCTGCCATTAAAATACGTGTTATCTGTAGGTACCGTAATGTGGCGCTATACCAAGTCATTGACATAAACCAAGTACGTACGCAGGAAACATTTCTAATGATTTTTTTACAAGAAACTACTAAACTTTTTGAAGATTTTTAAAAAAAAAACCCGATCCGTTTTCGAGCTACAGCACCGCTTTCAAAAGTCCCACTTCGAGGAAAACACGTTTTTACCCAGCAAAAAAAGTCCTCTCAAAATCATGGGTTTTGTAAGGGATTTTTGGCAGCCGTAACTACTCACAAACCCCCTTTCTTCTTCATTATTTTCACAAGGGCATGTCGCACTCAGTTTGTAGTTATTTTATGACCACTAGAATAACTAGTTATTCTGTGGCCACTAGAAGTTGAAAAGTAAGGTGAAAAAAATTATATTTTTAGTAGAGAATTTGTTATTATTTTCATCACACTTTTTACTTTTATTTTACTTTATTTTATTTCGCTGTCTGCCCGAATTGAACACACGAACCCTCTGATTTCTAGCTAAAGACTCTACACACTGTGCCACGCACACGAATATTAAGGGTTGCTTAAGAACTTAAATGTGCAGTGCACATGGGCACCACGAACTGTTATTTTTTAATTAAAAAAAAACTAGCGTGCCGACCGGAAGCGTTGAACACACAACCCTAGGGTTTATAGTCGGACACGTACACACTGTGCCACCGTCCTCATTACTTTGTGAGGAGTAAAATAAGTAGGTTTGCCTTGTAAATTTTTTAGAAAGTAACCCATTACTTTTCAGATTACTTGTAATGCGAAAAGAAGCTTGTTTACATTACTTTGTAATGGGTTACGTAATGACTAACGGATCCGAATTTTTGCTGGGTAGTTTCTATGCTACATACAAAACACAATAAATATTTCCCTGCCAAAGATCATTTCTCAGTCAATTTTTGTGCGATCGTATCGAATTTTTTGCAACCTAATCTATTCTACCTTTTTTTTTTAATTTGCAAGTGGCTATAACCCTTTAAAGGTTGTTGTTAAATGATTTTATATGAAATATTGGTACAAAGTATATACATTAAATAGAGAGAGTTCACAATATTTAGTATACAACTTTAAATGTTTACATGTTTTAAATGTTTACAGGTCACGTTTGGTATAGTCGCCATGTAAAATTTACGGTCAGTTTTCGGAATCTTGCAGTTTTTATGGTATATCACAGAATTTTACAACAACAAAGAATTGCCATTGTTTTTTTTTCTATAGCAAGATTTGAAAGATCTTAGCCTAATTTCTATACCCTCCACCATAATATGGAAGGTATAATTAAATTTGTCATTCCGTTTGTAATACTTCGAAATATTCATCGGAGACCCTATTACTTACTTAGCTGACCCATTACAGAACATTTGTTCCATAGACGGAACTAAGAAAAGATCTCCAATTCTCTCTGTTTAGTGCTTCGCTTTCTGGAATACCGCGCCTTTTCATCTCTTCATGCACTTGTTTGCGCCATCTATTCTTTGGCCTGCCAATTCTGCGTGCACCGCCATGCGGCCCGAATTTATACGCTTTTTTAGCGGATTCATCATGGCTCATTCTTATGATATGGTCTAGCCAACACAATCGCTGCATCTCGATACGTTTAACTATACTGATGTCGCGACATCGACATGTCGTTGTATAGCAGATACAGAGCGTGGTTCATACGACGTCGATATTCACCGTCAACGCAGATTGGTCAATAGATCTTTCGAAGAATTTTGTCTCCAACATGCCAAGCACTGCCTTATCTGCTTGCGCAAGTACCCAGGCTTCGGAACCATACATCAGCACGGGTAATATCTGTGTTTTGTAAAGCGTTATTTTTGTTTGACGAGTTGTGGCTTTGTTTTCAAAGTGATTACTTAAGCCAAAGTAGCATCTGTTGGCCACTACAAATCTTCTTTTTTATTTCACAACTGATGTTGTTTGTTGTGTTTATGGCAGTGCCGAGGTAGACGAAGTCTTTTACTACCTTAAAATGATAGGAACCAACTTCAACAGTTGGTCCGAGCTCAAATGACACATTTCGCGTCGACACCATTAACTTGGTCTTCACGCCGTTTACCGCCAGACCCACTTTAGCAGATTCTCCTTCGACCTTCATAAAGGTATCGGTTACTTCGTTTACTGATCGTCCCGTGATGTCTATATCATCAGCATAAGCAAGTAACATGTGGCGATTGGTGTAGATTGTGCCACTTCTTTTGGCGTTTGCCTCTCGTATAACATTTTCTAGCAGGATGTTGAAAAGATCACACGAAAGGCTGTCTCCTTGCCTGAGACCTCTTTTGGTACAAAACTCTTCGGAGAGGTTCTTTCCTATTTTAACTGAATATCTTGTGTCTGTTAAACCTTATTAAGTATGTATATTCTTGATCAGGTAAAATTCTAAGTCGATATAACCATGTCCGTCTGTCCGTCCGTCCGTCGGTTGAAATCAAGATACAGCTCGCAATTTTAAGAGTAGAGCTTTGTAATTTGGTATAGAAGTTTCTATTACTCCTAGAATGTTTGGTGTTGCAAATGGGCTACATTAGTCACCGTTTTGATATAGCCCCCATAGAACGGTACCACCCGATTTTCGGTATTTTGAGGTTTTAGCTTCATTATCACACCGAAATGGCTGAAATTTGGTACTAAGTCTTCGTTGTGGGTATAAACATTTCCCACAGAATTTTGTCGGTATATGTCCACGCGTTCATATAGCCCCCATAGAACGGTACCTCCCGATTTTCGGTTTTTTGAATGTTGTGGCCACATTAATTCACTGGAATGACAGAAATTTGGTATTTAGTCTACGTTAGAGGTAAAAACGTTTCCGAATGAAATTCGTTGGTATAGGTCCACGTTTCGATGTAGCCCCCATAGAACGGTACTTTTGGATTTTCGTAATTCTGAGGGTTGCGACGTCAATATCTTACCGAAATTACTAATATTTGTTATTTAGTCTACCATGGGGTTATAAAATATTCCAGAGGAGAATTACCAGTATAGAAATATCGTCCATAGAAGCGTACCTCTTGATTTTCGGTATTTTGAAGATTTTATCCACATTATTTTTCCGAAATATCGGAAATTTGGTATTTAGTCTTCTTTGAGTCTAAAAACTTTCCGCCGTCGGTATATGTTTTGAAGTAGCCCCCATAGAACGGTAAGAATTGTGGGATATCTTTTAGTTGGGGAAACTCCATGCAATCCCAATATAACTCTTTTCGCGAGTAGGTCGAATAGAGCTATATAGTGATTAAACATGTTGGAGACTACAGTTTGACCCGAACATAACCCGACTTCTATGAATTAAATAACTCAAATCAGCGAGGATGTTAATGCCATCCACAATCATTCGATTTGTAACTCATCAAAATGACCATTTTTGAGACATATATATATATATATATATATATATATATATATATATATATATATATATATATATATGTGTGTACATTCTTGATCAGCGTAAAATTGCGAGTCGATATAGAAATGATGTATACATGTGTCTTTGGTCTGAACTTGCATCAAGTTCGAAATTGGGTTCACGTTTTCGTATAGCTCCCACACAACGTGTAATACTATTTTCGGTATTTTAAATTGTTTACCTAAATGTACGCCTTTTTACTTGCTGGAACCTTCGTGCGTATTATTCGTATTATAAACTATCTAAATAATAACAATCATACGCACCGGGTATTACAAAAAGCGATTTAATGGCTTTTTCCAATTTTCGAATGCTTACTTAATTTCCTTTTTTTGTAGTAGTAAATCTATACTTATAAAAGAGTTCAGTAATGATGACTCACTGACTGACTGACTGATTCATAACACTGGTCAACACGACTTTTGTTTCAACCGAAGTTGTTGTTGTTTCTAAATGAAATCGGCGAGCTATTTTCAAATCTGGTCACGGTTTTTCTACATCAGCTCTTGTTCTTGAGATATAGCTCAAAATCGGTTTTTACGAGTTTTACCCAGAATTTCTTTATTTTCGGATACAAACAAATATTTTTTGCGGGTTTTTCGACGCTAATATATTAAGAAGATGTTGTACGCTGGATACAAAACGTTTTTTGAAATAAATATGGCGAGTATTTATCAAAAAATATAGAAAACATACGATGAATCTTGTAAAAATTGCATATTTTGAGTACTTTAAGCTGTAATTACGTCATCGGGGGAAGTCATAGAAGCTTCATATGGCATTCTGGATATGCTCAGGGTGTCTGCTATATAGTCCTGTATTCAAATATTTAATATAAAGTTCATAGCGCCCACGATTCGCCCATAACCTAAAAAGCGTCATGAAGACTGCTAAAGGGAAATCATTTACCTGTGATATCATTACCAAATATGCCATTTACTTTTCAATGGCAGTCTTCATGACGATTTTAAGGTTATGGGCGAATCGTGGGCGCTATGAACTTTATATTAAATATTTGAATACAGGACTATATAGCAGACACCCTGAGCATATCCAGAATGCCATATGAAGCTTCTATGACTTCCCCCGATGACGTAATTACAGCTTAAAGTACTCAAAGTATGCAATTTTTACAAGATTCATCGTATGTTTTCTATATTTTTTGATAAATACTCGCCATAATTATTTCAAAAAACGTTTTGTATCGCGCGTACAACATCTTCTTAATATATTAGTGTCGAAAAACCCGAAAAAAAAATATTTGTTTGTATCCGAAAATAACCCAATTCTGGGTAAAACTCGTAAAAACCGATTTTGAGCTATATCTCAAGAACAAGAGCTGATGGAGAAAAACCGTGACCAGATTTGAAAATAGCTTTAGAAACAACAACAACTTCGGTTGAAACATTCAACTTTTTCAATTTTGTTGAGCAGTGTAATCAACGCCCAGGCTAAACGGCTGAAGCTAGAATCTTGAAATTTTGGGGGAGTGCCACTCTTGGTCCCAAGGTGTCAGATAAGGCTGGATTTTTGGAATTTCGAACTAGTACGGTACGAAAAGTACTACTATGGTACCCTTAGTATTAGGCAAACGCGAAGAGCTAGAATTCTGAAATTTGGAATGAGGGTCACTGATGGAGAGCTAGAAAGGTGTACCAAAGGGTTCTTGGAATTTCGAACTATAAGTGTACGAAAAATACTAAAAGTTACTAAATTTAGTACCATTTGGTATTACGTGAACGGATAGAGCTAAAATCTTGAAATTTGGAATGAAAACCAATGTTTAGAAGATGAGTTGATATAAGGAGGTAGTTTTGAAAATGTGTACTCATGTGTACGAATAGTACTAAATGGTACTAAATTTGGTACAAATTGAATTTGGCTGAACCGATAAAGTTGGAATTCTGAGATCGGAATTACTATTACTGTTGGAGTGTAGGTTTGAGGAGGTAGTTTTCGAAATTTGTACATATGGGTACGAAAGGTACTAAATAGTACCAAATAAGGTACAATTTAGATTTTGGGGAACGGATGGACCTGGAATCCTGACATTTAGAATTAGGATTATTGTCGGAGTGTAGGATAGGGATATTTTGGAAATTCGTACATTTGGGTACGAAAAGTACTAAATGGTACCAAATTTGGTACAATATGAATTTAAGTGATCGATAGAGCTGGAATAGTGAAATTTGTAATTACGATTACTATTGGTGTGTGGGATTGGGATACTTTTGGAAATTCGTACTTATGGCAACGAAAAGTACTAAATTCGTACATGTGGGTACAAAAAAAACTGAGTGGTACTAAATTTTGTACAATTTGGATTTGTGTGAACGGATATAGCAGGAATTATGAAATTTGGAATTAAGATTACTGTTGGAGAGTAGGATTGAGGTAGTTTTGGAAATTTTTGGTTATGGGTACGAAAAGTACTAAATGGTACCAAATCTTGTACATCTTGGATTTGAGTGATCGGATAGAGCAGGAATAGTGAAATTTGAAATTATGATTACAATTGGAGTGTGGGATTGGGATACTTTTGAAAATTCGCACTTATGGCTACGAAAAGTACTAAATGGTACCAAAATTGGTACAATTTGGATTTGGGTGATCGGATACATTTGGAATCCTAAAATTCGAAATTAAAATTACTGTTGGAGTGTTGGATAGAGGTAGGTTTGGAAATTCGGACCTATGGGAACAAAAAGTACTAAATGGTACTAAATTTGGTACAATTTGGATTACGGAAATTTAGAATTAAGTTTACTGTTGGCCTGAAGGATTGAGGTAGTTGTGAAAATTCGTACTCATGGGTACGAATAGTATTAAATTGTACTAAATTTGGTACAATACATATTTGGGTGAACGGATAGAGCTGTTGGAGTGTAGGACTGAGATATGGATGTATTTTTTGGAAATTCGTACTTATGTGTACAAAAGTACTAAATGGTACTAAATTTGATATAATAGGTATTTGGGTGAACGGATAGGGCTGGAATCCAGAAATTTGGAACTGAGATAACAGTTGGAGTGAAGGATTGGTGAAGTTTTTGAAATTCGTACTTATGTATATGAAAAGTACTAAATTTGGTACGATGAGGATTTTGGTGAACTGATAGAGCCGGGATCCGGAATTCGTAATTGAGATTACTGTTGAAGTGTAGGATTGAGGTAGTTTTGTAAATTCGTCCTTATGTGAACGAACAGTACTAAATGGTACTAAATTTAGTACAATTTGGATTCGGATGAACGGATAGAGTGTGATTTCTCAAATTTGGATTGAGGGTTACTTATGAAGAGTAAAAAAGATGTACCAAAAGGTTTTTGGAAACTATGAGTGTACGAAAAGTACTAAATGGTACTATATTTAGTACAATTTGGATTTGGGTAAACGCATAGAGCTGGAATCCTGAAAACATTTTTTTACTACTACCCCTTATTTTTTCCATTTGATCCAAAAACCTTATATATGAAATTGCATGTCGATCGGTTATTGTAAACCCGTGTCACCCGAGCGATCTTTGTTTTCACAGTAATTTGTATGAGGTTAAAGTTGCATTTTCACGAAAATGCTATAAAGGCCGCAATTACCAATGAACAAACTTTACCAGCTCATTGTTGTGGCTAAAACACGAATCCTACAAAAATTTGTTAAAAGCATATCGCTTCTTGATATAGCTATCTATACAGGGCCCAAAATCTGCCAAATTTTCACATTTTTTAGTATTCGTTTTATGTGACAGAAATGAATTAATGGTTTTAGACGAAATCCATTTCAGACAGTTGATTAAGCCATGTCGTCTTGCTGCCTGGAGCGTACGATAACTCTCAACCAATCCGGTCCAATATTTGGCTGTCGCAATATTTCGTCCAAACTTAGATCAAGTTCAAAGATGGGCCATATCGGTCTACTCCCTCACAAAAGTTCAACATTTTTGTTTATGTACAGTATAATGTTCCGAAGCATTGGTACTTGCACAAGCGGAAAAGGCAGTGCTTGGTGTGTTTGAGAGAAAAATTCTTCGAAAGATCTACGGATCAATCTGCGTTGATGGTGAATATCGACGTCGTATGAACCGCGAGATGTATCTGCTATACAACGACATCAGTATAGATAAACGTATTGAGATACAACGATTGCTTTGCCATAACAATGAGCGATAATGAACCCGCTAAAAAGGCGTATAAATAATGGCCACATGACGGTACACGTAGAACTGGCAGGCCAAGGAATCGATGGAGCAAACAAGTGGAAGAAGAGATGAAAAGGCGCGGTATTCCTGAGAGCGAAGCATCAAATAGAGAGAATTGGAGATGTTTTCTTAGTTCGGCTTATAGAAAAATTTTCTGTAATGTTCCAGCTAAGTAAGTAAGTAAGTAAGTAAAGTTTAAAGTCTGTAAGAATATCCGTTGGAAATGTTTCGAATCTACTACTTGTCGTCCTGTTTACCGCGATATTATGTATTCAACGGGAAAGTCTATGTTTCCTTATATAATGATCCAGAAACTCTACAATATACGGTGATCGAAAGGAATGAATTCCAAAATACTATACACCTCCAAAATGAACAATGCGGTCAATTTTTTCAAGTACCTCCTCCGCAATACTTTTGAGCTGTAGTCCAAATTCATATCTCTGTTAGCAAATTCATACCACATAAAAAGGCCCACACAATTCTGAAAACCCCCTAAATACAAAAGGAAAAGGATGTTGGTTGTGTAGCCGATCTGTCCATAGATGAAAGTTTCACTTTACACAGGCTGAGGGTATATCTCTATCGGAAAAACCGACTGATACTTTTTTATTAGTTTCACAATACAACTTAGCCAGTTATTTACCGAAGATAATATTCGACTTAACACTAAACAAAAATGATAAAAAAAAAACTGTTTTCAAAAAAGAAATTATGCTTGTTTAATGTTTCTAATCTAAGAACCCCCGTTTTTTTTCAATATTTACCGTTAAAAACACTTGGACTCCAATAAAACCAAATTGGTACATCAGAACCCCTGCATAAGTTTGGTATAACTCAGTCTAATTATCGAAAAAATGACACACAAATTTAGATTGATTTCCAATATAGACTATGACGTTCAACACTATAGCATTTTATTCCTTTAATATCCCAAAAAAACGTATATTTTTTGCCGGCATATTCCTACCTACCTATTTACATAGGTGGCTCTTATTCCAAACAGAAGATTTTGTTCTAAAAGCCGAACTATGAATAGATTTCCAAACGCACCGATATTCTTTTTTACCACGTTTTGCGGTATAATTTTTAACCTTTTTCCATTGGAGTGTTGTTCGTATTCGTATGCCTTCCTACCGACTGTATGGATTTTCTATGTCAACAGAATTATTTTACTGGACGTCTTATGTGTACAGAGAATAAACTCAGTCTTATCGCCGTTTTCTGTCACGACTACATTGATAGATTCTTTTGTGAGTTTTTTTTTTTCAAAAGTGACTGCTATTATCAGCTTAAGTGAGTAACATTATTTCTTTAATGTACATCATGACCTCGTATGACCTTTTTAAGTAAGATGATAAATAAGTCACGCGATAGACTGTCACCATGTCTGAGCGAGGTTCAGTATTAGCTGGCTGGGATAGGTTTTTTCCTATTTCAACTTAGATAATGTTATCCTGCATAACATTATCAGCTTTGCACGAATGCCAAACCGAAACAAGGCTTGAACACTTTTAACATTTGGGCTGCCTTATAGTCGACGAACATGTTTTTTAATGATCTTTTCTATTATTTGGCGTAGAGTGAAGACTTGGTTTACTGTAGATTTCCCAGGTCTAAAACCGCATTGGTATGACCTGATTATTCCATTCACCTTATATTTTAGCCGTTCATGCTGACACCCGACAGCACTTTATATGCGATGGGCAGGTAATTTATGCTTCTGTTATTGGCGTAAATTGTCTTGTTTCCTTTCTTGTGCGCGGGACATAGCAGCCGATTAATTGCAGTCATGGTCCCACTTAGGTTAGGTGGTAAAACCTCAATGCCGTCGTTTGGGATGGGTTCTGGTGCATCTTAATCGACGCCCACATTCGATACCAAAAAACTTGATAACAAATAAAGAAGTATCAGTCGGCTTTGCCGACAGACATGTACACAAATGTCGGGGGTTCTCATGCACCAATTCGGTTTTGTTAGTGTCCATGGCAGACGAAAATAACTTTGGTTTTTAACTATAACGAAAATGACTTTCTTGGATTTTCAATTTTTAAACGGGCATAGTTTCTACATTTTACCACGGGTTTCCATCAGTTTTTCTTTCGGGTCAAATGTTACATTTCAAAGGAGCACAAAGGTCTTGCGAAGAAGTTACATAAAGGAATGAACAGCGTTTTCAAGTCATTTCGGTTGGCCACCGTATAATTTAGAGCTTTGGACCCTCATATCAGGAAACATGAACAGGCTCTAAAATTGAAAGGGAAATATTAAAATATGCAACTCAGTGTTCCATTTGAGAGGTGTCGTGCGCACCAGCCAATACATACGGTAGCAGTAGAGGTTTTTTTACAGCTTTCGGGCCATTTTCTCAGGAAGTATGGACTTGCTCCTGAAAAAAACTTGTACATGTTGAAAAAAATCAAAGCGATTTAAAACTGCACTTTTCCGAAGGAGTGGTCCTATATAGTTCATATTCGAACATAATCTATGTCTGCCGGAAATATTACGTTATGCAAAGTATAAATCAAATCGGTAAATCCCTTCGAGAGTCATCGTGGCTATTTTATCGAACATTTTTGTGGGGGAAGTAAACAAAGGTGTGGACCGATATGACCCATCTTCGAACCTAAATAAAGTTTGGACAAAATGTTACGAATGCCAAGATTTTGAACAAACTGAATCCTTTCGAGCGTTATCGTACTTCGCACCAACCAGCCAGACAGACAGGAGGACAGAGATGACAGATTTTGTCCAAACATACTTGAGGTCTAAATCCTTTATTTTGGATGAGACACATTTTTGGTCGTATGAACGTGTATGTCCCCTCTTTAGCCTAAAGGCTGAGGGTATAAAAAACTCCTTTCGCATTCTTAGTAAGCTATCTGTATGAATTTGAACCAGATTTTGTTCTTCATCTTTGCAGAAGAATTTGTTTGCACTATACTCTTCAGTCTAGTGTTTTACTGATGTTCCAATCGTTGGATATGCACTACTCCAGCAAAATTTTACTAACCAACTAATACATACTCCTTATACTCCACTTAGGCTAGGTGTTATACCCTCAATGCCGTCGTTTGGGATTGGTTCTGGGGTATCTTTATCGCCGCCCATATTTGATACCAAAAAAAACTTGAGAAAAGGCTCCATCCAGATCCTCAGTATACTATTCCGATGCGATTCCCTTCATCACCTTCATCAGTGTGGTGTTTTACTGAGCTTCCAATCGTTGGGTATGAGATATACTCCTTATCTGTATGTCGCCACCGGCAACCCATCAGCTCCTGCTGCCTTATTGTTCTTCAGCCGGTTAATTGCTGTCATGATCCCAATAAGGCTAGGTGATAACCCTCAATGCCGTCGTTTGAGTTTGGTTCTAGGGTATCATCATCGACGCCCATATTCGATTCCAAAAACCTTGATAAAAAGCTCCTTCCGCATCTCTTGCTCACGTTTCGTCTTCTCTTTCCTCCTTATTGTGAAAATAAGTTTTTCCTCTCTCGATATTGTCCCTTAGCGCTCTATGTTCCTATTGACTGCGGGATTGCCCTGTATACTGCGCTCTGCAGCAACCTTACGAGACTCCTAATCCTAATACCCAAGTAAGATTTTGCGGAAGTTTGAACAAAGTGGGCTGGCTACAGTGTTACCGAAATTGAAGATTTATCGTCATTTTGACGATTTTTGCTCCAAAATTGAAAAATTACGATTTGACGATTTTATGGTCCAAAATTACGATTTTTCACTTAAGCCAAAATTGCATGAAATAAAACAAGATAATTGTCTTTCGAGAAAGACCTTAAGGAAAACAATGCTGCAAACTCGATTTTATGAGCTTTTTTAATGTTCTTAGTAATTTCCAGCCAAATTGGCTGTATTTAGGTACATATCTAGAAACTTGTTTGTTGAAATCTAAGGTACATTTTTGTAGTTGACTGTATCCTTAATTTTTGGGCGGTTGCGTATCTTTGGACCAGAGTCGGAGAAAAAAGTATAAAAATTTGATATTTTCAAAAGATTTTTGCTATTTTTACCATTAAGAACCGTTCATACACATTTCGCATATTCTAGAAAATTGTTTACTGAAGCCTTTGCTACACTATTGTGGTTGACTGTTTTCTTGAATTTTTCACAGTTTAATATCTATGGTGCAGAATCCTAGAAAAGAGGATAAAAATCGCAATTCTTTTGCTATTTTGACCATTAAGATCCGTTTCTACAGAGTTCGTATATTCTAGAAAGATGTTTATTGAGATCTGAGTACATTTTTGTAGTTGGTTGTTTGCTTCAAATTTGATCGGTTTGATAGCTGTATAACAAAACTTGAGAAAATTTTTAAAAGAAATTTTACCATGGCGATTTTGACCTTGCAGATGAAGTTTGATGGGTTATATGAGTTCACAATTTTTGTTCTTTAAGACCAGAGCTACAACTTTGCCTCTGAGATAAATTCAAATTTTCTAACGATTTGGAAGATATAGTCATGACTAAATGACCCTTTTTTGCATCAAAGCCTCAAACCTTTGGAGGCTTATAACCGCGAAAGTTGATGAGATAGGGAAAACGGCGAGACATGTGTCTTCTCATTTTTGGTGTTCTATCACACTGTGGAGTCAGAATATGGTTAATAAAACATGACTCAAAAAATTACACACAGTGTTTTTAAATTATTAATTAGCTAAAAAAGGAGAAATATAGGATTGAGGGGAATGTATATGCTTCTTCTACTTCTACCTCGCATTAGAAAGGTATCAACTTAAAACAATGCAAATATTCCCTTTCGATCGATTTACTATGCTTACGTCAGCGCAAGTAGAGAAACAATGATAGGGAAGCTAAAATTTAAACAAGAACGAGAAACAGAGCGACAACGATCAAAGGGACCAAACATGCAGTATTTATAAATATGTTGATAATAATGACAATGAATAACAATAATGATGATTCTAAAATAACAATGAAATAGAAATTACATGCGTAATAGGGATATAACTTTTTGCTCTTCTTTGCAGATATCGAAAATACTACCACATAGCCGTGTAGAGCATGAAAAACTATTGTGAAATAAGGTGTAATTTTTTCTCTATCGCGAAAAAAGTTTCCGCACCAAAAAATTTTTATTTTTTTGTAATCTAATTTAAAATCATTATCAAAGGGTTCTGGACCAATTTGTTCTCAAATCGCGCCATTTCGGAGCATATTAGGAACTTTTGACACTATCGCAATTTTTGGTTTTTCTTTATAAACTCGTGAATTTTATGTTTATATTTTTTGTACCTATCGGACAAGAGAATAAGGTGTCATTTGCAACAAATTCGCGAAAGTTACTGACCGTTTTTAATGACTTTGCCTGTGAGAAATGTATTTTTGTCTATAAATATTTATTCAAACAAAGCAAATTTAAAATTATAAGTAGAAAAAATACCAAAAGGTATTCGATTCCATCGATTTCATCGAATCGATCTTAGAAACGCGTTTTCATTATTAGGACAAAATTCCCCACATGGTACTGGTGTTGTATTTTTGTAGAAAACAAATACAATTCTCACAGGCAAGGTCAACAAAAACAGCCTTTAACTTTCGCGAATTCGTTGCAAATGACCCCAAATTCTCTTGCCCGATAGGTACAAAAAATATAAACATAAAATTCAAGAGTTTATAAAGAAAAACCAAAAATTGCAATAGTGTCAAAAGTTCCTAATATGCCCCTAAATGGCGCGATTTGAGATCAAATTGGTCCAGAATGCTTTGATAATGATTTTAAATTAGATTTCAAAAAAATAAACCTTTTAATGAAAAGCAAATATGTTGTTATAACAGATAAAATTAAAAAATGCATTTCTGAACTTCCATGCATTTGGTGCGGAAACTTTTTTCGCGATAGAGAAAAATTGACACCGTATTTCATAACAGTTTTCCATGCTCTACACGGCTATGTGGTGGTATTTTTTTAGTTATAGCCCTAATGCGTAATATCAATAAGAACAAAATCGACAGAAACATCCAAATTAAATAACCAGATAAACAGTTGCGTTGTCCTAACGGTAGGCTTGTGCTATATTTTCTGTTTGCAGCTTTTCGAAATTTAGTTTTCGCTCTGTGTTAGATCGTACTTTTGCCGCAAAATTAAGACGAATGTGTACCTTGACTGTTAAATGTAAATGATCCGAATCGATGTTCGCTTCTTGAATATATGGAACATCTAACACACTGGAAGAGTATATGCCGTCTATCACAATATGAACGAGATCTGGTTTCCGGGTTTTCCATCTGAAGACATCCACGTGGTCCTGTGTATGTCGTGCTCTCTGCAATGTTTTCACAACTGCAAAATCGATCAGTCTCATTCAATTGTCCATGGCTGAACTTGCCGACCCTGGGGCCAAAGATATTTTGCCCCCCAAATTTGGCCATAACAATCATTTAGAAAAATCGTAATGTCATGGCCAGGACAGAGGTCATATGTCCTCCTTAGGTGCTCGTAGAATATATCCTTGGTATGTTCATCTTTCTCTCCGGTGAGTGCGTGGGCGCAGTTTGCTTTAGTACCGATTCTGGCAAATTTTCTCATCTAGCTAATGTTGCATTTTGACGATTCGTAGTTTTTATCCTGGTTTCACGAAAAAACCACGTATTTCCATTAATCCTATATGAGGTCATTCGCCTCTACTTTACTTGATATCATTCTTGTATATTTCCTGTTGACATTATTTTACCCAGTATTTCACAATATAAATCTCCAGATTATGAACTAATTAAGATATCTGTGACAAGAATGAAAACTTTGTTAATAGCCTTAACGTAAATAAAACAAATCGCTCTTATCGAGATTACTGAAACAGAAGAAGATGAAAGAAAACAAAGCGTGGGTGTGTGTGTGTCTTTTCGTGTTTAAAAACTTTCTCACCATACAAAATCTCTTTGACGTGTATCAGAATACTAATGCTGAAATTTATTTTGTTTCTTTCTTTTTTCATTTTTTTCTTCCCTTTCTTGTTTTCTGCCATTTTTCATTCATGTTCCAATGTACCGTACTTCATTTATCATGAAACAGATTCCAATGAAATCGATATCATGGACAATGATAAAGACTATGAAGCATTCCAAGACAAGGATTACATCATGACAAAACATATTGATTTGTCAGATGAGTTGTCAACACGACGAACAGAAGCAGCAGTAGCCCCAGCCCTAGACCCTGTACCAGCAACGATGTCATCGAAATCAATATCAACGTCACCATCAAGAATAGTACCAACATTGAATGTGGCAACACCATCAACTATGACCACTTCACGGCACAGACACTTGAAGGCAACGAAAAATACAATGGCGACAAATGTAAGGGAACCGCCATCAGCATCGTCATTAGTTAATCATAGATTGTATGGGAATAAGAGTCATTTCGATGATTTATCATCTTTGTCATTGTTAAGTCTACAGGACACTTTCACCACAGACTTAGTCACATCGTCGTCGTCATCGTCGGCAACCTTGTCCTCTATGACCGGAGCGACCACAACTCCAACCACCACCAAATATGCCACTGCCCTTAGAATAAAGGGAGATGAACAGACTATGCACAACACTAACAGTCATTTGAGTGTCGACAATGTCAATGCAACAATTGTGGCAAATATTAACAGCAGTTCGCCCCACAACCAACATCGTCATCATGCCGAACAAGAACAACAGCAGCCACAAGATTCCAATGGTTTTACAAGTACCACTGCCGCCGGTCATAGCAATCGTATTGGAATTGCTGGCACTACAAAAACAAGCGTTAGTAATAGCAATAACACTACCACTACTACAGCTAATACAGCAGCCAAGGAGACAAAGGACAACTTTATGACAGCTACGCTTAGCATTGGTGGGGATGGTAACAAAACAAATACTACTGCTGGTAGCGGTACCACCAGAATATCGGCACGTAAAGTAGAACACAAACACATCCTGCCAAAGTCACACAAAACCGATGCACCAATGTTGAATTATATTTTTGATACTTTTTCATCGGCTAATAAACATCATCATCATGATCAGAGGTAAGTTTTAATTATAAGCACAATATACAATCGCGGAATATTTGAACCCACCAGTATAACACTATGCAACACTGAAAATGCAAACAACTTTACAAGCACATATTGAGACTACAAAAACCCTAATAGGGGTTTGTCCCATCAGATCCAGTTCGCATTTTATGGCCTCATCTAAACCGGGCTAAAACTACAGTTTTTTTCCTTTATCTCAGAAATGATTAAGAATTTTGCCTTGCTGTCTTTGGCAATATCATAGCCCTAAACTAGCAGAAATTATCTTTTGAACAGATCACATAAGAAAAACTCCATTTAGGGCGTTAAAATCGATAAAATACAGAAAATTTTACAAAATTGCTGAAATTCTGGTCAGTATCAGCTAAAGTTCTCAGTAATTCTTCAGAACAATTTGAAATCCTAAAATGCTTACTTCATTTTTTCAGCGGTATTTTGCATCATATCTTTTACAACACGTATTTCAAACACAGTTCACACCAACAGTTTATTCTCAAATTTCACCATAGGAAATGTTGTAATTTACATAAAACCTATAATATATTAGGCAGTAGGCCCGTTAGTTACCCAGGAGACACATTATTGCCATTTGCATCAGGGGAAAGGTCAGTAGATCTTTCTCCATATGTAGGCTACTTTGCTGGTATCTGCCCTCCAGGAAGTAAAATATGGACCAAATTTAAAATTTTTATATTTTTCATACACAATTAATGGTCCATTTAACCCACTAGATAATATGAGATCATCATCCAAAATTGTAGGCATGTTCTTCGACCTAAACTCTTACATCGTGCAAAATCTCGTAACTATTAACCTATAATTGCGACCTCCAGCGTGCTTCTGATTACACTACAAACAATTAACTAGATATATTAGGCTGTAACTCTGTTATCTGAGCAAGTAAATCAACCCAATTGGCATCAATGGAAAGGTCAGGCGTTCCTCTTCCAAGTATAGCTTACTTGTCCGGAATGTCTCTTCCAGGAATAGAGATATAATCTGTATTTAAGAAACTTTCAAAATGATCACACAAAAGTTGTGGTCCATTTAACCCTCTAAATATTATCTTATCGCCATCTCAAATTGCAAGCTTCTTCTTTGTCATATACTCTTACCTTATTTTAACTTTCGCGTTGATCGAACTATTATTGCGACCTACAGAGCCGCTACAAAATTGGATAAATATTATGTTATTATTATATTATTTTGGTCCATTTCAACCGCTAAATATTTCACGATCATCACCAATATAAATAGGGATCTATTCTGGTTTGAACCCGACCTCCATATAAAATTTCGTGACGATCGGTCCATAATTGCGGCCTTGAGTTTGATTACAATTGACAGACGGACGGACTGACACTAATCTCAAAATCGAAAGATTGGTATACCATACTAAAACTTTCCACTTAAATTATGACATTAATAATAGTTCATTGTTTCAGAAACTCGCTTATAACATAACCATTTTTCTCATTTTTAAATAAATATTTTCTTTAAAATTAGGCATGATTGTAATCCATCTTCTCCTTAAGACACGCGAAAAATGGCAACAAATGTTGAGTTTCGAAAAATTTTGAATGTTTAGAAGCGATTTGCATCTTTAAAGTCTTAAAAAGATGACAGATTTTTTAATTGTTGTCGTTGGGCGCATCCGCTGTGGGCCGGGGTATTGGCTTTGATAAGACTGATGTTGAAGAATTTAGTTTTATCCGAATTGTCGCTAGCCTTTCATCCACCGCACGATGGGGCCAATGGCAGGTTTTTGAGGCAAAAAGTAATTTTTTCAAGTCAGCGATTGAAATCAAATAACAACGGAATTATATTCTTAACACTTTCAAACCTACAAAACCAAAAAATTACAATCTGGCAACGACCCACGGCGATATGCCAAACTGTCAAAGATGTCATAATTATGATTCCGTTTATTTCTGACATTCAGTCGTAATTAAAGAATTTAAGTATTTTGGCGCCAAAACCTGATCTGTTGATATTATCTATTTTTTAAAAATGGAAAATACGGGTAATGGTATGTAAATTAGGATTATTATTAAAAGTGTAAATGTAATATTAGATGTGGTCAATAATTTGTTGTGTCAGTAAGTGATGGTTTTTGATGTAGTCTGTGGAATCGTCCATGTGTTCTTTGGAGTAGAACTTTCGGCTTCAGGGTGCTTTCTCGTAAAAATATGTATCTGGTGAAAGGTGACAATGTCGGCTAACAGATTTTGAAAACAATTTTTGCGTATACTTGCGAATAAAAAAATGATCAACTTCCAGATTTCGTAAAACTTAAAAATTTGGATATTTTTTATTTTTGGTTGGAAAATCAGCGAAAACCTAAACACCTTATAGAATGGATTTCTGCAAAATTTAATCGAGGTGTCAAAGACAACTTCATGACGGAAGTTAAAAAGCAAATTTGTAATATTTGTGCACGCCTTAACCAAAAATGGATAAAAAATTGGAGGTCAAAAAGTCGTGTATTACAATTTGAAAGCTTATGGTTAGCTAGCGACACAGTATTTACGCTAGAACAAGGTAATGATAAAAAGAAGAGAGGGCGCTCTAATGTGGATTATAGTGAAGGAAGAAAACTCGCTTCGGAAGTATGCTATGAACACGGCAACAATACCAAACCCTTGATTCATGCCGCCTCTGTTTTGGTCAATTTGTCAAAAGAAAAATTTTTAAACTATGTTCTCAAGGAAGTTCGGTATCAACCAACTAAATTGAGAAAACAATTAACGTCGACAGAGAAAATGTATGAACGATATATCTAAATCTGAACCGATTTTAATATGATGTCTCAATAATGTTTTCTAGACCAAATTCCGTCACACACTTTAAATGTCATCACAATTGGACATATATAGCGTGATTGCTGAACGAAATACCTAAAATCGGGTGAAAATATATATGGGAGCTATATCCAAATCTGAACCGATTTCGATATAGTTTGGCATACTTTTTTTCTAGACGTAATTTCGTCACACATTTTAAATTTCATCGAAATTGGACAGAATTTGCGTGTTTGTTGCACCAAATACCTAAAATCGGGTGAAAATATATATGGGAGCTATATCCAAATCTGAACCGATTTCAATATAATTTAGCAAACATATTTCTAGACCAAATCCTGTCACACGTTTCAAATTTCTTCGAAATTGGACAGAAATTGCGTGTTTGTTGCACGAAATACATCAAATCGGGCGAAAATATATAAGGGAGCTATATCCAAATTTGAACCGATTTCAAAATAACTTGGCAAACTAATTTCCAGTCCGAATTCCGCCATATATTCCAAATATCATCATAATTGGACAGAATTTTCGTGTTTGGTCCATCAATTACTCGCAATCGGGCGAACATATATATGAGAGCTATATCTATATATGAACCGATATCAACCAAATTTGGCAGATTAGCTTCTAGGCCGATTATAAACATCTGCACGAAATTTTGTCTAGGTCTAGCTTGCCCCTGTGATTTTTTGCCTCAGAAACTTATCATCGGCCCCATCGTGCACCGGAGTGAATCTAGAGCATAATACGCCACCTTTAGGTATTGGTATTGTTGTGTGATTTTCTGCTGTGTCAATCGCGACAGTGATATCGGCGTTGTACTGATTGAGTGCTGTCGCCAGTGCGTGAACTGCACCACCTAAATTTAGTGTTCGTTCATTCTATGTGCAGATTCGCAGATCATGGCCCTTAAAAACTTTTGCGGGGCTAGCTTCTCGTTTCCTTTGTTTTTAGTAACACTGGTATAACAATAACATGGTGGTCTTTTCACAGTTTGATGTCAGTCGTTATTGCGTAAACTGTACATTCACTGTCAGGAATCTGGATATTCCAGATTCAGATCATGGTGCTTAAAACGCTTTTGAAGGTCGCCAAAGTCAGTGTGGGTTATAAATGATAAATGATAATCAGTGTTGCCGTTCGAAAAAAAAATTTTCGGGCCAAAATTTTCCTAAAAATCAGCCCAAAGCAGCCGATGATTTAAAATTCAAAGAAAACATGTGGGGATTTCAAAGTGAAATCGGAAACTACAAAACGTGATTTTTGATCCCCTTGATTTTTTTGCTGTGTTGATGCTGCTCTTCTAAGATTTTTTGACTAACGGTTCCAGAGATATCGCGCCTTGAAAATTTTGAATTCTGTAAAAGCTATCTGCAAAGAAATACTCATAAATTCTTTAATATTGGTCCAAATAGATAAAAAACTTTTTTTTATTTTTTTTTATTTTTATCAGCTATCTAATAAAAAATAGAAAAGAATTTTGCACAGTGGGCTTGGATACAATTTTCGCGATTTAATATTTAAAATAATGATTGCACTCTTCGATTTACTTGAATTTTTTTGTATTAAACTACAGTCAATTACAAAAATGTTATGACCCATGTTGCAGTAGGATTCGAATAAGAAAGAAGAAATACTTTGCACATAGCTTTAAAATTATTTTCTGAGATCTAGTTTTATTAGTATGTATTAAGATTGTATTGGGTATTTCAGGTGTGTATTAAATACAATATTAATAAAAAATCATAGAATTATATATGGGCAAATCCCAGAAACAGTCTACCAGCCAAATTTTTTTTTATTTTATCCAAATTAATTTATTTTTTCACAGAAGATTAGGCTGGATATCTAATTTTAGAAATATGTTAAAAACTTTTTTTTCTATCATTATTAACACAAAAATTATTACAAAATTCTACCCTACCTCAGGTTTTTTAATTTTATACAAAATTTGTACATTTTTTACATGTTCATATTATTACTTTAGTGTTAACATAAGTGGTAAACTCAAAAGCTATATTGTTATTCACTCAATTCTCTTAGATTTTGACGGAAAATATTATCTTTTACTATTTTGGAAAAAGTGAAATTAGGTATGAAAAGACAGATCCAAGTGGTGTAGCGTTCGTCACGAAAAATTATGTTTTTTTTTTATACTGTGGGCAGAAATTTCTTTTTTTTTAAATTCATCTATAAATTTAAATTAAATTAATATCCTGATTTTAAGGAAATAGAAAAAAAATCTACAATAATAAAAAATAAAAAAATTACAGTGCATTAATTTCTGTAGCGTTCGTCACGATATGAGTTCTCCCAAAAAATAAAAAAAAAAAATTGCCTTTTAATTCTGTTTTCACTTTCTCTTGTATTCTATTTTTGTTTTATTCTGTTTTCGTAGCGATTTGAGTTCAGTTAATTGTTAAGAAATTAAAAAAATGAAATGATATTTCAAAGTTATATTTATTTTCTGATGGATGTGCAAGTCGATTTAAAAACAAATTCATTTTAAGTAGTATACACTTTTTCAAAGAAAAATTTGAGTGGAATTTTTTGCAACTGCTCACGGAAAGGGTGCAGTAGACGGAATCAGAGCTGTCGTAAAGAAAAAAAATTGGAAAATGGTAAAAGCTCCGAATATTGTTCTTAATAACGCCCATGATTTTTTTTTTAAATTGGCAAAAATGAATACAAATGGTATTTTCATTTTATATATAAGTAGAAGTTATATACAAAAATCAGCTGGAATTCATTCGGAGAGATGGGCTAACGTTAAGAGCATTCCCGGAATTAAAATCAAACATTATTTTTCGTCATATAACAAAAATGTGCTCAAAATCGCACTAACGTCAGATTCATTAAAACATAAAATTTATTTATAGACATATACGCATTGATAAACTTATTTATGAACATAAAATATGACTTAAATAACGTTATTTACAAGAAATATACATTGTTTCGTTAAAATAAATACACTGGTTTTTATTTACTATATACTGGAAAAAATGTAGCGTGCATCACGTAGCGTGCGTCACATTAGGTTCGCTGATTTTGGAAAAAAAATACAAAATTGTTTGCCTAAAAATTAATTGTTTTAGAATTCTCTTATATTCATCTTTCTTTTAAAATTTTCATTTTGTGTGCTTTATTATGCAAAATTTGCTAAAAATTATGAAAACATAGCACAAGGTCGGAAGCTACTTCCACTTTTTGTGGCGTGCGTCACAATAACTTATAATCAATTTTTTCCGCTAATTATACTTGTTAAAAAAAATTGTTTTATGGCATTTGAAAGTGCTCTCAAATTCTATTAAATACCATGTATAGATTCAATGCATCTATCTGGAAAGTTCAAAAAATGTTAATATTTTTGCCCGAAAACGCGTACAAATGTAGCGTTCGTCACGCAGGATTTACCCATATTCAGTTTTTTTTTTTAAATAAAAAGTATGAAAACAAAACTCGTTTCATTTACAATTTTCTTACATAACATAATACGAGGCGAACTAAAAAAATGTGCGGCCTAGACCCCATTTGACATTTTTTTTAGCCTAAACGTACTCAGGACAGTTTTACATACGATCATGTGCTTTGTTGTTTACGGTGGTTTGAAACAATTACTTTGCAAAAAAAATGGAATTTAATTGTGAACATTTTCGTACGATTATTTTTCAAAAGTGTCCACGTGGATAATCACGTCAAGAGAGCATCGATCAAATTAAATCTTTGTATGTCGATAAAGGACCATCCTATAGCACTATGCAAAACTGGTTTAATGAGTTCAATCATGGCCGACACTCGCTAAAAAACGAAGGTGGTGACTGTGTGCCAAATATTGGGATAATGCAAGATCGCCATGTTATATCCCGAGACATAGAGACGTCCTTGGGCATTCTTCCACCAACTAACATATGATGTCGCAAAAATGGGGTTTCTCGTTAGATCCAGCACAATATGAAAATTACTCAAAAAAGGCTCTTGTCGATTGGTGCAAAGAAATTGTGAATAAATACGACGAATCTTGGATCTATGCGTATGAGCCCAAAACAAAACAGCAATCGACCTTGGGGGCCTTCCAAGGCGAGGCAAATCCAAAGTTGTTTATGGAATAAGCACTTCGAAGCAAATGGTCGCTTTTTTCTTCGCAAAACTGACCTTGTGCCGACTATACAGCTCGAGAAACGTAGGACGGTTAATTCTGAGTGGTACACTATTTTTTTTTTTTATAATTTACAATTATAAGCATGAAAACGGACCAAAATGGATTTGGCCCAACCATCGGACCAAAGCGGCAACACTGATGATAATGTCAAAGTGAATCAGCCACTAATCGATGTTAATTGTGCGAATTGTAACCAGCATGAAACCATGACATTGCTAGCAAATAGTATATGCTATAAAGCTACTGAGAGTTCTTTTTGTATACATTGTTTTCTGAAACAGAAAATAAATACTAAGTTATACTGATGGTGGAAAACATTTGAGTTTTCTTGGAAATTGTTAGTATAGTGTGTTCCATTTCCACATTTCCAACCTTTTTAAAGGAATATAAAATATAAATGATTCTTTCTCACAAAAAAAGAAAAAAAGAAAATAAATAAATAAAGTATAGTGACAGATATGGACACAATCAAACAAATCCGCTCCAAACAAATATATTTTGGAAAAAATATCAATGCAATGTAGCAAAAACCTTTTAATGACTTCCTTTTAATAGTTGCTTTCAAAAAGCACATCCACTTGCCGGCTATGGCACTACCTTCCAATTTGAACTTGAGGCATAAAACACTTTAAGCCGGCCGCCCGTGAGCATAGCCTACTTTTTCAATGCATTATGAATAAACATGGAAGTGAATAAATAAGTCGACAGCAACAAAGTGAAAGAACGGCCATAACTGTAAAACAAATACAACGAAAGAACGAGCGAACCAACGAATTATGCTCCCAACAAAAGAAGAAAAAAAAACACAACGAATCCATTTGTTTTGCCCCGTTTCGGTGTTTCCGTTCATATATTTTTACAAATATTTCAATGACCGACTTTCCACCGTGTCAGTGACAAATGGCAATGGTACGGATTTAACTGGATTTTCCTAAGTACATACACGTATTTTTCGTTTTGGTCCGCACAGGATGTAATTGCCATGCCTATTGCTATAGTAGTGAAAAGCGAGAGAGCAGGCACAGAATATTTACTATGTAGGTCATTATGATTTCTTACTGCATCAAAGTGAACGTCAACGAAAGCGAACCTAATTTTAACTTTTCAATTTATCGTGGCATTTTTTGTGATTAATTGCTTATCCAAAGAAGAATTGAAGGGATGGAGTTCTATTTCCAAATTTTTTATGCAAACAATTGGTATTTGGATTGACCTGAACTACTTCAGTCCGGAAGTGGGAAATTCTTAATTTCATGGCCGACTTTTTTATTGTCCCTTTTATATATATTAAAACCTTACCAACAGAGAGGAGTCCTTCACATCAGTTGTGACATAGTATTGACCAACAAATGCTGATTTTAACTAAGTAAGCAGTTTTAAAATAAATTCACATTTCGTGAAAAAAAATTAGATTTAGCAAAACACTGATATTACTCTTGGTTTTGAATCCTGGATATTTTCGCAAGTAGATAAGCTTGCGCTTAGTGTGAGTTTGAGAGAAAAATACTTCGATAGATCTACGTGCGAATCTGTATTAACGTTGAATATCGACGTCGTATAACCACCATCTGTATCGGCTATACAACGACATCAACATAGGTAAACGTACCCAGTTTCACAGATTGCGCTGTACTAAACAGAACTTTTTGTTCCATAAGCTGAACTAAGAATAGATTTCCAAACTCACCAATCTTCTTAGTCCAGTCAAAAAAGGCATTGAAATAGCAAAAATTCCCACAAAGGTGAATTTTGGTGGAGAGCAAGGGTTTGCTATTAGAAGCAATGTCATAAAAGTCCCCATCAATCCCATGTGTGCAAAAACAGTTATTCAAAGGTCAAAATTGATGGATTTTTAGGTTTTCGGTTTTTTTCTTGAAAAATCAAAAAATGACTAGAGCAAATATTGTAGACGGAAAAACTCTCTACAAGTTTGGTGTTTATAATTTTTCTCCTAGGAGAAATCATTCTTGAAATATAACGGTTCTAAAGAACACATCATTTATATGCACTTATAAGGGAAACGACTAAAAAACCGGAGTAACCGGGTCGGTCCCCCAAAAATATAAAGGTTTCCTTGAAGAGCGAAATTGTACCTATCTTTTAAAACAAAAGACAACAAAATTGGAACGTGTTTAGTAGAGTTATTCCATGTTCCACATGTGTGATCGAAAGCCCAACGAAACTCTCCGATTTTTTTTGAACTTTTGTTAGAATTGAATTTTTGTTGCTCTGATTACGGAAATGTATAATTTTCATGGGCGGCAAATCCGGTTCGCCGGTTATTTGACCCGAAATGCCAGATTTAAATCCGGATCAGACCCGGATTTTTTACTGCAAAGTGGGTATCGTTTGAAAGCTTATGGACATACCTAACTCATGGCGTTTTTATTGTAACCGGTTCGCCTCATGATGTTCTTACGCAGCATACTTCTTCACATGTGTAATTTAACACATATATCACGATGTTTCAAAAAATGGTGACTCCTATTGAAAATTCATAAAGGTTATTCTTGTGGACAATTCTTAAGCCTACAACTTTTACTTTAGTCAATTCTGTTTCTTTCTTATTTCTTAGCGTTTTTGAGAAAAATACAAAAACTGAATAAGGCCACCAAAAAATGACCTTTGACCCTGAATAACTTCGTGTGCACACATGGATCGATGGGGACTTTTAGGACGTTACTTCTAATTGCAAACCCTAACTTTCCACCAAAATTCAGCTTTGCGGGAATTTTGGCTAATTCCCGGCAATTTTGGATGTCATGTTTTGTGATATCATCTTCAACTTGATCTTTCCATCGGAATTTTTCCTTCCCTTGGGGCGTATAGGTTTTTTTTTTAATTTCTTAGTAGGGTGTCAAAAAAACGGGTTTTCCAAACAAAACGGTTAGCCGAAATTTCCAATTTTTCAAAAATTGGTTTTCGGTTTTCAAAAATTTTCAAAACCGGTTAACCGGTTTAAACCGCTTTTGTGAAATAGGTGCAAAATTGCTCATAATTGGTAAATATGTATTTGTTTAAAAATGTACGGAAAGGGGTAAATTAAAATCAACGACTTCGTTATTGCATAATTATCTCATAATATCCCTGTTATTTGATATTCAACCTCGAAGTGAGACAGCAAAATGAAGACTGAAATTGTGCTCTAAGAATAGTAAAAACACTTACATATATAAGATTGTGTACCCAAAGAATTAAGTTTACATTTTATTGAGTATAGATTCTCCCTCATGTATTGAACCTCAAAGTATCGGGCCGGAATCAAACATGCATATTAATCTTAAATTCGACAAGTTCTTAGTTTACTGTATTAATTTAAAAACGTACGAGTAACATTATTCAAACTATTTTTTGATATTACGTATACGCATTATTGAACTAGATTAACACAACTATACATTTGACACAAAATATTTTTCAAATTTATAGGTATCTGACATTTACAAATTTGCCCTACCTTGTGTTAGTTAAGTTTAGTTTACTTTCAAGAATACAATTATAATTTAATATTAAAAATATTACTATTTTTTTTAAAACCGGTTAACCGACACAAATAACCTTTTTTTTCGGTTAACCAAAAAAGATGTTTTTGTCGAAAACCGGTTTCGGTTTTGTAACTCAAAACCGGTTAACCGGTTTCGGTTTTGGACACCCTATTTCTTAGTATGCTTCCTGTTTCAGATACCCTTTATATAATTTGCAGCAGAATATATCTGCACCATAATCTTCAATCTGGTGTTCTACTCTTTGCTAAAAATTTCGAACTTCATTCTGGCACAAAATTTAAAGTCGATATAAAGGTGTCCGCCGGTTCGTCTATCTTTAAAAGTCAAGATAGAGCTCCAATATTTATGACAGGGTCATATAGTTTGGTGCAGAAGTTTATATTACTCCTAGGTTATTTAATATTGAAAATAAAATGTTCGGTATTTTTAAGGTACTAGCCACATCATGCATGGATGTAATTTGGTTTTTATAGGGGTACGGCCCGATTTTATGTATTCCGAGGACTTTTTGTCACATTTTCGGACCGAAGTATTGGTAAATGTTTTATTGTGGGTCTCAGTGGGATCAGACGTGAAACTAATGATAGGCAACACTATGCAACACAAAAATGCGTAATTTTCAACATCTTTGTTGTTGTAAGACTTTACGCAATATGTGTTTAAAACTTTACACATTTTGTGTTGCGATTGTGGACAAAATTTATTGTAATTTTACACACTGTATGTAATTGTATGTATGTAGCCAAATGTATGTATACATAACTTCTGATTTTGTTTTTAATAAAACTACCTTTTGAATACGGAGAAAAAAATTGTTTTATTTATATAAAACATAACTTATTTCATTTATGTGATTAAAAAAAACTAGTAAAAGTAAATATATGTGTAATTATATACATATGTATATACAACATGTTTGAAGAATTATAAAGTTATATGATAATTAAAATTTTCTATGTTATTAAAAATTATTTTATGCCATGTTCATACCAGTACTTTAATTACTCTGTTCGCTCTCACAATTACGTATACGAATTAACCCGTTCATACGACATGGTACATACTTCATACCAACATAGTTCATATTTTCATACTTTTTGTTTGTTGATTTTAAAGGAAGTTTCAAACAAAAGACATGCAAAATTAATTGATATGAACTGGAAAAATAATGTTCATTCCTTCAAACATCTATTTTATGTTATATTCTATTCTTTTCATTCGTGTTTTCTGTTTTTCCTTAAATTTGTGATGTTTTCAACACATTTTTCAAATTTTCTATTTTCAAAATTAACGAGAGAGAGAGAGAGACCAGCCAAAATAACTTTTTGGTATACAGATTTTCAGACAGGTATTTGATTTTAGTTTTTAGATTTGTATGCGAATTTGAAGCAATCGACAAGAAAGGTAACTGCTATGAAAGGAAAGACAAAATTTACTATACTAATCGTTCCACAGTTTTTTTTTATTCATGTTTTGCAGTTTTTTTTTAAATGTTGTTGTTTTTCATAAATTTTTAAATCTTGTCTGTCATAATTAATTTATTTCGATAAATACTCTTATTTTTTAGAGATGAGACATTTTTTATCGTCGTTCGGAGAGTAATTTGAATTGAGCAATGTACAAAAGTAGTTTATCGCTCTCAGAATTTTTTTGTATGGGAAACAAGTAAGAAAGTATCAGTCAGCTGTGCTGACGTAGAAATACCCTCAGCCACTGAAAAAAATCAAAACCAAACCAAACACAATAACGATGCCGTATATATAATATATTGATTTTGTATCACGAGTTTACTTTGAAATATGTATGTACCGTAATGTGGGGCTATACCAAATCATTGACATATACCAAACATTTTTAGTAACCAAACTTCTTCATAAAGGACTCCAAATATTAAATTACGTTAAACTAAGTTTTAAAAAAATGTTTGACAACATTTTAGAGTTGTCTTGCGCAATAGCCATTTTAGTATGCGCCGGCTGGGTTTTGGAGCTTTTGGGCCATTATCTTAGGAAGTATTGACTTGCTCCGCAAAAACTTGTACCATTGTAAATGAAGCCGCTAGAACAACCTACTGAAAAAAAGAGTAAAAACGATGCGAGGGGAGCTCTTAAACTTCACTTTATCCGAATTTTGTGTGGGAGGGACCCGAAGCGGTGGGCCGATATAGTCCATATTCCAACCTGACACATAACTGGATGAAATAATGCAATGTGCAAAGTCTGCACTAATCAGAAACTCCCTGCGAGAATTATCTTTCGGATTTGCCATTTTAGTTGGTACCGTCAGGGTTCTTGGAGCTTTTATGCCAATATCTCAGAAAGTATGGGCTTGCGCAAAAAAAAAATTTCACCGTCGTAAAGGGAGCCGCAAAGAAAACTTACTGAAAAAATTTCAAAACTATCCAAGAGGAGCTCTTAAACTTCACTTTATCCGAATTTTGTGTGGGAGGTACCTGTTTTAGGAGTTTTGTTGTTCTCCTACTTGAAAAATGTACATTTTTTGTTGTACGTAAATGAATTTTGATACTGTTTGTATTTAATTTCAAACACATTCTGTTGCAATTACAGCTTTTGCAACATTTTATGTTTGAAATTAAGCAGTTTGTATTTAATTTCAAGTCTATTCTATTGAAACCACTGTTTTTGCAATAATTTGTGTTTGAAATTACGCATTTCCACAAATTGCACTATAATTTATTAATTTTTGCTCACCACTCACCACCAAAATTAAACACAAACTGTGTTTTCTTTCAGCACAAATTGGGTAAAATCCCAGCAACAAAATAAATCGGCATCTGGGGAGCAAAGCTGGAGCCAACAAAGAGAAGAAAAAAGGCAGAAAAATTGCAAACAAATAAAAGAAAAACGAAAACACTTCTGTATTTACCGAACTATATCGGACGTAAATAAAAACACTGTCCTTTTATAAATTTCAAAAAATGTCGAACAAATTCAAATTATTTTTATTTATATAATTTTAAATTAATTACACTGAAGGTAATCGTTTTCAAAAAATTTAAGCTGAGGATTTTTGAAAGTACAGGCCCAAACGACAAAAACCCTAGTTGGGTTTTGTTGTGTCAGATCCAGCTTGGATTTTATGGCCACATCCAAACATGGTTAAATATTGACTTTTTAAATAAATTCTGGGCTATATCTCTAAAATCTATGTGAATCTTCATCTGACCTCTGAAGCAAATTTGTAGATAAGGGTAAGAATAAAATATTTGGAGAAATAATGACCTCGAAAAACTACATTTATTGCCTCAAATTTTATAAAATATCGAATGTTTCCATAATTTGTGTACATTTCGCACCATATCTCCAAAACCGTTAATTCTTTCTTAATGTTTTCTTTTATTCGTTGGAATGTAGTACACAACTCTCCAGAACATGCGATTGTTGAAAAATGTCTCTATCACGCTGTTTTCAGTATATTTTTTTAACGAAAATTTAATAAATATGTCAATAATGTGGTGAAATGCGAAATGCGAGAATAAACTTTTGGTGTGAACTGTGTTTGAAATACGTGTTATAAAAGATTTGATGCAAAATACCGCTGAAACAACATGAAGTAAGCATTTTAGAGTTTTAGAATGTTTTGAAAAATTGCTGATAACTTTATTGGGAAGACTTTTGCAAAAGGTTACTTGGTTTAACCCCCAATAGTTTAGCTGATACTAAGCAGAATCTCAGCAATTATGTAAAATTTTCTATATTTTATCGATTTTGAGGCCCTAACTAGAGTTTTTCTTAAGAGGTCTGTTCAAAAGTTCTACTAGTTTAGGGCTACAATATTGCCAAAGACAGCAAGGCCAAATTCTTAATCATTTCTGGAATAAAGGCCTGTTAAATGCAAAAAACTGTAGTTTCAGCCCGGTTTAGATAACGCCATAAAATCCGAACTTGATCTGGCAGGACAAACCCCTACTAGTGTTTTTGTAGTCTCAATCTGTACTTTCAAAAAATGCTTGCTAGAAGTTGTTTGCATTTTCCATTACAACTGTGCGCTCTAAACACGATAATCAAACTATTAATGTGTAACATAAATTACAACAAAAACAAAATATTCTCCTAGAATAGTACAGGTGCGAGTGCTGTCATATCAAAAATATATCCTTTTCAAGGGTCACCAGATCGGTCACGAACATGAACAAACTGCGTAATTTCAAAAATAAAGTGTTCAAAAACTGTAGTTGCAAAAGAAAATGCTTAAAATTAAACAAAAACTGTAGTAAAATCATTCTCGCACAGCAAGAAGTGTTTATAATTCCAAAAAAAAAAAAAAAAAAAAAATAAGAACACGCAGAAGCACACGCACCCGCTTAGTAACTTCCCGTTTTTTTTTAAGGTTTAAGCACATTATGCCTAAAATCATATTACAACAACGTTGTTGTAAATTACGCATTTTAGTATCGCATCTTGTTGCCTATTATTATCATTGTGAAATTCAACAGAAGAAGTTTATTGTGTATGGCTATGTGTTGGCAGGGATACCGCCTCATACCAATTGCGGATATTATTCGAATGTTCGGCACAACTTTCGAAAACGATATCACATTCGAAGAATTGGCAAATGTTACGAGAAACATTTTTTACTTCGGAATTTTTTTAGTTTTAAAAAATAATTTTATGTTCGTATAAAATTCCCATTTGCTTTTTTAAAATAATTTCGATATAAATGCTAGGTATAAAATAAACAAGAAGTGATGATAAACCCAACATATGGCTAGCTTACAAATACAAGACAACAATGTTTATAAACAGTTACACACATTGAATCGCAAACATTACAAAAAAGAAACAGGTACATAACAGAACTATCAAGAGACATCAGATAAAGTGAAACATGTCATGTCCGCCAAAAATGCTTTTTCGGCACTATCGTAAAAACTATCATCTTTCATTCGCTAATAATATTATTAACGATATTCGTATTCGAAGCTTTTCCTGCCACAAACTGAGCGACGAATGAATCGTTTTCAATTCGTTCTCGTGTGTCGTTTTCGAACAAAATATCCGCAAAACTATCGAAAAACATTCGAAAACGAATCTTTTGCGATAGCAATGGTATGGGGGACCCTATACTAGGGATGCACAAAAAAATATATGCGATTGAGCACAAAATTTAAAGATGTTATTTTTAAAAGATTTTCTTTATTTGTTTAAAGTGGTCATATTAAAGAAGTCATTTTGAAAAGGATTGAAAGTTGCTCTCAGTAGCAGCTCTCAGTAGCAGCTCGCTGGTGAACACTGCGCTAGAGTACTGTCTTGTGCATCCCTACCCTATACGTCAACGGTGGGCAAATTGCGAGACACTCATGTATTTTTTACACTTTTGTGTATGAGGCCGAGCATTTCTGCCCAACAGTGCTATACGTATATTGTCTGATGTGAGCTATTTTAAAGCAGCGATAGGCACCATCTATTTCTATTGCATACTTTTGGGGGTGTCATTGTGTGAGTGCTAGTGTTGGGCAATATCTTTCATTGAGCGGATCGATCTTTTTCATTCCGTTCACCAAAAAGATCCGGGTCGTTCACTTCGTTCGTTGGCTCTTTTTCGTCCAACAATACATTTGACTGTATTATTTTCTTTTGAAGTCGTTCATTCTCTGCTGCATTTGACTCTTTGTTCTATGGTTCTTTTCACCAAATCGTTCTTTTGAAAATGTTCGTTCACGAACATTTGTGTTACTTGCTTGTTTGTGTGCTAATGGGGGTGGTTTTGTATCTGAACGTAGTGGTGGTGGTTTCGATGAAAGAACCAGATGAACGAATGATGCAAAAGAAAGATATGACCGAGATGTGTTACTGAATGAGGTGAGTTACTGAGCGAGAGTAGCTCTCTGAATCATTGTGTGTTTTGTGTGGAAATTTGTGCTGCTTGACTGCAAAACCAATGCTGCTAATTTTGTAAGCAGCAATGACTCAGCCATCGGGGATCTAAATGAACGATATAAAAGAATGAGCTGGATACGGATCCGTTCGTTCTTTTCACGGAATCGTTCCTTTGAGCCGGTTCGTTCATGAACGACACAACTCTAATACTTCTACCACATATAATAAGTGAAATACATACATATTACGCCAATGGATCGTATATGTAGCAAAATAACTAATAAATAAATCCCTGTTATATAGTTGACTTTATCTATGAGGAATTCTCAGTCATGTGGCTAAAATATTATGTAAAGTTTTCAAGTGTTTTTTCTTTCAATAAAATCCTTAAACAACTGTAGAACATTGGAACCCTGTCATTTCTAATAGGCAACTTATCTCTTAAAATCGATGCCAAATATGTAATACTCACGTTTTCTAACCATAATTCGTCCTATGTAATGCTTTGCTAAACCAAGGCAGATGAGAAAAAAAGAGAACGTGTGTTGTTGCTGTAGTCACGTTAACGTATATGGATGATCTTGGCTGTTTTAAAGCACTGATGGGCAAGTTGCGAGAGACTCATGTATTTTTTACACTTTTGTGTGTGAGGCAGAGCATTTCTGCCCATCAGTGTTTTAAAGGGTTCATCTACATCAGGTATCGGCACTAATACAAACGCATTGTTTGCGGCCTCACGAATACGACTCTCACTCGCTCTCTCCACAAACAGCATGTGCGTTAATGCATTGCCAAAATTAAAAATCATTGAAACAAGCGACAGCAGAACCTTCTTCATTGACTTCTGAACGAAGACACAGTGGTGGTTGTTCTGTTGTTATTCTCATCAAGGTCACGTGTGCCCCTTTTTGCCGGATGCTGATCTACATTTTCCTACTGAAGTGGGTGCTACTTTGTATTTAGGGTTCTCACTGGATAGAAAATGACCAAGTAGGTCTACGTTTTGGTATATAGTACATATGACGATACCTCTCTATTTAACGTATTTTGAAAGTTTAGCCCTGGATTGAATGTAGAATACAATGTGTTATCGTTAGACATCGGATTTTAGCATGTTTTTTTATTTCTTATCCGATTGGACTCAAATTTTGGATCTAGACGTTTTGAGGGTCAATTTTTCGATATTTGGGGTCATATCAAAAACATGCAACAAATATGCAAAAATTATGCAAAAATATGCAAAATATATGCAAAATATATTGACAAAAATAGTCAATTAAATTTGGAAAATCATCAAAAAAGCCTTCTAAATTAAGTTTTTTGCCGTTTAACACAGTTTTTGCAGATTATTATGTTATTGAGACTCTCCAGATATTCCGCCGCAGCAATAAATCTGGACTAATAAGACTTAAATCAGTTTTCACAAGGTGAAAAAATGTCAAATAACCCAACATTCCTATTACAACATAAGTTGCTTCCTATACAAATGTAGGTAATGGAAAATTTTCAAAAACTCAATCAGAAATGTCAAAATCAACGTGTCCAAATATTGTGATAGTTTGTACTCGGCCAAAATTGTCTAGCAGAAAAACAAAGGAGCTAGAGTTTGTCAACGCAATTTTTGTTTAGATAAAAGCGCAATTTTTTCTAGTTTTTGGAAAAAGGGTTCGTTTTTTAGCGCAAAATGGGAAAAAGTACTAGAGTACCATTTACGATTCCAAGTTCCGGAATAAAACTATAATTCGAAGTATACGTTTTGAATATACACATATTAGATTTGAATATATTTTATAGTGTTTAGTCCTTTATTCAGTATATACAGACATAAATAGGCAATTTCTGTTCTTTGTGGTCAAACAGCTTCTTTGGAAAAATGCTCTAACTGCCGCTTTAACATTGATGACATGGTTTTAGTTTAATGCTCTAAAAATACATAATTTTATAATATCGATCTATATTGTGCGCATACAACCGCTAATGCAGAATTGGGAAATTGTTATACCCATCCACGATGAATAATAAACAAAAAAACACCCAATGATTAGTGCAAAATGACCTCACTCAGAAAAACCACACAATAGCGTGGTAGTGGTAAAATAAGTCAAAATCCTTGGAATTATCTTTGACATGGCAAAACCACTCACATATTTCTGCTAGAAAAGCATTTGGAATGCTAAAATAATATAGTTCATTCATTCCTGATACAGAAAAACAATTTTGATAACACAGTCGAAAAGTCATAACCCTTTTGTATACACAATCAATTAACTTATACCTGCCCGTGTACTCGATAATTTGTACTAATTATTACAAATGCTTCGAATTTTGACAGTTGTTAGTAAAAATTATCGAGTACAAGGATATAACACCTTTTATAACACGTTAGTATTGTTGTATAGAATATAAAAAAATATATTAAGAAAAATAGTCGCCGCAATATTGTCATTAAAGTTGCCAAAGGCACTATACACCTAAAAGGCAAAGATTTCAAGGAATCTTAATTTCCAAAAAAAAAATGAAATTTCACATCTGTCCCGTGTTTTGCTTACATCCTGATGTAAACTTTAAAAACGTCATATTTCTAGCTCTACTTTTACAATCTGATTGGCTTTATCTGAAATTGGGGAAAATTGAGTCTTGTTGCATGGTAAATTGTTAATCCGGACAATTTGATAATTCGGACACCGCCGAAACCTGTGGTGTAGGGATTATCGAGATTATACTGTATATGAATCGATTCTTACCAAAATAAATAGGGATCGCCCTAGAGCCAAAAAATCTCCAATTTTTATGCGAATTGGTCTACAAATGTGACCTGTACTTTGTTTTCAAAAAATCTATGCAGATCATCAAAAGTAACTGTGGGTCTATTTCGTTTCCTTTTGCATGTTGCAAACCCATTCACTAAGACATAATACCCTTAGGGTATTAAAATATAGTTATCAGTGCAATCATGAATAAAAATTCCATGCGGAATTTGTTTCCTTTCCCCAATTTCACAATTTTTTAGTTCCATATTTATGCCCAAAAAGGGAATATTTTTGTCGACTCGACTAGAATACGCCATAATGAAGCGAATCTAGTAGTTTTTAACTTTTAACAAATATTGATTTTAAAAGAATTTCACTTTTTAAAATTATTTTACGTGCGGAAAATTCAGAGGGAAATATTCATGATGTTTTTTATGTGTTATATGTTTTTAGTAAAATATGAAAGATTTTATGTAATATTCACTATTTTCTTATTCTTAATTTCTAGCACATTTGTTATTCTGTCAGGCAATTTTGGCCGAGCAGAAACTATCAACATATTTCGATACGTTTCTGATTGAGTTTTTGAACAAATTTGTATTAGAAAGCAACTTATGTTGTAATAAGAAGGCTGGGTTATGGGAAATTTTCTAAGTCTTTTAGTCTAGATTTATTGCTGTGGCAGAATAATACTTAATAACATAATAATCTGCTAAGAAATCGACGTTTAACGGCAATAAACTTAATTTAGAACACTTTTTGATGACTTTCCAAAACTAATTTGATGATTTTCGTAAAAAAAATTACTTGCATATTTTGCATATTTTTTGCATATTTTGTGCATATGCAAATATGCAAAAAAAAAATATGAGCCTGTCATTGCATTCAGTTTTCATCAAAACGAATTTTGGTCCAATCAGAATTTTCGTATCTTTATAAATAAAAAAATATGCAAAATCCGATGTCTAGTTATCATTGATATTAAACATTGTATGATTTTATCAGGTAACATATGTATGTCTTTTGTTTTTTTTTTTTTTTCATTATATCCCAATGTTTTTGTTAATTTGTATCGCCATATAAAACAACTGTGTGGTGGCTTATAGAGTACTCATTTTATGTAGCACAAAAGTTTCGCTCATTCAAGTGCTAGTCATGTGGAATAAGTTGATGTATTTATCATCAGTAATACATCCCAGAGTATATTTTTCATGTTGCATTTTGTGATGATGGAATTACCAACTAATATCATGATAAATTTCTCATCACGCGATTTCTTCACTCACAACAAAAGGCAACATGTGTTGCAACGTCACTTAAGAAGATTCATGAGAATTTACGATGTGGTTTGGTGGGGTGACAACGATAAGATGACATCATAAATTACGTTTTTGATTCTATAAGCCGATTAAGGTGCCACGACGATGCAGTTTTGTAACTAGAATTTCAAAAAAAAAACTTCATTCCTAATTGACTTTATATTTTCTTGAGTAAATGAAATGAAAATTGGTGTGCTTTGTTGTTAAGTTAAACAAAAAAAAAAAAAACACCAAGACCTCGCTTTGCGTCGTTTCACTTTGCGTTGTTTTCGAAGTTGCGTCGTTGCTTAGTTAATACCAATATTCATTATGCGTCCTTTGATTTTCGATGTTGCGTTGTTTTAAGTTTGAGTGCTAAATTTTGTTATACCCTCCACCATAGTATGGAGGGTATGTTAAGTTAGTTTTTTCATTTGAAACGCTTTGAAATAAATCATTTGCGACCCTATTAAGTAATTATAGGTATTCTTGATCAGAGTAAAATTCCGTACTTCCGTCCGTTTGTTGTAATCGCGCTATCCTCCGAATGATTTATTTGTACAAATGTGTATTTAGTCTGAACTTAGATCAAGTTCGAATATGGGCTACATCGGACCACGTTTCAGTATAGCCTTCATATAACGGTACCGCTATAGCTATGGTTTGGCAATTAGTGTTCCCAGTGATGTACAAACTCCTTCACCAAAAATTATGGACATGAGCTCACACTTTGTTATAGTTCACATACAACTGTACCGCCCGATTTCAGGTATTTGGGCATTTTATATAAATTTTTTGACCGAATAAGACGAAAATAGCTATAATTTGGCTTCCTAGTTGTTCAAGTAATTGTGGGCACAATAAAAAATAGCGTTTTTGCCCTGGAACCTATCTCTGAACTTCACATAGCTTTCCACAGAAATTCTTAATTCGCTTTGCGTCGTTTCACTTTGAGTCGTATTTTTTGAAAAGTATCAAAGCGAGGTCTTGGTGTGAACTAAAAACGTATCAGTCAGATTATATGACTTCAGCCACACGATCCGAAAAATGGCCTTAAATTAGAGCGCAAAATTCTGATGTTTTCTCATATAGCTGTGGACTGATTAAAAATGCTATCGAATACTACATCCAATATCTTGCGAATCAGAACACCATCGACCAAGAGAAGCCTCATTTCAGACGTTTAGGTGATGAACAGTGCGGTAGTGGATTTAGCGGCAGATATTTTCATATTGCTCATATGACCCAGAGTCAATGAGCTGACATCACAATTTACAATGGATTTTGTTGTGCATGTCATCAGGAACGCATAATCATCCAGAGCGTTGGGTCCTGATGGAATCTCCATGGTAATGCTGGATGTGCCGGAAGTCGAGTAACATACCAATGTTCTTAACCTGTCGCTAGCCCTGGGAAAATCGGCAGGGTGATACCGCTACTGAAGCCCGACATGAATGACAGCAAAGGTGAATCGTACAGACCGATTTCGCTTTTGTCGCCCGTAGCAAAGACCCTTGAGGCTTTAGTCCTCCCCAGCGTCCTCCAAAACGTTGGGTAATCAATTATATGTGTGGACGACAGTCTTACGTGGAATTCAGAAACAAGAAGTTCCACCCCCGTTGAGTGAAACAGTGAGTTCCCCAAGGTGGGGTGATATCTCCGGAACTGTTTAATCTCTACCTCTACTGTATTACGCCGCCTCCAGACGGCATTGATTGCGATTGCGGACGATTGTACAATCTTGTCAGGTACCTTCTCCAATACCATGTTTGAAGGACTGAACTCCCATTTGACTGATTTTACCACCTTTTTCCACGCGAGGGATATGCCATCCATATCTGCCACTAAATCTACGGCCACTCGCCACACGGACGGCATAGGTGAGAACAGACTTCAATGTCATGGTCGATGGTAAAACGACCACATACTGCACCAAAATTATAGGGGTCACATTCGACAACATGTTCACGTCGTCGACGCATGCCAAAGCTATATGGGACAAGATGAAGTGTAGGAACAATATCCTTAAGTTCTAAGCCGGAATGACTTGGGGTGCAGATAAAGAAACCTTGTTGACCACATATAACGCGATAGTTCGGTCTGTAGTAAGCTATTTGGCGCCAGTTTGGTCCGTGAATATAAGTGAAACGCCATGGCAAATTATTCAACTTTGTCAGAATGCAGCCCTGAGAACTCCAACAGGGTGCCTCCTCATGTCTTCAGTGGACCATCTACATTAATAAGCAAAGTTTCTTCCATTACAGTAACACAATGGCATGCTTTCGTTGCAATAGTTGCTTGGTTGTTACCGTGAGAGCCATCCAAATCACCAAATGGTGTATAGGACCCCCCACCCAGGCATGTCAGGACGGATCTTCACGATCTGGAAAGAGAGGTCCAGCGTTCCAAGAGAGAACCGCTAGAATAACAAGCATATCGAGCAAGTTCCAATAACATTCATATGGATGCAGTCGCAGATGCTTCAAACAACTATCGTGTGAATGCGGTCCTCGAAGGCGCTGAGTAGCGTCGGCCAGAATCGATGACACCGTACAAAACATCTGCTCAGCATGCGGCACAGGCCCGCACGACACAATGCGCCTTTTCAACTGCCCTACCAAATCTAATCAACTAACTCCAGTAGCACTGTGGTTGCATCCCATCGAAGCAGCTACATTCGTCGAACTGGAGATAGGCCCAGAGCCATATATACACTTTCCGCACATCTTTGGTATGACTGACAAGTATAATATTACGAGGATGTTGACTGAAAGCAAAGACAATAATAACTGCTCCATTGCGCTCATCCAAGCACCTACCCCAACTTAAGGAGTAAAACCCATAACAAATATGAAAAGGCAAGTTTCCTCCCAACAATATTTCTCAACTATCAAAACCGAAAGAAGAAACAAAAACAAGTAAAAAGTCGTTAAGTTCGGCCGGGCCGAACTTTTTATACCCTCCACCATAAAATAGTCTTAATTAAAATGGAATAATTAGGGTCCTTTTACAATTTTAGGTGGAACAACTTTTCGACAATGGATAGACTCCTACTGCCTCCCACTATTGCTTGAATTACACTGTGAACACAAATGTTGGGGCAGCGATAATTCCTTTTGGAGATGAAAGCCCTTGGTGTATGTATATTAAAAACCCCGAAGGACAGATGCGCCGTGAGTCGAACTTCAGCGTTATGGCGTGATGAAGTTTTTGCAAGAGACCCTGTAAGCCATCATCAATTAGCATTATATCGTTGTTTGTTGTTTTTGTAGAGCACTTAAGCAACAGTGAACAAAGATATAACGCTAATTCCTGATGGCCCAGAGGGTCTCTAATAAAAATTTCATCACGCCATAACGCGGAAGTTCGAATCACGGCGGATCTGTCCTTCGGGGTTCAAAATATACCCACCAGGGCCTTTCTTCCCTAAGAGGAATTTTCCGTGCCCCAGACTTTCACCTCCATTTTGTTGCACAGTGTTATCTAATCTAATCTAAAAAAAATGTGTTCAGCGAGGTGAAAGGTACCATATACGGGGCTATATCAAAGAGTCAACCTATTTTTAAATTTTTTGGCGGAAAAGTTTTATAGCTGCAGGGAACTTCAAGAGTGAAAGTGAGGGTTGTTTCATCAAAACAATGTAGACCCTCAAAAATGGACCCATGTTATCGAATTTTAATGAAGAAATTTCGTGACCACTGAAAATTCCCGAAAATCGGGAGGTACAGTTATATGGGGGGATATACCAAAACATGGACCTATATTGACGATTATTTTTGAATAGACAAAATTGTAGCTAAAATTCTCAAAATACGGATCATTACAGCTAGTTCGGTTAAAAATTGCAGCTAAAATTCTGCAAAATACCGAAATTCTCAAAATACCGAAAATTGGGAGTTACCGTTATATGGGGGCTATACCAAAACATGGACCTAAGTTTACGATGTTTGGTGGGGATGTTTAATGACCACTGAGAACCTCAAATGACAAATTACAGTTCGGTTAAAAATTGTAACTAAAATGCTCAAAATACCGAAAATCGGGAGGTACCCTTATATGGGGGCTATACCAAAACATGGACCTATGTTGACGATGTTTGGTGGAGATATTTCATGACCACTGAGAACCTCAAATGGCATATTACAGCTAGTTCGGTTAAAGATTGTAGCTAAAATTCTCAAAATACCGAAAATCGGGAGGTACCCTTATATGGGGCCTATACCAAAACATGGACCTATGTTGACGATGTTTGGTGGAGATATTTCATGACCACTGAGAACCTCAAATGGCATATTACAGCTAGTTCGGTTAAAAATTGTAGCTAAAATTCTCAAAATACCGAAAATCGGGAGGTACCGATATATGGGGGCTATACCAAAACATGGACCTATGTTGACGATGTTTCGTGGAGATGTTTCATGACCACTGAGAACCTCAAATGTCAATTTGCAGATAGTTCGGTTAAAAATTGTGGCTAAAATTCTCAAAATACCGAAAATCGGGAGGTACCGTTATATGGGGACTATACCAAAACATGAACATATGCCCATATCCTTTAAGGTATAAGTTTGCTGATCACTAGGAACCCTAAATGCCAAATTATAGCTAATTCGGTCTGCAAATGTGGCGAAGAACGTCAAAATACCTCAAATCCGGAGGTACCGTTGTATGGGGGCTATACCAAAGAGTGGACCGATATAGCCCATCTTCGAACTTGACCTGCCTATGGAAAAAAGACCCTCGGGTGCAAAATTTCAGCACTCTATCTCAATTATTGCGGACGCTAGAGTGATTACAACAGACGGACAGACGGACGGACAGACGGACAGACGGACATGGCTAGATCGTCTTAGAATTTTATCCTGATCAAGAATATATATACTTTATATGGTCGCAAATGATTAGTTCGATGTGTTACAAACGGAATGACAAACTTAATATACCCTCCATACTATGGTGGAGGGTATAAAAAACAAGAATCTCATTGTTGGCTGGGGTACATACAAAAAAAGGATAAAGCCATTCTGACGTATAAACTAAACTCACCATATTGTTTTTTCATCGCGGCATCGAATACCGAGGGGAAGAGAATAAAATAGTCGAAAAAAAGAATAATATTGTCCAGTGACAAAAATAATTGTTGTAATTGACAAAAACGATTGTTGAAGTCACAAGACTACACACGGAATTTAACAATATCTTTACAATACATATTTTGCTCTTCGAATATTGTTGGATCAATCATATTTTTTCTCTACGTGTGATGGAAGTAGCATTTCAGAAGACATCACCCCTACTTGGAGAACTCCCTGTTTCAGTCTGAATTCCATAAACGACTGGCTTCCCGACAAATAAGTGATTATCGAACGTTTCAATCACGGCTTTGGGGAAGTTTTCTATATATCCTCGAACATTTTGACATAGTTGACGTTATCGAAGGCCTTCGATAAGTCAAAAGCCACCATGACTGTTATGGCGTAAGGTATGTTTTGCTTTAGATTTCGACTGATATGTGTGGATATGGCGTGTAGTGATATTGTGGTGCTGGACATTTTCCGAAATCTATATTGATTATTGTTGGCCAACTGGGAAATAGCTTCCTATACTTAATTTAAGATAATTCATTCACAGAATGTAATAAAAACTTGGTTAACAAAGCTGAGTCTAATGCTATTATTTTTATATGTTACAAACTTTCAAACCAAAACGGACTTTACTCAATTGAAATCCTGAACTCATAGCTTCCAAAGATTTTAGCACACATTATTTCACTTGAAAATGATTCATAATGATATATGCATTTAATGAAATCAAGGATCCAGCATCTTCTTGGTATCCTTGCACCGATTTCTTCCAATTTAAAGTACTTATCTATGTACGGCGGGGAAAGGCTTTAAACTGACCTACACAATTATTTTTTAACATAATGAATGCCTTGTTTTCACACCTCCCCCCAAAGAAAGGGGAAAACTTTATGAACCTATAGAAATGCATGAATTTAATTACCACTTTTTCCAATTAAAAGCAATCTTATTCAAAGTTCAAAAGTCCTAAGGCTATTTGAAATTAAATATTCGTTTCGGTTTAAACGGCACTTATCATAACTAGCCCTGGCGCTGGCAACAATTAACTGCTCGCTGGGTTTTATCTGAAAACAAAGACATACTGCGTATCCAAATTGCAAGCAAAAATGAAAAGAACAACATTTCAAGGCAAAACAAAATGCGCAAAATTTACCTGATCTTGTTTTCTTTATGAATTTCAGCTGCAAGTACTGAACAGAATGACAAACCACCAACAGGATACAGTTGCATGCGCTGATAAGCTAGTTTATTAAAATGCAAAGCCAAAAAAGCAAAGTTTTAAGCATTTCTTTTTTTGGTTTTATTGCACCAAACATTTATGGTCGTTGTTTTTTGTGTGGAACTGAGTCCCTACTTTTTCTTCTTGTTTTTGTTTTTTTTTTTTGCATTGTCGTCGTTCTCATCCTCATCATCGTCATGTAAAATGTTATTGTATGAAGGCCAATATATGTCACACTCTTTAAACCTGGCAACTACTAACTTTTCGCCTTGTGTCTCAAAGTTTGTTTTCTTTCTTCATTTTCTATTTCTTACAGATATGGACCACACTTCGAGGATGTGCAGCTGGTGGGAAAACCAACAAATATGACAGTACAAGCTGGCAGTAGCATACACTTAAATTGCAGAATATCCTTGCTCCAAGATAAGACTGTAAGTATAGCATACCGGGCCAATTCAATACAACAAAACTGTAGAAAGAACATTGAACAGGCCAGGGTAAAATTGTATTACTCGAAAAAATAGTTGCCCATAAACAATATTCACTTGGCTTGGGTGTAGATAGAATAAAGTGAAACTTTGAGTGGGTTGTTTTTCTTGAGTGGTAACTGTAAACTGCAAACTTTAAGCAGCAGCAGTTGAAACTGCAAAGTTGTCTTTGAGTATAGTAATAAGAAATGCTTAAGGAGGAGGCATCCTTGTATCGTAAAACCAAAGTGTATTTTTTTGTCTTGTTTATAATTTCCATTTAATTCATCTACAAAAACGGTTAAAGCTGTTGGCCATAAAAGAAACTTTGTCGTTTCAAGTTGGGTTGAAACAGTGGTCGATTGATTAAGGTCAGAAATTCACTTTTCCCAGCAGAATATGGGTAATTAAGAGAATAGTATAAGATGGGGTAAAAATTTTAACTGAGCTAAAATAATACATACTAATGTTTCCACAAACATCCCCGAAGGGACAAGGGAGGCTTCTCTCATATCAAAAAGTGCATCCCGATTTAAAATACTTACTTACTTAGCTGGCTTTTTACAAAACATTTGTTCCATAAGCCTAACTAAGAAAAGATCTCCAATCCTCCTTGCTCGCTGCTGTATTTTCCCAATCTGATGTCTCGTTTCACTTATTCGCTCCAGCGAAGCTTTGTCCTTCCAGATCTGCGTGAACCTCCATGCGGCCGTATTTATACGTCTTTGAGAGAGTTCATCATCACTCATTTTTATGACATGGCGCAGCCATCACAATCGTTGTATTCGATAAAATCAAAATTCTTCAACATTAGCTTTATCTGCGCTCATGCTCCAACCGAAGACAAAGACGAACAGACCAAAGATATATTTTACGAGCGCCTAGAAGAAACATATGACTGTTGTCCTACCCATGACATAAAAATTATTCTAGGCGATTTTAATGCCAAAATAGGAAAGGAGAATATCTTTGGCCCAATAGTCGGGAAATTCAGTCTCCATAGTGAAACATCTGACAATGGAATGAGGCCGACATTCCTAAGGGCACCTGGCTGTCTCCGGATCAAAGAACAAGAAATCAAATTGATCAAGTTGTGATAGATGGAAGACATTCATCGAGCGTGTTGGATGTACGATCGTTCCGAGGAGCACACATAGACTCGGACCACTACCTTGTTGCAGCAAAAGTACGTACCGGTCTAAACGTTCCAAATAAAGCACGAACAGACACAACACGGAAGTTGGGCATCAGTAAGCTCCAAACACAACAGACAGCCCCAGCATATTCCACTCAACTGGCCCAATTGCTTTATGAAAGCACTCCTCGTCCCGATAACATATCAGCACAATGGCAAATTATTGCCCACTCCATGCAAATAGTCGCAAAATCCATACTTGGATACCAGAGACCTCCACCAAGGAAACCATGATATGAACAGGAGGGTCGTGCTGCTACCGAAGAGAAAAATGCGGCATATAGGGCTACTCTACAATCAGTAGCAACGCGTAGCGCCCGAGAGTGGTATCGGGAAAAAAGGAGAGTGGAGAAATGTATTTTCCGCAGGAAAAGAATGAAGGAAGAAAATTCTACCAAAGAGTGAAACATTAAACTGATTGCTTTGGTACACGCACATCCTCCTGTAGAGACCAGCAAGGTAATTTGGTAACTGATACAGATAGTGTGCTCAGGATATGGAAAGAACATTTTTCCTTTCCTGTGAATCGATGCTTACCAGTGTCCCACAGTGGCACCCACTGAAACAATAGATAGATACAATAGATAGAAACAATAGTTGGATCAGAAAGTCCAACTTATTACGAATATTGTGTCAACATTTATTATTGGGATTTGGATGTTATGGAAATTCAAATCACAATAATGTAAATCTATTAAGTTTACTGAAAAGTAGTCTTTCTTACTGATCTTTTGTAGGCCCCACATCTAAAGGTTTGCCCGTAGAACTGGACTGGAAATATCCCATACTCGTACATTTGCAAAGGTTCACATTTCATCGGAACATCCGCAATTGTCAAGATAAGCGCCCCAAAACTTCTGGCGGCACTGATAAGGGGACTTCAGTTTCATAAAGAACTTGAAATGCCGAATTACACTTGATTCCTCCATTTGGGGCTTACACAACAATTCACAAATTCAAGGAAGCGTCGTTTCAACGATAGTTGGCAGCCCCACCACCTACGACTGGCTACTTAGCTGGATTAAAAACGACACGAATACAAATTCGTGGAATTTGTTAATGATTGGGCAGAACCCCGCGCGGCTGGGCTCTCGACGCTCTGTAGCCAAATTCTGCAACACATTTTTTGAGTTACAGAATTCCACTACTGACCAAGTTCAACAAGGTATTCCTCTCCTTACCATTCTACCGGAGTGACTTGGTAAACTTCACCGAAAGACTCTTACTGGTTCTCACGCTACGTGGGATGACTTGGCTGACCCTAAAGCGGGTCAGATATACATGGCGTTATATATGGCGTTGATTAAACCTAACTCGGGTAAGGACACCTCAAGGGTCAAATCTGGTACAACAAGGTTCTGACGCGATGTTTATCAAAGTATAGGACATGGGAAACCTAAGGCTTGCGAAGGTCCGGTGCACGAGGAACCTAATGATTGCTAACACCTCAACGAGTAACCCAAACATTGTGAACACCTCAAGGGCTGGGAACGCAATGATTACGAACACCTCAACGGTTGGGACACGAGGAACCCAATGGTTATAAACACCTCAAGGTCTAAAGCACGAGTAACCCAAGGGCTGGAACACGAGGAACCAAAAGATTTCGAGCACCTCAAGAGCTGGGACCCGATAATCCATCCGAAGGATTGAGAACACTTCAAGGGCTTAAACACGAGTAACCCAAGGGTTACGAATACAAAGGACGAGTTAACCAAGAGTTACTAATACCTCAAACACGAGTAACCCAAGAATTGCGAACACGACAAGTAGCCCAAAGGTTGCGTACACCTCAAGGGTTGCTCTGTATTCCATTTTCACAAATTTACTTACCTGTGAGACAAGTGTTACTTGGGTTCTGCTGATGCTTCGACTGATCCCTCTTCTAATTCTTTTGGCCCTTTTATATGGAAAAGCCACCTGTTTACTTGGTACCTATTACCTACAACACAATTTAATGCAGGCTATTCGTTACTGCTCTATTCTTAGCCTTGCTGCTTGCTGAGCAACACCTCCTAAGTCTGTCTAATAACAACAAACGTAGTATTTTACACACTTCTTGTTCAGCGCCCCGCAACTGCATCGTTCATCATTCAATTGCAACGGTCTCCGCAACAAAATCAGCGAAATTGTGGACTTTATAAGCCGTTGCGATAGTTGCGATCCAGGAGACAAAACTTATTGTCATCTTTAGCTTGCAACGTTGCGATGGTTACAATGTTTCGCGAAAAGATTGTACAAAAAGTGGAGGTGATGGGCATGGAAAAACTGATTGGCAATGGTTCAGAGAATTTACCAATTACCGCTTCAGGGAGTTGCACACTTTCTGAGATTCTTGGGAAGCTGAGATAATTTTCACGTGACACCATCGCAGCCGATTGCTTCATACCTGCTGCTCGAGTACCCTAAATTAGACCAAATTTTGCAACAGAGACGACGGGATTAGAAATTGAAAGTTATGACCTACGTCGTACACTGAAAGAAAAAGCTACGTAATGTTAATGAAATCCTACGTTGTATCAATGAAATTTGTCATTGATTTTGAGCCAACGTAGAGCTTCATTGAATAAATGAAAAAAGTTTCTTTGGTTTCATTGAAGTAAAATTAACGAAATTGTTCATTAATGCAATGAAACTCGTTCATTTATGCAATGAAACTTTTTCGTTAATGCAATGCAACTTTTTCATTAATGCAATGAAACTCCTTCATTCATGCAATGAAACTTCTTCATTGATGCAATGAAACTTTTTCATTAATGAAATGAAACTCCTTCATTCATGCAATGAAACTTTTCCGTTAATGCAATGAAACTTTTTCATTAATGCAATGAAATACTTTCATTGTTGTAGTGACACTTCTTCATTTATGCAATGAAGCCTTACGTTGGCTCAAAATCAATGACAAATTTCATTGATACAACGTAGGATTTCATTCATGTTCATAACATTTCATATGAAGTCAATGCTAAATATGTTTATTTCATTTTATTGCAATTAGTTTTGACAACTAATACAACAAATCATATTTAATACCTCAGGTATTAAGCACATTAATGATAGTATTGGGCGTTGTCATCTGTAAGTAAAATTGAAACAATAAACAAATTGCTAGCAAATTGTCTGGTTTTCTAAACAATAACTTACCTCCAAGTTTTGCCGCTGAGTCATCCCCTGTGTACGTCCACGATGTTAGGATACAGCATTTTTTTCTTAAGAGAGTAGTGCTTCATTGGCCACGGACAGTCTCCGTAATTACACTGATCATTGGATTTTCTATTTTTTTATCTCCATTGCAACTATAATTGAAAATTAAAAAAGTAAATAAACGAAAACATAAAAACTACAAAAAATAATTTAACCAATATTTGAATTTTCATTTTATATTATTAAACACTTCATACTTACTTTCAGCGAAGTTAATTATCCTTTTGAGCGTTGTCATCTGTAAGCAAAATAGAAAACTATAAAACAATTTTTAGTAATTTATCTGGTTTTTTTTTTAAACATTATTTTACCTTTAACTTTCGCCGTTGGGCAGAAAACTATACAACATTTTCTTTTTCTAATTAAGAGGTGCTTCGTTGGCCAATGGTAACAGTTTCTCCACCATTCCATTCACCTTTAGATTTTCTATTGAATGATTTCATTACAAGGAACATATGAATGAAATTTCACTTAAAAGAACAACTGAACACCTAAAAAATAGTATTTACATTTTCTTTTTATGTTAAACACATCACAGTTTTTAAAGTTGAAAACACCAGACGTAAAATAATTATTTTTTCATCCACACTTGACTGTGGTTTAGCGCAAACTAAAACAATGTTCTTGAACATTGTTTGATGTATCTAAAAAAGCGGTGGTTGTTTTGCCAACACGTGTTTTTTCTGCTTGTTAAATACTCACACACAACCACAAATGGAATTCAATGAACGACAATACAAACAATAACAAAGAACTGAGAAGAGCATTCTTTTTAATGTGGATGAATATTTATGTATAGCAACGCCAATCGGCGATAGTAGCGAATTTTTGTACAGTTGATGACGTTTCTTCTAGTTTTGGCAAATATTCATGCATACATATTTATGTATGTGATTCTATACATATGTATGTAGCTAATATATAAATGTGTTCGTTTTATAATTGTCAGAAATTTTATTTGTTTAATAAAGACAAAATAATTAGAAGACAAATTTCATAACTTAACAGATTTACAAGGAATACAAAACGCAAAAAGGAATTTCAAAAATGTTTCATTTATTTAATGAAACTCTTTCATTTATCTAATGAAACTCTTTCATTTATTTAATGAAACTGTTGCATTAATTTTTAAAGCAAACCAAACACATCTAATATATACATTTTCCGCCATTTTTTTAAAAAGATGTTTGCGTACTATTGTTTTTAGTCCATTCTATTTAGTTTGAATTCAAAACATACTTATTTTTCTTAAATTTATAGAAATTAAAAGTTTCATTGCATCAATGAAATTCGTTTCGTTTATACAATGAAACCAAAAAATCATTAAATTTTAAATAACGTAAAGTTTCATTGCATGAATGAAACATTTCATTATATTAATGGAACGTTTCATAGCATCAATGAAAAATAATCAATGAAACCCGTTCATTCATACAACGCATTTTTTCAGTGTACTGAACCTCAATGCCCAAGAGTTATGGAACTTACTCTTGAAGTCAACAGGTTAATAGGTAAGTATAAGCAAAAAAGTGGCTAGACCACCTGAAGCAATGCAACATTAGTGTAGGATTGAGTAAATTGTGGGCAACCACTCTAAAATTTGACAAAGAAGGATTATAGAACGGCTATTACTATTAACAGAGTGGCAGATTCGAAGAGGTGTGCGTGTTTATTAAACCGGTAATTCATAGAGCCCCCTTGGAGTGTATAAGAGTTAACAAAAGGGGTACCACCACAATTTACTATGAACGATGTTGCAGATGTCATCCGAAACACGAAATCATGCAAAGGACTACACAGCCGTGTTTGAAACTTTGGATAATCAACAATACAATTTGTGTGTGCGCCAGTCGTTTTTTTGCAGTTCGGAAATAAATGACATCGAGTGCTATCGTTGATGACATAAGTGATAGAAAAATATCTACATAGCTGACTTAGAATACACTATGAACACTGAAAATGCAAACAACTTCTAGTATGGATTTTTTAAAAGTACATATTCAGACTACAAAAACGGCAGTAGGGTTTTTTACTGACAGATCCATTTCGGATTTTATGGCCTCATCTATACCGGTCTAGCACTACGGCTTTTTGGATTTATCGGGCCTTTATCTCAGAAACGATTAGGAATTTGGCTTTGTTGTCTAGTACAACTTATCTTTTGAACAGACTACATAAGAAAAACTCCATCTAGGGCCTCAAAATCGATCAAATATAGACAATTTTACAAAATTGTGAAATTCTGGTCAGTATCAACTAAACTATTGGGAGTTGAACCAAGTAACCTTTTGCAGAAATCTTCTAAATAAAGTTCTTAGCAATTCTTCAGAACATTCTGAAACTCTAAAATGCTTACTTCATGTAGTTTCAGCGGTATTTTGGATGAAAAATGTGCTGAAAACAACGTGATAGAGACATTTTACATCAATGCACTATAGGTAATTTGGACAGGTTTTTAGGCAAAAAGTCGATTTTTGCACTTTTAATAAAGCAAGTTTTCTAATTTGATTCGAAGAAAGAACATGTCAAAATCTATAGATGTGCAATTTGTTTTCAAAAATATCTAAAACTCGCGGTGTAATTCGCAGCTAAAATCGAAATTTCGAAGACTAAATAAAAAATTTTAAAAAAGATTAAAACTCAGAGCAGGATTTAAACGCAATTTGTAAGAGTTTGGTAATAATCAAATACGTAGATACGACATTCAGTGGAATGATGGCGGCGTGTACTTTCTGCTTTAAGAAATAATTTTCTTTAAAATGTTTGTTACAGGAGAAAAAAATCGTCATATAGGAAATAACCTAATTTTTCTACAGAATTAAAGTTTTATTTTATAGACTTTTACAAAATTGTCCAACTTTGTCTGAAATTCTGCCACCGGGAAGATAAAGCAAAGAGTCCTAAATCAACTACATAATTACCAAGGTACGATTTTTGCGTTTTTTGAGTTATATTACATTTTTGAAGGTGCCTTCCTTGCAGAAGAAATATTTTTTTTTGTTTGGTGAAGGAAATATTAAACACAAAAAAGCATCCGATTTGAACTAAAAAGTTATTTTCTTTAAAGAAATATACACCATGTGTTGTAAAAATGTTCAGACGTGCTATGGTCAACATTTTTGTTAATTATAGCCGTAAGACGTTCGAACTAGGGATCATGAATGCGTGATTTATTTGGTCCTTTTAAAAAAAATAATATTTATAAAGATCTCTTCCCGAATCAATATTTTAAACATATCAATGTTTATAAAAATCTTTTGGCGGATCATTAGGTTAGAACGAATAAAATAGGTAAAATGAGAATAGGGGGTAGGAAAAAGAAAATTTGTTCGTTATATCCGGCGTTCGTTATAAACGTGTTCATCTGTAAAATTCTTATTAAAACTTACTTTTGAATATCATATGTTAAAATATTTGAAACAGTGCCTTAATTCGTCGCTATCCGCTTGTGCTTTGTGCGGGCCTGTAAATCCTAACAAATTGTAAAAAATTCGACTCGCAGGGTAACCACGAACTAGCCACGAACTAGCCAAAGATATTGGGTGTAAAATTCGGAATCATATTTAAGTCATACGCCCAATCCACATTTATTTGCGACGAGATCAGAAGTGGGACAATCGTTCTCAAGTCGCTGGCCGGCAGTATTTGGGGGCTGACGAAGAAACTTTGTTGACATCTTACAAAGAAATAGGCCGGTCAGTGGTAAACTATGCGGAATCAGTGTGATATGCAAATGTTTCCGCTATGCAGTGGAAGCCAGAATGCCGCCCAAAGGAATGCAACGGTGTTCTCTTTATGATATGAGTGGATCATCTTCAGGAAGAGGGAAGGTTTTAGTGGTTGATCAGCATAACAAGATGCTGACGATGCAGTTACCTGTTCTGGTGTTATCGCTATGAGCATCCCTGCAACAATTTTGTGGAAAAGCTTTCCCCGCAAAGGCTCGTTAGAAGAGATTTTCATGAGAGAGAGAGATTAACGACCCTATCAGACAGGCTTTTATACTGGCAGTTAAAAGGTATTGTTTGATTGCCGTACTAGGGGACCACCTATCATATATCGCAACCGCCTCAATTCGTACGCAAGACACGTCCTGCATGTGGACTGGCACGCACAATACGTTACATACATAATATGTTAAACTGCATAGCTAAACCCACTTGCCTGTCTCCCGATTCTTTATGGACGCAGCCAGTCTAGGTTGCAGAATTTTTGAACCTGGAAATAGAGAAACTAGAACCAAATAACTAAAAATGTATATGAACGAATATATGGTAAAAACCAAAAATGTTTTACAATCGATGAATCCAATTTGAGAACTGTTAACATATTCTATATAGCATGAGTGAAATTCTTTAAAATGAAGTGTTTAATTTGCGTGGAATCTGTGTTGGCATCAATGGGAAAAATGAAATGAAGCTAACATGTTTTTTTTATGTTCCCTTCCGATTTCTGGCTTAACCTCACATTTTATAGACCTATGCCCAAAGAAAGAATTACAGAATACTCCATGTGCAACATGATGCTAGTGTATGACTTTCCGATATATCCACTGCAACAGCTAAAAATTGACGATGACATTTTAAAGCCGGAAGAAAATCACCAAAAATATGTTTTCACAATTTCGCGACTAAACCGCGATTTCCTTTAAACATTATTACATAAACATAATTTTTTATACGCGATTTGGCTTTCGTAATATTTTGTCCAAACTTAGTTCAAGTTCAAAGATGGATTATATCGGTCCACTCCTTCCGGTACCTCCCCCACAAAAGTTCGAAAATGTTCGGAAAATTTGTGCGTACCATAACTCGTGAAGAGAGTAACCGATTTGATGCATACTTTGCACATTATGAAATTTCTACCAGATTTAGATAAGGTTCCAATATGGACTCAATCGGTAAACTCCTTCGAGTACCTCCCACACAAAATGTCGGAAAAGTTCAGTTTAGGACCTGCTTTCGAATCGCCTTGGTTTTTGTTGTAACATCTTGTATTCACTGTCCCCTATACGACGGTACAAGTTTCATCAGGGGCAAGTCCATACTTCCTGAGAAAATAGCCTGAAAGTTGCAAAAGGCCCCTATGACAGCATATGTAGAGGTTGGAGCGCAAGATAACTCTCGAACGGATAAGTTCACTTTGGTCCAAAATTTTGCCTTCGTAATATTTTATCCAAACATAGTTTAAATTCGAAGATAAGCCATATCAGTCCACTCCTTCAGGTACCTCCCCCACAAAAGTTCAAAAATGTTCGGAAAAATTGTGCGCACAATAACTCTTGAAGGGAGTGACCGATGTAATCCATTCTTTGCACATCCTAATATATCTACCAGATATAGATCAGGTTCGAATATGGACTATATTTGTCTATTCCTTCTAGTACCTCTCACACAAAATTTTTCGGATAAGTTCACTTTAAGACCTGCTCTCGAATCACTTTGATTTTTGTTGAAGCGATTTGCATTCTCTACCTCCACTACGACGGTAAATGTTATTTCAGGGGCAAGTCCACATTTCTTGGGAAAACAGCCCGAAAGGTGTAAAAAACCCCTATGCCACCATATATGGCGGTCGGAGAGCACGATAACTCTCGAACTGTTCAACCGGTTTGGTCCAACATTTGGTCTTCGTCATATTATATCCAAACTTAGTTTCATGGGGCAATACCGGTCCACAACTTCCGGTACTTCTCCCCAATATTTAAAAAATGTCACTAAAATGATAGGACGATATCACTTGAAAGGGGCAACCAATTTGGTCCAAACTTTGGATCTCCTAATATTTTGTCAAAATTTAGTTTAACTTCAAAGATGGCCCATATCGTTCCTCCCTAAGGGTACCTCCCCGACAAAGGTTCAACATTTGTGTCTTAGTGCAGTTAATTCCTAATCCACATTTTTGTCGGCAATTCAAATGTCCAAAAAGGGCGACACAATTTTGAAGAGACCTTTAATACATTCGATCTGTCCGAAGGTGAAAATTTCACTTCACATTGGCTGAGGGTATGTATCGGTCGGCAAAGCCGACTGAGACTTTTTTGCTTGTTTTGAATGACTGTAATTTCAATATTACTCTTATTTCCTAACCTAATAACTTATCGAAGTAAGCAAGTACGCTTTCGTGATTGTAACACATATTATACCCTACACCACTATGTGGGGAGGGTATTATAAGTTGGTTTTGGCCAAAAAGTTTGTAACGCATCGAAATAATGGTCGTAGACCCATACTTATATATATCAAAATTAATGCCTCGACGAGCTGAGTCGATCTGGCTATGTGTGTCCGTCCGTCAGTCCGTCCGTCCGTCCGTCTGTCCGTCCGTCCATCTAAACCTTGTAATCACGCTACAGGTCGCAATTTTGATCGGATCGTCACGAAATTTTGGGTGTTGATGGGGGTCCCAGAGGGGAAGAAGCCTATTGATTTTGGTGATGGTCGGATAATATTTAGGGGTCGGAATGGGCAAAAAACTTATGTGGATAAAAAGACAACGTTTTTTTCCAAAGCGAGTATCTCAGCTACTATATGGAGTATACCAAAAGCAAAACCTGATAATGAAAGTAGAAAATATCACCTTTCTAACGATGTAAAGTAGGTTCTTGTAGGTGATCAAACAACGAAGATATCACAATAGTCGCAGATAAACCCCAAATTTTCATGTTTGCGATTTTAGTTATAATGACGACTATCACAGCTTTGGCTGGGGACTTTCCAAAAGCAAAGCCTGACTATGAACGTAGATTATTCCACCTTTACAATGATGCAAACTAGGTCAGCGTAGGTGACCAAATAGCGGCGATATCGCAATATTCGATAATACATCCCCTTTTTCCATTTTTTGGAAATCACGCTACAGGCCGCAATTTTGATCGGATCGTCACAAAATTTTGAGAGTTAATGGGGATCTCAAAGAGGAAGAAGCCTATTGATTTTGGTGAGGGTCGAATAATATTTAGGGGTCGGAATGGGCAAAAACTTTATTTGGAGAAAAAGTCAATATATATAAAATATCACCTTTACAACAATGTAACGTAGGTTGTCGTAGGTGGTCTAACAACGAAGATATCGCCGCTAATAAAACCCAACTTCTCATTTTTGCGATTTTAATAATAATGACGGATATCACACTTTTGGTTGGGGACCTTCTAAAAGCAAAGCCTGACTATGAAAGTAGAAGATCCCATCTTTACAATGATGCAAACTAGGTCGTCGTAAGTGACCAAATAACGGATATATCGCAATAGTCGATAATTCATCCCATTTTTCAATTTTTTTTGAAATCACGCTACAGGTCCCAATTTTGATTGGATCGTCACGAAATTTCGAGGATTAATGAGGGTCTCACAGTGGAAGAAGCCTATTGATTTTGCTGATGGTCGGATAATATTTAGGGGTCGGAATGAGCAAAAACTTTATTTGGAGAAAAAGTCAACATTTTATTCCAAAGCAAATATATCAGCGTCTATAAGGGGTATACAAAAACCTGGCAATGAAAGTAGAAACTATGACCTTTACAATGATGTAACGTAGGTTATCGTAGGTGGTCAAACAACGAAGATATCGCAATAGTCGCTTATAGAACCTTCTAAAAGCAAAGCCTGACTAAGAAAGTAGAAAATCCCATCTTTAAAATTATGCAAAGTATGTTGGCGTAGGTAGTCAAATAATAGAGATATCGCAATAGTCGTTAATGCATCCCTTTTTCCACTTTTTCTGCAATCACACTACAGGTCGGAATTTTGATCGGATCATCATGAAAATTTCTCACAGAGATAGAAGCCTATTGATGTTGGTGATGTCGACAGTAGTCAAATATAAAATTAAATATTATTTATTTTGGTTCAGTTCACCTTAAGCCATTTGCTTTAAGGGCCAGATAGGTGAAAACTTTCGTATCTCCATAAAAGAAATGTTTTGGAGTGAAAAGATTATTCACAGAGGTAGTGGTGTAGGGTATCACATAGTCGGCCCCGTACCGACTATAGCCTTTTCTCACTTGTTTTTTGATAAAGTTGTGGTAGAATAAATTAATTATTGTATGTGATTTTAGCGAAATAGTTGAAGAACTCCCAAGTATTTATACCCTCAGCATTTATGCTAACGAGGGTATATACACTTTCATACGGGCAAACTGTGCCTCATCGAAATAATGGTTTTAGATCCCAAGTATGTTTGGACGAAATGTGTTTCAGACAATTTGGAGTCGATTGAGCAATGTCCGTCCGTCTGTCTGTCTGTCTGTTTGGCTGGCTGGAGCGCATGATAACTCTCGAACGGATAAACCGATTCGGTTTAAATTTTGGCTTTCGTAGCATTTTACCCAAACTTAGTTTAAGTTCGAAGATGGGCTATATCGATCCACTCCTTCCGGTACCTCCCACACAAAATTTCGGAAAAGTTCAGTTTAGGGCCATCACTTGCATCGCTTTGATTTTTGTTTTAGCAACTTGTATTAACTGCCCTCCTTACGATGGTAAAAGTTTCATCAGGGGCAAGTCCATACTTCCTGAGAAAATAGCCCGAAAGTTGCAAAAAACCCCTATGACACCGTGTGAGGTGGTTGGAGGGCAAGATAACTCTCGAACGGATCTGCAGATTCGGTCCAAAGTTTGGCCATAGTAATATTTTGTCCAAACATAGTTTAAGTTTGAAGATAAGCCATATCGGTGCACTCCTTCAGGTACCTCCCACACAAAAGTTCAAAAATTTTTGGAAAAATTTTTCGTACGGTAACTCTTGAAGGGAGTGGACGAATTGGTCTATACTTTACACATCCTAATATATCTACTAGATATAGATCAGGTTCAAATATGGACTATATTTGTCCACTCCATCCGGTACCTCCCACGCAAAGTTTCGGATAAATTCACTTTAAGACCTGATATCGAATCACTTTGATTTTTGTTGAAGCAACTTGCATTCGCTGCCTCAATTACGATGGTAAAAGTTTGTTTAGGGGCAAATCCATACTTCTTGAGCAAACAGCCCGAAGAGTGTAAAAACCCCCTATGGCACCATATGTTGTGGCTGGAGATCCACTTCCATAACGGTCAATGTCGATCCATTCCTTTTAGTATCTCCTCCACAAAACTTTTGGTCTTTAATCCTAATCAACATTCTTGTTGGTTCAAACGCCTAAATACCTATTTTGGGAAAAAATCGTTTCAATATACACAGGCTGAGGGTATATATCTGTCGAAAAAGCCGACTGATACTTTTTTACTTGTTTTTTTCTAACTTTTCTAATCAGACCATAAATTATATTTGCAACAATATTCCAACAATAAGTTTTTTCTCTTTTGTTGTTGTTGTAATATTCATATTATACACCTAAGCTCTATAATTTTGGTTTCATATTTTTTATGTTTCAGAGGTTCATACGGACTCTGAGGTAGTATAATTTACCAGATTTATTTTTTATTTTTTTTTTTACTTTCCGCGAAAATAAAAACAAATTTTAGATATTATGGTGCATCTACGGATGGATATCAAATGCTGTTACCGATGTATGCATACATTTTCTCAATACAACAAATAAGACATTTTTAAATATGTTTCCTTTATAAGAGAATAAAAGCCGCAATAACTATTGTGCGCATGGGCCAATTTTGTGAACGCGAACAGATTTTAAACCAGATTTTTTCCTTAACCTCTATACCAAAAATCGTAGATGTGCTCGCAATACTTTTTTATATTTTTAAATGGAATTTTGAAGGAAATTTGGTTTTTAATATGTGAGTTTCTCAACATCATCCGCTTAACATTTTGAGATCTTAGACCAATATTTCGAAGGGGGACCAGTTTTGATCGTATCAAAGGGTTTATACTCACCCTCTTTAGCCATAAGTCTCAGAGTTTTAATAACATATAACATTAACTGTGCACCTAAAACCACTGTGAATCTTAATTCTGCATACATTATGCAGCTATGTAAAATATTTAAGAATAGCTGCTACTGCTGCTGGTGTTGTTGGCAGTCGGTTAAAACTTCCGTTTCCTGATAATATTGCGAATTTCCTTAACGACCAAAATAAGCCCTTTATATACTTCATTGCACTTTGACTTGGTTGCCACTTCTGCATGATATGGTCAAAATGGTTCCTGCCGTTTTCCCTCTCAGCTAATAAAGAATGCGAACACATTTTCAATGTTGCAAACTTTAATCGTTTTCCTTCAAGCTGTTAAACAAAGGAAAATAAGTGTCATCGTAAAATAGATAGATTTCTTCTTCAAACGTTTTGAATTGATGTTGTTGTCTTCTGTTGTATGTATGGATATGTATGTATGTATTTTCCTAATTGTCACAGGTCTCGTGGGTGCGTCGCAATCCTGGCGGTGAAAATGCATTGGATCTGCTTACAGTTGGTCTAAACACTTACACTGGTGATAAACGATACAAAATGGAATTCCAATATCCCAATAATTGGCGTTTAAAGATTATCAACGTTAAGAAAGATGACGAGGCTACCTACGAATGTCAAATATCAACACATCCGCCACGTGTGATACAAATAAATCTGCATGTAAATGGTAAGTGTCCGGTGTTTGGTTGAATACCATAAAATCGATAGATAGTTAAATGTCAGATAATCCGGATAAAAATTAAACGTTGCATTGTTGTCTTGCATTTCATTTTGTTTTTCGTTTAGCACCCAAAGTCATGATAGTGGATGAATTCGGTGATCCATTGCAGGAGAAATACTATGAACAGGATTCAACATTGCAGCTATCCTGTGTTGTTCGGAACGTTGCCATGTCGACATCTGTTGTATTTTGGAAACACAGTGAAGATATTTTAAACTATGATGTGACCAGAGGTGGCATAAGGTAAGTTGCCTGATATCCTGAACAAATAACTATATGAAAGCTATACCAAAACATTGACCTATATTGTCAATTTTTAGTGAAGAGTGTTGAGTTTATTGCGGTCAAGAAAATGTAGATCATATCTTCAAAATAGCTCAAATCGGTGGGTACCGTTGTGGGGAGCTATACCAAAAAAATTGACCTATGTTCACAATTTTTGGTGGAGAAGTTTTGTGATCACTAGGGAACCTTAAATGTAAAATTTCAGGTAGTTCGAAGAAAATGTACCTAAAATGCTGATGTACCATTATATGGGACTATACCAAAACATGGATCTATTTTGAACATTTTTGGTGGAGATGTTTTCTGACCACTGGGAACCTTAAATGAGAAATAACAGCTAGTTCGAACAAAAAATGCAGCAAAAATTCTTTAAAATATGAGGCTATACTAAAACGCGGACCGTTATAGCCCATTTTTTAACCTGACCTGTCTATGGAAAAATACACTCGGGTGCAAAACTAAAGGGTTCTAGAACAATTATTGCCAGGCAAACAACAGACGGACATGGTTAGATCGATATAGAATTATTAGAGTTGGGCAATCTAGTTCCTGAGGCGGATAGATCTTTCTAGTTCCTTTTCCCAAAAGGAACTAGTTTCTTAATATAGTTCCATAGATCCATATAGATCCGAGAACGATATAGTTCAATGAATATTTCTCTTTCATCGTTCTTTCTATTTACTTCGTTCCAAATAGTTCCGAGACCGATATACGAGGGCAGTTCGGAAACTTCTTAGCCTAGCACAAAAAGCGCGGTATAAACAGAAAAAAGTTAAGTGTTTTGGAAACTTACATCTCTGTTATGAACACATGTTAAATTTTGTTTCGATCTGACAACTCCTTCATATAGAAACAGGTGTTCAAAAAAGACGCATCCGCAATTTTTTTACAATGGAAAAATTAGAAATGCGTGCTGTCATTAAATATTAACATAAAAAAGGTTTATCGGGACAAGAAATTCATAATGATATGGTGAATGTGCTAGGTGAAAGTGTTCCTTCATATGCGACAGTAAAAAGTTGGGTTGCTGAATTTAAACGTGGTCGTACAAGCATTGAAGATGAACCACGTAGTGGACGTCCAATAACAGCAACAACAACAGAAATTGTAGCCAATGTGCATGATATAGTATTAAATGATCGACGAATAAAAGTGCGTGAAATTGCTAATATCATGGGCATCTCAAATGATCGAGTCCAATTAATTTTGCATGAAGAACTACAGATGAAAAAGCTTTCTGCAAGATGGGTGCCGCATTTTTTAACAGTCGATCAAAAACGCATAAGAATGAACATTTCTCAAGCTTGTTTGGATCGTTTTAAGCGAAATAAAATGGATTTTAAGCGTCATTTCATAACTGTTGATGAGACATGGATCCACCACTATACTCCAGAGACAAAATAACAATCCAAACAATGGACTGAAGCTGGAGGAAGTGCCCCAAAGAAGGCAAAAACAATTCAATCGGCTGGTAAGGTTATAGCAACGGTTTTTTGGGACTTCAAAGGTATTTTATTGATTGACTATCTGCAAAAGGGTAAATCTATAAATTCAGAGTACTATTGCAACCTTTTGGATCAATTAAATGTACAAATTCGAGAAAAACGTCCTGGCTTACAACACAAAAAAATAATTTTTCATCAAGACAACGCACCAGCGCACAAGAGTGTTTTAACAATGGCTAAAATCAACGAATTAAAGTACGAGTTGCTTGACCACCCACCTTATTCTCCTGATTTAGCTCCCAGTGAATTTTACTTGTTGACAAATCTAAAAAAATTCCTTGCTGGCAAACGTTTTACCTCAAATGAAGATGCAATTACAGTTGCAAACCACTATTTTGAAAACCTTGAGGAAAACTATTTTAATCAAGGGATAGAATTGCTAGAAAAGCGTTGGACTAAGTGTATTGAAGTTTCAGGAGATTATATTGAAAAATAAAAATATTTTTGGAAAACTAACTATTCTCTTTCATTGATAGGCTAAGAAGTTTCCGAACCACCCTCGTAGTTCAATGAATCTTTCTCTTTCGTCATTCTTTTTATTTCTTTTTTTTCAAATAGTTCCGAGAGTGAAGTAGTTTAACGAACCTTTCTCTTTTTTTTGTTTTCATCTTTTTTATTATTTAACAATTTGGCGGCATCTGAATGATGAAGAAACCGAACGTGAAAGATCGAATTGAGTGTGGAATTCAATTAGGAAAATGAATTATACAAATGAAAGAAATTATATTTACGGCTGGAACTATATGAACTAAAGGAACTATATAAATACAAGAGTCGGATATAGTTCCAATATTTCCTTGTTCCTAGTTCGTTCCGGAACTACACAACTCTAAATTTTATTCTAATTAAGAATATTGATTATTTGCCATGTTTCATGTTTTTGTAATTCGTTCTCGCTGCAGTTGTCTCATGCCCTTGGCAAAGGGAAGTAGACTTGTTGGCTCGGTTTGGCAGAGGCTGTCGGAGATTGGATTGCGTGTTCATCACTTGCAGTCTTCCAGAGTATTACATGGTGTCTTAAGACACGCCATTCGGACTCGGGACTCGTACCCATATCCTTAAACTAATTAAAATTAGAGTGCACTCAATGAGAGAAGTCTTCTTGATCACTTCTTGGATGTTTATGGGAACATATGTATGTGTGCATTTCAAGAAATGTGGACTTGCACACAATACATTTCACTGCTTTAAAAAATGTTCAAAACGATACAAGACATGTCCTCCACCTGCACTTTTGCGAAAAATATAACCTGATTTATGTCTGAAAGAAATATTGCGATGTGCAAAGTTTGGACAGAGCCGGTTACTCCCATCGAGAGTTATACGCACCAAAATTTTCAACTTTTAGGGGGGTATATCAGGAGGAGTTGCCCGATATGACCCATGGTCCAACTTGATTCAATTTTGGATAAAATATTATGGACCAAATCGGTAGAACCGATATAACAGTACCTCCAGATTTTAAGTATTTTGAGGATTTTAGCTAAATTTTTGAGGAAACTACCTTTAATTTGAGGTTCCCTGCAGTCATTAAATTTTTCTCCACCAAATGTTGCGTACATAATTGTTTCACAAACATCCCAGTGGAGAAAAGAGAGACTTCTCTCACATCAATGAGTGCACCCCAATTCATATTAGCTCAATGATATGTGACCTACTATTTACCGCCGAGTCCGAAGGGTGTGTCTTAAGACATCCCTTGAAGCGAAGTTTTACATGGCTGAAATACTCAGGAAATGTCGCCAACATTACTGAGAGGTATTTTGCCACCGTAGAAATTTTTGATGCTGCATGGCCGGGGAATCGAACCCACGACCTATAGCGTATAAGGCGGGTGTGCATTAGGGTTATGACATTTCGGCACTTGTTTCTCAAAAAAGAATTCCTGTGGCACGAATGAATGAACTTTTTCCTATTAATCACTAAAATAACATTCATTCCATTGAAAAAATTTTTTTTTTTTTTTGAAAAAAATGTATGAAATGAAAATTATTTTCTGTTGCACGAATGAATAAACCTAAGCCTACTAATAACTAAAATAACGTTTATTCCATTCAAATATTATACCCTAGACAGACGGCAGCGATAATTTGCTTAAGTTCTGCATTTAATTTTATCCTGACGACAGTTTCTGCATTTACGAAACATCTGATTGCTGGTAAACAACTGATTTGCTGTTGTTTGCAGTGTACATTGTGTCTTGTGTCTCAGAACATGAATATGCTCTCTTTCTTACATGAGTTCTATCTCTCTTTTACCGTATTGCCATATTGAAATACCCAAATTCAGTTTAAATTCAGTTCGATTTTGTGCATTAAGAATGTGGATAATGCACGCATTAATTTCAATTAAGTGGGGTACACACGATCAGTTTTGCTCAAATAATCGGTTGCTTGCCAGTGTCGCCGTTCATTTTTGTCAGTCATCAGGCAAACACAAAATAATTTGTGGTTGCTGGACAGTTTGACATTTATCGATATTTCCGAAAAATCGACAGTCAAAACTGATCGTGTGTACCCCGCTTTAAGGCAGTTAATGCAAATTAACGCTGGCATCTGTCTAGGGTATTAAACAAGGTCACGCAAAACAACTTTGAACAAATTCTGATTTTTTTTTTCAAAAATTATATCTTTGAAAAAGGCTTTTACAACATTTTTATGATTCTCAAAATTAAACAAAATTAGTGAGAAACAAATGTTATGTCAGTTTCATATGGCACTAAAGTTTATTTTCAATTATAAATCTGTTTACAGTGACTTCAAAAAATTGTCCATAATTCTGATAAATTCAATTTTTAAAATCATTTTGTGCGTGAAGTTTTTCACCGAATCACTTTATAATTAAGATTTTATGTAATCTTATGTAGAAACACATCCCTAGACATCGGATTTTCGCATATCTTTCAAGTGTCAAACAATTGCAACACGTTAGGTTTTTCATGATCCCACAAAAACACATACTGATCGGTTTATTCGTTTTCGAGCTACAGTGCACAGTGGTCCCACTTGTATGGGAAGGTGCGACAAAAATGTTTATAATCGTCGGATCAATCTGATTTCTTTCAGTATATGCTAAAAATAAGTCAAAAATACTTTACCCAAAAAATCATCAATATGGGTTCAGTTTTTCTTGTAGCCCCCATGTAACGGTATCACCCGATTTCAGGTATTTTGAAGCTTTTATCTACATTTTCGGCCCTAATTGGCTGCACTTTGTTATTTGGGATTCCCAATGGTCAGAAACCTTCTACACCAAAAATTGTTGTCTTAGGTCCAGGTTTCGGTATAGCTCTCATATTACGATACATCCCGATTTCTGGTATTTTGAAGATTTTATCAACATTTTCGGCCCGAATTGGTTGTAATTTGTCATTTGGGGTTCCCAATGGTCAGAAACCTTCTGCTCCAAAAATTATGGTCTTAGGTCCAGGTTTCGGTATAGCCCTCATATTACGGTACCTTTCTATTTCAGTTATTTTGAGGGTTTTATCTACATTTTCGGTTCGAATTGGTTGTAATTTGCTATTTGGAGTTCTTACTGGTCAATAAACGTCTCCGACTGGTATCGTGGATGGGAAAGGAAACAAATTATTCCATTTGAGGTCAGAATATTTCATAATAAAATTCTGTGCGACCGAACTTTACATTTTTACTTGTTTTTCATATTATATGTAACATCATACATATGTATATCAAAAACATACAGATGTAAAATAATACACTCATAAGTAGATCCCAAAACAAAAATGTCTAAATCTTTAAGGAAAAAAACCAAAACAAACAATTAAAACACAAAACAAAGAAGAAACTGAGAATATAGTAATACGGCATATTCACTGAAACGACCAGAGGCATCGTCAGTATTTTTAATGTCACACACGGAAATGCAAATATATGCAGCTGGAACCAAATTTTTTGTAAACTTGACACTATTTCGAACATTCTTCAACAAATTTGGGGAGTGGCGAAATATGGCGAAGTTAGTAAAACTCTACTTCAATTTTTAGAACTTGGGAAAAAATCCACAAAAAAATTATTATAAAATATGTGATTTCCAGCCCATTTTATGGGAATAATGTGTACACATTTTTATGTAAAAGTAATTAGAAAGACTTGTACTAAAACTTCCATTTCGAAAAAAATAATTTTATCATTTCAATGTTGAGTTACTTGCCTTGTAAGAAGTCACAACCTTACTGATGTTATTAAAGTTTTTAAGAGATCATACGTAAATTTCAAATTCTTCTGTCTTGTTTTGTTAAATACCGTTATAAATTACAAAAACAGTGCTGGAATATTAAAATATAAAATGTTTAGAGAAAATTTGCTGAATTGTCGCATAGATTTGCTGACATTGATTTTTTGATTTTTGTCGCAGGTTGGGACCAGTGTGCAGTGGGCACCGCAAACTGCTTTAGTAAAAACAGTGTTCGTAGGCGGCCACTTAACAGAACACTGTGCAATATGTTTAAAAAAAATTGCGAAAGTAGCTGAAGGTGTGATCTATCAGAAGAAAACAAAATCTTCTATTTCTAAATTATCCACATAAGTTTAGAATATTGCATGGAGTAGAATATAAAAGCTTGACCCTTTTGCGCGTGCCTTCGCTGTTTTTTGTTTGTTTTGTTTTAGTTGAAGATTCAATCATATAATTGCTTAAGTCTGGAGTACTCCCCCATTGGCTTAACTTCATCATTACCTTTCTATACAGAGAGAAATGTTTACAAAACGCACCGACAGCCTGCAGGGAATTATCAATTGGCTTTTCAGTTTTTGAAATGATGATTTTTCTAGTGAAAAACTTGAACTGTTTAAGCATTTTTCAAAATAGTCAATCAAATGTGAAAAAATTAGATTTTTAAATTCTAATAATTTATAGACATTTGCTTGTTTTGTTTTTTTTTTCAATTTTATTTAATACAATTCATTAGAGATATTTAAAATACGTAGATATTGCCCCAGCGCCTTAAAGGCTTTTTAGGAGCTAATAATATAAAAATTTACAAATGAACGGGTGCAATAATTCAAAGAAAAAAGTGTGTTAATACAGTAAATGTATATAACAAATGCATATAAGGAATATCTTTCAGTTACATCTACAACATATACAGATGACACTAACATTACAAACAAACAAAATTTCTTTGTGGCTGTTGTTGAGTGTATTTGTTGAAGTATTTACTTCACCTTATATTCTTATAACTTGACGCTCGACTTATTTCGGAAGTATTCATAAGAATACATGTATTCAAGGCCTATAGAAGGTCGGCCATTCAGAGTTCTGTTAACAACTTTTGACAACAAACATTATAGATTTTATTTATATTTTGTATGACCGTGTCGTTGTTTATACTTTGGTTGTGTATTTTTTATATACCGGGCTAATTCGGTCAAGTGTTTATGAAGTAAATAAAACTAATTTATTTCATTTTATACTCAACGTTTCGTTGGGTTAATTCCAACTTCTTCAGGAGCCTTTATTGAAAATCCTGTGACAAAAACATGTAATTTATTTCCAAATCCTATTCTGAGTTTAGTTTAGTTATTACTTACAATTAGTTTCCTTTCATATTTCATGCAAATTTTTTGCTTATTATAAAAAAACTGGACTTCACAACACAGAATTTGTATAAATATAAAAATAATCACGAAAAAATGTAAAAAATATATTGCAAAAAATAATAAACTTAAACTAAATCACAGAACCGTAGTTTTCAAATTATTGCAACCGAATATTGATGTTTTGTGTTGTCTTTATCTTCTTTTGTATTGATCGAATTATGCATCCTCTCCTGTATACGTAAACTCTCCAGAGTGTATCTTTTGTTTTCTATTTTCTCTTTGTCGAGTATTTTGACATTTTGACATGTTGCCGACTTTCAAAATGTCAAAATACTCGACAAAGAGAAAATAGAAAACAAAAGATACACTCTGGAGAGTTTACGTATACAGGAGAGGATGCATAATTCGATCAATACAAAAGAAGATAAAGACAACACAAAACATCAATATTCGGTTGCAATAATTTGAAAACTACGGTTCTGTGATTTAGTTTAAGTTTATTATTTTTTGCAATATATTTTTTACATTTTTTCGTGATTATTTTTATATTTATACAAATTCTGTGTTGTGAAGTCCAGTTTTTTTATAATAAGCAAAAAATTTGCATGAAATATGAAAGGAAACTAATTGTAAGTAATAACTAAACTAAACTCAGAATAGGATTTGGAAATAAATTACATGTTTTTGTCACAGGATTTTCAATAAAGGCTCCTGAAGAAGTTGGAATTAACCCAACGAAACGTTGAGTATAAAATGAAATAAATTAGTTTTATTTACTTCATAAACACTTGACCGAATTAGCCCGGTATAAAAAATACACAACCAAATTATAGATTTTATATTATTGTGATTTGAGTTTCTTTGTATTTTAAATCACAATTATGTTTTTTACAACAAACATAACAATCAGGTGGGCTTAGTGTCCAACTGTATAAACTGTGCATGTATTCTACTTTTTTCACCACAAACTCGTTGGGTATACGGACGGACAACCAAAATGGCAAATCCGCAAGATAATTCTCGCGAGGAGTTTCTGATTGGTACAGACTTTGCACATCCTTTTTTTTCATCCAGTCATGTATCAGGTTGGAATATGGACTATATCGGTCCACTCCTTCGGGTACCTCCCACACAAAATGCGGACAAAGTGAAGTTTAAGAGCTGCTCTCGCATCGTTTTGAATCTTTTTTCAGTAGGTTGTTCTACCGGCCTCATTTACAACGGAATAAATACGGAATAAATCAATTCTTCCTGAGATAATGGTCCAAAAGCTCCAGAACCTTGCCGGCACATACTGAAATGGCTATTGTGCCAGATAACTCTAAAACTTTTTCAAAAATTTATAAAAATGTATTAAAAATGTTTGGTATATCAGGAAAAATGTCTAAAATTGTCTTTTCCATTTCAAAAAAATCAAAAAAAAAATTTTGATTTTGATTTTTGGTACATGGATTAAGAAAAAAATCAGCATTCCAAATCTGTTTTCGTTACTAACTTTGATCGTTGCGCGCAAAAGATATGACCGTTTTAATTATGATTATTAGAAAAAATTCTAAAAAATCGCGGCTTAATATAGTTAGCTGTTATATCCTATTATCGTTAACTGAATCTGTAACCTTTGTGATGAAGCAAAAAATAATCGCAAAGTCCCAATGGATTCGCGAAAAATTAAATTTGTTAAATAATTTTATGTATTTACAAACATATTTTTGAAACAATAGCGCTCATACTTACGAAAAATATATAAAAAAAATTATAACAGCATCCAGACATTTTGAGGAATAAAATGAAACCTAAGTTGTGAAGGTTGGAGCTATAGTATTCATGTTATTTGCAAAAACACGAAGAAAATATTAAAAAAAAAAATTAAAATCATATTATTCTAATTTTATTTTTTTATGGTTTTATAGGAAAAGTTGGAGAAAAAAGTTTGAGTTCTTCGGCATTTTCGTCAAAATTTCACGTAATAATGATGATATTCCGTTGTAACAAATTTTTCGCTTATAGTTTTCCTATTGGCGAATATTTTTAGAACATTATATCAAATCACAAGGAATTCCAATTGTGGCATAACGTTAAAATAATGTTGTATTGAATATTACGACATTTGAGACGCATATAAACCGCGTAATTATGAAAATGACATGATGCGCATCCGATTTTCCTACACAGCGAATCAGTCCCTCTTATTTGATGTACAGTTTGTCAAATTCTATTTGGCGGCCACGATGTAGCATCTGCTGCATATTAGGGTGCAAAATACAGTAAAATGGTCATAATTTCCGCGAAGTTCATTTACATTTTATGCGCATCCGATTTCAATAACCACCATTAAAAAATACATCATTCTATGCCGTTTCAATGCGATCCATCAAGAACCGTGGATGTAGGTAGCATCGCACTCAATTTTTAGAAAAAAACTATTATATCTCTGGATTTACGAGCGTTTTTAAATATCTGTTTTCCCGCAGTTTAAACACGCGTATCGATCTATTTATTTAAGTAGAACTGACACATCCAAAACGCGTTTTAATATGCGATATTTTCAAAATAATTTTTTGCAAATTTTCGAAGTTTTAGGGGTATCATATCCGCCGATCTAGTGGGTGGATTTTTACACGTCGTGGCTTGTTAGATTCAGAACGTAAAAAAACTAAATTTACGCGGGTTTCCACGGAAATTGAATAACGTTTGTAAATTTTAAACCAAAAAAATAGGTTTTTGAGAAAAATTTACGCACAAAAATTTCGTGTTTGGGCGCAGATTACTGTGATCCTGTGAGGGCTACACCCTCATGTTATACATTAAAAAATGCAAAATCGCGAGTACTACAATCGAATAATAAGCGTTTAGGGAAATCCAACTGCGCGTCCCGATTAGAGCAAAAATTCAAAAAACCCCATTTTTCAGGTTTCAAAATGTCAGCATCCGTTTGAGGTAGATACAGTAGATATATTTAAAAATCATACCTTAGAAACTTCAACTCTGAAGTGTACTCTTTAACTTCTCCTTTGAGCATTAAGCTCTACATTGTGTTGTAAAACCACTAATTGGTTTTAGTACGACCACAGCTTCCGACCACAGCTTCCGCACAAATTATTATTTTAAGAAACCCTCGGTGAATCGGGCTAAAACAGTTTATTTCACCGAAATGCGGTCAAAAGTTATGGTATAGTAAAACTGATCGCGAGTTACAATACCCCATACCTTAGTTTCAACATAAGTTAATTTTCTACAAAAAGCTTGATATGTCAATGATTTGGTATAGCCCCACATTACGATACATACAGATTTTTAACAAAGACATAAATACAACAAGATAAGACATTTGTTTTGCTATCATTATTCAGTGAATGGCTTTTGAATTCAAAGACATAAATACAACTAAGACTAGACAAAATGCATGCAACAAAAAAAATGTTTACGAAACTTTGCAGGTTGCAGTTAATTCAAAATCGCAACCAAGGAGGAACATTTCATGTAATGGTATCAGAAACGAAATTTATGAATTCAAGGATCTATTCAAGAATAATTCTATGTCAATTGGATCTGTAAATTCGGTTAAATACGTAAAAATGTATAAAAGAAAAAAATGTTATATCACCATATCGTGATATAACATTATGTTAAATTCAAAAGCCATTCACTGAAGAATGATAGCAAAAAAATGTCTTATCTTGTTGTATTTATGTCTTTGTTTTTAAGCAAACTCATGATACAAAATCAATAAATATTTTATACGCTACTAGCAAATGCCCGCTACTTCGTAAGCGGAAAGGGCATAAAATATATATGAAAAATATTTAATATGGAAGTGGTGAACACTGGCGATTCTGTTGTACTAAAACCTATTTTTAATACCAACATTTAATCGCTTTAATTCCTTAATTTAGTTCCTTTAATTCCAAAAAAACATATCTGCCGTATCGCGAATTTCCAAAACTACGAATTTCCAAAACTACGACCTCATATCGCAGACATATACCAACAGCGACTCATATTGCAAATTTCAGACTTGATTTATGGTTTTATTAGAAGAGATATTTTGAAGACTTAGGGTATTTTGAAGATTTTATATACCAACAGCGACTCAAAAACTACTTTCATACCTCAGTTCTTTCCGTTCACCTTAATCCAAATTACAGCCAATGTAGTTTCATTTAGCACTTTTTAATAAGTACGAATTTCCAAATTAACCGCAATCCGACACTCCAACAGTAATCGTGAACAGATCAAATAGAAATTGTATCGAATTTAGTGCCACTTAGTACTGCCTCGTACACATTAGTATAATTTTCCAAAAGTTACCGCCATATCTCTATTCTACATTCTAACAGTAATCTTAATTCCAAGTAACAGTAATTTTAATTCAGGATTCCAGCTCTATCCGTTCACCCAAATCCAAATCATACTAAACTCACTACCATTTAGGACTTCTCGACCTTTGGTACATCTTTCTTACTCTTTATCAGTGACCCTCATTCCAAATCCAAATCATACTAAATTCACTATCATTTAGGACTTTTCGACCTTTGGTACATCTTTCTTACTCTTTATCAGTGACCCTCATTCCAAATTTCAGCTCTATTCGTTAACCCAAATCCAAACTGTACTATATTTAGTACTTTTCGTGCACTCTTAGTTCGAATTTCCAAAAACCTTTCTTTGTTACTCTCCATCAGTGACCCTTATTCCAAATTCCAAAATTCCTGCTCTATCCGTTCACCCAAATCCAAATTGTACTAAATTTATTACCATTTAGTACTTTTCGTACACTTATAGTACGAATTTCTAAAAACCTTTCTTTGTTACTCTCTATCAGTGACCCCTCATTCCAAATTTCTGGATTGCAGCTCTTTCCGTTCACCCGAATCTAAATTGTACTAAATTTAGTACCATTTAGTAATTTTGTTAATTTCCATCAGTAACCCTCATTCCAAATTTCAGGATTCCAGCTCAATCCGTTCACCCAAATCCAAATTGTACTAAATTTAGTACCATTCAATACTTTTTGTACACTAATAGGTTGACTTTCCCAAAAACGTTCATTGTTATTTTCATCAGTGACGTTCATTCCAAATTTCCGTATTCCAGCTCTATACGTTCACCCAAATCCAAATGTACTAAATTTAGTACTTTTCGTGCACTTACAGCTCGAATTTCCAAAAACTTTTCTTTGTTACTCTCCATCAGTGACCCTCATTCCAAATTTCAGGATTCCAGCTCACCCAAATTCAAATTGTACTAAATTTAGTACCAATTAGTACTTTTCGTACCCTTATAGTTCGAATTTCCAAAAACCTTTCATCCTTACTCTTTATCAGTGACCCTCATTCCAAATTTCAGAATTCCAGGTCTATACGTTCACCCAAATCCAAATTGTACTAAATTTAGTACCATTTAGTACTTTTCGTACACTAATAGGTCGAATTTCCAAAAACCTTCCTTTGTTACTCTCCATTAGTTGCTCCCATTCCAAATTTCAGGATTCCAGCTCTATCTGTTCAACCAAATCGCAATTGTACTAAATTTAGTACCCTTTAGTACTTTTCGTACACTTAGAGGTCGAATTTCCTTTGGTACATCTTTCTAGATCTCCACCAGTTACCCTCATTCCAAATTTCAGAATTCTAGCTCTTACTTTTTGCCTAATACAAAGGGTACCATATTTAGTACCTTTTAGTACTTTTTGTACACTTCTAGGTCGAATTTCCAAAAACCCAGCCTTATCTTACCTCTACACACCAACAGCAACCTACACCCAAAATTTCAACTTTCTAGCTTCAGCGGTTTCGTCTGGGCGATGATGAATCAGTCAGTCAGTGAATACCTCACTCACAGCTCTTTTATATATATAGATAATTATTGTGTTTGGTTTGGTTTTATTGTTGTTCATTTTTTTTTTTGTCAGTGGCTGAGGGTATATCTCCGTCAGCACAGCTGACTGATACTTTCTTACTTGTTTTAAAGGAAGTTTCAACCACATTAGTTGATATGAACTGCAAAATTTATTGCCTTTCCATCAAGTCCCTATTTAATATTAAATTATATTATTTTATTCATGTTTCCTATTTTCTCTCAAAGTTTTGGTGTTGTCAATACATTTTTCAAATGTTCTATTTTCAAAATTAACGAGAGAGACCTGCCAAAATAGTTTTTTTCCTATATATAGTTTTATAAAATTAAGTAACTACATTGTAATTGAGTGTCGAACGACGAATAAAACGACTTAAAAAACAGAACTCATTCCATTCAGACTCCATTCCATTGCTCCGACAGGCTTCGTAGAAAAAAGCACACAGAATTCTTGTCCTATGATAATTTGAAATAACAAATATTTTCTATTTAATTGGTTGTTATTTGATTATTGTGTTTTTATAATTTTTATCATATCACATTTTCATATAGCATTATATTTAATTAAATATGTTATTATTTATGTTTATAAATCTTTTTATTAAAATTGCTATTCAAATTTCAAATTATTTTAATCGATTTTATACCCCTTCATGCAAGAAAAATGTAATTATATAAAACATTGGTGTGATAATTTCATTATCTACGCTTTTATTTATTTATTTTCAGTGTTAAAACCGAATTGATGGATGATGGCGCCAATTCCACCCTATTCATTGCCAAAATCAATAAAGCTGATTCCGGCAACTATACGTGCTCAATTAGTGAATATCAAAACTATACCATCGTTGTTCACATTTTGAATGGTAAGTTAGACGAATAGAGTGGACGTATTTCATATGTTGATTGGAATTGTTGATGATTCTACAGGTCATGTTACACACACACACACACACAAGTCGCAAAAGTCATTAAATCACATTCTTCTTCTGAAATGAGAGCGTAAACAATGTTATTACGTTTAGATGGAAGACAAAAGTGTTTAATTAACAAAATAAATTAAATATATTCTTTATCTATTTATTATAATACCAGCCAATATTGAAAATGTTTGAGTGTTGAGAAAATACTGAGAAAACGTCTTTAATATACATACAGTATTTGTAAGAGAAAGTCGAGAGGAAAGTTTCCTAATTTTTAATATGAGGATGACGTTCTTCTTCTGCGGATGACGTTCTTCTGATGCGATCGATTGAGGGTGGTCTCCGAGTACGGCATTCACATTCTTTGCACTGCCTGCTGTCTAAGCCTCGTTGATACCTTTGGACCTCTCTCTATAGACCATGAATATGTCTCTTGATGTACCTGGGAGGGGGAAGCTTGTCCACAAGATTGTATCAGGAATGCTCATAGCGATAACACCCAAGGAGGCACTGAGTCGACAACAATTTGTTGTGCTGGGGAGGTAAACTGTTGTGGTTCTCAGGGCGGCATTCCGACAGGTTTGAACATTCTTCCACTGACTTACGCTAACGGTCGCATACCGCACCGGCATCGGTATATTCTTTTGTATGAGGTCAACAAGTTCGAAGTTGCAATGAAACTGCAAGACATTGCAAACTATCCCAAAATAGACAAGTAAAAAGTCATTAAGTTCGGCCGTGCCGAACTTTTTATACCCTCGACTATAAAATAGTCTTAATTAAAATGGGGTAACTATTTACCTTTCACAATTTTAGGTGGACAATTTTTTCGACTACTGATACCCCAAATACCTAAATTATCCAATCTAATCTAAACATAGTTCAGCCAGGTGCAAAGTACCACCTACGGGGCTCTATGAAATTGTGGACCTTTAAGTTTCGCGACCAGAAGAACCTCAAAATCCGGTTAAAACTCCGAAAATCGGGCCTATACCAAAACTTGAACCTATCTTGAAAATTCTTAGTGGAGAAATTTCTTGGCAATTGGGAATCTTAAATGTCAAATTTCAGCTAGTTCGGTTAAAAGTTTAGCTAAAAGTCTCAAAATACTTTAAATCGGGAGGTACCGTTATATGGGGCCTACACCAAAACGTGGACCTATCTCCAAAGGCACTACTGCAGAATTTGTTTGACCATTGGGAACCTTAAATGTCAAATTTCAGCTAATTCTCTCAAATAATGTTGCTAAAGTCCTCAAAATACCTTAAATCGAGTGGATCCGTTATGTGTGTGCTATTCCAAAACGTGGACTTATCTGGGCAATTGTGATTGGAGGAGTTTTTTGTCATTGCTAAAATATTCAAAATACCTTAAATCGTTTAGATCCGTTATATGGGGGCAATATCAAAACGTGAACCTATCTGGGCAATTTTTGGAAGTTTTTTGGCCTTTGCGAACCTAAAATGTACATAAAAGCTTCAAAATTCTTTAATCGGGAGGTTATATGGGGTCTATACCACCTATCTTTGCAATTTTTAGTGGAGTAATTTCTTGGCCATTGGGAACCATAAATGTCAAATTTCAGCTAGTTCGGCCAAAAATGTAGATAAACTCCTCAAAATACCTTAAATTGGTTAGTACCGTTTTTGGGGGGCTAAGCAAAACGTGGACCTATATAGCCCATTTTCGAGAACTTGACCTGCCTATTGCAAACTACACTCGGGTGCAAAATTTTATCGTTCTATCTCAATTATTGCGGACGCCTGAGTGATTAAAACAGTCGGACAGACAGATGGACATGGCTAGATCGTCTCAGAATTTTATCCTGATCAAAAATATATATGGGGTTTTCTCATTGAAATCGTACACTTTTTCAGAATGAGGTTTTTGATTTCCCTTAATTTTGTGATCCTGCTCATCAGCATCCATCTATCCATCCATTCCACAGATATCGCGTCTTGAAGAAGTCGAATTCTGTAAAAGCTATACGCAAAGAAATACTTCTTTAATATTGGTCCAAATAGAAAAAAATATTTTTTTGTATTTTTTATTTTCTTAAAAGCTATCTAATACAAAATAGAAAAAACTAGCTAAAAAGCGTAAAGTTCGGCAGGTCTGAACTTTTTATACCATTCACCATGAAATACCCTGAGCTAACATGGAATTACTTGAACTTTGTTCAGACCAAAAACACATGTGTACAAAATTTCTCGATTTATTCGGAAGATATGGACAGGTCTAAATCGACTTAAAATTTTACACTGATCAAGAATATATATACGAAATTATTATTATTTCGATGAGTTACAAACGGAATGACAAACTTAATGTCATGTTCACACTAGCGTTCCAATTACGTTGTTCGCCTGTCGAACGACGTACACGAATTAACCCGTTTCCACGACACCATTCGTAATTAACAGAAACATAAACAAAATTTCCTTCATTTTTGTTTCCTTGTTTTCACGAAAATTTGAACCGAAAACACATAAAATATACATTAAATGAATAGGAAAAGCAACAGACTTTCCTCCAAATGTATCTTCTATATTAAACTACACACATTATATTCATTTTTTCATAAATTCTGAATAATTTTGTATTTTCAATATATTTTTATATGTTTCTATTTTCAAAATTATAGAGAGAGAGACGTGTCAAAACAATATTTGTGTATAAACATGGTATAAGTAAAGAGGTAGATTTAAATGAAAAAAATCTATAGAACCCTTGTTTTTCCTGAATTCATAAAACTTCAAAATTTGTAAACAAAAAGGCAACAAGTGGGTTTGTTTACAAAATACCAATTTTGAGAATTTTATAAAAAACGCGAAAAATGAATGAAGGGCCAAGTTTTCTCCACATAATCGAGTTGTGGATATGATAAAATGTTTGTTGCAATGATAAGCTGAAGGATTTCTTCCATACAAATGTTCTAAAAACAATTTTGAAAATCATTGAATTCGATTGTTTTTAAAATTGTTGGCATATTATTCAAACACTACACACACACATACACAGTTTATGTATATTGTTTTGAAGTTTTAGGAATACTCGAATGAAAAAATTTAAATTGTCATAAAGCTTTGGCTAACCTTTCTTATTAAACCATGTGTATAAAGATTTTCAGTTATTTGTTGTCCTTTTTGTTTCTGATTTTTACGCGATTTTAAACTAATGGACAAGAAATGTGTGTGAGTTAAGAAGGAAAAACAACCATCTTCTTTCTGCATCTATATAAAATGCTTAGTTCATTAATTTTCATTCACCTTTTTCCTTTTTTCTAAAAATTTTTGTGTTTTCAACAAATTTTTTAATTTTGAATTTAGACATGTCATAATTAATTTTTTCGATAAATTCTCTCATTTGTTAGGGATGGGACATATTTATTCGTAGTTCAGAGAGTATTTCTAATCGAACAACGTAGAAAAATCGTCGTTCGTTCATAGAATTTTGTGTGGGGAAATAAGTAATTTATTCGTAGTTATGGGTCGAACAACGAATAGAGAACGAACGACGTGCCGTGGAAACGGGCTATAATATACCCTCCATATTATGGTGGAGGGTATAAACGTTTTGCACAGTGGGCTTGTATGCACTTTTCGCTATTTATTATTTAAAAACAATTTTTGTCAATGATTGTACTCTTCGATTTTCTTGATTTTTTTGTATTAAACTACGATTAATTACAAAAAAATTAGGTCCTATTTTGTAGTGGGATTCGAATGATTACTATTTTTTCTTAATTTATTAAAATTTGTCCACACAATTTTTCCTTTATACCAATGTGAAACATTTTTTATTTTACCAAGAAATTAAATAAATATTTTTTTAACATTTGTTTTGTTGTTTTATTTAGGGATTTATCTTAAACATCGTAAAAATGGAGTTATTTTACGATTATTTTACGGACAATAAACTAACTAAACTGAGAATCAAATAACTACAGCTCGGGAATTATATGACTGGACATCCATTTGTTTAAGATAAATTCCTAAATAAAACAATAAAACAAATGTTAATAAATGCAACGTAAGATTTTTAGGTAAAATAACATATTTTGCACAAAAGGTATATAGGAAACGCTTTATTGACAAATTAAAAAAAAAAAACTTAGAAAAAAATAGTAATCATTCGAATCCCACTACCAAATAGAACTTACAACTTTTGTAATTGATCGTAGTTTAATACATAAAAAATTCATGAAAATCGAATAATCGAATCGAATCGATAAAAATTGATTTTAAATTTTATAATAATTGTTCCGCAAACATCCCATAGGGGACAAAGGAGACTTCACTCATTTTAAATTTTAAATCGCGAAAATTGTATCAAATACCACTGTGCAACATTTTTTCTATTTTTTATTAGATTGCTGATAAAAAAAACAAAAAAAAGGAAAAGTTAGATGATAGCGAAGCCGCTTCACAGCCGATATGTCTGATGAGCCTCTACCAACGGCGAAACATGTCACATTGTGGTGTTGGGTGGGTTCAAATGTTCGGTCTTCCCTTTTCACTTGCAAAAATCATCGGTCATTAAGCTCCACTCCAACGAGAAATTAATTAAAATCAATATTACAAATGTTCTTCGCCCTAAAAGACAAAATTTCAAATATTCAAGTATATGCATTTTCAATGCATATAGTTTTTACAGAATTCGACTTTTTTAAGGCGCGATATCTCTGGAACCTTCAGTAAAAAATTCTAAAAATATACTAAAATGTTTTGCTGGTGTGCAGAATCACAACAGTAAAAAACAAAGGAAATCAAAAACCTCATTTTGAAAAGCTGTCCGATTTCACTCAGAAATCCCCATATAACGGGTGATCCAACTAGAGGTTCTTTTTTCAATAGCCTTTTTTGACTGATCACTCGTTTGTTTAGTATTGTTTGGATTTTTATCGTGGAAATGCTTATGATTAAACAATGTTTGCAAATCGTTTAACTTTATTACGAAAATTCACATTCATTTAGGAATGTATTTCGAGCCAAATTTTGTTCGGGGATGAGGCCCATTTCTGGCTTAATGGGTATGTGAACAAGAAAAGTAGTCGCATTTACGTAAAAAGCAACCTAAAGAGATTCAAGAGGAATCACTTCCTCCAGAAAAAACAACGGTTTCTGTGGTTTGTCCGATGGTAGAATCAACGTCGGTGAGAACGTAACCTTCAATGGCGACCCTGATAGCCAACTATTTGATGATTCTTCCCCACATAACATCAATCAATAGATTTCTAAAGTATGGAGGCAAAAAATCACGCGTGTCATACATCAATTTCCAGTCGAAATGTTTGAACGATTCAGCGAAAATTGGCATATTGAGCGACGTAGACGCGGCCAACATTTGATAGACATAAACTTAAAAAAATAAATGCCAAATGATAATAAACATTTCCCATTCAATTTTAATTTTCTGTGCTTTTTTCTTTCAAAATGTTATGAACCTCGAGTTGGATCACCCTTTACATACTTTATATGGTCGCAAATGATTAGTTCGATGTTTTGCAGACAGAAAACAAACATAATGTACCCTCCATACTATGGTGGAGGGTAAAAAAACATTTTAGCGTAGGCCTACCTACATGGCGTGTTGCCAAATCTGAGACGATTCTCAGCAAATGCAATAGCGTTCTTTCGATGATTAAAAAATTATTTTGCCCAATTTTCAGCGGAATTGACAATAAATGCAACCTGTACTTTGCGATCGGACGGACATATAATATAATTCGACTGAAAGTGATACTATGTACGAGTAAATCCCTAAAAGGAACTAGGGCTGTCGTTTTCTTATGTATGCTACATACAAATGAACAAATACATAATATCCCTTATCACAGTGTGGTGTAGGATATATACATCTCTTAAGTTAAACTTAAACATTATATCTTAAAGAAAGCCTCAAGGTGTTATCAGCCGAAATAAAGCAAATATGTATCTATATCGGTCTTAAGTGTTAAAGATTTTTTATCAATGAGCATAATGTATTCAAGTGTAAAATTAAACGCCATACATATTAAAGTATCTTTCCGTTTCAACCTTCCTTGTGAGGATTTATATGAGTATACGCAAACGTGCTGTAAACCTGAAAAACATTTTAATTGCAGCTATAATTTAACTTGATTCTTGAGATTCTACAAGTTTTCTACGAAAACAGCAAAGAAATTTAACCAACAATATGTTACACCATAAATTATGTTAAGCTTGACATTTAACATCATTCCCATTCATTGTAAATGTAATAAAATTATCTGTTCTGCAATTATCACTTCCACCTTAATTAAGTGCTGTTACAACTTTTGTGTTTTTTCTTCGGTTTAAGTCTAGTTGTAATTTGATGTCATGTTTTAATGTTTGTTCTTGTCATTTCTCCGTTTCATTTCTTCTTCTTTCGTATTGCCTTCTTGCAGGTGAAAGTTTTGCTGAATTACATCATGGCAATGCCATCTGTTGGCAGTGCCCCGCACAACAGACGTGGACAATTAATTTAATTGTTCTTACTACCATTCTCCTGCTGTTACCGGCCTACTTAAATAGATAAAATTCATTGGAAGTCTATCGGACAACCACCCCTATTGTTTCCATGTACCACCCCCAACCATCATCATTATCGCCATGGCCAACAGCTCTAGGAAGGCTATCCAAAAGGTCCTATTGGTGAACTCATTAACATTACAAGGACCTTACAGCAACATGGAAAAATTTAATTTGGTAAATTCATAAGAAGCATTCGAAGTAAGAATGGTGTGAAAGAGAAAAAACTAAAAAAAACTAATTTGTGTTGAGAATTTTTGTTTTATTATTTATATGTTGTTGTTGTTTTCTTAAGGATTTCTATGAATGAACATTGTTTTTGTTGTTCATTTGCAGATTTGCAGTATACATTTTTATACATGCAAGGAAAATTAAAGAATATTCTTTTAATTATTAAAAAATATAAATAAATTGGTTCTACAACGGTAATTTAAGTTATTATAAATAACTAAAAAAAAAATTAAATTAATTAAAAAAGAGAATAAAATAAAAAACGGAAAAGAAATTTCTTTAATAGATAAACTGAATACCCAAGACGAATTGTTGTTATTACTGACTAAAGCTGTATAATTTTTATATAAGACATATGAGAGATTTATATACATAAGATGTCATGGCTTCAATTAAAAATTTTTTGAAAATAAAATCAATAACTTCCAGTTAATTGAGTTTTCTGAGGATGACGGGTTAACCAAACCCTATTTTATCTCAATATTAATTTATTATTTGAAGCCGATTATCACCCATACTTCCACAGACACATTCATCATCAAAATACACATACATACATTTAGATATGATACATATTTCAATGAAAAATAAAAATTAGAAAATTAGGAAAATTTGAAATGAAGAAAAACAGAAACACAAACGAAAACTTATAGACTTTAAGTCGTTCAAAATTACAATTTGTGAAATTGTGTTGTAAGATTGTAGTAGGTTTTTTATTCATGGTGCAATAAAGAAGGTGGCACAATAATACCAAGTGATGTCTTCATTTACTGTCAGAACATATTTTCAATCAAAAATAAATAACAAATATTTCGCTTCCTTAAAGAATATCTGTAAACAACATTTTTATTTAAGCTTCGCGAAGAATATTTTACTGTTTTCTTGTACCTTTTGTGGATATTTTACGCAAAAAAAAATTTGACAGCAAATGAAGACTACTGTCTGAATTCTCCAGAATTCGCCCTTTGTATCACTTTCCTAAATTCGCCTTAGTTTTTATTATTATAAATTATATACATACATAAATCATTGTTAATTTTCATACATAACAACAAACAAAACACAGGCAGAAAATTAATTACATTTTTAAAAGTTCAGAAAAAAATCTAAATATTCCTTACCTTGCTGTTTTAAATTTAACTGAATAACTGAATAAATAAAATTAATAAAAAAAGATGTAAAGTTAACACCCTACACATTACAATACTCTGTCGCTCTTTTCATAATCTCACGTTTTGGCAAAGGGGAGTATATATTCATTTTGCTACTGTCAAAAAAGTGACTCCTTAAAACAATGATTACAGGCAATTTGAGGTCGATTTAGCTACGTCCGTCAGTATATTTGGCTGTCTATTGCGTACGATAACTCCTGAAGGGTGTAAAGTAATTGAAAGTCGAAGATGGATTAATTGTTCCATTCCACTCTTTTGGGTACCTCTTTTTTACTCTATATAGACCTTCTGGTTATGATCATAAAAATATGATTTTTGTCGTGGCGTAGTTCATATAACATAGAATAATTGCACGAACGCTTAACATGAATATTAGTATCCGATTATACCCAAAGTGGACACATCTAATATTTATTGCAAATTTTTCATGTATCCTCAAACTAAATAGGGGGGTATATTTAAATTTGCCATTTTGTTTCTAACCAATCGAAATATTTGTATATATGTAGATTTCTAAGATAAATCGGACACTTTTTCATAATGAAGTTTTCGACTTCCTTTATATTTGCTGTGGTAATGCTGATCATCAGCAGAACATTTCAGAATATTCTCAGACGTTTTGGACTAACGGTTCCAGAGATGTCGCGCCTTAAAAAAGTTGAATTCTTTAAAAATGCAAAGAAATACTCATAACTCCTTTAATATTGGTCCAATGTTTTTTATGTTTTGTTGTTTTATCAGCAATTCAATTTTTTTCTTAATTTTTTTTCTTTCTTAATTTTTTAAAATGTGTCAATGCAATTTTTCCTTTATACCAGTGTGAAACATTTGATATTTTACCAAAAAAATCCAAATTACATTTTTTAACATTTGTTTTCTTGTTTTATTTAGGTTGGTGCACCAAATCCCTAAAATTTTTTCAAATATAAAAAACAAGTAAAAAAGCGGTAAGTTCGGCTGGGCCGAACCTTTTTACCATGAAATACTCCGATCGGTCGGTACCGTTATATTGAAGCAACAATTAAACGTGGAGAAGAAGTTTTTTGATCTCTTGAAACTCCAAGTGCCAAATTGGAGGAAAATGTAGCTAAAATCCTCAATTACCTTAAATCGGGAGGTGCCGTTATATGTGCGCTATACCAAAACGTGGATCTATCTTGACAATTTTTAGTGGAGATGTTTCTAGTCGATTAAGAGTCTCAATCTTCAGTTATTTTTGTCAAGAAATTTAAATAAAACAGGTAAAAAAGTATCAGTCGGCTTTGCCGACAGAGATATACCCTCAGATTGAAATACTTGTTTCCCAAAAAAGTGGCAGTAAACAGGACCGCTAGGAAAACCTTCAGTAAAAATGTGCAAAGGATCCTTGAACAGACCCTTAACCACACAAAAATGCTTAACATTTGTGTTGGTGGTACCACAAGGATTGGACAGATAGGGCCCAAATTTGAACATAAACTAAGTTTCGACAATATTTAGAGATCCAAAGTTTGGACCAAATCGGTTGCTACGTCTATGAGAAATCGCGCGTACCATTTTAGCGAATATTTTCGAACTTTTGTGGGGGAGGTACCGGAAGACGTGGACCTATAAGCACCACCTTCGAATTTCATCTAATATTCGAGGAAATATTACAATATCCAAAGTGTGGACGAACGCAGTATTGGGTTCGAGCTTTCCAGTTACTACATATGGTGCCATAGGGGTTTTTACAACTTTCGGGCTGTTTTCTCAAGAAGTATGGACTTTCCCCTGAAAAAACATTTACTGTCGTAATTGAGGCAGCGAATGCAAGTTGCTTCAACAAAAACTAAATCTATTCGTGGTGCAATGGTTAGCACGTCCGCCTTGCACTCAGATGGTCTGTGGATCCCAGGCCAAGCAACATCAATAAATTTTTTGATGTACCGGAAGGAGTGGACCGATATAACGAAATTAAACTAAGTTTGGCAAAATATTACGAAAGCCAAATTTTGGACCGAATCGGTTTATCCGTTCGAGAGTTATCGTGCGCTCCATCCAGCCGGACGGACATGCGTAAATCAACTCCAAATTGTCTGAAACACATTTCGTCCAAACATACTTGGGGTCTAAAACCATTATTTCGATGACGAACATTTTGCCCGTATGAAAGTGTATATACCCTCGTTAGCATAAATGCTGAGGGTATAATCATCAAAAAACCTCAAATCGGGTGGTACTGTTATATGGAGGCTATACCAAAACGTGGTCCTATATAGCCCAGCTTTGAAAGTGACCGGCATATAGAAAAAAGACACTCGGGTGCAAAATTTAAGCGTTCTATCTTAATTATTGCGGACGCTAGAGTAATTACAACAGACGGATGGACAGACCGACATGGCTAGATCGTCTTAGAATATATGTTTATAGGTTAGGTTTAAGGAGGCGCAGCCATTGTGTTCATCCTGTGTAGGTTCTGCTTGAAGATTTAAAGATGTGAGGATGTTGATGCGGTGCAGTGAGTTGAGGATGATAGGGTAGCGATGATGAGATGATGGTGAAGTACAGGTAGGATGAAGAAATTTGATGCCGAGGTATAGATGATATTGTGCTGGAAAATAGAAGAAGTCTGATTAGTATTTATTAGTTAACGACCCTTGCCAAGCCATGATAGATGTTTGGCAAAGTTGAGTAGAACAATGGCATGTATGTTACACAAGAAGGTCAGAGTGTCTATCTCATATCTACCCAGTGTTCGGTAGATGTTCGACAGTCTCTATCTCCTCCGCATCTTCACATAGTCTGCAGTAGTCAATGCAACGGTCATCTCATTTTGAGGTTATAGATCTCACTCTGCAGTGAGTGACCTGTTATAAGTCCCACCGCGATTTTCATCCCTAACTTATCAAGTGAGAGGAGTGGATTCTCGCAGTAGACACCAGCGCCAGTACCTTCTTCCATCTTGGACCCGTCTGTGTATATTGTCAGACCGTCCAGAGGAGATATGCGCTCAGCCCATGCGTCGCTGCTCGGGAAGATGACGGTTAAGGAGTCAAGCTTGAAGCAGATAGACATATAATCGCTTACGCAAATATTGCCACCTAACTCAAGTCGACTATCAATTAGTTTTAGGACATTCGAGTGTCCAAAGTGTGAACCACGCCAACACCCTGACTCCCGGAATCTAAAAGCAGTTCTCGCCGCCTGAAACTGAAACTGATATCCAAAGGTTGGAAATCCAGCTTGAGGAGTGCTTTTAATCGATCCGATAATCAGCAATGACGCGGTTCTTTGTACATTTGATAGTTTAGAGAGTGACGCTTTGTTCCCAAGAGCTTGCCACCAGACCAACCCCCATAGGTAAGTATGGGCAGGACCACGATTATACACAGCCAGTGTATGATTTGTGGTCTCAATCCCCAGCTTTTCCCAATGGAGTTCTTACAGGAGTATAATGCCATGAGTTTTTTCTTCGTTCGCTCCTCTACATTTCATTTCCATGTCAAGCGATGGTCCAGAATAGTGCCGAGGTATTTTGCATCCGTAAAAAGTTCCAGGGCCACCCCGTCCAGGACTGGAGGCTCGAAATTGGGAATTTTGTGTTTCTTAGTAAATAGTGCAAGCTCTGTTTTTTCTCCCAGACCGTTGTTCTGGGCCCAGCTTGCAAGTTGTACCAGAGCTCTTTGCATGACCACATACAGGGTTGACAAGAGTTTGCCAATTATCAGCACAACCGCATCATCAGCATTGGCAACCACCTTGGTCTTCAGCCGGTCGAAGCACACAAGTATTTAATTTATTACCAGAAGCCATAGTAAAGGTGAGAGAACTCCTCCCTGCGGAGTGCCCCTGTCAACAGATTTCCTTACAGAACTCTCCTATATGCATTAGTTCATGATTCTACTTTTCAGCATCTCATCAATCTATTCCACAAGGATAGAGGAAATACCTGTGTTGCTGAGAGCATTGTGGATTGATTCAAGCTTCACATTATTAAAGACCCCCTCTATAGGCCACCAGCATGAAGCCTGAATTTTCCATATGCTTCTCAACGTGCCCGACCACCTCATGTAGGAAAGCCTCCACTGCTTTGCCTTTAATGTAGGCATGTTGTGATTTGCTGATGTTATTGAGATTTAGTTGTGTTCTAATTTCAAGATCCAGTAACCTTTCTAGCGTTTTTCAAATAATGAAAGAAAGACTAATTGGTCTGTATTTCTTTGTTAGTGTGTGCCTTGGCTTTCCCGCTTTGAAGATGTAGGTCACCTTTACCTCCTTCCACAGACCAGGTATGTGCGACAACAGTAAACAGGCCTTAAAAATTTCTACCAGGATAGATAGTGCTGGCTCAGCCACATTCTGTAGCATTGCCGGTATTATACCATCCGGTCCCGGTAATTTATAAGGCTGGAAACTGTTGATCGCCCACCGAATTCTTGTGTGGTTAGTTATTCTGCCAATCCACGACAATTCGGACTCGACTGTGACTTACTTTATATAGTCGCAATTGATTAGTTCGATGTGTTACAAACAGGAAAACAAACTTAATATAGCCTCCATACAATGGCGGAGGGTAAATACATGAACAGATGGACGGAAGAGAATAAATCGACTCAGAAACTTAGTATGTTACATACAAATGCCCAAAGACATAATACCCCTTACCACAGGTGATGTATGTTATAAATATAAAATTGGGAAGCATTGAATAGATGGGTGACACATGACTAGTCTTTGACAATAAAAAGCTGCAATTTAAAATTAAGGGTTCCAAATAGCGAAAATTGTCTAGCAACAACATCTAAAGGTGTGTTTACACTAGCCATCAATGTCATATGAAACGAAATAAAAACATTCCATATCTGTTCACACAGACAATGGGGAGACGTAATTTCACAGGATTTTTGCTGGTGAGGACCCAAAAAGTAAATGGCGTAAGGAAAATCCCCAATATTGCACACATTAGCGGCTATATAATGGAAAATTTCAGGTCATATGTCATTGATGGCTAGTGTAAACGCCCCTTAATATGCCTGATGATGTTAACCTAACCAGTTAACGAAACGATCTTCGCATAGCGGTTGATGTGTAGGACTTCGCTAGATATCCTTTTTTCAATACAATAATCACATAGCTCGATTAATTAAATCAATTAAAAATCATGTTTTTCGGTTTATAATTTTATTTCATATTTAATATTGCTGAGATGTCTCAACATTGTATTATAATTTGTTAAAAATGTATTGTAAATTATTTGTTGTGAAACCATTATTAAGGAACTTGAACTCAGATTTTCTTGGTGGAACTCAAAATATGATATTATTCTCTCACAGATTTTTCTATTACATTGAGTATGTCTTCTCCGTGTAAACATATAGAGCCAGTTCTACTCAAATATTCATATCAAAATGCACACTTTCCTTTCAAAAAGCCTAAATTTAATTTTAAATGTCCATGGGTAAAATACAAACATCTATTATGAATTTGTCCCTTAAATAAATCGTTTTTACTTATCTTTGGTTGATTGAAAATTTCGTTTAAATCTGAATTCTTAGAATAAAGTGTTGTACAAAAAAATGTTGCTTGGAATTTTTTCATTAAATGGACAACGACAGACAGTATCAAAAGAACAGCAAGGAAAACGAAAAATAAATAAATACATAGATAAGAGAATACTTAAGGAAAAGAGAAAGAGAAATATATACAATATATGTATGTTAGTGTGTAAGTATAGAAATGTAATTAGTGATAAGTTAAACGAAATTGTAAATGAAAAAAAAAACCAACAAAAAGACAGAAGATAAAGAACAAATTCAAAAAGGGTGTTTCTATTTGGGAAATAAAATGTTATGGACATTCAAAGAAAATATAATTACTATTTCAGAACTACACTCGAAATTCTCTATAATTTACATTCCTACATATAAAGAATAATTCTTTATAACGGATTGCGATATATGTAGATTGAACATATGAATTTTCACACAAAACGGTCTTTATAAGGATATTTCTCTATACTACATTATTGTTCGTAGCCCAACAGCTATGTCATTGAAAAGTTTGACTGTAGTTTATATCTATCCGATATTAACGATATTTGCAAAATAAAGCTTTGAGCATCAGTATTAGTCCCAAAGGATGCAATCACACAAAATATGCAGTTACATCAACAAAACTTTAAGTTTAAACTTAAGCTGTACAGTACATTTTTCTTTTCGATCTGGTGGCATTGTTAAATAAATGCGGTCTGTAGAGTGCTTTTGTCAAAATTTACCTTAGGCCCACTACAAATTACAATGAAAATAAAAAAGCGGTCAGGGAGGGGCACGTGCTAAAATGTCATATTTAAGATTTTTGGATCAAATGGAAAAACATTGGAGGGAGAACATTCAAATGAACACTTAATTCAGTTCGGCCGGAACGAATAATTAATTTTCTTTTTGTTACGAAAGTATCAATGCTCATAGCACTGCGGACCCTCAATATCTAACATGAAAATATCTCGAATCGTGCGGTACAGTTACCACCACAACGTGGACCTATGTCCACAGTATTTGATGGAGCCGGTTTTAACCATTGGGAACCATAAATGCCAAATGACATCCAATCTTGTCGAAAATGAAGATGTATACCAAAACGTTGACTTTTGTTCACAATTTTTTATGGAGACTTTTGTTGAACACTGGGAACTCTAAATCAAAAAATTCCAGCCAATTTGTACAGGAAATGTACGTAATATGTCTAAAATTTTGATGGAGAAGTTTTTTGACAACTAATAATCCTACATGCAAAATTATAGCTAATTCGGATTGAAAATGTAACTAAAAACGCCAAAGTACCTGAAATCGGGTTGTACTGTTATATGGGGGCTACACCAAAACGTGGATCTATGTCCATGATTTTTGGTGGAGAATTTTTTAGATCACTGGGAACCCTAAATGCCAAAATTTAGCTAAAAGCGCCAAAATATCTGAAATCGAGCGATACAATACGTGGACCGATACGAGGGCTGCACGAAAAGTATCCGGTCTAGGCAACACCCCTTGTTGCAAGCCGTCTTTGATTTTTTTCTGGATAAAATTAACTCTTTCTATGTCGATAAAGGACCATCGATACTCGTCAAAAAACGAAGGTCGTTAGGGTCGTCCAAAAACGGCCGTCGTGCCAGGAAAAAAATTAATCTGTGCGTGAAAAGATAATGCAAGATCGCCATATTATGTACCGTGAGATAGAGGCATTCTTGGTGAAGCGCTCAAAAAAGGCTCTTGTGGATTGGTGCAAAGAAATTTGTGAATAACAAGTAAGAAAAGGCTATAGTCGGACGTGGCCGACCATGTGATACCCTACACCTTTACCGCTGGGAATTAGCTTTCCACATATCACAATTTCTTTACGGAACAAATAAACTTATTGTAAGAAGTAACTTTGTGCATTCTGGTACCGTATCACACCAAGCTTAAATAATAATATAATAATTGTTTCACAAACATCCTAGAAGGGACAAGGGAGACTTCTCTCATATCAATGAGTGAGTGTACCCCGATTCATATTCGCTCAATGACACCACTTAGTACTCAGAAAATGTCGCAAACCTTACTGAAGGATATTTTGCCACCGTTGAAAATTTGATTTTGCCTGGCTTGGTAATCGTTTTGAAAAAAGGTGGCAAAGCGACCCATGCTGCAATGTATGTATAAAAATCCAACTGGACAGTTAAAACGTTAGGGCACCATGTAATTTGCAATAATGCAAAAACTAGGAATGGCCAAATGTGGATCTCTACACAAAACCCATTATATATTAAGCAGTAGGCCCGTTATATAGCAGACACGAAAATCAGTAGATCTATTTCCATATGTAGTCTACTTTGTCGGTATATGTCCTCCAGGAAATAAAGTATAGACCAAATATTTTTGTATTTTTCATACAAAAGTAATGGTCCATTTTACCCGCTAAATATTATCAGATCATCATCCAAAATTGTAAGCATATACTTCGACCTAAAGTCTGTTGTTTTCAACCCTTACGGTAATGAGGATATATACACTAGTCGAGATATTGGTTTTAGAGTCCATATACGTTTGGACGAAATTCGCTTCAGACGTTAGGACTCAATTTAGCACTGTCTGTCCATCTGACTCTCGTACGAATCAACCGATTTGAAGCAAAATTTGGTCCTCGCAAGTTGGACCTGTAATTCCTTCAAGAAAGTTCAACATTTTACGCTTAAATGGTTCGCACGATAGCTCTCGAACAAATCAACATATTTGATCCAAATTTTGTTTTTTTTTTCGTAAAATTTCTACCAGTAGTGGAACTCTGTAGAACATTTTTTGAGTTACCGATAAAAATCGGTATAATTAAAACGCAAAATTATGAATGAAAAGTATCAATAAAAGTTGACAACACTGTTGCTATCGTCCAATCTTAGATAAAGTTCGAAGTTGGACCTGTAATTCCTTCAAAAAAGTTCAACATTTTACGCTTAAATGGTTCGCACGATAGCTCTCGAACAAATCAACATATTTTATCCAAATTTTGTTTTTTTTCGTAAAATTTCTACCAGTAGTGGAACTCTGTAACACATTTTTTGAGTTACCGATAAAAATCGGTATAATTAAAACGCAAAATTATGAATGAAAAGTATCAATAAAAGTTGACAACACTGTTGCTATCGGTATGGATTAGCGACGACTTTATTTTGGTAAGTAACTTGCCGAAAAATTTCGTTAATTTCCGAAGTTATAAGCATTTTAATTTCACCGATTTTTGTCGGTAACTAAAAAAATTAATTACAGAACAGGTCAATTTTTTCAGGGGCAAGTCCCGAAGTATTGGACCAAGAGCTCTAAATTCCCTACTCGTAATGAACACGAATACTTGTATGAATTGGGGATTATGATCGATTTAACCAAAACTTTCGGGTAATAGTAATTATGCGAAAAATGCTGCGGTGACCAACTTAAATGGTTGATGGTCAATCCAACCTTAGCGTATCGTAATGTTATGAAGAGTTGTTTTGGCCAAGGCTGAGGTAAGCTCAGGACCCCAAAACCTTATGTAAAACACCAGTGTTGACAATTTCAATGCACATAAATTACAAAACTCTTGTCTAGGCACTCGACGGGTGTGCTATCGGTTGGTGGGGAAGCATTAAGCTGGGTATGAGCTTTGAACTCGCTGTGAGCTTTGGAGCTTGCTAAGATCTTGGAGCGTGCCAAGTGAAGGGTCGAATCGTGGCTAACTCGGTAATGTGACTGTGGACGAGCCACACGTCTACTCGTTCTTTGTCGGCTGGTGTTCGACATCTTCGGTGAATATGAAATGAAATTAGCTCCATTTCCAAGTTGGACTATGGCGGGTGGAAATTTTAATATCGTGTTGTCATTGTCATCACGACTTCAATATTATATAAAGTTTGTTTTCCGTTTTTAGTGCATGAAAATAGTCATCCACAAAAATAGAAATAGGACTCTGAAATTTTGGAAAGATGCGTGTTTTGTTTGCAGGCAGGTCAAATTCGATGATGGGTTATATTAGTCCACGTTTTGGTATAGCCTTTATATAACGGTAACACCCGATTTCAAGCATTTTAACGTTTTTAGCTACATTTTCAGACCGAATTAGCTATAATTTAATGTCGTCGAGGTCCAGAACTTTATTTACCAGGAATAATGGGCACTGGTACATGCTTTGGTATATAGCGATATATAACGATACCGTCCGATTAAACATATTTTGATATTTTTAACCACACTTTCAAACAAATTGGCACTTAGGGTTCCTAGAGGTCTCCCAACCCTATGAGAGTAGACCCATGTATTGGTATAACCCTCAAATAACTGTTCCGCCTAATTTGAAATATTTTGACGTTTTTTGTCACATTTTCGGGCCGAATTAGCTATAATTTCCTATAATTTAAAAAAGTATCTATTTAAAATTATGGGCATAGGTCCATGTTTGGTATAATCTACAATATTTGACAGAATTTGATTTGAAATATGCCGTTCCAAGTAGCATACAAAAACTTCTTCACCATAAATTGTAGGTCTACGGTACCGCGCGGATTCCGCGTGACCAACAAACTTCTCCGCCAAAGGTTGTGGACATAGACCTATGGTGTGGTGTGGCCCCCACACGGAGGGAAAAAAGCCTCTCTAACATATGTTCCAAATATATTTTGCGGCAAACATATATATGTTTGCAACAGTCCCACACATAACATATGTATGGGTTCTGCAAACAAATTTATTTATTTGTTTCGGTGCAAACAAATATATTTTTGGTTGTAAAAATATATTTTTGGTTGTAAAAATATATGTTTGGGTGCAAACAAATTTTTGTTTGAGTGCAAACAAATATTTGCTTAAATGAAATATAAATACAAACCACATTCCACAAAAACATACACATACACATTTATAAATGCTGGTGGTTTTTCTGTTATTGAAATGCACAGAAATACCAAACACAAATGCAACACCATACGCGTAGATACATACGTATGTACATACATACATACAAAGTTCCAAATACATACACGGTGCTCTTGAAGCAACTTTAAATGGAAGGTGCTTACACCTGGGAAGTTTATGCGGATTATGAAACTGCAACGTTCATAGATGAGAAAAATCAAAAAAAAAAATCGTCGGAGCGATTCAAGTCGGCATTTAAAAGGGTTTATTAGTTTTTACGATCGAAATCGGACAAAAGAAAATATCATAGCTATGAAAATTCTCTATAAGATTGGGCTTTATGTTATTTTCGTAGGTTTTACCGTTTTTGAGATGTAGAAGTTCAAATTGGGATAATGCACTGACTGTATCGTATCCTTATAAAACAGTGTCAAGACTGCAATTTCCCAACTTAAACTTATATATCTCAAACATGGCACAACCTAGGAAATAGATACGAAAGCCAATCTTGTAGAGAATTTTCACAGCTACAACATTTTCTTCAGTCCTATTCCGATAGGACTTTCGGTTTTCAATCAACATCCTAAAGATCTGAGAAAAAATCTGAATGATTTATCTCAAAAACGGTAAAACCTACGAAAACATTATGAAGGTCAATCATGTACAGAACTTTCACTCCTACAATATTTTCTTTAGTCCCATTTCGATAAGACTTGCGGTTTCTAAGCAAAATCGTGAAAACCTAAAAATGTGAACTTTGACGGCGATTTATTTAAATATCCCTCCAGCGATTTTTTTGGATTTTTCTTGCCTATGAAGATTGCTGTTTCAAAATCCGCAAAAATTTTACAGGTGTAAGCGGTTTTCAGTTAAAGTTAGTTAAGGCGCATCAAGTATGACATTGTTTTATGAGGTAGCGATACAGTCAATGTATAGTCCCAATTTGAACTTCTATATCTCAAAAACGGTAAAACCTACGAAAATATTATGCTGGTCAATCGTGAAAACCTAAAAAACTCCAAAAAATGTCAACTTGCATCGCAATTTATTTAAAAAGCGCTCCAGCTATTTTTTTTTTTTTATTTTTCTCATCTACGAACATTGTAGTTTCAGAATCCTCAAAAACTTCCCAGGTGTAAGCACCTTCCATTTAAAGTTGATTCAAGAGCACCGTGATAGAAGAAATAGTGTCACAATTTTAGAAACAAAAACAAATAAAAAATTTAATTATGTATAAAATATAGAAAGATTGTTGAACGTTTTCGTTAGTTGTAAAATAAAACACATTCTCCTCAATATTTAAATCATCAACGGGAAATCAGCATCTGAAATCAAATGATTATATAATGTAATAAATAGGTACATCCATATTTCAAATATATGCATGTATATAAAAAATTTATTAATATTAATTATCAATATTAATGCGATTTATTCCTTGTCCAATAAAATATTTCCATTCATCTTTTTGATTCAATCATAAAATGTATTGTGCATTTAATTTACTAAAATTCACATTTTCTTTAAGAAAACACAAAACACGTATCTATTCACTCACTGCGTTGGGGAATCTGAAGAAAAACTCGCAATAAGAACAAAAAAATAATATCGTTTTTTCTTTTCCTCTTCGCTTGCTAGGTTGGTAACTATTACGGACCAGGGTTTAAAAGCCAGCAGCTAAAAACATTAGCATTAGCTGTACACTTCAACTGCTACACAATATTCACACACACGGCTAAATAACGCATATTTATTTTAATATATTTTTGCTTATTTCGTTTTTTACGCCTAATCTTTTTTCGTTAGGCATAATCGACAACTACGCTACTTATGTATTTAGCAGTCGGCTGACCATTCGTCGCAGCGAATTACCCACAGAGGGTGTTTTTAGTGATTAGCGTTGCCAACGCAGTAATAAAAAAGGTGTCATTTAATGTCAAAATGCCCCCCTTATATGGTAGAACCTAAAGAAAACTAATTATTATTGTTTAAAAATAAAAAAAAAAAATATTTTGAACGGCTTCACCAAAAATTCACATGTCCTTTGAACGAAAAAGTTGAATTAATTATATCGTGATTTTTAATGCATTACACTGGTAACCCTGATCTCAAAAACAATTGTTTGCTGAAAACGTGGGTAAGCCGTTGAAACTTTGTTGCTTATTCTCTTTTCTGATATGTGTTGATCATGTGTGCTGCAAAATATGAGTATGCGTGTGCGATGCTTTTTTATTATAGCAACAATATCAAATAGCATCAGCATCGCTAGCAATATTTTTGTGAAATTTGTTGCTACGTGCTTCCGTTGTTCATTGTTGCTAAACATATTTCGGAGAAATTTTAGCAGGCAAAGCTGCAAATATTCGGTGCTTTTGCTAATATGGCGTTAGCGTTTTAAACCCTGTTACGGACTGCTTGTGGAAAAATAGCAACAACGACAACAACAAAGCACGAAACCCACGCGTTTGGCCGCATATCGCATACACACCACCAAAGCAAAAACAAACATTTTCACCCTCCCGTCGTTGCTTCTACGTCTTCTATTGCACTGAAATAAGAGAGAGAGCCCTGTTGTTACGCTCTTTGACAAAAATCCTCTCTCCACACGCAGAAAAATACACAATATATACAATATATGTTAGAAATATGTTTGGATCCAAACAAATATTTGTTTGGGACTGGTTGCAAACAAATATATTTTTGGATCCAAAGATAATTGTTTTGGGTCCAAACAAATATATGTTTGCAAAATTTTGTAACATATCTCAATTTTATTTGTTTGGGTACCAAAATATATTTTATGGGTGGAGAGGAGAGAGATGGAGAAAGAGCAACAGGGCTCTCGCTTGTATTATAATAAAGTGCTGTCTGTATGGTGCAATAGAAGACGCAGAAGCGAATACGAGAGGGTAAAAAACCTGCTTTGGCGATGTGTATGCGGTCAAACGCTACTGATTCGTTCTGTGTTATTGCGATTTATTCTTTAGCAGTAATAAATACACAAATAAAGTAATAATGCTTTTCAGAAAATTAAAACCCAATGCATTTTATAATTGAATCCAAAAAGGTGAATGGAAATATGCTGCGAGACAAAGAAGAAATCGCATTTAATATTGGTAATAACATCAATACATTTTTCATCTACATACACTTATGTATTTGAAATATGGATGTACTTACTTATTACTAGACAGCAGAACTTTATGCAACCCCTATTTTTGGTCCGATTCATGTCAAATTGTGGGACTGGGCATATTTTCGGCTTTTAATTACATTGCAATCGAAACATATGACGTATGCAAATTTATACATTTTACATTTTTTAATTTTGGCCATTGGCAGCGACCACTGTGCAGTGGTCAGAAATTTTCTCCATATAAAATTGTGGACAGAAAGAAAACAAATTATTCCATTTTATCCTCCAGAAATTAAAGAAATTCAAAAATTTGAATTTTGATATATTTCACGCAAAAGTTTTACTGTCAACTTCCTTAATTGTTACATCGCGAAAAATTTTGATTACATCACATATTATGGGATCCATGTATGTATATATTAGTTTGTGTCTTTGTTATTTGACAACGTACATCAACATAATTGGCATCAATGACAATTTAAATTCCAAGCTTATTCTTTGTCATAAATCCAAATCTCATTAAAAATTTCCAACGCAATTTCACCGCATATTTTACATTCATTAAGTTTTTCTAATACATTGTTCAGAAACACAAACCCTTCCTCCCAAAAATTTCGGCATAACCCTACGTTTTAGTAGAGTCCCTTCTCTTCTTAAAGATGGCCATCAATTTCTAGTATTTTAAAGTTTGTAGCTATAAATTTTCTTCGATTTCACTTTAACAAATTTACCAAAAAATTTCTGCTAATAACAGCTCACAGTATTCTATCGTGTATTGAATAATTTCAAAATGAAGAACTTAGGTATCTCTGTTTTTTATCGTTCATTATGTATTATGCAAATATTCCAATAGAAATCACCCTATTACAATTATCTAAAACTAGAGATAGTTAAAATAAACTTTCTAATTATTATAAAATGTATTTATTCCTTCCATTAGAAAAATATTTGTTTAACCTTGAGTTTGTTTTAAATTTTTTGTGTTCTGGTTATAATATGTATCACACATACATACAAACATAGCTAAGATACATTGAATGAAAAATATGTACACAATGTGTAATTAAAGATAATTTGAAAACAAAAGAAAATTAATAAATTAACAAAAAAAAAAACTCGAACTAAAACACTAACTAACTGGTTTTTATTTTAAGAATGTATTTTGAAGGTAAGTACATGAATTAAAAATTAGTTTTCATACATTTTCAATAGCTAAACTAGCAAAGAAGGGAATTGTTCGAAAAAGTTGAATTTGTTTAGTAGAAACATTTTAAAGAGAACGAGGCTGGGCGTCATATTCTTTTTTCAATAAGGGTGTCATTTTTGCTAGTTTTTTGAGAACGTGTTGCTTGTTTCTTATACTGGTTTGTACAATGCCAAAAATATTGGATTCATGCAGGTTCTGGAACAAATATATAAACTTACCTGCTTCTTTTGAGATGTCGTGACTTACTTACTTATGGATACTTTACACGATATATTTTTTAAATATGAGTTGTCACTTTTTATATGCAAAATATATGTATGTATATGCAAAGTGACAACACATATGTATGTAACATAACATATCGTGTAAAGTACCCATAAGATGGCTTTTACTCCAAACAAAACCCTTAGTTCCCTAAGCCGAACTAAGAATATATTTCGAAACGCACGGATTTTCTACTGTGCTTCCACAATTTTGGACGTCATGTTTTGCAATGCCATGTTCTACTTGCTCTTTCCATCAGAGTTTTTGGCCTTCTCTTGAGTCGTATATCGTCAAGTGGATCGTATTCATCTGATTTTCTGATCCATCCAGCTTATCCATCCAACTAATGGCTTAGTCAACGCGATCGTTGCAACCAGGCTTTCGGAGCAGCAGTCGAGCAATTTTGCTGAAGTCGGAGTCTGAGTCGAAAAAAAATAACTCGACTCCGACTACGGACTACATTATAGAAATATAACACTAACCCCCTGTTTTTGTAACTAATTTTTGTTCGTTCGTCTATTTTCGTAATAATTTAGTCATCCATAGCTCTGCTCCCAGATGACATACAGACCTAATTTTTCGTAGACGCGCTCCATATTTAGTAGAGAATTCCTCATTTAAAAATCAGCGATGTACATTTGCGCTAAGGCGAGTAAATCGATCTACAAAATTTGACAATTCGTATGAGATGAATAAAATTTTTTACAAAAACTGGGGGTAAATTCGGCACAACAATTTTTTTTTTTTTTTCAAGAAAACATTATTTATTTTGAAAGAAATCTATAAGAAAACATATAAGCGAACAGTAGTTAGAGAACGATTCACAGGATATTTACAAAATTCATGTGTAAAATATTTTTTGTTGCAAATGATCCTTTAATTTTTTGCAAGTTCTATAACAATCAAGTTATATTTGAACATTTTATGTCTTCTATATAAGTCCTACAAGTCTTCTGTCAAAAGACCTACTGGTCTTTGAAAGCCAATATTGAGTATATTAAGTATGCCAAAGGATCCCATAGCTGATATTTCTGAGTTATGACGTAATGATTTTTTTGATTCGCCCCCAATAACGCCTAAAAAATGCTTTATAGCTTTGTTTGACTATATTGTTTCATCATTTTGAGATGACATGTTTTCAATTAAATAGAATGAGGAATCTTTTTGTAGAATATTTTGATCTTATAGCTCAGTTCCTTCCATGCCCATTTTGTTTTTGAACTGAAAAAGAAAAACAAGACGGGATTTTCTACATGAAAAAAATTATACAAAAATATTCGTCCGAGAATTTTATGTAGGTTCCAAAAAATCGATATTGTCACGTTTTCAGTTTCCTTTATCAGTATTACCCGTTCCTTTCTCAAAAAAATCCGTATGTTTATGCATTTCGGTACATTTCGTATAAGTTATTACCTATGTATGGCATACGGGTGTTTATTATGATTATGATTTTCCAACCTGATATTCCTGTATCATATTTTGAAGAGCTTTTACATAAGATTAGATAAAATCTTTACTTTAAAATGATTCCATAAAAATCTAGCAAGGACATCAAAACCTAGAAACTCGCCGATCGAGTTTATTTTTAATTTTTTTCGCCCAAAAACGTCAGTTTTTAAACCAAAAATTTAAATTGTGACTTTTTCTGTCCAACATTTCTGTAAAATCTAAAACTTGTTACAAAATGGATCTATATGGGACTAGATTTGTATGTCCTTGATAAGCCCACAAAATATATGACAAACGGTTTATGTATTAGTTTTCGAACTAGAGTTGGCACCACAAATGCTTTTATAAAAAAAGATTTTCGTAGACGGCGCACAGTGGGTTGAGATCCCAAAACAGGCAGATTAATTAAGGGGAGCATTCTACTGTTTCAATCTATGTATTTTTAGAATCTTCAGATCCAAATCATTAAAAAAGAATCAAAACATGGGTATATTTTAGGAGAAAAAATCATTTATTCATTGAAAACATTTCTTAAACTAATCAACATAAAATAAGCTTACATTTAATATTATCGAAGAAGAGTTGTTTGAGAAGTTATATAGGTATTAATAAAGACTTTGTTATTGAATTTTCGTTTATTTTCCAGGATTGAAATATGTATAGACAGTGGGTGGAAAATTACCCTTCATATCTAAAAAAAAAACAATATTTTATGCTTAATTTAACATAAATGATCTATGTAAATGTTGTACCAAAATAGAGTTCAGGATTCTTCATGCTCCCATGTATCGTCCTCGTTATCTTCATCTTGCTCATTTGTCGAAAAAGAAGTGAGATAAGTAACTCGATTACTGCTTCAGGAAGAAGATGAATCTTCTTTTTATGTAGTTTTGACTTCCCACTAATTAGGGGATCAGAGCTTAAGAGCAGTCTATTACATTCTTCTCGACCACGCTTTCGTGAAAAATGCTCTCTAAAACTCTTGGTCTTTATTTCTAGCTTCTTGAGCCTCCTCTGAGAGTTGGCCTATAGGCAGCAGAGTATGGGAAATAATTTGTGGTCCATGTATAAAAAATTTATGGAGGGTTGGCGGCATGATATACCATGGGTATGTATCAACAAAAAGTTTTTCTGTTTTAAAAGAAAATTCCCTGAATTTTTCAATATGAATGTCGTGACCAGAAGACACAGCTATTAGTATTGCATGCATATTTTTGATAAGTTGTATATCTATATGTGTTATATTTGCTGATATTTCCGAATGTTCAAAAAATCGTCTGGCAGTATTTCCAGGTTTTGGTTATTCAACAATGAGTCCAGTTTTACTCCTAAATTCTTGCTGAATTCTCATTTTGTTTTTCTGGACAATTTGTTTTTCTACATCTGTTCTTGCTTGCCATTTTTTAATAGGTAATTTATACGCCAAATGGATCAGACATTCGTAAAATCGTATCCAGCCATGCAGTATGGACAAACCAAAATTCAACGCATCTATATTTACCTCCATTTTGGCCATTTTTTGAATGTCATTAAATTCTTTGGACGTGGCTCCACAAACATAGCACTTTTGGGTAGATTTTGTGTCTGTAAGTGCATTGCAGACTTTTCCGTCTACCATTACCAGCATAAGTTTATGGCTTACATTCACGAATTTATTTTGTATGCTTACTGAAGAATTTTCGAGAGCTTTTATTTCATTCTCAACTCGAACTTTTTCTTGTATGGAGACACATGAAGATTCCTTAATAAATTCAATTTTCAGAGGTCTACAAAATCTAGTAGAAGATGGGCGAGGGTTTTGCCAAATAATCTTATTTCGACACACCAGTCTTAAAGGAACAATGGATGTTATAAAAATTGCAGCATCAGTACATTCATTTCCATGGAATGCCTGTTTGTATGAGCTATGACCAGAACTGCCATCAAAGCTCCATTTTGTATATAGAGTGGTTGCCGCCAACTCTTCATCTGTTAAAGTGGAAATAACATCTTTTTGTAGAAGAATCAAACGCTCCACAGTATGATTGGGGAGATCTTGTAGGTTTATTTTAGCTTTTGTTTCGGACACTGATATTGCCTCATCTCTTGGGTAACATAATTTTTTTGCTTGTTGTACAGCAGTGTACGAGGGGAATTTCTCAGGGGCTGAATTTCTAATTATGCAATACTGACTGCGTGTTAGTTTTGCCTCCACTAAGACTATAAGCGCAGCTTCTGGACTCATTTGTGTTACCTTTTCTTTTGAAGCTAAATGTGTTGTATATTTGTTTGCTTCAGATGGTGCAGAAGTTACATCTTTAACAATTTTCGACGCTGCAATGTGGCCAGAAGTTCGCAAACTTACTTGAGTGGCATAACCCAATAGAGAGAGTGGTGTGCTATCTCTTAAGATTTTAAATTTTTTAGTTTTAGTGCCGAGTGAACATTCATTGAATTCTACTTCTTTGCGACCTCTTTTCTTTGTGGATGGACTTATTAATGAGACGGAACCATCCAACCAATCTTTGTTTGTCTCACGAAAACGCGAATCACGTCTATTGGATTTTTCCCATTTTTTTTATATTCCTTAACGAACCAATTGAATTTTGTTTTAAAATCATTCATATCAATAGGGTTACTATATTTGATTATTTCTTCTTTTAAAATATTAATTCTTTCGTGGAATTTCGAACAGCTCGCATTTCGGAAAATTTCGTAAAGGCTGCGACGAGATATACCATTTGTTTTGGTGTTTATTCCTAGAATAATGCATAGATGTGTAAGAAGCTGCAGCTTGAAGTATTCGATTTGTACCAGTTACTCAATCACAAATATTTACATCATTTTCAATTTGACATTTCACACATATGTACATACTAAATATGGAGGTATTTACGAAACGAAACTAGACAACATTTCCATTCACCGAATTTTAAACCCCATACACATTACTCTTAATCTACAACTGAATTTATAAAATTTTTGTAATGACTTATTCAATTGGATTTATCATTGTATAAGTAAAATTTACGTAACTGTTAATAATTAATTAAAAGTTATTATTATAATCAAATTATGTAGGGTATACATTGCCGTATGTAGGGTGTAAATATAAATCAACATCAAACAAAAACTACAATAATGAACCAAACATAGAAAACAATGAGAAAGCGAACTAAAGAAAAAAAAACAAATTTTGGTTAAATGGCTTCAATAAAAAATAACGGCAAAAAACGACACGAGTTATGAGTTGATTTTGAAAGAACACACTCCACACTAAAATACAAAATTATAATTTTCACACCTTCTAGACACCATTTTTTTATAACTCTGTGTACTTTTCGAAAATATGGAAAATATGGACACTTTTTTAAATAATTTTAATTATAGTTTTACACCACTTTTTCTATAACTTTAAATTTCTAAAATGTTGACAACTACCTGCAATTGACGATTCCATTCTAAAATTATCACTTTTGGTGCGTAAAACAAAAACTATTACACATTAAAACAGCAAATTTTATTTTTTTTGCAACTACTTTTGAAAATGTGAATAATTGTTCAACTTTAACACTGTGTAACTGTAAAAGTAAATAACATATGACCTTGACGTTTTGGTTAGTGACGTAGAATTTTGTACTCTATAACCGTATAATAATGGCTATTGCAAAAACCGAATTTCGTTTTTTTAATTAATCTGCCTGTTTTGTAATTTCAACCCTCTGTGCGGCGATTTGTAAAAAAACTTCGCATATATGTATTATTCAACAAAAATTTCAGAAAGTATATTAAGTTATACTCTCTCATATGAAGAAAAAATCTACGAAAAAAGTTTCGTAGTTTCGCAAGTTTCACGAAAAAATGCTTTTCAATTTTTTTTTTTCATTAAGGCTTTAAAAGCACTGTCAAATTTTGGCTTACACCCATTTTAAAACCTGGCCATGAAAAAAACTGACCTGGAGTGGGAGTCGAGCCAAAAATACCTCGACTCCGAAACGCTGGTTGTAACTTGATACGATTTACAATATCGATGTCGGTCGACTGGTACTGTTCGAGTTTCATACGATGCACGATGGTACAGAATTGATTTTTTCTGGTAAAAATGTAAATATATATTTTCCACCATAATATGAAAATTATGGTATAACTATTTGTCACTTCGAAATATTCGTCGGAGACCCTATAAAATTTTGGATTTTTCTCATCTATGAACATTGTTGTTTTAGAATCCGTAAAAACTTCCAAGGTGTAAGCGGTTTTTATTTAAAGTAAGTTAAGGCGCACCGTACATGAAATTGTTTTATACGGAGGCGATACAGTCAGTGCATAGTCTTCTATATCTCAAAAATGGTAAAACATACGAAAATATCGTATCTATATCTTGTAGAGAATTTTCACTTCAACAACATTTTTTTCAGTCTCTTTTGATAGGACTTGCGGTTTCCAAGCAAAATCTTAAAAACAAAAAAAAAACCTAAAAATGTGAATTTTGACCGCGATTTACTTAAAAAGCGGTCCGGCGATTTATATTTTGTTTTTTGATTTTTCTCATCTATGAAGATTGTAGTTTCAGAATCCGCAAAAACATGCCAGGTGAAAGCTCTATTCATTTAAAGTTGGTTCGAGAGCACCGTGTGTCGTTATAACAATATCCGCCCGTCCGTCTGTTTGTTGAAATCAAGATACAGATCGCAATATTTAAGACAGAGCTTTATAAATTGATAAAGTAACTTATAATACTTCTAGAAAGTTTGGTATTAAATATGGACTATATGAATACATGTTTTGATATAGGCCACATAGAAAGCTACTTCTCGATTTTCGATATTTTCAAGGTTGTATTTAGTCTTCGTTGATAATACAAAACTTGCCCCCATAGAAGGATACCTCCCGATTTTCATAATTTAAAACGTGTGGCCTCAAAATCCTACCGAAATGGCTGAAATTTGGTATTAAGACTTCGTTGTGGGTATAAAAGTTTCCACCCGAAAATTTTCGGCATAGGTTCACGTATTTATAGAGCCCCCACAAACCGGTACCTCCCGACTTTCGGTGTTTTGAAGGTTGTGACTTCAAATATCACCGAAATGGCTGAAATTTGGTGTTTAGTCTTCTTTGGGGATATACAACTTTCGACATGAAAGTTGTCGGTATATGTCCCCGATTTCATATAACCCCTATACATAGATGGTCAAAATTACTCTTAAATACGTTTTAAGGGAAAAATTGAAACAGCCTTTTTGTTAGCATATTTTACCTTTTTTTAATATTTTTAGACACAGACGGCATCTAAACAATTATACAAATAGAAGTCGTCATCCCAAACAAAAAACGCCAACCCTCCTAATTGTGAGACTGGGCACCGTCAAAATGTTGTTTATTGCTGTAGTATGCAATACCAACAAACTAGTTATGTGCTTTTTCGTCGAGAATCGACGAACGCATAGCAGTGGGAAAAATTTGGATTTGTTTGCAAGTGACGTTGCTAGAGTTTAGGTAGTGCCAAAGAAATTCTCGATCAGAGTGTTTCTTTGCGCACGTATCTATTTGAGCTAGCAATTGACACTTGGGTATAAAAAGTTTCTTGTTGAAAAACAAGAAATAAGGGAACTGATGAAGATCTGTGGCGAGATCTGAAACTATAGTATTCCCTGCCTTACCCCTCGGTAAACATCGCCAATTTTTTCCCACTAATAAATTAAAGTTGTTTTAATAAAATATTAAAACAACGACTATGGGATTAAGCCTGACTATTTTGAAAAACAAAATAGAAGTCGTCATCCCAAACAAAAAACGCCAACCCTCCTAATTATAAAAAACAATTTTGTTAGCTTTGCCGACAGAGATATACCCTCAGCCTGCGTATATTGAAAAAAAATATTCCCAAAAAACGTATGTATTTAGGGGGTTTTAAAAATTTGGGGCGTTTGAACCGACAAAAATGTTGATTAGGATTAAAGATCAAAAGTTTTGCGGAGCAGATACTAAAAGGAATGGATCGTCTTTGACCATTATGGAAGTGGATCTCCAGCCACTACATATGGTGCCTTTGGGGTTTTCACACCCTTCGGGCTGTTTGCTCAAGAAGTATGGACTTGCCGCTGAAAAAAATGTACTATCGTAATTGAGGCAACGAATGTAAGTTGCTTCAACAAAAATCAAAGTGATTCGATATCAGGTCTTAAAGTTAACTTATCCCAAATTGTGTGGGAGGTACCGGATGGAATGGACAAATATAGTCCATATTTGAACCTGATCTATATCTGGTAGATATATTAGGATGTGTAAAGTATGGACCAATTCGGCCACTCCCTTCAAGAGTTACAATTTTTCCGAACATTTTTGAACTTTTGTATGGGAGGTACCTGAAGGAGTGGACCGATATGGCTTATCTTCGAACTTAACCAATGTTTGGACAAAATATTACTAAGGCAAAATGTTGGACCGAATCGGCAGATCCGTTCTAGGGTTATATTGGCTCCAACCACCTCACACGGTGTCATAGGAGTTTTTGCAACTTTCATGCTATTTTCTCAAGAAGTATGGACTTGTCCCTAATGAAACTTGTACCGTCGTATTGGGGGCAGTGAATACAAGTTGCTAAAACAAAAATCAAAGCGATTCGAGAGATGGCCCTAAACTGAACTTTTCCGAACTTTTGTGTGGGAGGTACCCGAAGGAGTGGACCGATTGAGTCCATATTGAAATCTTATCTAAGTCTGGTACACATTTCAGGATGTGCAAAGTATGGACCAAATCGGTTACTCCGTTCAAGAGTTATCGTGCGCACAAATTTTTCGAACATTTTCGAACTTTTGTGTGGGAGGTACCGGAAGGTGTGGACCGATATAACCCATCTTCGAACTTAAACTAAGTTTGGGCAAAATATTACGAAAGCCAAAATTTGAACCGAATCGGTTCATACGTTCGAGAGTTATCGTGCGCTCCAGCCAGCCAGACAGACAGACGGACGGACATTGCTCAATCGACTCCAAATTGTCTGAAACACATTTCGTCCAAACATACTTGGGGTCTAAAACCATTATTTCGATGAGGCACGTTTTGCACGTATGAAAGTGTTTATACCCTCGTTAGCATAAATGCTGAGGGTATAACAATAACAAAACAATCCGTAAATATTTATTTATGTTGTAACAACGAAAAAGAGAAACAAAATCACAGCAACGCTGGCGTTCGAGAAAGCCCATCTATGCCGCTATAAATTTTATAATATAGAATGACACCTCCAGATTTTCGGTATATTAAAGGTTGTGGTGTCAATATCCAATCGAAATGGTAGAATTTTGGCATTTAGTCTTAGTTGGGGAATTTGACGATTTATCGTCATTTTGATGATTTTTTGGCCCAAAATTGGAAAATGACGATTTGATGATTTTATGCCCTGAATGACGATTTTTCATTTTAGCCAAAATTGCACGAAATACAACAGGAAAACTTAATTTTAACAAAAGTTTAACGAAAGAATTTTAAGAAAACAGTGCCGCAAACTCTATTTAATGAGCACGGTGCTCTTGAAGCAACTTTAAATGAAAGGTGCTTACACCTGGGAAGTTTTTGCGGATTCTGAAACTACAATGTTCATAGATGAGAAAAATCAAAAAACAGAAAAATCGCCCGAGCGCTTTTTAAATAAATCGTGATTCAAGTTGACATTTTTAGGGATTTTTTAGGTTTTCACGACTTTGCTTGGAAACCGCAGGTCCTATCGAAATGGGACTAAAGAAAATGTTGTTGAAAATTATTTACATGATTGATCATTATGATAATTTCGTAGGTTTTACCGTTGTTAAGATATAGAAGTTCAATTTGGGACAATGCATTGACTGTATAAAACAATGTCATGACTGCAATTACCCAACTTAAACATATATGGTAACATGGGGCGCCTTCGCCACGTTTTGTTCAAAATGTTCTCATACCGACACCGTTTTTTCAAATATTAATTTTGGTACAAATATTAGCATATCTTGACTATAAGTTTTGATATATAAATGGTTATAATTATACCCTACATCACTATGTGGGGAGGGTATTATAAGTTGGTTTTGGCCAAAAAGTTTGTAACGCATCGAAATAATGGTCGTAGACCCATACTTATATATACCAAAATGAATGTCTCGACGAGCTGAGTCCCGGAGGGGAAGAAGCCTATTGATTTTGGTGATGGTCGGATAATATTTAAGGGTCGGAATGGGCAAAAAACTTATGTGGATAAAAAGACAACGTTTTTTTCCAAAGCGAATATCTCAGCTTCTATACGGGGTATACCATAAGCAAGACCTGACGATAAAAGTAGAAAATATCGCCTTTCTAGTGATGTAAAGTAGGTTCTCGTAGGTGATCAAACAACGAAGATATCACAATAGTCGCTGGCTGTGGCTGTGAAAGTAGAAGATCCCGTCTTTACAATGATGTAAACTAGGTAGGCGTAGGTGACCAAATAACGGAGATATCGCAATAGTAGCTAATACATCCCATTTTTCCACTTTTTTGGAAATCACGCTACAGGTCTCAATTTTGATCGGATCGTCACGAAATTTTGAGGGTTAATGGGGGTCACACAGATGAAGAAGCCTATTGATTTTGGTGATGGTCGGATAATATTTAAGGGTCGTAATGGGCAAAAAACTTATTTGGAGAAAAAGACAACGTTTTTTTCCAAAGCGAAAATCTCAGCTTCAATATATGGTATACCAAAAGCAGAACCTGGCCATGAAAGTAGAAAATATCGCCTTCCTAATAATGTAAAGTAGGTTCTCGTAGGTGATTAAACAACGATCATATCGCAATAGCCGCTAATAGAACCCAACTTTTTATTTTTGCGATTTTAATAATAATGACGAAGATCACAGCTTTGGTTGGGGACTTTCCAAAAGCAAAGTCTGACAATGAAAGTACAAAATCCCATCATGTAAAGCAGGTTGGCGTAGGTATCCAAATAACGGAGATATCGCAATAGTTGGTAATACATCCCATTTTTCCACTTTTTTGGAAAACACGCTACAGGTGAAAATTTTAATTGGATCGTCACGAAATTTTGGGTGTTATTGGGGGTCCCACAGAGGAAAAAACCTTTTGATTTTTGATAATGGTCGGATATTATTCAGGGGTCGGAATGTGACAAAAAAAATATTTTGAAAAAAGGCCAACGTTTTATTTCAAAGTTAATATCTCCCTTCTGTAGGAGGTATATCGAAAGCAAAACCTGGCAAGGAAAGTAGAAAATATCACCTTTACAACGATGTGAAGTAGGTTGTCATAGGTGGTCAAACAACAGAGATATCGCAATAGTTGGTAATGCATCCCTTTTTCCATTTTTGTGCAATCACACTACGAAATTTTGATCGGATCCTCACGAAATTTTGGGGGTTGATGGGGGTCTAACACAGAAAAAAGCCTATTGATGGTTGGCATACATCCCACTTTTCCATTTTTTATTTGGGTTGTACTGTCGATGCACTTAAATGCGTTTCAAAAATTTGACCTGTGTTGATGAAGACATTCAGAGCAAAGGCGCTAAGCTATCCCAATTTTAATATTTTGAATTTTATTAGTCAAAAGCTTATGAACAGTGGTAGTGGTGTAGGGTATCACATAGTCGGCCCGACTCGACTCGACTATAGCCTTGGCTCACTTGTTTTGTTTTTAAAATATTATTTTTGAGAATTTACAAAATGTCTAAAAAGTGGCGAAGCCTCTCCACCCATGGGGCAGCTTCGCCATCGATATTGAACATTCTCCAACGGACTCTAAAACTGTAATTTACCATACTTCCTCCTTAAATATCAACATTATGCAAAAAAGGAACATGTTTTCTATTGAATAATCAAAAATTATTTTAAAAATTCACAAAAAGTAACCGATTCTAGCGGTTAATTGAAGTAGGTACCTCGAATTTGGGTACAAAAATCATAATATAACTAAAACAAGATACGTTAAGGATAATATTTGATTTTAACTTCACATTATAGTGTGGTATATCTATGGTATAAAGAATTTAAGTTAAACATGACAAATTTCTAACATTAACCCACCACGCTCCTATCATGGCGTAGGCGCCCCACCCCTTACATATTTCATAATATTAATATATTGAAATTTGCAATTCCTTTTTTCGTGCGAATTATTGGTATTTATATTCTTTAGTAGTTGTCTTCTAACGGTTTAAACTGTGTTTTTGATATCACAAAAGGTAAGGAAGATATCACAAACAATACCTACCATAATTATTTTTCCCAATACCCTGAAAACACAAAACCGTGTGCGTCCGCTATCATATCTATGACACAACTGCCAACTTTTGGGAGATGATAGATCTTCATTAAACTCACAAATTTGCCTTTAACGGGCGTAGCCGCCCCAGAGGCGAAGGCGCCCCATGTTACCACATATCTCGAAAATGATACAACCTAGGAAAAAATTACGAAAGCCAATCTTGTAGAGAATTTTCACAGCTAAAATATTATCTCTAGTCCCATTTCCCGGGTAAATACCATCTCTAATAACCAAATACAATGCTGCTAATGCTGAAAAAGAAAAGACCGTTGAGGACCTTGATGAATTAAGAAAGGAGTTCGAATATCTACAAAAGAACATTCAGAGTCTGCGGGAAGAAATTACCTACAAGAAACAAATTCATTCTCAAGACATTAAGAAATACGCTGTCGGCTTTCTACAGAGTATGAAGCCAAATTGCAACAGTCTTCACAAGAGTTGCGTGCACAATTCGGGGTACAAATTAGTGCTAATCGAGCTGAGTTTAATATCATGAAGAGCCGAGTTGTTACAATGGAGTCTACAAATACTGCATTGAATGCCCGCAATTGTGACTTAGAGAAATTGCTCTACAGTGAATGTACACGTAGTAAATTTGGAAGCTGAATTGCAACGTTTGCGTGATGAAATGGTACAGCAAGAGTATCATGAATTAATGAATAATAAGAATTCATTGGAGGTTGAAGTTCCCATCTACGACAACCTACTGTGTTGCGAAGCAGGTATTAGCCAATCGGAATATTTTATTACCAGCAGTGATGACATCGAAGTTTTAAAATGTGAGCCGAAGGTAACGGTACAAAACAAAGGTACCAATGAAGTGGGAATCGAGGGTTGGCAAATTAAACGTAAGGACAAGACGTTCTATTGTCCTCACTACGTATGTTACGGGCGCAACACATGAACCAACAACCAATGTTGCTATAGTATCACAAAGATGGCAAAGTGGACATAACATAGAGATGTCGCTGAATAATGCCGATTCTGAAGAAGGAAATTATGCCAGAAATAGTTTTCGAAGTTGGTCTTGTTATGATGGTATAATCAATAAAGTAATAGCAATTAAAAAGAAATATCATACCAAACGAAATTGGATATACCACGTATTTCATTGAGAGAAACGAAGTCCTCATATATACATAATCTTTAAAAGATTAGGATCTTTTAAGGCCGAGAGCATGTACAGTTTTCTAGAACTGTTTTTCTGTGTAAATGGAGTCAGGTTGATTTCTAATCAGCAACGCATGAGGTCATTGTGTGATTAGGGTCTATATTCAAAGACAACAGGAGTGTCGGCCATTAATTGTGTATTTTTATTACCCACGAAGCATTATGCATGCTGTGTGCATAATGCATTATTAGGTACAGCGTTTACATTTTAAGGCATAGTTGTAGAAATTATTCTGAATAAAAAATGAGACTCTCTTAAACAACGAAGCGAACAACATCGTTCGCGCGCGTTTTCTTTTCTTCGGTTTCCTTAGATTTCTTAGGTTAAATTTAGTGCTGAGATTAGGAGTCGGTCTCATCAACATGGTAGCATAACAGTGTATTCCTTTATTTATTATCAAAGAAATATATATTTTTCCTCCATGCGAGAAGTTTTCATTATATTTACCATCATATAATGAAGAAATTGGTGAAATCGTGACAGAAAAACCCTAGATTTACATTTATGCTACTCTTGGTTTTGTTTAATAGTAACGTAATACCTCGAAATATAGGTCCCATCTGGCTTTATATGACTATTGGCCCGTATGTTCATTATAAATTGTAATGAATCTTCAGAACTCAGACATGTGCCAATCGTCATGAAATTCCGCATGGAACTCGGGACCTTATGACAATGACGATTCCTACTTTTGGATATTGATCATGTAAATAGCAAAGAGTCAAATGGATCATATATTTTGTGTGAAACTTTCAAAATGTTTATTGTACGGATGATTAGTTTTGGAGACCTAAATTATATGGAAGAGAAACATTTGACATCTTAACGTAAAGAATGCGGTCGGTATTGAATACAAATCATGTCAATAATATAGTCTATATGGTATAGAGTCAACATTTTCCTATATTGACTACAATTGAAATGTATATATTAATCAAACACCTCCTGAACTTTAAGCTAAAGTACACGCATCTCGGAACTAAAATTATTTATATATTTCCTGATCTCTTAACCTGCGTGAGGATTAATTCTTATCTGCCAAAAGAGAGTGCAAAAGTAGTGGAGTAGGGTATCACATTGTCGGCCCCGTCCGACTATAGTCTTTTCTTAATTGCTTCAAAAATGATTTCATTTGTTTTATATATGACATTGTCGAGGAAAATAAAATCATTATTTATAATAATGGTACGTTTCATCTGCCTAAGCAGGCCCAATCCTACCAGACGTCTTGCGTGCTGATACAATGATTTTTTTCTGTTTACTGTCAGATCCACTTTGGACTCGATTTTATCTGCGTAGTAGCATGATATTTCTATTGTGCTGTTTTATCCTAGTTTGAATTGAAACACTTTTTCCCAAAAAACGTATGTATTTAGGGGTTCTTCAGATTGAGCGTATGAACTTGACGACAAAGATATGGATTAGGATAAAATCTCAAAAGTTTTGCGGACACAGTCCATTTTGGACCATATATCAGGAAACATGGACTTTCCCACGAACAACATCATATTGCTGTAAACAGGGCTACTAGGAGAACCTTCGGTAAAAATTTCCACAGGATTCTCGCATAGACCCTTAACCGCATTTAAACAAAAAGACAACACAAAGCTGCAGTACTCGGTTGCAATAACATAAAGTGATAACTCTGTGATACTAGATTAGGTTTTATTTACAATTATTTGTATTTTTATTTATTTTCTATTAATACAAAAATCCGTGTTTGAGCAGTCCAGTTTTTTTATAAATATAAATGACATAAGAATTTAACTAATTAAATTCTAATAAAAAAACCCCTGAAGAAGTCTAAAGAAAATCGACGAAACCTTGGAAAAACAATGAATTAACTTAATTTTAGTCATTTAAAAAACATGACCAAAAAGCCCAATACAAATATTATACAATGATAAAAAATGCTGATCATTTGTGTGGGTGCTACCTTAAGAAATGAACCGATAGGTCCCAATTTTTAACATAAACCAAATATTTCGAGATCTGGCGCTTAGCTTTTTTAGCGATTATTTTTGAACTTTTGTGGGGGAGGTGCCGGAAGGAGGGTACCTAATCGGTTGCTCCGTTTATGAAATATTGCGTTTACCAACTTTTGTGGGGGAGGAGTGGACCTTTAAGCACCATCTTCGAATTTCATCTATTCATCTAATATTCTACGAAATATTATGATTTGCAAAGTCTGGACCAACGCAGTATTCGGTTCGGGAGTTGTCGTGCGCACCAGCCACTACACATATTGGCAGTAGGCTTTTTTTACAGTTTTCGGGTCATTGTAATGGGGGCCTTGGGTACAACATGTTGCAAAAAATCAAAACAATTCGAGAGAAGGTCCTAACCTGCACTTTTCCGAAATTTGGTGTGTGAGGTATACGAAGGAGTTGACATACATATAAAGTCCATATTCTAACCTGATCTATGTCGTGTAGAAATATTACGATGTCAAAATTAATAACCAATTCGGTTACTACCTTCGAAAGTTATCGTGCCCACAATTTTACCGACAAATTTCGAATTTTTGTGGAGGAGGTACCTGAAGGAGTGGACCGACATGGTCCATCTTCGAACATAAACTAAGTTTGGACAAAATATTACGAATTACAAATTGTTGACACATTTCGTCCAAATATACTTGGGGTCTAATACCATTATTTCGATTTGGCATATATTGCCCACATGGTAAAAACCAAAAATGTTTTCCAATCGCTGAATCCGAGTTTCACCCTTTCAGAATTCGCGAACTGTTAAGATGTTCTACACAGTATGACTGAAATTCTTTAAAATGAAGTGTTTTAGCAGGAATCCCATTATGTCGACCATTAAAATTAATTTACGTGGAAGCTGTGATAGCATCCATGTGAAAAAATGGGTAAACATGGGTGGAAGTCAACAAGTTTTTTTATGTTCCCTTCAGATGTCTGGCTTATAGACCTATGCCCAAAAAAGACTGTAAGTATACTCCATGGGCAACATGATGCTAGTGTATGATTTTTCGATATATCCACTGTATCCACCTAAAATTGATGTTGACATTTGAAGCCGGAATTTCGGTGTTTTTTTAATTATGGAACTCATCATTTTACGTCGTTTATTGTGTATCTCATGAGTGTGCTCCTTACAGCATCCTAGTAATTGGAGACCAAATTCCAACATTTGATGCGTGAATTTTCATAGAAACCCTATTTTTTGCGTGTAAAATTTACAAGTGCCATTAAATTTCCTTTGAACCCAGTGTACTTTTTTACGCGACTGATCTAATGAGCCCATCCGCGTTCGAATCCATCCACTAAAACTGTGGATATACATAGATACCTTGGAAATAGCAAATTCCGTAAAAATATATGTTGAAAAAATTTTACAGCATCTCCCAAATATTTTTTCTAATGTTTGTAATCGATATCTTTGGAATAATATTTTAACAATAAGTTGTTTCTCTTTTGTTGTTGCTATAACATATAATATAATAATTGTTCCACAAACATCCCATAAGGGACAAGGGAGACTTCTCTCATATCAATGAGTGCACCCCGATTCATATTAGCTCAATGATATGGGACCTACAGTTTATCGCCGAGTCCGAACGGCGTGTCTAAGACACCACTTTTGTAGAGAAGTTTTACATGGCTGAAATACTCAGGATATGTCGCCAACAGGAAATTTTGCCACCGTTGAAAAGTGTTTGATGTTGCCTGGCAAGGCGGGTGTGCATACCATTGCACCACGGTGGCACCCGTTGCTATAACATGGAATTTATAAAGCCAATGTTTATAAATTTGGTTTTATTTTTTATGCGTTGTCTAGATTCTGTACGTATACTTAATTTATTTATTTTTTAGAGGTTAATAGGGATTCTGATATAATTTAGTATAATTTAGATTTTCCGCGAAAATAAAAACAAATTTTAAAAATTATGGTGCATCTACGGATGGATGTCAAATGCTGTTGCTGATATATGCATACGCGAACAGATTTGAATTTTTCCTTAACCCCTACAACAAAAATCGAAGATTTGCAATAAAATTTTTAATTTTTTTCAAATGCTGAGAGTATAACAACTCCTCCCGCGCTAGTTAAATTATGGCAATTCTTTCATGTACCTCTCTCTCTCTCTCGTGTGAGGGTATAAAACACACTTTTTAAGAATTTTCAGATTTGTTCCACAATTTCCAGAATTTGGTAATTTTAAGGGTTTTAGCTTCGTTATCCAACCGAAATGCTGAAATTTGGCATTTAGTCTTTGACAAAGAGGTTTAAAAGGGTTTAAAAGCCAGCAGCTAAAAACATTAGCATTAGCTGTACACTTCAACTGCTACACAATATTCACACACACGGCTAAATAAGCAACCGAACGCATATTTATTTTTGTATATTTTTGCTTATTTTGTTTTTTACGCATAATCTTTTTTTCGTTAGGCATAATCGACAACCACGCTACATATGTATTTAGCAGTCGGCTGACCATTCGTCGCAGCGAATTAGCCACAGAGGGTGTTTTTAGTGATTAGGGTTGCCAACGCAGTAATAAAAAAGGTGTCGTCTAATGTCAAAATGCCCCCATCATTATTGTTTAAAAATAAAAAAATATATTTTGAACGGCTTCACCAAAAATTCACATGTCCTCCTTTCCCGAAAAAGTGGAATTAATTATATCGTGATTTTTAATGCATTACACTGGTAACCCTGATCTCAAAAACAATTGTTTGCTGAAAACATAGCTAAGCCGTTGAAACTTTGTTTCTTATTCTCTTTTCTGATATGTGTTGATCATGTGTGCTGCAAAATATGAGTATGCGTGTGCGATGCTTTTTTATTATAGCAACAATATCAAATAGCATCAGCATCGCTAGCAATATTTTTGTGAAATTTGTTGCTACGTGTTTCCGTGGTTCACTGTTGCTAAACATACATATTTCGGAGAAATTTTAGCAGGCAAAGCTGCAATTATTCGGTGCTTTTGCTAATATGGCGTTAGCATTTTAAACCCTGGTCTTTGTTGGTTGTGTACAGGAATTGTCGGTACAGGTCCACGTTTCATTCTGAAAAATTTACTTTTTTGACTCGTACAATGCTCATGTACCATCTTATTAATATATGATATCATATGATCGAACCAATCGCGCCTTTTGTATCTGCTTTCATGCTTTTTTGCATGTCATGTCCGTCATTCTGTGGTAATCACTCTAGCATCCACAAAATTTGAGATAGATTATGGAAAGATGCGTCTTTTGTATGCAGGCTAGTCAAGATTGAAGATGGCATAAAAGTACTGGTATTTTGACGTTTTTAGCTACATTTTCAGACAGAATTAGTTCGAAGTGGTCAAGAAAATTCTCCACCAAAAACAATGGACATAGGACATAGTTTTGGAATAGCCAGCCCTCATATAACGGTACCACCTGATTTCGGGTATTTTGACGTTTTTAGCTACATTTTCAGAGGGAAGTAGTTCGAAGTGGTCAAAAAACCACCAAAAACAACCAAAAACAAAGGCTCAGGTTTTGGCAAAGCCCTCATATAGCCGTACCGCCCGATTTCAGGTAATTTGACGTTTTTTGCTACATTATGTGACCCAATTAGCTATAATTTGGCATGTAGCGTTCCCAATGGCAAAGAAAATTATTTATCAAAAATTGCGGACATAGGTCGACGAATTCTTATAGCCCTCGGCACTGTACCACCTGGTTTTGGGTATTTTGACACTTTTATGTACATTTTCAATTACATTGTTGCAATCTGATATTTGGGAATTGGTAGTAGCCAGAAAATTTAACCATTAAGAATATTTGACAAATTTTGATTTTATATCCCTTATACACTCCGTTTCATTTCAATTGCACATTTCAAAATTTTTATTTGTTACTTCATTTTAGTTGACATTAGTCGAAAGTCCGGAGATATGTTTATATATCATCTTTCGTGCACTTATGAAGTATATTTCCCCAAAAAGTGTTGCTTCGATAAAGTCCCTTTATTTTTATTAATTTTCTTGTTTAGAGTTAAGCTTGATGATCGGAAATTTTTTGAAAGTGAAAAAGGAAAGCCAAGGTCTCGAACCCACACAGTCACCAAATTACGTTACTTGGTTTCGCTGTTGGTTAAGCAGCTCTTCAGACGTATCGACTGTCGAATGGCTTCTATGTCCTAGAACTTTTCGTTTTTTAAAATGCAAATGTGTTTTTATACATTAACGGATATTTGGCCGTTGAAATGTATTTCTTCATGACAAACGCTACTTTGCGCTGCCTTTGAAGTTATGAGTTTGGCTTTGAACGCTAACACGCCGTGACAACATTTTTGATATGTTTTCAAGGACGTGGGTTCAAATCCCAGCCGGGCTCAGCCTGTTTTTTTATTTTTTGAAATTTTGCCTGTTAGTGCAAGGATCATTTTTAATGATTTTTATTAATTTTCTCGTTTATAGTTAACCTTGATGATCGGAAATTTTTTGCAAGTGAAAAAGGAAAACCAAGGACTCGAACCCACGCAGTCACCAAATTACGCTATCTGGTTTCGCTGTTGGTCCCTTTATATTTTTTTATAATTTTCCTTCAAAAAGGCCAAAATTTGTGAGGTTTGAAGTGTTTCACCGAAATAGCACATTATTTAATAACTGCAAATTTTGAATATTATTGTTAAGATTTTTTAAAACTGGAACGAATAAAAGCGATTTCAAGTTTAAAACGCTAAAATTAGTTAAACGAAGCCTTTAATACTCGGGAAATAAGACGTTTTGAAGGCTGTAGCCTTTAATTGTCTATAATACGTTAAAAATTTGGCATAAGTTGACAGTTTCTTGTTAGATTTATAAAGAACTAATGAAAAACTAATGATAGAAGAGAGATGGTGCAAAATAAACTTGAACTTCTACCGAAATTTGGGTACAGTTCTTCGTTAAACTTCAAATTCCTATGACTCCTATTCCATAATGGGGTCCAATGTTGGCATTAAGATAAGTTAAACGTTAAAATATCAGGTGATTTTTATTGCTTGGGTCTGAGCCAATATACTTTAAAGAAAAAACCAGATCCTTTCCACACAAATTGTCTGGTGTAAACGCCTACTAGGCGTACCATATTTATGTTATAGCTGTTTGCAGTGTTAAGTCCCGGTCCACACTAGCGTGAATTTTGTTAACAAATATCATGAAATTAGGTGTTCTTAAATCGAATTCCCCACTACAGCAAATTTATGATTTTACTCTACTATGGAGGTCGATCTAGAGACGCATAATTTCATGCAATTTTTCAATGAAATCAGTCTAGTGTGGACCGGAACTAACCTTCTCTATGAGGATTTATTTGAAATATAAGCAATGAAATTGACATTTTGAAACCCAGTGGGTTTGTTAAATCCGGTTAAGCCATGTTTATATTATAGCCTTTTGCAGGGTTAACCTTCTTTATAAGGATTTATTTGAATGATAAGCAATGGAATTGACATTTGTTAAATCTGGTTATATATAAACGTGCTATGATATATAAACGTTCTATAATAATACGTTTATATATAACCGGATTTAACAAACCCACTGGGTTTCAAATGTCAATTCCGTTGCTTATATTTCAAATAAATCCTCATAAAGAAGGTTAACCCTGCAAAAGGCTATAATATAAACTTAATTTGGTCATCAGGATGATAACGTAGGTGGTGATCTCGCTGGTTTAAAATAAAAAATGCGGTCAGCGAAGATATAACTCTTGGCCGTCCGGATCTTAAAATCCGTAGGTATGATTGGTTTACGTGGTGGCTGTAACCTTCATAGCCTCCATCGAAAAACTTCTATGGAATTGAGATTTGAAACCCAAACCCACTGGATTAACCCGGTTAAATGCAAACGGGGTAAGTACATCGAAGTCTATTGCGTTAATATCAATGTCTAGCTGAATAATAACTTTCCTAATCTGTAAATAATACTGGCTCTGTTCCAACAGACCAACTTTATACATTGCATTTCAAACATTTTTAGCTAAACAAAAGTTTTTGTTTGCCAGAAAATTGTCCCAAAAATAAGTTGACTATCAGGTTTGGATGATGGTATGTAATTTTCTACAATTCGTGAAGAGCGAAAAAATTTTTTTATCCTGAATAATTTTAAAAGAAGTGCGAAAACCGAACATTGGTGGTGTCGTTTTTCGTGGCGTCGTTTTTCGTGCGAAAACATTTTATCATCCTGCATAATTTTAAAAGAATTTCCTACAATTCGTGAAGAGCGAAAAAATGTTGTCATTCTGAATAATTTTAAAAGAATTTCCTACAATTCGTGAAGAGCGAAAAAATTTTGTCATCCTCTGAATAATTTTAAAAGAATTTTCTACTCAAGCTGTTTTTGTAAAAAAATTATTCTTCTCACAAGAATTGTCAAATTTTGTAGATCGATTTACTCGCTTTAGCGCAAATGTAGAGCGCTGATTTCTAAATGAGGAATTCTTAGCTGTATATGGAACGGGTATACGAAGAAGTAGGTATGTATGTCTTCTGGGGCTAATCTATTGATGCCTAAATTATTCCGAATATATACGAACGAACAAAAATAAGTTACAAAAACAGGGGGTTAGTTTAATGCCAGACTATGAAAATTTTCATTGAAAACGTTTTGCCATTTTCTTCCAAATTTTCATTGACGTCTGTCTACACACATATATGAAATCATATGATAATTTTGATATTTTCATTGCTTTGCATTGGTTTGAGAGTTACGAATTTAAACACAAAGAATAATTTCAGATTACAGAACCTTGTGTTGGACGTAGGGGATGGAAGATACCAAGGAACGGTCCTGACCGGCTTTAACATGGCAAAGCCCAGGATTTATCTTGGTCCCTCTTTCATCTCAAGTGGACACTGACCTCCCCGTGTGTCTCCTGGGGAACTGCCTTTTACACCCGTTAAAGGTAGTGAGCTAACATGTGCCGCGCGTTCACCCATAAGGATTAATTCTTTATAAATCTAACAAGAAACTGTCAACTTATGTCAAATTTTTAACGTATTATAGACAATTAAAAGCCACAGCCTTCAAAACGTCTTTTTTCCCGAGTATTAAAGGCATCGTTTAACTAATTTTAGCGTTTTAAACTTGAAATCGCTTTAATTCGTTCCAATTTTATAGAATTATAACAATAATATTCAAAATTTGCAGTCGTACTCAAGTTATTAAAGAATGTGCTATTTCGGTGAAACACTTCGAACCGTACACATTTTGAGCTTCTTAAAAGAAAATTATAAAAAAAAAAACCAGCACAATAAATTGGCATGTTTTGATGCAGTTCAAACGGAGTCGTGAAAAAGGCACTCCATTCCTCACATTTTAACCGCATTTGGATGCAATCCAAAGAATCACATCCATTTGTCACATTTTAACAACATCCGCATGCAGTTCAACGAAGTCGTAGAAAAGGCACTCTAATTCCTCACAATTTGACAGCATCCGGATGCAGTCCAAACGGAGTCGTGAAAAAGACACCCCGTTCGCTACATTTCATTAGCAGTTGTTAGAGATCCCTACAAGTACATAAATCAGTTTGTACATCTCTAAAGGCAGTGGCATAAAATTTCCAAAAAAATAACATTTCCAAAATTTTGTTATAAAATAAAATTATTGCGAACATTTTTGCGGTAACTCACGATAAGAAAATTTCCCAATGGAGTGCTCTTGGAGTACATGTCGAAATTTTAGCTGGTGATAGGAAGACAATATCAAACCCATTTGGCAGATGAAGCAAAAACAGTTCAGCTTGGATTAAATAAAGAGCGGAGGAAACACGCATGATTGCGATAGAATTCCATGGATAATTTTCATAATTTGTGTCAATGTAATAAAGTTCTTAATATTTTTGTTTTACACAAATAATAAATGCATTTTAGTTTTTCGGAGATATTTTGCAATGGCTTGCACACATTCCGCAGAATGCCTGTATCAAAACACGTACTTTGGAATGCATCCTATCCAAATAAAAATTTGAAATGTTCCGCCCAATTTCAGGAATTTTCATGTTTTTACCTGGCCGCATGATTTGGGGTTCCAAGTAGTCAAAAAACTTCCGCACCTAAACTTGTGGAATTATTTCATATTAGTTCGGAATATTTCTTGGATTACAAGCAAAATTGTGGGCTATTTACTAGCAGGTTAGGCTAGGTTAGGTTGATAAGAGGGGTGATCCTAGATCACCACATGCCCATGTGGACATACACTTAAGCCATAAGTAGGCCTGTTGTGCGCTCTAATTTTGGGTTATGGAGGATTATCTTTTTTTGACTTAGTCTAAGATCTCTGTCCTATTTACATAGTCTCTGATCTTTTTGAACTCGATTGTCCTAATTTGGTCGAGTCCTGGTTTAATGTCATTCCCTAGTAACTGGGTTCTCAGATTTGTGAAGGCTTGACAATGGCAGAGGTAATGTCCCAACGTTTCGTCGTCCTCTCCGCATGCTCTGCATTCACTGTTTTCTGCACAACCTATTTTGTGCAGATGCGCTTTTAGACCTAGGTGACCTGTAAGGATTCCTGTCAGTCTACTAATATCTTGTTTACTTAGTAAAAGTAATACTTTTGTTTTGTCCTCGTCTGGGTTTCCCCATAGGATTTTTGTGTTTTTTCCCTTCTCTTCACTACTCCAGAGGGATACATGTGCATTTTTTGCCCATGTCTTTAGTTCTAGTCGCGTAGCTTTAAACGGCTTAGCGTTTTCTAGACTTACCGTGGGTTGCTCCTTGGCTTGTTTTGCCAAGGAGTTTGCTATTTCATTACCCCTAATCCCGGTATGCCCTGGTACCCATATACTGTGTACCTTACCGTGTTGGGAGTAATTATTTATAGATTTAATACATTCCAAGACAGTTCTAGATTTCACTGTCTTGGTTGATATAGCTCTAATGGCTGCTTTGCTATCCGTAAGGATATTTACAGTGATAGACCTTGTGTGAGTATCAAACCAAAGCAGACACTCTGTTATCGCCTGCAGGATCGTGTTATGATCCGGCAGACGGAGGGAGATTTCCGTTTCCGGTTCCATTATATAAAGACCCAGTCCGGTTCTCCCCCCTAGCACAGCCCCATCCGTAAACCCACAGCTTCCAGCGGGAATCTGTGCTAGAGCTCCCCCGACCCACATGTCTCTGTCAGGTATTGACACTTCACACAAGGCTACTTCACTAGTTTCAGGTATACGGTCCGATACTACCTGATTTATAGATTCACCCGTTGTGACCTTTAATATGTTTTGGCGGTATGTTTGGTGGCTCTTTTCGATCCACTCGCTCATCGACTTTAGCCTTACAGCTGCGATGGCTGCCTCATACCTTACCTGAATATCTATTGGGTGTACAAACAAAATTGTTTCTAGAGCCCTAGTCGGTGTGGTCCTCATTGCTCCGCTAATGCTTAGGCAGCATGTTCTTTGGACCTTTTGCAATATTTCCACATTGCATTTTTTGTCCATGGCTGTCCACCATACCACAGACACGTACGTTAGAATTGGTCTAATTACGCTTCTGCATAGCCAGTGTATCATCCTAGGATTGCGCCTTCGATGTCGATGCATACAGCAAGTGTGTACATTTTCATTTCGAAGGTTCTTTCTATGTGGTTTACTACCTCATGCAATGCGGTTTCCACTGATCTGCATTTAACGTATGCATGTTGTTTGAATTTAAGCATATCATTGGGGATCTTACTCTTTATCATGGTGTCGACTTTCCGTTCCATTGTTTTGAGTAAGAATGAAGTTAAACTTATCGGTCGATAAGATTTTGGTGTTGCATAACTTGCCTTGCCAGGTTTGGGTATAAAGACTACCCTTGCCTCCTGCCAGGCTATAGGAGTGTATGCAAGTTTTAAGCATGCATTGAAGATCCCGACCAGTTTGGACGCAATAAAGTCCACTTCCCTCTGTAGTAAAGCCGGGAAGATCTGATCTGGTCCAGCTGCTTTATATGGCGAAAAGCTTAAAATGGCTTGTTGGACCATTAAGCTGTCGATCTTTGGTGCCTCTTCCGATGAGTTAATACATTCCGTCGATGCCTCAGTGTTAACCATGGTATTCTGCGGGAAGTGCGTTTTCATTAGAAGACCTAGAGTTTCTTCTGTTGTTTCAATCCTTTTTCCATTTCCATCGACCAATTGCTCGGTCTGTGTATGGGTTTTAGATAGAAACTTTTTAATCTTTGAAACGTCATTTACACTATCCACCTGTTCGCAGAAAAGCTTCCAGGAGTTTCGTTTGGCGTTTCTTGTTATTTTGTTGTATTCCTTTAATTTTGCCTGATAGTTGTCCCAGAATACAGCTGCTTTTTTACGTTTGGCCCTATTATAAAGTCTGCGGACCTCCTTGCCTTTATTCCGAATTTCCCCTGTCATCCAGGGTTTTTCGTAGGCGGATTTCCTCTCTCGAAGGGGACAACTTTCCTCGAAAGACTTTACTAGTGTCTCAGTTAACTTTAGGACATCTCTCTCTATGTCCTCCTTACTTAGGCATTCCTCATCTGGTTGCCCAAGTCTTTCTTTTACTCGTTTTCCGAACTTTGTCCAATTTGTTTTGGATTTGTTTCGGAAGGTTATCGGGTTAGGCGATGGCCTAGCTATTTTAAATCTAATATACTTATGGTCTGAGAAGGAGTGTTCCTCCAGGACCCTCCACTCGTGTACCTCGTTTATTAAATTTTCTGAACATATCGTTATATCTAGTACTTCCTCCATAATTCTATTAACAAAGGTTGGCGTATTCCCGGTGTTAAGTGTAATCAGGTCGTTAGTATTTAAGTAATCTATAAGGGCTTGACCCCTTTTGTTAATGTTAGTACTACCCCACGAGATGTGGTGAGAGTTAGCATCGCTACCTACTAGTACTTCGTTACCTGTTTGCTTTATCCTTCTCACCAGTTGCTGCAATTCAGACGAAGGTGGTAATGTCGGGGAGTCGAACGGCAGGTATAATGATGCTAGGTATATGTTACCATTCCCCTGCTTCAATACTGTGACGTCCGACGATGACAACTCTGGAGAAAAAAGAAAGCATAAGTTTTTGTGGCATATAATGCAGGTCCTCAGTCGGGATCCCGTATTTGCGTAAAAAAGTTGATAATTTATATGGTTAAGTCCAGAAACCTTGTTTTTTATGGTCCGAGGTTCTTGGATTAAACCAATATGTATATTAACTTTAGTTATTTTGTCCATCAGGGATGACCTCAATCATTGGTCCTCCAGTAGGTTGGCTTCTTGGGAGTCGCTAATTTCGTCTGCTCCTCCCTCTTGTAAGCCTTTTGGTAGGTTGACCTCTTGGTTGTTTGGTAATCTCCTCCTCACCAACTCTTGCCTTTCCAATTTTGAACAGGACCTAGTTCGAGACGAAGAATGCCTTGCCCTTGGTTTTGACTAGCCCTGCTAGCGAGAGATCGTCGATCCCCATCACAAGGAGAGTGCCGTCTTCCTTCTTCTCCCTGTGGAAGACCTCCCATCTTCCCACCTTTAGGGCCTCGTTTTGTACGCCAAAGACCTCGAGCATGCGCTCCGTCTCGAGCTTGCAGCCATACCCCTTGACGTACACCGATGCTTTGGTTAGATGAGGAATTTCGTCTTTCCTCACCAGTTTTAGTCTGCCACCTTCCCATGGAGTTGCTATACTGCTGACTACCTCCCCGAGAGCTGCAGAGTTTGCGTGTGAGTCCAGGTGGTACAATATTTTTATTGGGACTCGTCCTTGCAGAATTTGTTCCAATATTTTATCGTTGATCGATTTCTCGATCTCCGATAAGTACTCTTTATGTAGCCTTCCAGATCCTTTACTAGTATCGATTACTGCGTAGCACAGCTCGTCCTTGTAGTATCTCTTGGCTACCTTGGCGTAAGTCGATGGCGGCTCCGTTCCGGTTTCAGCGTCCATCTTCCTCTTCTGGGTGGAGGTAGGCTTCTTTACTGAGTCCTTGGCCACCGCAGAAGATTCCGACGTCGCGCTCACCTTCTTTTTGTCAGAACTCGCCTCTTCACTCATTATACAACGATACTGTTCCAATCAAAAATAAGCGAAGATCGCCTAATTGCAAACCTTGGTTTACTTCGGATATCAAACATCAGATAGCAGATAGGGATAGAGCATACTCCAGGTGGAAAAGATACAAAACTCCAGAGCTTCATGAAGAGTACCGCCTTGCACGCAGATTGGTTAACAGAAGTATCAAGACCGCTAAAACCGAACACTACTTATTTCGGTTTAGCTCTGCCATCGACTCAAAGTCAAAATGGAGTGTTATTCGCGAGATCGGGATTGGAAAACCAAAAACCTCCGGATCGTGTATAGGTGACGTTGAAGAACTGAATAAAACTTTCATTAATTTACCAAGGATTCAGACCGACCCATCCTTCTATGCATTTAATGATAATGGTACAAGTAGCGAGGGTTTTTTTCGAATTTCGCTGTGTCACAAATGAGGAAGTCTTGAATTGTTTCTCTAGCGTCAAATCTAACGCTATAGGTCCTGATGATATGGATCCTAAGTTCATTCGAATACTGCTTCCATGTTTACTGCCTCATTTCACCTTCCTTTTCAATACCATATTGACTACTAGTACGTTTCCTTCCATTTGGAAACACGCCAAAATTATACCAGTGCCAAAACCTAATATGGAATTTCGCCCTATCGCAATTTTAACATATCTATCAAAAGTCTTCGAAAAAATAATTCATAAGCAGCTTATAGAATACTTACAACGTGAATCTTTACTCACAGATATCCAATCTGGATTCCGTGCTGATCACAGCTGTTTAACTGCCCTTCTAGACGTCTCTAAATCGATAAGGAGTGAGATTGATGAAAACAAGGCATGCTTTCTCGTCCTACTTGACCACTCAAAAGCATTCGACACAGTTGATCACCGAACGCTTTGCTATAAACTAAAACACTTCTTTAATTTCACCGATACCTCAACTAATCTAATTCGTTCCTATCTGCTCAATCGAACGCAATCTGTGTATTCCGGAAACACTAAATCCAAATCTCTGGCAGTTACAAAGGGAGTCCCACAAGGATCTATTATTGGACCCCTTTTGTTCTCAATGTATGCCAATGACCTATCTCTTCAACTCACACACTGCCGTATGCACATGTACGCCGATGACGTGCAGATATATTTGAGCAGTACTCTTGACGACGTTAGCCAGTGCATTCAAAAAATAAACTATGATTTGAACAGAATTTACAAGTGGGCATGTGCCAACGGTCTTGTCCTAAACCAGAAAAAATCGATGTGTTTAGCTATCCATAAAAGGAAAAATGTCAGGATACAAAATATTGAATTAGTGTTAAATCAAGAAAACATAGCAGTTGTGGAAAGTGCTAAAAATTTAGGAATTGTTTTTAACTCTTCTCTAAGCTGGACAAACCACATTAACCAAGTCGTCGGGAAAACCTATGGAAAATTACATTTTTTGTGGCTTCTTCCGTGCGGAGTTTTTTTTTTCATTTTTTTCTCCCATCGGACGCCTCCCCAGGTGGTGGATAGGGGAACGCTCATCAGATATGACGGGTACCGCAGAAATAAAATATGCGGGGCGAACCAAAAGAAAAAAATGGAAAACGGCAGCGTCTGACCAAAGGATTGGCGGCAGCAAACAGCGTCTGAATTCCAGGAGGAGCGGCTGAATACAGAGACGGAAACTCTAAACCCTTCAGAAGGCCACGGCAAACCACTGAAGTACAATCCCTAGTAAATCATACAATTACAATGAATACAGAAAATAACATACGGCCCTCAGTCTCCGGCAATCAGAGGGTGCTAAGAATCCCCGGAGGTAAAACAAAAACAAAACTTAGGATAGGAACTTGGAATGTGAGAAGTCTTTATGAACTTGGAAAACTAGACAACACCATAAGCGAAATTGAAAGACTACAAATTGATATCCTGGGTATCAGTGAAACGTGGTGGACGGAGGATGCAGAATTTATTTCCCAGAACGTAAAAATTTATCATTCCGGAAACAGAGAGGGAATTCACAGAAAGGGCGTTGCTATTATAGTAAAAAGTCACATAGGGACCTGTGTCACTGGATACGTTCCAATTTCTGATAGGCCGATGATGATAAAAATATCTGCAAAACCAATAAACATGAATATAATACAAGTATATGCACCCACAAGCGATGGCGATAACGATGAATTGGAACAGTTTTATTGCGACGTTGAAAAGTTATTAAAGATGACAAAACCCCACGACATTACCATAATCCAGGGCGATTTTAATGCTAAAGTTGGGCAAGAAGTAACAAACGGAATCACAGGAAAATTTGGCTTAGGACAACGGAATGAAAGAGGAGAACGACTGATACAATTCTGTCAGGAACACAATTTTAAGGTTGCGAATACTATGTTTCGCCTCCATCCAAGACGACTTTACACCTGGAAATCGCCACAGGATAATAACAGAAACATTGTTAGAAACCAAATTGATTACATTTTAATAAATAAGCGATATTCCTCCTGCATAAATAAATGTTCTACGTACCCAGGAGCTGATGTACCCTCGGACCATAACCTTCTGCTGTGCAAATTACAGATAAAGCTAACTACCATCCGAAAGAAAAAACCAAAGAAAAGAGTTAACATTCAAAAATTAAACGATCCCTCCACTAAACAAATCATAAAAAATCACCTTAATGTAGAACTACACAATATTGATGGAGAAGACATCGAGAATTTATGGAATAATGTAAAAAAACTCCATGAATACCATAACCAGCAATATCCTTGGAACCACTACATCTAAAAGAGAAGACACGTGGATGACGGACGAAATACGCGCGCTTCGCATAGAAAGGAGCAAGCACAAAAATTCTAACTATGAAAGATATTGGGAAATAAATCAAGAAATAAAAATTGCAACTCGGGCCGCAAAAAATGCGCAAATCAATAAACAGTGCCAGGAAATTGAAAGACTCCAAATCCTACATGACGATTTCAATCTCCACAAAAAGTTAAAAGAGGCATCTGGAATTTATTCAAAAAGATCATCTACATTTATTTTTGCTGAGAATAATACAGCCATATACGAAACTGCAGAAAAGAAAAAACACTGGGAAGACTATATTAGAAATCTCTTTACCGACACTACAAGAACAGAAACTAATAACACAGATAGAGAAACCAATTTTAGAGGAAGACGCATTACCAAAAGTGAACTAGATATGGCCATAAATTCAATGAAAAACAATAAGGCTACCGGGCCGGATGAAGTCCCATCTGAATTATTTAAATTACTAGATGAAAGAAACACACAACTATTGTTGAAATTATACAACCAAATTTATGAAACAGGACAATACCCTCAAGATTGGCTGAAATCTACGTTTATAACGATTCCCAAGAAAAATAATGCGAAGACGTGCGGAGACTATAGATTAATAAGTCTTATGAGCCATGCTTTAAAAATATTCTTAAAGATAATACATAGGCGCATATACCCAATATGCGAATCACATATGGGAAAAACTCAATTTGGTTTCAGGGAAGGCATGGGTACTCGAGAGGCCCTACTTAGTTTGAATGTACTAATACAAAACTGCCGAGATGTGCAAAAGGATGTTTACATATCGACACCTCCAAATAATAGTATGCTAAGTCTAAAAAGTGAGTTTTGCAGGAGAAGCTCTCAAAGTTTGGACATTTTTTTGAACTTCAGTACTATGCTAAGTCAATATTTGTTTATAACTTCTGTTTGGATTGACCGATCATTACCAAAATTAGACAGAATTTAAGTTGAAGGATGTTCGACACCTCCAAATAATAGTTTGCTAATTCTGAAAAGCGAGTTTTGCAGGACAAGCTCTAAAAGTTTGGAAATTTCTTTGACCTTCAGTACTATGTTAAGTAAACATTTGTTTATAACTTCTGTTCGGATTGTCCGATCATTACCAAAATTTGACAGAATTTAAGTTAAAGGACGTTAAATATAAAAATGTAAAGAACTTGAAAACATGCTATGTCGACTTAGCATACTATTGTTTGGAAGCGTCGATATGCTTTATCGACTACGAGAAGGCATTTGACACGGTCAACCATGACAAGTTGATGGAAATTTTGATATCAATTGGATTAGATGAAAGTGACCTTAAATGCATTAGAAACCTGTACTGGCAACAGAGAGCCAACATTCATATAGATGGTGAACTTACCAACGATGTTCCTATTTCAAAAGGCGTAAGACAGGGTTGTATACTATCCCCTCTTCTATTTAATGTATATTCCCAAAAAATATTTGAGGAGTCAATATGTGGGAAAAATATCGGAATTAGAATAAATAATACATTCATAAACAATATACGTTATGCCGACGACACCACATTACTTGCAAGCAGCCTCGCAGGATTACAAAAGCTAGTAGATGCTCTAGAACATTCTAGTACGTCATATGCCTTAAAGATTAATATAATGAAGACGAAGTATATGATTATAAGTAGAAGAAATATCGAATCCAACATTCCCTTATGAATTAATGGAACTCAAATAGAAAGAGTCTCCAAATTCAAATACCTCGGAGTGCAAATTAATGACCACTGGGACATATCAAAGGAAATAAAATGCCGAATTGAAATGGCAAGAAACTCTTTTTTTAAATATAGAAAAATACTAACGAGCCATGACATAACCATGGAAACTAAAAAACGATTTGTTAAATGCTGCATTTGGTCCGTTTTATTATACTCGGCAGAAACATGGACGCTAAAAGCAGCAGACGAAAGAAGACTGCACTCGTTTGAGGTTTGGATATACCGACGGATCTTAAAGATATCCTGGACAGATCACATCTCAAATAATGAAGTACTGAGACGAATGAACACCGAAAGTCAAATGATCAGATTGATAAAAACGAGAAAAACTGCTTATTTGGGAAACCTTATGAGAAATAGCAAATATAATCTCCTCCAAGCAATCATAAGAACCAAAATAGAAGGACGCCGACCAAGAGCGAGACGAGAAATAACATGGATCAAAAACATTCTGGAATGGACAGGACACCAAGATGAAATAAGCCTTTTAAGCGCCGCCAGAAACAGAGAACTAGCTATTATAGAATGAAATTTTTAATTTTATAACATATAACAAAATAACTCTGTAATAATTAACATTGTATGATCGCTAATATCCGAATACGGATTTGCAAATAAAGAAGAAGAAGAAGTGGCTTCTTCATCCATTTACTCCACTCAATATCAGGTTCCTCCTAGCAAAAACTTATCTGGTACCTGGATTAATCTATGCATGCGAACTTTTCGCAAAATGTGATTCGGTTAGCAAACGCAAATTGAACGTAGCTTTCAATAGTATCGCTCGTTATGTTTATGGCTTGTCCAGAACTCAACATATCTCACAATATGCTAATTCCCTTTACGGCATGAGCTTAAACTCTCTCCTCAAAATGAAAGCCCTAATACTTCTACAAAAAATTATATACAAAACAAGTAAGAAAAGTCTATAGTCGGATGGAGCCGACCATGGGATACCCTATACCACTATCCCTGGACAATCGCTCTCCACGGAACTTATTTTCAATGATTGTGAAAATTTAATTATCAAATATCAGAGATGTAATGTATAATACTTATGACCAAAACCAAAAAGTTATCTAGCATGACGAAGACATTTTTATAGCAGGGAAGAAAAATTTAGTTCACACAAACTAAAATGTAATGAAACCTACTAATGTAGTACTACTACTTCCGTTGTTTAACCGCTACGTTATTGAAATTTTTACCAATTTCACACAAAAGTTTCAGTCCATTTAACCCGCTAAGTATTATCTGATCTTCACGTTGGTTTGTGCGCTTCTTCTTCATCATAAATTCAAACTTTGTTTAAAATTTTGCGGGTTATTATTTTGACCTACAGAGCCGCTACAAAATTGGTAAAAATTTTGTTTTTGGTCCATTTCATCCCCTGAACATTTCACGATCATCACCAAAAACTAATCATTTTTATTCTGGCCCGAACCCAACTTCCTTAAGAAATTCGCTACAATCGGTCCATAATTGCGGCCTTAAGCTTGTTTACAATTTTTTAAGGACGGACACACATCGCTAAATCGCCTTATCTCGTCGAGATATGAATTTTGGCATACCAAATAAGGGGTCTAGGACGAATATTTCGTGGTGTTACATAAACTTTTGGAGAGACAATATGTAGCATGGGATAAAAATGTGTGTTCTCTACACAGAACCCATTATATATTAGGCAGTAGGCCCGTTATCTAGCAAACACTTTATTGCAATTTACATCAGAGGAAAGGTCAGTAGTTTTTCCCATATGTAGGCTACTTTGCGAAATATATATGTCCTGAAGCAATTAAAATATCGACCAAAAATAAAATTTTTATATTTTTCATACATAAGTAATGGTCCATTTCACCCGCTAAAGAATATCAGATGATCATTCAAAATTGTAGGCATCTTTTTCGACCTATACTCTTACCCGGTGCAAAATTTCGTGACTATTGATGTATAGTTGCGACTTCTAGCGAGTTTATTATTACACTACAAACAAATATCGGAATATATTAGGCTGTAACTCTGTTATCTGATCATGCACACCAACATAATTGACATCAATTGAAAGGTCAAGCGTTCCACTTTCAAGTATATCTCACTTGTCCGGAATGTCACTTCCAGAAATTAAGATATAAGCTGTATATTAAAAATTTTCACAATTTTCACACAAAAGTTTTGGTCCATTTAACCCTCTAAATATTATCCGATCGCCATCTCAAATTGCAAGCTTCTCCTTTGTGATATACTCTTACCTTATTTTAAATTACGCGTTGATCGGACTATTATTGAGACCTACAGAGCCGCTAGAAAATTGGATAAATATTATGTATTTGGTCCATTTCCCCGCTAAATATTTCACGATCATCACCAATAAGAATAGGGATCTATTCTGATCTGAACCCGACCTCCATACAAAATTTCGTGACGATCGGTCCATAATTGCGGCCTGGAGCGTGTTTACAATTTATAATGGACAGACGGACGGACGGACGGACGGACGGACTGACGGACGGACACACATCTCAAAATCGCTTTATCTCGTCGAGATATGAAGATTGGTATACCACATTGGGGGTCTCCGACGAATATTTCGCGGTGTTACATGAATTTATACCAAAACAAACTTATAATACCCTTTTCCACATTGTGGTATAGGGTATAAAAACTCCAAAATATCTTTTTGAAAAGTTAAAATTTGGAAGATCTGACAGAGGAAAAAAACTTGTTCCATTGGCAAGACGGAGCCCTGTATCAGATTGTCAATTTTTTATTAACACAATAAGTCTCTGGAATTCTCTTCCAAATGAGTTACAAAGCATCAGCAATGCACAAACATTTAAGAATAAACTTCATAACTACATCCAAAATTCAATAAAGGTCATACAAATGTAACCATATGGATATCCTTACTTTTTTTACTTTTTTTTCTTTCATACTTTTTTTTCCCTTTTTCAAAATTATTATATAAATATGTTTTAATTAAATGTAAACTCTTCCTAAACCTGTTTGTTATTTTTATCATGCAATTTTACACCATTCATAATATTGTAATATTCTTAAGATGGATATGTTTTCTTTACTTGTACCCCTGCACTATAATTTATAAGATCTCAATCTTGTGCAGGAATCTATATATATAAAAGAGTAGTGAGGTGAGTGACTGACTGACTGACTGACTGACTGACTGATTGACTGACTGATTCATCAGCGCTCAGGCGAAACCGCTGAAGCTAGAAAGTTGAAATTTTGGGTGTAGGTTGCTGTTGGTGTGTAGGGGTGAGATAAGGCTGGGTTTTTGGAAATTCGACCTAGAAGTGTACGAAAAGTACTAAAAGGTACTAAATATGGTACCCTTTGTATTAGGCAAACGGTAAGAGCTAGAATTCTGAAATTTGGAATGAGGGTAACTGATGGAGAGCTAGAAAGATGTACCAACGGGTTTTTGGAAATTCGAACTATAAGTGTACGAAAAGTACTAAAATTTACAAAATTTAGTACCAATTGTATATTTTGAACGGATATAGCTAGAATTATGGAATTTGGTATTGAAATCAAGGTTGTGAAGTGGTGCTGATGTAATTAAATGGTTTCGGAAATTCTTACATATGTGTATGAAAAGTACTAAATGGTACTAAATTTAGTACAACTTGGATTTGGGTGAACGGATAGAGCTGGAATCCTGAAATTTTGAATGAGGGCCAATGATGAAGAGTAACAATGAAAGGTTTTTGGAAATTCGAACTATAAGGGTACGAAAAGTACTAAATGGTACTAAATTTAGTACAACTTGGATTTGGGTGAACGGATAGAGCTGGAATCCTGAAATTTTGAATGAGGGCCAATGATGAAGATTAACAATGAAAGGTTTTTGGAAATTCGAACTATAAGGGTACGAAAAGTACTAAATGGTACTAAATTTAGTACAATTTGGATTTGGGTGAACGGATAGAGCTGGAATCCTGAAATTTGGAATGAGGGCCACTGATGAAGATTAAAAATGAAAGGATTTTGGAAATTCGAACTATAAGGGTATGAAAAGTACTAAATGGTACTAAATTTAGTACAATTTGTATTTGAGTGAACGGATTGAGTTGGAATCCTGAAATTTGGTATGAGGGTCACTAATGGAAATTAATAAAGAAAAGTTTTTGGAAATTTGAACTATAAGTGCACGAAAAGTACTAAATGGTACTAAATTTAGTACAATTTGAATTTGGGTGAACGGATAGAGCTGGAATCCTGAAATTTGGAATGAGCGCCACTGATGAAGATTAAAAATGAAAGGTTTTTTGGGAATTCGAACTATAAGGGTACGAATGTACTACATGGTACTAAATTTAGTAAAATTTAAATTTGGGTGAACAGATAGATCTGGAATCCCGAATTTGGAATGAGGGTTACTGATGAAAAGTAACAATGAAAGGTTTTTGAAAATTCGAACTATAAGTGCACGAAAAGTACTAAATGGTACTAAATTTAGTACAATTTGGATTTGGGTAAACGGATAGAGCTGGAATCCTGAAATTTTGAATGAGGGCCACTGATGAAGAGTAACAATGAAAGGTTTTTGGAAATTCGAACTATAAGGGCACGAAAAGTACGAAATGGTACTAAATTTAGTACAATTTAAATTTGGGTGAACGGATTGAGCTGGAATCCTTAAATTTGGAATGAGGGTCACAAATGGAAAGTAACAACAAAATAAATTTTGGAAATTCTGACTATAAGTACACGAAAAGTACTAAATTTAGTACACTTTGGATTTGGGTGAACGGATAGAGCTGGAATCCTGAAATTTGGAATTAAGATTACTGTTGGAATGTAGAATTGAGGTATGGAGGTAGCTTTGGAAAATCGTACTAATGTGCACGAAGCAGTACTAAATGGTACTAAATTCGATACAATTTGTGGTAGTGATTGAGGTAGTTTTGGAAATGCGTACTTATGGAAAAGTGCTAAATGGAACTACATTGACTATAATTTGGAGTTAGGTGAACTGATAGAGCAGAAATATGAAAGTAGTTAGTGGAAATTCGTGTACACAAAGTGCTAAATGGTACAAAATTTGGTACATTTTGGTATTTGCTATATGGTACATAATTTTGTTCAATTTGTAATTTTGTAAAGGGGTAGAACTGGAGTTTTGAAATTCGGTATTAGATTAGTAATTGGTGTTTGGAGAGGAGGTAGAAAGGAGGTTTTGAAAATTCTTACTTATTTATACAAAAAGTACTAAATAGTATTATAATTGGTTTCAGGGGAACAGATAAAGCCGAACAAGTGATTTGCGGTTGGGATATATGTTGAATATTAGGAAGTAATTTTTGAAACGTTTACCTGCATATGTGTACGAAAAGTTTGGTAACATGTTTGTACCAAAACCATTTTGGTATTGTGTAAACTGTAAGGTAAGAAATACCTACACTAGGGGAACGAAAAGTACTAAATAGTTCTAAATTTGGTGTTGGGTGTAGGAACAAAGCTGGGATTACATCATTTGGAAATATGCTATTTGTGCAAAAAATACGAAATGGAAAAATATTTGTTATGTAGATCACTCTAAAATTTGTGATAAAGTTCTGAGTTTGAAAAAATGTACTGAGTATTGTTCCATTGATTTTATGTTAACGCGAAGGCGTTTCTAAATAATGTACTGAATTTAAGTGAAGTATCTATTCAAAAAATGTTTTTTGTTCTGACCGTTAATATATCAGTTTTAAAACGTGGTCCAATGCGACAATTTTGTTAACTAGAAGGTTTTTACCCCTGATTATTAAAAGGCCTAAATTAAAATGCTTCAAAAAAATTTGCCGTTATATACGGTTGACATACCCGGGCACATTAAGTAAAATTTCTTCAAAATACTGTAGATCTTCAAATATCTTCCGAGTATTCAAGGTCCAAATTTAAAGAAAAAGTCGAGTTGTACTGTTGTATGGGGATATACGAAAACGTGGATTTGTATGCCCATTTTTAATGCCGAATTTGCGGACGTATTCGGGTTGTTGGCTAAACCGCTGGAGCTAGAACCTTGGAAATGTTTAGTGTTTGGAAATTCGTACTGGAGGGGAATGCTGTGTTAGTGAAGGGGTAAAACCAAAAGTCAAGTCTAAAATTTGCAATTTTAGTCGCTGTTGGTATATGTCTGTGATATGAGGTCGAAGTTTTGGAAATTCGAAATAAAAAAAATATGGAAGCTGTGAGTGATACGGCCGATTTTTTTTTTTTTTTGGAAATTCTAACTACAGTGTACAGTACTAAAATGAGTTAAATCGATTAAATATTGGTAATAAAAATAGGTTTTAGTACAACAGAATCTCCAGTGTTTACCATTTCCATATTAAATATTGTTTATATATATGTTATTCCCTTTCCGCATACGAAGTAGCGGGCATTTGCTAGTCAATAAATAAATAAATAAAAAATAAAAAAAATTTGAAGGATACTTTTGGCAGTCTCCTTGGCTTTTGTCCTGACGAGGTTTGTCCTGGGCAATTAAAGGTGGGAAGCTCTTTTTCTTCTTACTGGGTTTTGGCACGTTCTGCTCCTCAGGAGACCTTGTCCCCTTCGCCGCTTCCGAAGAAGTGGAGGGACTGTCTGTGGGAACCTTTGAAGCAGCCAGCTGTTGTTCCTTCTTTAGTTTAGCCTGGTTCCTCTTATATTTCTTCCTTTGGGCCCCAGACCACTGCACTCTTTTCGTCGTGAGCTTAGCGATGCTCTCGCTCACTTCCTCTACCATCTTGTGGACTTCCTCTTTCATGGGATTTTCCACAACGGTGGTGTTCGTTTTGCCGCAGCTATCGGATTCGGAATCAGGGTCGCTACCATCATCAGATAGTTGGGTCAAGTTAATCCTCCCCCTGTGCTGCCCTTTATCCTCCTCCATTTTTACACTAGGTTGTGTGCTTGTAGCATTACCTTCGACCACAGATGCCAAGGCACCCACATCTATGGGAGATTGCTAGCAAGTACACAAATAAAAAATACAAAATTAATTTTATTAAGAATATTATATATTTTTGAGATTTTTGGTTAATTAACAAAATTTGGTTTAATACTAAAGAAATAATAATAATCTTTAACATAGTATACTATAGATATTCAAGCATTTATTCAATATGTATGTAATTATGTATTTTTAATTACAAAATTTTAATAATATAACTTAATATAAATGTACTTATTGTTTATATAATTTAAAATTGTTCGCAATTAATTTCTAATATGTATTGTTATGTGTACACATGTGTGCATATATAATTCGAGTTAAATTTTGAATAAACATTAATACATTAAATTCAATACATTAATTCAATAATAACATTTAATATATTGTATGTACAAAATTCATTTAATTCAAATAATAATTAGAAAAATATAACAACTGAGATATACATTTACATAATATTAATTCGTGCTTATTAAGTGGTTATCTTAATTTTATTTAATTATATAGACATATCTTTTGTAAAGTTGAACATCATTAAATTCTCCAATAAGGAATAAATTTATTTGACAGGTTTGTGCAGGACCTACTCAGGAAATTTAAAATATAAATTCATAAAATCATAAAATAAATTCAAAAACATTAATTGTGTATACTGACTTTGGATCTGGCTTGTTTCCATAAGTTTTTTTTCAGTTTTTATTACCACTCGAGAACATTAAGGCAAGTGACAGAATTTGAAATTTTATTTTATTAAAAAGCAAAGAAAAAATTATGATAATATCAGTATCCGTTTAATAAATTATCGATAAGTTGTAAATGAGAACCCTACTTAAAATTTTCTGAGCGATATTTTTGCAGAATATTTCAAAGTTTAAAAACGTCATCTTGTGGTACTTTGATACCTGTTCTTAAAATAAAGGACAAAAGGACATTGAAGGAAACGAGTTAGAAGTCGAAATGCTCTATGAAAATAATTCTCATTCAATTTAACTGAAGACATGTCATCTCATAAATAAACTAAAACAACAGTTAACAAAGATATAACGCTAATTTCAGATGCCTTATAGGGTCTTCAGCAGAAACTTCATCACGCCATAACTTGGAAGTTGGACTCACGGCGGATCTGTCCTTGGGGATTCTTAATATACTCACCAAGGACTTTCATCCCCAAGACGAATTATCTCTGCCCCAAAATTTTGGTTCACAGTGTAATATAACCACTTCCTCTCCTTTTTAAATATTTTTATTCTAAAAAATTAGCAATGTTTGTAAGACTTTTTCTCCTTAAGAGCCGCGAAAAATGGCTAAATTAAGTTGAGTTTTGAAACATGTGCATCTCCAATTGACGTAGGGGATGGAAGATACCAAGGAACGGTCCTGACCGGTTTTAACATGGCAAAGCCCAGGATTTATCTTGGTCCCTCTTTCATCCCAAGTGGACACTGACCTCCCCGTGGTGTCACCTGGGGAACTGCCTTTAACACCCGTTAAAGGTAGTGAGCTAACATGTGCCGCGCGTTCACCCATAAGAACGTTAAAAACTTGGGTTTGGGCGTCGGGTTAGTAACCCTCCCCTAGAAAAAACAGCCTACTATGAAAAAACGAAAGAAAAGAAAAACAAACCCCTCTAAAGTTGACGAACCCCGCAAACGTTTTAAGGACCATGATCTGCGAATCTGCACCTGGAATGTTCGCACTCTTTATAGAGAAGGTGCAGTCTTCGCATTGGCAGACGTACTTGAAAAGTACAAGACCGATATTACTGCCATACAGGAAATACGATGGATTGGGAAAGGCGTCACAACAACACCTAAAGGTGACGCACTGTATTATAGCTGCCATGACGTAAAGCATGAGTTTGGTTGTGGATTCGTAGTTAGTCGGAGACTAAAACATCTTGTATCCAGCTTCACCCCAGTGAATGAAAGACTTGCTGCAATTCGAATAAAAGCTAAATTCTTCAACATCAGCTTTATTTGCGCTCATGCTCCCACTGAAGAAAAGGACGAACAGACCAAAGATATATTTTACGAGCGCTTAGAAGAAACATATGACCGTTGCCCTGCCCATGACATTAAAATCATTCTAGGCGATTTTAATGCCAAAATTGGAAAGGAGAATATCTTTGGCCCAACAGTCGGGAAATTCAGTCTCCACAGTGAAACATCTGACAATGGTATGAGACTGATAGACTTTGCAGCTGCAAAAAACATGGTAGTTAGCAGTACCAGATTTAATCATCTCGATATTCATAAGGGCACCTGGCTGTCTCCAGATCAGAAAACAAGAAACCAAATTGATCATGTTGTGATAGATGGAAGACATTCATCGAGCGTGTTGGATGTACGATCGTTCCGAGGCGCAAATATTGATTCGGACCACTACCTTGTTGCAGCAAAGGTACGCACCCGCTTAAACGTAGCAAACAAAGTACGAACAGACACAACACGAAAGTTAGACATCGATAAGCTGCAATCACAACAGATAGCCACAGCATATTCCACTCAACTAGCCCAATTGCTTAATCAAAGCCCTCCTCATCCCGATAACATATCAGCGCAATGGCAAAGCATTGCCCACTCCATGCAAACAGCCGCAAAATCCATACTTGGATACCAGAGACCTCCACCAAGGAATCCATGGTATGATGAGGAGTGTCGTGCTGCCACCGAAGAGAAAAATGCGGCATATAAGGCTACTTTACAATCCGTAGCAACGCGTAGCACACGAGAGAGATACAGGGAGAAAAGGAGAGAGGAGAAACGTCTTTTCCGCAGGAAAAAGAGAGAGATGGAAAAGCGGGAGTGTGAAAAAATCGAGATGTACAGGAGCCAGAATGAAGTCCGAAAATTCTACCAAAGAGTCAAGCATCAAACTGATGGCTTTGGTACAGGCACATCCTCCTGTAGAGACCAGCAAGGTAATTTGGTAACTGATACAGATAGTGTACTCAGGATATGGAAAGAACATTTTTCAAATCTGTTGGTATCCAATAGCAGCGAAGACGACGAAGATACCACAGTCCCAATCCCAGAAGATGGTATTGAATGTATACCGCCCAGCCAAGATGAGGTAAAGACAGCAATAAATCGGCTGAAGAATAATAAGGCAGCAGGGGCCGATGGCTTACCAGCCGAGCTGTTCAAAACCGGAGGCGACACGCTGATAAGGTGTATTCATCAGCTAGTTAGCACCATCTGGCAGGAAGAACGAGTACCCGACGATTGGAACCTGAGTATCCTGTGCCCCGTCCACAAGAAGGGAGATAAGACTGTATGCTCTAACTATAGGGGCATAAGTCTACTCCCTATTGCCTACAAGATCATGTCAGGGATATTGTGCGAACGACTAAAGCCAATGGTCAACGAGATTATTGGACCATACCAATGCGGCTTTAGACCTGGCAAGTCCACCATTGACCAGATATTTACCCTGCGGCAAATCCTGGAGAAGACCCAAGAGATGCAGATCGACACCTACCACCTTTTTGTCGATTATAAAGCAGCCTTCGACAGCCCGCTGCGCTCAAAGGTATTCCAAGCCATGTCTGAATTTGGTATTCCCGCAAAGCTCATCCGGCTTTGTAAAATGACTTTAACTGACACGAGGTCCTCAGTTAAAATAGGAAAGAACCTCTCCGAAGAGTTTGGTACCAAAAGAGGTTTCAGACAAGGAGACAGCCTTTCGTGTGACCTCTTCAACATCCTGCTAGAAAAGGTTATACGAGAGGCAAACGTCAAAAGAAGTGGCACAATCTACACCAATAGTCACATGTTACTTGCCTATGCTGATGACATAGACATCATGGGACGATCAGTAAAGGAAGTAACTGATGCCTTTAGGAAGGTCGAAGCAGAATCTGCGAAAGTGGGTCTGGCGGTAAACGGCGAAAAGACCAAGTTGATGGTGTCGACGCGCAATGCGTCCATTGAGCTCGGACCGACTGTGGAAGTTGGTTCCTATAATATTGAGGTAGTAAAAGACTTCGTCTACCTCGGCACCTCCGTCAACACAACAAACGACATCAGTTGTGAAATAAAAAGAAGAATTGTATTGGCCAACAGATGCTACTTTGGATTAAGTAAGCAGTTTAAAAACAAAGCCACATCTCGTCAAACAAAAATAACGCTCTACAAAACACTGATACTACCCGTGCTGATGTATGGCTCCGAAGCCTGGGTACTTGCGCAAGCAGACATGGCAGTGCTTGGTGTGTTTGAGAGAAAAATTCTTCGAAAGATCTACGGACCAATCTGCGTTGACGGTGAATATCGACGTCGCATGAACCACGAGCTGTATCTGCTATACAACGACATCAATATTGTTAAACGTATCGAGATGCAGCGATTGCGTTGGCTAGGCCATATCATAAGAATGAGCGATGATGAACCCGCTAAAAAGGCGTATGAATACATGCCACATGGCGGTGCACGCAGAATTGGCAGGCCAAGGAATAGATGGCGCAAACAATTGGATGTTGAGATGAAAAGGCGCGGTATTCCAGAGAGCAAAGCAACAAATAGAGAGGAATGGAGATCTCTTCTTAGTTCGGCCTATAGAACAAATGTTCTGTAATGGGCCAGCTAAGTAAGTAAGTAAGCATCTCCAATTCTGTATCATACTTTCTACAACATGTACATGTTCAAACACTGTTCACACTGACAGTTTATTCTCATAATTAAGATTTCACCACATTATTAGCATACGTATTAAATTGTCGCTGAAAATTATACTAAAACTAACGTGAAAGAGATGTTTTAGAACAAAAGCATTTTCTAAAGAGTTGTGTATTATATTCCAGTGAATATTTTTCCGAAAGATATCATTAAGAAAAATTTAACAATTTTGGAGATATGATGCTAAATCTATGGAATTTTCGAATTTATTATTTCTCCAAATATTTTCTTCTGCTCTTATCTAGAAGTTTGCTTCAAGGGTCAGGAGAATATTCGAATTGGTTTCAGATATATAGCCTCGAATTGCTTTAAAAAGTCAACATTTAACCATGTATAGATGGAGCTATAAAATCCAAGCGGGATCTGTCAAAAAAACCCTAACTATGGTTCTTGTCGTTTGGATCTGTACTTTCAAAAAATCCCCAGTAGAAGTTGTTTGCACAATATTACACTAAAAAGGTTGCACAGTGTTACTAGAATAAGTTATCAATTATTCCGTACGACAATTTTTTACGGTTTCGACCGTTTATTATATGTAAACAAAAAGTAAAAGTAGTAAACATTTAATTTATAGGAGTTTGTAATTTAAACAAAAATTCAGGAAGGTTAACACATAAAAAGTTATTGGCTCTACGCACAGAGAAGGAAGTCTCCTTGTTATTGATTCTCTATATGAGGTGCTCAGCGCCAAAACGGCCTAACACCCATGTTCAAGAAAATCAAACTGTCGATAAAGATTTTAAAATAAATACTAACAAGTAAACATGACATTAAGTTCGTCCAGGACGAACTTGTTATACCCTCCACCACGAGTTGTATTGAAGTAAAATGGAACAATTAGTTTTCTTTCGTTTATGAAGAAGACTTAATACCAATTTTCAGCAAGTTCGGCAAAACAATATGGATAACTTTCAAAATACCGAAATTCGGGAGGTGCTGTTCCAAAAATTTCTGGAGGAAAGTTTTTAGACTCGAAGAAGACTAAAGACCAACTTGCCGATATTTCGGTAAAATCTTCAAAATACCGAAAATCAAGAGGTATACTTCTATGAGAGATATGGGAACCCGCGGACCTACGGGGCTATACCGAAACGTGGACCTATACCGACGAATTTCAGTCAGAAAGGCATATACCTGCAACAAAGACTAAATACCAAATTTTAGTCATTTTGGTGGGTTGCTGTCGCCACAACCTACAAAATACGGAAAATTGGGAGGTACCTTTCTATGGGGACTGGCGTGGACCTATACCGCCAAATTTCATGTGGAAAGTTTAATACCCCAAATGAAGACCAAATGCCCAATTTCTAGAGATGGTATTTACCGGGTATTTATTTGGGTATTTACTATATTGAATGGCAATTACAACATTTTACACCCTATTCCTGGGTTTAGGTTGTAAATTCGTTTCAAAATGGAACTAGTGGGTGAATACTTGGGTAAATACCCGAGTATTTACCCAAGTATTAGGTAAAAACTCATTAACTGCCGAACCACTTGACGTAGGCTGACAAAATTTGGCTTACATCTTTCTTATGCCAAGAGAATATCTAGCATTGAAAATGGGGTCTCTGGGTCCAAGTTTTGATATAGCCCCCATATAACCGTACCTCCCGATTTAAGGTATTTTTTGACTATTTGCCTCATTGTACAATCATAGTGGCTGAAATTTGGCACAGTGAGTTCTCAATATGTAGAAAATATCCTTGCAAAAATTTGTCAACATACGTCCACGTTTTCTAATAGCCCCCATATAAGGGTACCCCGATTTCGTGTATTTACCCAAATTTTGGGTAAAAACTTTTTAACTGCCGAACCACTTGACGTAGGCTGACAAAACTTGGCATACATCTTTAATTTAATTGTTCCACAAACATCCCATACGGGACAAGGGAGACTTCTCTCATATCAATGAGTGCACCCCGATTCATATTAGCTCAATGATATGGGACCTACAGTTTATCGCCGAGTCCGAACGGCGTGTCTTAAGACACCACTTTGTAGAGAAGTTTTACATGGCTGAAATATACTCAGGAAATGTCGCCAACATTACTGAGGGGTATTTTGCCATCGTTGAAAATTTTGATGTTGACTGGCCGGGGAATCGAACCCACGACCTTCAGCGTGCAAGGCGGGTGTGCATACCATTGCACAACGGTGGCATGGACCCAGGGACTCCATTTTCAATACCTTTATTACTATTGATATAAGAAAGTTTTGAGCCAACTTTTGTCAGCCAACGTCAAGTGGTTCGGCAGATAAAGAGTTTTTACCCACTTTTGGGTACCCTTATATGGGGGCTACAGAAAAACGTGGACCTACGTTGCAAATATGTGCAAGGATGTATTATACTCCTTGAGGACTCACTGTGCCAAATTACAGCCAATTTGGTTGTAAAATGTGGCTAATAGATGAAAAATACCTTAAATCGGGAGGTACGGATATATGGGGGCTATATCAAAACATGGACCCAGAGACCCCATGTTCAGTACCAAAAGTTCTTTTAACATAAGTAAGATTAAGCCAAGTTTTGTCAGCCTACGTCAAGTGGTTCGGCATTTAAGGAGTTTTTACCCAACATTTGGGTAAATATTCGAAATCGGGGTACCCTTTTATGGGGGCTATTAGAAAACGTAGACGTATGTTGACAAATTTTTGCAAGGATATTTTCTACATATTGATGACTCACTGTGCCAAATTTCAGCCACTATGATTGTACAATGAGGCAAATAGACAAAAAATACCTTAAATCGGGAGGTACGGTTATATGGGGGCTATACCAAAACATAGACCCAGAGACCCCATTTTCAACGCTATATATTCTCTTGACATAAGTAAGATTTGATCCAAATTTTGTCAGCCTACGTCAAGTGTTTCTGCAGTTAATGAGTTTTTACCCAACACTTGGTGTTCATGTGGGCACGTTACGTTCGAAATTATAACCTGTAACGTTTCTATATTTGTACCCCACATAAACGTCTTTCTCCCATTGTCTTCTCTAATGGTTTGTTTACATTTATTTCCTGATTCCACTTTGTGTTGTTATTCCAATTGTTTCCTTCATTTCACTTGTTTCTTTATTCCACTCTTTCTTCTTCACTCTCGCCTTTGTTACAGACTGGTAAAACCAGTATTTTTTGCAAAGAACAAGAAAAACTAAAATTGCCTTTGGAAACATCACTGTGAGCAAACCATTAGAAAGAATAACATATCCAAGAAAGAACCGTTCTAGTTACTCAAGAAAAAAAAAAAGAGTTATAGTTTTAAATAAATTAAAATCACATTGGAGTGTATTTATTTTCAAACTAATCATCAATAAAACGTTTAAAATCAAAACCCAAAACTAGTGTTATTTTTAAAGATCGAAAGTGTCAAACCTCTTGTCCAGAAAGAAAAGTTTTAACATTGCCCAAAGGCAATTAAGAAGAAAAGAGGTTATACTTGCCCAAAAACAACCACAGCGCTACTCTTGCCCAAAGGCAATTAACAAGGTGCTTTCCACTGTAAATCACTAAGGAGGTGATCGCTGAATCTTGCCCACAGGCAGTAGGGGAACTCGCTATTTGAACCAGTGCAGACAAATAGTGTTGACCGGGGACAAATCAAGAAAGTTTATCCATAGTGGTCAGCATTGAAACGTTGGTGAGTGCATTAACATCTGGTCCTTCGAGCCGGATCTGAACCAGCGATCTGAACCAGCGACCAAACACTGTTTCTTGTGCTAAGAGGGAGCCAAGTATATTTTTCTTTACCCCATTGAGTAAGATAATCGGATAAACGTTTCCACCGAGTAAGATATCGACTGGACCGCTTTGATGGAACTTGGGATCTGCAAATTCAAGATCCGGAAGACTATCAATACAACTTCGGTCCAGGGGCTGTGTTGGAATATTACCAGTTATTTCTGGTACAACAAATGCCTCTAAGTCCAAAGAGAAAGAATGGTTTCTGTGACTCGTCGGAGTCAGCATACGCAGCTGCGTTGTATCTTCGGGTAGAGGTCGACAATTCTACTTTCTCTAATTTGCTTTGCTCTAAGTCAAAGGTAGCCCCTTTAAAGAAAATTTCGTTGCCCCGTTTGGAGTTGAGTGGTGCTCTGCTTCTAGCAGAATTGATAGATTCGGTCACACCTCAATTGGATATACCTAAAGCTCGCTTATTCGCTTGGTCAGACTCAACGATCGTTTTATCGTGGCTAAAGAAACCATCTTACTCATGGACAACCTTTGTAGCAAACAGGGTCGCAATTATACAAGAAAAGGTGGGAAATGATTGGCGCCATGTTCCGACAGACCAAAACCCGGCAGACCTAGCAACCCGGGGGCGAACTCCTTTAGAACTAAAGGATTGTGAGCTTTGGTGGCACGGACCAAGCTGGCTCATTCTAAGCGAAAATGAGTGGCCTGTTAGCACTATAGTACCGGAAACCAATTTAGAATCAAAGCCGGCCAAAGTGCACCTTGCTCGGTCTACCCTGGATGAAGATGTATTAAAGAGATTTTCCCGTCTCTCGACCGCTGTCCACGCTATCGCCTACGTCTTTCGTTTTTTCAATAGGATACATCCCACCAGGAAGAAAGCTGCCTGTTTCGAATGTCAGCCTTTCTCCAGAGGAAATAACTTTTGCTCGATACCGCTTGATGGCACTATCTCAGAAAATATATTTCCCTGTGGAATATGACTTGCTCACGAAGAAGCGAAAGCTCGAATCTAGTAGCCCTCTGTTATCTCTGAATCCTTTCTTGGATCAGGACGGTCTTATTCGAGCCAACGGACGCCTGAGTTCCAACTTGACCATACCCTACAGCGAAAGATACCCCATAATTCTGGCGTACAAGAGCAAATTTGCTGAGCTCTACGTGGACCACGCCCATAGACAAACTAATCATGGTGGTATACAGCTTACACTCGCGACGACGCGTCTGGAGTGCTGGATAATCAAGGGAAAGAATCTGGTGAGATCGCACTTTAGAAGGTGCACGAAATGTGTCATTGCTCAGAAGAAGCGCCAAACCCAACTAATGGCTGCCCTTCCTCCTGAGAGGACAACCTTCGACAGGCCCTTTTCCACTTCTGGTGTCGACTTTGCTGGCCCCTTTGAGATAAAGAACTTTAGCGGTCGTGGCTGTCGTATCTCAAAGGGGTATATATGTCTGTTTGTGTGCTTCATCACCAAGGCTATTCATCTCGAAGCAGTTAGCGACTTATCCACACCCGCTTTCTTGGCCGCTCTTACACGCTTTATTTCTAGGCGCGGCTGTCCGCTTCACATTTACTCGGATAACGGGAAAAACTTTGTTGGTGCAGATCGTGAGCTTCGAGCTAACTTTATTAAGACTGTGGCGGAACTAAAAAACGAAGCCGTTGCTCGCTATGGCTTCCAGAAACTGGAATGGCACTTCATCCCTGCTTCCGCCCCGCATATGGGTGGGCTTTGGGAAGCAGGAGTGAAGAGTTGTAAAAGCCATCTTAAAAAGATTTCTGGACAAATTCGGCACACCTTCGAAGAGCTTACAACGATTCTGGCCGCTATCGAAGCCTGTCTAAACTCTAGACCACTTATCCCACTGTCCGATGATATTGAGGACCTGAGCGCCCTTACCCCAGGACATTTCCTCGTTGGGGGGTCTCTGCTGGCCCCCGCCGAACCCGTCAATATCGAAACCAAACCTTCCCTTCAAAATCGTTGGCGTCGTTTGAAACTACTTACTCAAGAGCTCTGTCGTCGTTGGAGAGCAGAGTATCTTAAAGAATTGCATAAGCGCACAAAATGGAAGAATACGCAAGACGACATCCAATTGAATGACTTAGTCGTACTTAGCAGTGAGTCATTCTCACCGAACGAGTGGCGGATGGGTCGGGTTGTTAAATTACACCACGGTCACGACAATCACGTCCGTGTGGTGGATTTGAAGACGCATAATGGGGTCATATCTCGACCAGTCCACAAACTTACTCTTCTTCCACGTTCTTGCTAAGCCATTGTTGTTGTCAAAATCTTGCTCATACATTTTACCATTGTCGTTCCCTAATTATGCTCTTTATTTCAGATGAATTACAACCACAACTTTAAATGCCCAATGTGCAAAACCCGCCATTCTCTACGCCACTGTAGAGTCTTCTTGCAAATGTCCCCGGAAAAGAAGCTAACATATATTCGCCAGTCGAGGTTCTGTGTAAACTGTTTGGGGATGGGTCATCTAATCACATCCTGTCCGGCTAAAGATGCCTGTCACACCTGCCATTTAGCGCACCACACTCTGATGCACCCCCTGAATTCGGCTAATAACTACTGGCTCAGAATGACCGCCGAGGTACTATTATACAGCAAAGGTGCTATTGATCCTCCGATGAAAGTTCGAGTTCTCTTTGACCCTAGAGCCATGGACAGCACAATCCATCTAGGAGATCCCTTGCCCGAGAAAGGCCCTCAATTTCTACCACTTATTAAGGTGGTGATGACATCCACAACCAATAACGTGCGTACGTACACTACCGTGCTACGTTTGAGTTCGAGACGGCCTCGTACCGAACCTGCACATGCGCTCGACCTACGTTGTATTCAGCGCACTTACCCAAAAAAGGCTGTGGCAGATACAAAATTTGAAACACCAGGCCCTATCAGCGTAATACTGGGCCAAGACGCTTCCGATGGAGTTTTCCTTGGATTACCGATTTTGGAAGAGAAAATGCCATATGCCCAGAATACAATTTTTGGTTGGGCTTTCTTCGGCGAGGTTCCATTGAAACATTAGACAACTTACTCAAGAATTTCATCCTTACTCAAACTGGGATACAAACTCTCCTTTCTCTACCTCAAGGTGATGGCTCAGGTTACTGTCCGTTGCAGTTAATTTTTATTCATATTTAAAAAACAAAAAAAACCTATCTATATCTTGAATTATATTTTGTTAATGGAATTAAATAACTATTTTATTGTCATATGGGACATAGTCCCATGGGGGGAGGATGTTCATGTGGGCACGTTACGTTCGAAATTATAACCTGTAACGTTTCTATATTTGTACCCCACATGAACGTCTTTCTCCCATTGTCTTCTCTAATGGTTTGTTTACATTTATTTCCTGATTCCACTTTGTGTTGTTATTCCAATTGTTTCCTTCATTTCACTTGTTTCTTTATTCCACTCTTTCTTCTTCACTCTCGCCTTTGTTACAGACTGGTAAAACCAGTATTTTTTGCAAAGAACAAGAAAAACTAAAATTGCCTTTGGAAACATCACTGTGAGCAAACCATTAGAAAGAATAACATATCCAAGAAAGAACCGTTCTAGTTACTCAAGAAAAAAAAAGAGTTATAGTTTTAAACAAATTAAAATCACATTGGAGTGTATTTATTTTCAAGCTAATCATCAATAAAACGTTTAAAATCAAAACCCAAAACTAGTGTTATTTTTAAAGATCGAAAGTGTCAAACCTCTTGTCCAGAAAGAAAAGTTTTAACATTGCCCAAAGGCAATTAAGAAGAAAAGAGGTTATACTTGCCCAAAAACAACCACAGCGCTACTCTTGCCCAAAGGCAATTAACAAGGTGCTTTCCACTGTAAATCACTAAGGAGGTGATCGCTGAATCTTGCCCACAGGCAGTAGGGGAACTCGCTATTTGAACCAGTGCAGACAAATAGTGTTGACCGGGGACAAATCAAGAAAGTTTATCCATAGTGGTCAGCATTGAAACGTTGGTGAGTGCATTAACACTTGGGTAAATACTCGGGTATTTACCCACTTGTTTAAAGTATTGCAAAACTATCCATTTTGAATCGATTTCATAACCTAAAACCAGAAATAGGGTCTAAGATGTTGTATTAGCGATTCAATATAGTAAATACCCAAATAAATACCCACAAATGGGTATTTACCCGGTATTTACCTAATTTACCCAATTTACCGGGTATTTACCGGTAGATTATTGTAGCGACAATCTTCAAAATACTGAAAATAGGGAGGTACCGTTCTATGGTGGCTACATGAAGGCGTGGACCTATACTGACAAATTTTTGGAAGAATATTTTATACACCCAACGAAGACCAAATACCAAATTTTAGCAATTTCGGTGGAATATTGAGGTCACAACCTTCAAATAACCGGAAATATGCAAGTACCGTTCTATGGGGGCTATAATATGGGGACTATATGAAGGCGTGGACATTTACAGACAAATATTTGGGGAAAAGTTTTGGCGTACAGAAATAAAGCGCCAAGAAATAACGCCCCAAACGGGAATGAAAATTGACCCCAATTTTAGGGGTGTTTTTACAATTTGAAAAATTGCCCCAATACAAAAAGGCCCCAAACTAGGAAATTTGGCCCCAAAAAAATATTGCAGTTATGCCCCAAAATTTCATTGGGGCCAAAATGCATTTTTGAAATTGGGGTGCATTTGCAAAATGCATATCACCCCAAACAACGAAAATGCAATTAGACCCCAAAGTATGCATTCACGCCCCAAAATATTTATTCACTTAAATTTGGGGTGTAAATGAAGCCCTAAATTTGGGGTGTAATTTCAAAAAATATCTTTAAAGATATTCAATCAATAGTTTGTAATATGTTACTAATTGATGACTGTACTTTTTTACGATTGTAGCATGTTAAAGCCACCTAGAAACAAGCTCTTATTTTCAAGTGTACTAGCAGGCGTCTATGAATAAAAATTAAAATTTTAAATAAAATTAAAGACGATTGCGTAGGAATCGCAAAATCTTTGGGAAGTTGATCGTCGGTATCAAGTACCGTTCGTAATGTTTTTCAGAAACATTGTGATAAGTAAGTATTTCTGTACCAATTTCTATATACATATATGTATGTATATATTTTTATAGTTTTCAACAAGAATTACAAAGTATATATTTTAACAAAATACAAAGAAGTTTGCATCACATCTTTAGCAAAAAATTTGTGCCGGCTCCAAAAACTCCCCAGCAAATAGTTGAAGCATTCATGTTCGAAAAAGTGTGGACAAATTTGGGTCTGACCAAAAACCAAACAAATCGAGCGATTTTTTTTAATATATATTTTTTCTCTCCAAGTCAAGTCAAACAGAATTAGGAGAGTAGCTGAAGAAAAATATATTTAAAAAATCGCGCGATTTTTTTTTAAATATATTTGCCTTCCTTCCTCTATAAAAAAGGAAAAATAAATGCCTTAGCATTTTTAAATAGGATGGTGTTTGAAGAAAACGCTATATGCACAAATATGCTCCCAATGGAAGATGAGGTATATAAATTAAACATTGTTAATAGGTGTATCTTTTTTACTTTCTTAATGTTGCTGAAACATTTTTTCAGCAGCTTTTCCTTTAGACAACTGTCAAAATCTGCAACATTAGTAATAATTATTACCAATTATTATTACTTATCATATAATTTTTTGAATTCTATGAAATAAGTGTTTACTTTTGCTTATTATTACTAAAAATTATTGTTATTTTGAGTCCTTTATTTTTTCGCTTTTTTCTTAATAAAGTTTTCGAAATTGCACCCCATTTTTTGATCATATCATTATAACAACTTTAGAAAATGCACCCCAATTTCTTGTTTTTGTTAAACACTAAAATATATTTAGGCCCCAAACATGTGCAAAAAGGCCTTAATGAAAAATTCAATTAGTCCCCAATATTATTTAGACCCCAATTTGATTTTCAAATTTTCGATTTACTTGTTGTGAAGACAATTTGGCCCCAACAGTTAAATGAAAAAAGGTCCCAAAAAGACGAAATTAGACCCCAAAAGTTTTGTTGTTGTTTTTCATATACCTGTTTGGGGCCTATTTTCATTTTCAGTTTGGGGTGTTATTTCCTGGGGCCTTGTTTCTGTACGCCAAAGTTTTGTATCCCCAACGAAGACTAAATACCAAATTGCATCTACATATTTCGGTGTGGTAATGAGGATAAAACCTTCAAAATACCGAAAATTGGGTGGTACCGTTCTATGAGGGCTATACTATGGCGTAGACCTATACCGACAAATTTCGTATGGAAAGTTTAATACCCCAAATGAGGACCTAATCCCAAATTTCAGCCATTTCGATGGATTATTGTGGCCACAACCTTCAAAATACCGAACATCGGGAGGTACCATTCTATGGGGGCTGTATGAAGGCGTGGACATATACCGACAAATTTCTGGGGGAAAGTTTTTTACCCCCAACAAAGACTAAGTACAAAATTTCAGCCATTTCGGTGATGATGAGGCTGAAACCTTCAAAATACCGAAAATCGGGTGGTACCGTTCTATGGGGCCTATATAAAAACGTGGACCTATACAGACAGATTTCATACGGAAAGTTTAATACACCAAATGAAGACCAAATGCCAAATTTCTGCCATTTCGATGGATTATTGTGGCCACACCCTTCAAAATACCCAAAAGCGGGAGGTACCGTTCTATGGGGGCAATATGAAGGCGTGGATCTATACCGACAAATTTCTGGGAGAAAGTTTTGTACTCCCAACAAAGACTAAGTACCAAATTTCAGCCATTTCGGTGTGATAATGAGGCTAAAACCTTAAAAATGCCATTTCGATGGATTATTGTGGGCACACCCTTCAAAATACCGAAAATCGGGAGGTACTGTTATATGGGGGCTATATGAAGGCGTGGATCTATACAGACAAATTTCAGGGGGAAAGTTTTGCACCCCCAATGAAGACTAAGTACCAAATTTCAGTCATTTCGGTTTGATAATTAGACTAAAAATTTAAAAATACCGAAAATCGGGTGGTGCTGTTCTATGGGGGCTATATCAAAACGTGGACCGATATAGCCCATTTGCAATACCAAACATCGTAGGAATAATAGAAACCTTCATACCAAGTTACCAAATTTCAACAGACGGACCGACATTCTTATATCGAAGTTTACCCTGATCAAGAATATATATATACTTTATAAGGTCTCCGATGAATATTTCCAAGTGTTACCAAAGGAATGACAAATTTAGTTATACCCTACATATTATGGTGGAGGGAATAAAAACTCCATATTTCATTGTTTCAGCATGTAGTATAAACCAGTGTTATACAATGGAATAGGGAGTTTTTTTAATATTAATTTCAATATGTTCCACATTGATCTTTATAGCCTGTTTGATTTTTTTGAATATGTGGGTTAGGCCGTTTTGGTGCTGAGCGCCTCATACTGTATCTTGGAAGGTTTTTCCATTGAACTGTCTGATTGTGAGATGAGTGTGTTTTTGTATTTGCAAATTACGCAGGGAAGCTTTGAAAGTTTTCATTTTCTCATTGTTTCGCTCTGATCTAAACCAGCGTCAGGCGATTTGGGCGCCCGTGTGCGCTCATTTACCGTTGCTCTCTCCACACACACAATTCAACCCATTGAAAAAGCCTGCACTCACACAATGACACCCCGTAAAGTATGCAATAGAAAAGTATGGTGCCTGACGCTGATCTAAACTCTAGGTATGTGTGTGTGTATGTGTCTATGATAACCTAATAAGGTTGTGGTAATATACATATGTATCCACCCAGCAAACCAATCGTACCGACATCGTAACGAAATCGGCACAAAATTCGGGCGATACGTCCGATATCTGATCCGAAATCGTAACGATATCTTAACGAAAGTTGTATGAAGTGGTTGACATAATTTCGGAACGAAATGTCTTAGCGACATCGGATCGTTTTCGGTCCGATTTCATAACGAAATCTGAAGAAAATCCTTGGGAAATTCGGATAGAAAATTTCTTTCCGACATTCGTTCCGCAATCGGAACGAAATCGGTACAAAAACTGAACTATTTCCTATCCGAAAAATCGTTTAGAAATCGGAACGAAATCTGAACGACTTTGCTTACGAAATTGTTCAGACGTGTCGGACATCAGACATTTGGTTTGCTGGGCATGGATATTAATAACAACAATATGCACACATATTTTTGCATGTATGGGGAAAATAATTAAATGAATTATATCCAGGGAATATCATTGTAGAACAGGCAGAAACAAATTGTTTATAATAGCTTAACCATTATGATAATCCACCTACAGAAATTATGACGAGATATTTTAACGCCAATGTAGATACATACACATATATAATTAGCTCGTATCGAAAGTTTTCATTATCATGTACATAATAATTTTGTTAAATTATTGTTTGGTTTCCTTTAAAAACACGGAAATTGTCAATATTGTTCCTATGGAGCTAAAGCGTAATGTGCTGAACGTAATATTACAATTCCCGGAATATTGTATTATAAATGCGAAAACTATAAATTTAATTGTTCCATGAATTGGTTAAGAATGACGGTGTATTATAATTATTAATCGTTTAATTATATGTATCAAGATCGAATTACTTGTTGTATACATATATAAAGTATATCAGAGTACATAATAATACTCGTACTTAAACCGTATAACAGTTTTGTGCATCAACTATGGACTTGTAAATCCTTGGCATCTTTTAATGGTATTGTGGACGTAGAGGATGCTGATAATGCCACTGCTATTTACAGTTACTTTGGCAAATAGTAAAGATGATGAAGATTCGCCTACCTATTTTGCAAATCCTGACCGAAATTCTGTTGTATTGGTTGGTGTAAGATGTTAGATGGGACGAATTAATGCACTATGGGATCAAGGCGAGGAAAAAACAATTTGTGGAAAAACAAGTAAAAACGTGTTAGTTGGCTTTGCCAACGGATGTATATGTACTAGCCGAGCAAAAATTCGGATCCATTAGTCATTACGTAACCCATTACAAAGTAATGTAAACAAGCTTCTTTTCCCATTACAAGTAATCTGAAAAGTAATGGGATACATCTTAAAATAATTACAAGGCAAACCTACTTACTTTGCTCCTCACTAAGTAATGAGGAAGGTGGCACAGTGAGTGTGTGTCCGACTATAAATCCTAGGGTTGTGTGTTGAACGCTAACTGTCGGTACGCGAGTTTTTTTAATTAAAAAATAACAGTTCGTGGTGCACTGCACATTTAAGTTCTTAAGCAACCCTTAATGTTCGTGTGCGTGGCATAGTATGTAGTGTCTTTGGCTAGAAATCAGAGGGATCGTGTGTTCAAATCGAACAGCGAGCGAAATAAAATAAAGTAAAATAAAAGTAAGAAGTGTGATGAAATTCTAAAAATAGAATTTTTTTCAACTTACTTTTCAACTTCTAGTGGCCACAGAATAACTAGTCATTCTAGTGGTCATAAAATAACAACAAACTGAGTGCGTCATGCCCTTGTAAAAATAATGGGGAAGAAAGGGGGTTTGCGAGTAGTTACGGCTGCCAAAAATCCCTTACAGAACCCATGATTTTGGGAGGACTTTTTTGCTGGGAGGGTTATGACTCTTTGAATTTTTTTCTCAAAAATGAGTTCCTGTAGTGAGAATGAGTGAACTATTGCCTATTAATGCCTAAAATAAGATTTATTTCATTTTATTATAAAAAAGGGTTCCGCAGAAACTACTTTGAAAATTTTTTTTTTTAAAAATTCTATGAAATGAAAAAAAAAATCTCAAGAAATAATTTCCTGTTGCACGAATGAATGCCCTTTTGCCTATTAATGACTAAAATATCTTGTATTCCATTTAAATTTAAAAAAAGGTCCCACACAAACCACTTTTAATTTGTTGATATATGAAATATAGTTATATCTACATAAATAAAAATCAAATGTCTTTCGTTGGTAATGGCATCAGTTGAGAACTGCTGGACCGATTTCGATAATTCTTTCTGTAAAAATGTGCGCCATAAGAAAATTTTGACCACGCCCACTTTTTCAATTTTCCATTTTTATCATTTCTATAAATTGCCAGGGAATGTACAGGGATGGTCCCCCGGTTAAAATAGGCTACAAATTTAGTTGAACTTCGGAAAGGGCGGGGTACTTCCCCTATACCCTATTTCTTTAAAAATGCTATATCTATATAAATAAAAATCACGTCATTTGCAAAATTTCATATTTGCAAAAATTACGAATGTTGAGGTTGGGTACCTTTCCCACGCTTTTCTTTAAGACTCTATATGAATAAGTCAAACTTATGATTTGGAGCCAAAATAAATATGTTATATCTAGAAAACTGATTACCACTCCCACTCTTTTCAATACATATTTTCCCAAAAATACTGAACCTAATTTCATAAAATTTTTAAAAAATGTTCAGGAATGTCCCGTGGTCCAAAATGCTATATATTTGCAGACGAATTTCGGGCGTCCATTGTTTTCTAATCGCTATATTTGCCAAACTTATGAGTGCATCGGCTTGCAAATTGCGATGGTTGCGTCACCGATCAAGAAAACGATATATTTACAAATTTCGTTAAATGGTGAAGTTCAACGGTCCATCAGGCATGAAAAACTAAAACATATACGTCTCAATAAGCGGGAGAATTAGACATGGGACGTGGACGATAATAAATCCTAGACAGCATTAATGGGCGCAAAATTCGAGAAAGTCCATAAGAGGGAATACATGTTAGAGACTAAATCTAAATTTAAAATCCTCCTCGGTTTGACAATGGACCGAAGAAGTGAAGTAGAAAATAACTATTTTTGAATTGTCAAGCATAAAGACCATAAAAAATTTTCAATATAACTAATTACGACGGGACAGCAACGAGGACCGGGGTCAGCTAGTATAATTTAAAATGATATATGTATATGTAATAATACGATGATAAAATTAGTGAGAAACAAACGGTCATGTAATTTTGGTTATGCCATATGCCCCTATACCTTGTATTAAGTTAAATATCTGCTTTCCGCGACTTAAAAAAATGTTTTGAAAAATAAAAACTTTTAAAGCTTTTTGTGCGGAAGCTTTTTTTATCGAATAAATTTATATTTAATATTTGCTTTCAAATCCAATATTTATCACTGTACAATATGGCTGCCCCCTCAAGGTAACGTTATTTCTTCTGAATAATTTAAGTTTATAAAATCATGATGAAATTTCCACTCCGGACTTCTGAAAATGCTTCTCACTACTGCAAAACTTCCGAAAATATACGGTGATATTATTTCATCGTACCTCGAAGACAGGTACTTCATAGTGCGAGTTGAATCAGAATGTACAAACTTGTACCCAATAAAATCGGGAGTCCCACAAGGAAGTATTTTGGGACCACTTCTTTACCTCATTTATACATGTGACATGCCACTTTCTGAAAACTGTTTTATTGGAACTTTCGCAGATGACACAGTACTAATGGCAACTGGAAAAAGTACCACTGAATCCACATCAAAACTACAATCAGCTCTAAACGATGTATGCGAATGGACCGCTAAATGGGAACTTAAACTAAACAGCAATAAATCAATACATGTTAATTTCTCAACCAACCCCAAAACATACATACCACTATACATTGACATGTCTCGTGTACCATATGCTAACTCGGCTAAATATCTTGGAGTAACCTTAGACTCAAAACTGAGCTGGAAAGAACACATACAGAATAAAAGAAAGGAATTAGATTCGAAATATCGAAACTTAAACTGGTTAGTAGGAAGGAATTCCATCCTATCCCTTGATAATAAACTTATGATATACAAACAAGCGATTAAGCCAGTTTGGCTATATGGAATCCAGCTTTGGGGCTGTGCAAAAGATCAGCATCTTATGAAAATACAACGCTTCCAAAACAAAGTCCTAAGAAGATCTGTAAATGCTCCTTGGTATGTGCGCAATACCGACTTACATCGCGACCTAAAAATGAACACCATAAATGAAGAAATTAGCTTCCATACTCAAAATTACTATTCACGACTTCAGCAACATGAAAACATAGAAGCCACAAAACTGCTGCATGTATCAAATATCCCCAGAAGACTTCAACGTTTCAAGCCGTTTGACTTGATAACTCGATTTGAGGGAGGAACAACATAATACTTTTCATTTTCTTTAATTTAACTTAATGTTTTTTATATTAAGTTTAATTACTTTTTTGTATTTGTCCTAAGCAAACTACTAGTTAGTCACTTATAATATTAGAGACTAGTCGTAGTGTTAGTTGAGCATAAGTTGTATTATATAATGCTTAAAAATAAATAAAAAAAAAAAAAAAAAACTACTGCAAACGTCTGTTTTAGAAATCCTTTGTAAGTTGTCGTTCGAATTTAGGGTGAAGTAAATTGAAGTCCAAGTCGCTCTATATTTGGTGAAAAAATGTCTAGAAACATGAACGGAGGTTTTAACGGTGAAAATGTTGTATACAAAATCAAACTTGGAATAAGACATTAAAAATAAATAGGAATGAACCTATCCGAATAGGTTTCAGACAAATATATAGCCTGTAATCTGTTCAACATCCTGCTGGGAAAGGTTGACATTATGGGTCGATCAATAAAAAAAGTAACTGATACCTTTAAGAAGATCCAATGGGAATTTGCTTAAGTGGATATGGCAGTAAATGACAACTAGACCATGTTGATGATATCAACGCTCAACGCGTCCATAGAACTCGGACCAACTGCGGAAGTTGGCACCCATAATGTTGAGGTTGTTAAAGACTTCGTCTACCTCTGCACTGTCATAAACACAACAAACAACATCAGTACATCAGTTGGGAAATAAGAAGAATAGTATTGGCTAACAGATATTACTGCCACTAGGATTTCGAAACGATCCTCAAACAGTCCTTAAACTACACTTTATAAGGCTTGCAATAAAAACAATCTGGAACATTCAAAACCATATAAGAAATGCCCTTTGAATCGTTCAAAACAATTTAAATTTTGTGTGGGTCGATATAGTCCATATCGGAACTTTGTATATGTATGTCTGAAAGAAATGTTACGACAAATAAATTTTGGACCAAACGGATTGTTTCGTTCGAGAGTTATTGTGCGCAGTATTTGTAGTGGGCCAATATGACCAATTTTCGAACTTGATTTAAGTATGGACGAAATATTAAAAGGTACAAAGTTGATCCGTTTGAGAGTTAACGTGATCTTCAAGCCGAAGTTTTCAGGGCACAATATGAATATAAAGTTTTATTTCGGCAAGGTTCCTCATGGCGATCTCGCGGATTTCCTTTTCTGTCATCTACGTCGGGCCTTTACTGATTGTAAATAAACAGGTTGCTCTTTAATTTGGACAAATTTCGATAACGAATTAATAAATAAGTAGTTACGACTTGTAGTAGCCAAAGAGTAACTACTTATTTGTCGACTTTTAATGGCCAAAATAAAACTGATTTCCGGTGACATTCCCTTGTTAAAACAATGAATCGATTAGGTCGATTTGTAATGAGTTTTTTGGTGAGTAATAAGAGTTGTTCCGTATGTCACTTGTAAAAAGAAAGAATAGGAAACGCTATTTTCCACAGAGTAATTTTATTAATTTAATTTTTATTGTAAAACAGAAAGGTCGGGACAATTATTAAAACTATATATTTATGGGCTGCAAAAGAACACAGTCAGCTATCTACCTGTGAAATATCTCCTTTGCCTTTGTTTGTCCCGAAGAGCACATCACACCCACACATTTATTATCTTGGCTCTATTAAATTCTGAATCACTGTGTGACGCAAAAATAGTAGATCCCACACAGACCAAAATGTGGAAGGCTTAGTGATGTTATCTGCGACTTATTACCTCATTATTCCCTTTTGGTCTATTGTACGATAGTGTAAGCATTCTATGAAAAGTCAAATTGCGAAGTTCTGGCATTCCCGAACTCATTAATTCCAATGACCTTAAATTGAATGCTGCAGAATTTCAAATAACATTGTTTGCATTCTCTGTGATGCTGCTGTTGTGTCAATTGAACACGTGACTCCTAACATGTTAGAAGGCATACTTACGTAGATAAAGTCCTAATTACATAATTATAGTGGAACAATGACAAAAAGTGAAAGTCATGAAAGGGACGGAACTGACACAATGTATCGAAATATGTCATGTTTAATGAATAAAATTAGGTCCAATACTTCAAGAATATATTGCCAAAGTAAAAAAAGTGCATTGTTTTGAGATCAATGATTACTGAAAAATAACACGGGACGGCAAATTACAAGATATAACAAATGTTTGCACCCCGCATATATTTTTTATCTGAGTGAAATGCAGGATCAATCTAGTGGTATTTGCCTATCAGCTCGTCAATCTGTTGTAATCACTTTAGCATTTAAACGAATAGATACGGGACACGGGATACGGATGCGTCCTTTGTTTGCAAGTAGTTACAGTTCGACCAATGTTGTTGTATATCTTCATTGTTGTAACGCATCCAACCAAAGCTGAGATACTCGTCAGTACAATTCAAATAAAAAAACGGGAAAGTGGGATGTGCGCCAACCTATTTTGCATTATAATAGAGGTGACATTTTTCTCATCCATTGACGGGCTTTCCTTTTGGAATACGCCTACTAGAAGCGGAGATATTTGAATAAAACGTTGAATGTTCTCCACATAAGTTTTTGCCCATTCCGGTCCCTGAATATTATTCGACCATTACCAACATCAATACGCTTCTTTCTCTGTGAGACCCCCATCAACCCAAGAATTTCGTGATGATCCGATCAAAATTCAGATCTGTAGCGTGATTTCAAAAAAAAAAGGAAAAAATGGGATTTTTTACCGACTATTGCGATATCTCCGTTATTCGGCCACCTACTCCAACCTACTTTGCATTATTACAAAGATGGGATTTTCTACTTTCATAGTCAGGCTTTGCGTTTGGAAGATCCCCAACCAAGGCTGTGATATTCGTCATTACAATTAAAATCGCAAAAATGAAAGTTTGATTTCATTAGGGACTATTGTGATATATTCGTTGTTTGACCACCTACGAATAGCTACTTTACTTTATTAGAAAGTTGATATTTTCTACTTTCATAGTCAGGTTTTGCTTTTGGTATACTCCTTATAGGGGCTGGGATGTTTGAATAAAACGTTGACGTTTTCTCCAAATAAGTTTTTTGCCCTTTCCGACACCTGAATATTATCTGCCCATCACCAAAAGATGTAATCTTCTTCCCATACGGGGTCCCCATTAACCACCGAAATTTTGTGACGTTCCGATCTAAATTGCGACCTGTAGCGTAATTTAAAAAAAATGGAAAAATGGGATGTTTAACCGACTATTGCGATAACTCCGTTATTTGGCCACCTACGCCAACCTACTTTGCATTATTGTAAAGATGGGATTTTCTACTTTCATAGTCAGACTTTGCTTTTCGAAAGTCACAAACTAAAGCTGTGATATTCGTCATTATAACTAAAATAGCAAAAATAAAAAGTTGGGTTTAATTTACGGCTATTGCGATATCTTCGTTGTTTGACCACCTACGACAACCTTTCTACTCTCATTGCCAGGTTTTGCTTTTGGCATACCCATTATGGAAGCTGAGATTTGGATTTGGAAAAAAACGTTGACTTTTTCTCCAAATAAGTTTTTTTTAACCAATCCGACCCCTAAATGTTATCCGACCATCACCTTTCTTCTCCCCTCATCAACACCCAAAATTTGGTGACAATCCGATCAAAATTGCGACATGTAGCGTGAATTCAAAGTTTAGATGGACAGAGGGACGGACGGACGCACATATCCAGATCTCGTCGAGACATTCATTTTGGTATATATAAGTATGGGTCTACGACCATTATTTGGATGCGTTACAAACTTTTTGGGCAAAACCAACTTATAATACCCTCCCCACATATAGATATAGAGTATAATCATGTACGACTTAACACAGATCGTTAAGATCAAGAGCTGATTTTTATGTTTATTCACCATGGTATGGAGATTATATTAAGAATTTATACCCACCACCGTAGTATGAAGGGTATATAAAGTTTGTTTTTACGTTTTTAACGCATTTGCGACCCTATAAAATATATGGAAAAAAGCAAAAATATTTTACAATTGATGAATCCGAGTTAGTATGACTGAAATCAATGTAGAAAAATGGTTAAAAATGAGCTGAAGCCAACAATTTTTTTATGCTCCCTTTCGATTTCTGGCTTAACCTTAGACCATATTTCTTGATGAATTTTTAGCAAAATACATTAATTACACTGAACAACAAAATTGATTTTTTTTTTAAATTACAAGAAACCCCGCACAGATTATAAAAGTGGAACGACAAAAAGAAGACACGTGTATCGGCGTTTTGAAAATTTACGTCGGGAAGTAACCTAAATAGGCGTGGCAAGTTCCGCCCATTTCTACAGGTTTTCCAATATTCGGCATCAAATTCCTTGGAATCCTTGTATTTTAGGTATCTTTTTATTGAAAAGCTTAACCCTCATGCGAGTCTAAACGGGTCTTTTTGGTCCCTTTTTTCAAAAACGTTTAAAAACTCCTTCAAAATGTGATCGTTTCACATAAAAATATTCTACAAAATTATTTGTCATAAAATTTTACTATAGGTCCCCGAATACACCAAAACTCTTAATCGTACCTAAACGCCAGGAATCTGTCAAAAGTAAAATCACGTTTTAGGGTTATTGTTGTACTTTATCTGAGTTTATTAAGTTTTGTCCCACAAAACTTCATTCTAGATAGAAGACGACAAAGACAAAAATATTCTCCATTAAATTTCAATATAAGTCGACGAATAAATGAAATATGTATTTACAATATATATCAAGAAAATATATACATCTATTTTGCCAACAAAACACCCAAATATTTTTTGAATAAATTTGTTTTGTTCTTTTTTTCGAGTTGATGCATGAAAGTAACATAAAATTTAATTTTTGAGGAAATGTGTTAAAAGAAGACATATTCTACACAAAACTTCACTGTAAGCCCCAGAACAAACTAGATATCTATGTAAAACACTTTGTTAACAAAATAACGTTACAAAATTAGATATTATTGGTAGAAATGATTTGTTAAAGTTTTAGACTCTTGATTAAAATTTATTCCATACTGAGTCAAAATCTCCTAAAATACTTCACTCTTTGGGGATTGTGTCAAAAGAAGAAATGTTCCAAATCAAATTTCATTATGAGCCTCTGAACAAAGGGAATTTGTAGCTATAATATTTAACATCTCCAGAAGCTTTCGCTTTTTATATATGATTTAGGACCATATTCTACCGTTTTTATTCACATTTTCGTTATCTGAGGTTTATATTTTATTGAAGTTTTTTTGATAATAAATTCTTTCAGAAGATTATGTGTGCTCGATCCAAACTGTTTTTGTAATATCTATGGTGAATATATATAGGGATAATATTGATAACCCAGATCGGACTTTGAGAAATTACGTATTTTAGTAATATAAACTAAAATAACGTCATCAGGATAAGTCAAAGGTTTCTGATTTTGCAAGTAAAAATGCGGTGGTAGTCTACGGCTATTGTCAAGTGAATATATATCTGACATACGACTCCTAACATCCATGGCATGGTCCATGGCATGGCCCTAAATACTCTAATGATGGCAGCTACTCCTGCTCTGACAAAATTGACCGAATTAACCCTTGAAATCGAAGTAACTAGCCATAACCTAACTAAATTTGTTATGATAATTCATGATACACATATGTTTGTCAGTTTCTATTGTTAATTCAGTCAAGTTTGTCAGAGCAGGAGTAGCTGCCATCATTATAGTATTTGGGACCATGCCAAAGTCATGGATGTTAGGACTCGTATGCTAGATATATTCACTGGAGAATAGCTGTAGACTATCCCCGTATTTTCACATACAATATCAGGAACCTATGACTTATCCTGATGACGTTATTTTATTTTATTTTATAGTACTACAATGCGTACTTTTTCAAAGTCCGATCTGGGTTATCGCTATTTTCCCTATATATATTTACCATAGATATTTCGAAAACTGTTTGGATCGAGCACACATAATCTTCTGAAAGAATTTATTATGAAATGGGTCTAAAGAAAATGTTGTAGCAGTGAAAATTCTATACAAGATTGACCAGCATAATATTTTCGTAGCTTTTACCGTTTTTGAGATATATGCACTATGGCTTCAATCAAAAAATTTTTAGCCGGAACAATTTTTTGGAGGTTTCAAAATTTTAGTTTTTTTTTGCGCGGTATAATAAAAAACACTGCAATTCAACCGAAAACAATTAGTTTCTGTTAATACCGGTGGATACCGTTTCTTGGCGCAGTGTCAAAGTTCGCACTTTTATGTATAAAAATGAAAAAAGATTTATTTGTTGTAAAATATACTCTGTTTGTTGTGTTGTGTCCGTACATAAATATACAGATGTGAGACAAAAGTTATTATGAATCGAACAGCTGGTGGTGAGTATTTTCATAATTTAAAAACAAAATTAGCGTAGTAAAATTAGGGTTTTTATGTAGATTGAAAATTATTTTTTACATATATTTTTTAAATAAATTTAAACTTAAAAAAACTAAACAAATATGACCAAATATGACCTCCGCCAAATCGATTTTAGAAGCTAGCCGGGAGTCTGTACTAAACAAATTCAGTAGCCATTTTTTGCCCCTTTTTTGAAAAAAAGCACATTATGGTGGAGGGTATAATAAAATTTTTCATTCCGTTTGTATTGCATGGAAATATTCATCGGAGACCCTATAAAGTAAATATATTCTTGATCAGGGTAAAATTCTAAGTCGATATAACCATGCCCGTCTCTCCGTCCGTCTGTTGAAATCAAGAAACTGCTTGCAATTTTTAAGATAGAGCTTTGTACTTTGGTATAGGAGCTTATATTACTCCTAGGATGTTTGGTATTGTAAATCGGCTATATCAGTCCACGTTTTGATATAGCTTCCATAGAACGGTACCACCCGATTTGTTGTAGCTTCATTATCACACCGAAATGGCTGATATTTGGTACTTACAGCGTGTTTTTGTAAAAAGTTTTTGCCCATTCGTTCGTCGATTTCATGAACGAAGACACTATTTGGTTTTCATAGCCGTTGACGTTTGTATTCGCGTGACAAACAAATGAAAGCTTTTTATTTTCGTAATTTTTTGGTTTTCGTAACAAAATCAGACGAACGAATACGTCAAAATTAAACGAATGGAAAAGACCCATCGTTTTGAATGAAAATTAAATAATTTGAGTAATAAATGGCACAAAACACACGAAAACTGGAAGGGAATGCAATTTTATTTATTTCTATAGACGCACACGCGTATATGCACATCCGTTTCTTCATATTATCACAATTATTTTTGCACAAATTTGATTACATTTTTTTCTTATTTTTTGTTTGTCATCTGTTTATCGGGGTTGCCATCAAGTAACACATTTTACGTGCAGATGCCTATGCAAAATTCACAAAATAAGTATCATGGAAACCCTGATATATAAAAGCTTTTATGAAATAGCCGAAAGCTTTTAGATAAAAACGAATGGTTCGTAAAATATTACAAGAACCAAATTTTGAACGTATGCGTTTTAGTACGAACGGTTCGTGTGACAGGCAAGCATTTTTACAAAAACACGCTGTTAGTCTTCGTTGTCGGTATAGGCCCACGCCTTCATATAGCCCCCATTGAACGGTACCTCCCGATTTTCTGTATTTTGAAGGTTGTGGCCTTAGAACGGTATCTCCAAATTTTCGGTATTTTAAAAGATAGCCACATTGTTTTACCGAAATTGCTGGAATTTTGTATTTAGTTTTCTTCATAAACGAAACTAATTGTTCAGTTTTACTTTAATACAACTCGTGGTGGAGGGTATAACAAGTTCGGCCGGGTCGAACTTAACGCCGTTCTTACTTGTTGTATATTAAGATGGGAGATTTATTTTCTAGATACTTGTTATTATTTTATGTAGTATTCAAATGAAATTGATCGGTCATAGCGACATTTTTCAACCGTTCTTACTTAAAAGTCATACTTAGAGGTTTAGAGGTGCAGAAAACAAGCCTGTAAACTTGTATTCAAAATATGTCCAACTTTTGCCATAGCTCCCATATAACGACACCGCCCGATTTTAGATATATTGGCGGTTTTAGCGATATTTTATAACCGATTCGGCAGAAATTTGGCACTTGGACATTTCGGAAGATAAGAATACTTCTTACCAAAAATTGTTAAAATATGTCAATGTATTGGTTTAGACTCCATATAACGGGACCACCCTGTTCAATGAAGTTTGGCCGTTTTCCGTTATTTTGGGCAAAAACACGTAATAATTACTTTTACACATATATTATATATAACAATAAATTGCAATACAAAATGGACATTGAAACAGTTTTGGCCAGAAAATATGGATTTGAGATCATAGTGCAAAGTAATACCACAAGTGTGGTTAACTTCTTATACTTGCCCACTTGCTTAGTTCTGAAAATGGCTTTGAATTGAAATAATGTTCAACTTTATCTCAGCAGCATGGATACTTTGTGCTTACAATACAACAACAATAATCACTTATTTTAATCATTTAATTAACTTTCACACCTTTGGTGAATACAAAACCACACACAGTCATTAACCTGCATCCTTGTCCTGATGATATTAGTTAGTGCTACATTGGTAACCATTCAAATGAAAACTTCTCACACCAAGGTGCCTAATTGGCTTATGTCTATGGTATTCATAGCCATCAGTGATGCTGGAGATGATGTAGTTGCTGGCAATGCTATATTCGCCATATTCGTTGCATGAAATGATGTTAATGACGCTGAAGATTCGGCTGCCAATTTGGCAGATCCTGATGAAAATGCTTGGCATTGCTGCTGCCATACTGGTAAATCGGCAAGTACTAAAGGACATGATAAGGAGGAGATTGCTTGTTTGTATGATTTGGAAGGATGTTGCATATGCTGATTAAAATTTGGGCATTGTTGTTTCGTAGGTGCTGTTGGTGTTGTTGTTATCGTTGCATTGAATGCATTCATTTCTTTTGGCTTAGGTGGTGGTGGCGGCGGAGCTGGTGGTGCTGTTACTTTCGCCATTATGCCAGAAGGCTGTCGTATTGCTGGTGATGCTGTTGAGGAGGCCGCTGGAGGTAGTGCAGTGGGCATTGGTTGTTTGGTGTGTGCTATCCCTGTTGCTGAAAATTGTACTGGCGATGTTGCTAATGTTCTAGCTTCTGCTGCTTTTGTCGTTGTTGTTGTTATTGCTGCCTGCGAATGAAACATTTGCTTCTTAATGGTTTTGGCATTTTGAACATGAAATGATGTCGACATGTTTTTATCTAACACAACACAGACGGCTGGCAATGGCCTTGTTGTATTGTGCGAACCAGCCATTGCTGTTGTTGTTTCCTCTCCATGAGCTATGCATACTTTGGATTCTAATCCCTCTACAGCTTGTGAAGTGTGTATTGCATTAGTAATAATTGTCGATGCAGCAGATAGACTTTCATTATTTGTCAAAAATACAGGATTTAATGGCCCTTCCTCATTAGGCTGATCACAATGCCTTAATGTTGTTACAACACTCATTTGTGGCCCACATGTTTCCGTGTCGGAATTTCTTAATGGAATTGCTGTTTCCATAGTTTGTATTTCGCAATTCGGTTTGGCTATTAATTTTTGCAATTCCTCAACTTCTTTCGCTGATTTTATATTATCGAGCATTACAATTTTTTGCATTTCTTTTGATTCTAATGATTGATGATGTTGGTACGAACCAACGGCGGCAGCATGATTTTCATTTTCCAAATTTTGTTGTTTTGTTGCAAATTCTTCCGTTTGCTCGCTTTCCTGTTGCCTCAAGTATTCCAAACTCAGGCGTTCCAATATCGCCAATTTCTTTTGCAGTTGTTCATTGGTTTCCATCAATGTGGCCTCGACTCGTCTTATGTTGCCGCATTGCAGGGCGAGATTGTTGTCCAATTTGTCCATTTCCAATTGTACCTCTTTTTGGGTTTGATTGGTTTTCTTCAGCTGATGTTTGCGTATTTTCGCATGTAATTTTGCCGCCAATTCTTCTTCCTTTTGCAATTGCTTATTAAGCGCATAAACCTTCTCCAACCAGAATATTTGCGATTCAATTTCCATTTTATTTCGATTGTTCACGACGTCTTCAGTGCATTCACGCTTGTCGTTTAAAATACCTTCCTCCTCAAATATACTACCAGGAATGTTGGTTATTTCATCATTGTTATGATGTTGCCTCAAAATCCTTTCGCATTTCTCCTTTGTTCGATTTATACCATGCGATGAGAATTTCGCATCAATAGTATTGGATAATTTTTCCTTATTCCGCTTTTTCTTTTTATCCTTTTTGCTATCTTTTAGTTTGAAATTATCCAGTATGTCCATTGATATTATATTGGCGGATGTGTGTAATGTTTCGCATAACTTTTGCGACTGCTGCTGCTGTTGTGGCTCATCTTAACGTTGGAAAATTATATGAAATTAAAAAAAGAACACGTTATTATGTATTACTGTGGTCAATAAGTTACTTAACAATTTAATCGAAATAAAATTATTCATATTATTACTTATTAATAGCAAAAATTATGCAAGAGAAAGAAAGACTACGCCACCTTGGTTGGCAGAATATAATGTACTTTGGGCCGCTTTAACAAATATGGCAACAAGAATATTGTTTATTAAAAAAATATTTAAAACAAAGTCATCGCCAATAAAATTGGATGTGTAAAGGCATTGGGTTCCGTAGAAAAAGACACAATTTCAGATATTACGAAACATATGCTGTCCATCGACTACACTGCGAGAAAAAGACTAAAGAAAGTTGAAAAGAATATTCAGTATTTTTGAAGTTTTTCCTTAAAATAAAGAAAAACACGTGAAAAGTCGATTTGTAGATGCGCTCTTAAATGCGAACTAGAGAGTTTTGTCTAAGCCTATTTCAAGCATATTACCATGAAAAACAAAGGAAATGAGAAACAAATCCCCAAATGTTGATGAACCAGGAAACATTTTAAGGACGTGGAATGTTCCGAAGGTACATTTTACTTACTGCAAAATACAAGGCCGATAATACTGCCATATAGGAAGTAAGATAGCTGCAATGGTATAACCAACGAGTTTGGTTGCGGATTTGTAGTTAGTCGGAGATTAAAAAATCTGGTCTTGCTAATATTCGGATATAAACTAAATTATCAATATAAATTTTATTTGCGCCCATACCCCACTGAAGACAAAGAAAAACAAGTAAGAAAGAGTTTTGTTCCGCGCTGCCGAACTTTTTATATCCTCCTCCACCATTAAATATTCTGAAGTTACATGGAATAATTAGTTTTCGCTTTTCAAAATAGGAGTAACAAGGGGTAAGGCAGGGAAGACTATAGTTTCAGATCTCGCCACAGATCTTCATCAGTTCCCTTGTTTCTTGTTTTTCAACAAGAAACTTGTTATACCCAAGTGTGAATTGCTCGCTCAAATAGATACGTGTCCAAAGAAACACTTTGATGGAGAATTTCTTTGGCACTACTCAAACCCCAGCAACTTCCCTTGCAAACAAAACCAAATCTTTCCAACTGCTATGCGTTCGGTAAATCTCAACGGAAGAACACATAACTAATTTGTTGATATTGCTTATTACAGCAGTAAACCAAACTTTCGACAATGTCCTGCCTCACAATTAGGAGGGTCGGCGTCTTTTTTTTGGGATGACGACTTCTATTGTGCTTTTCAAAATAGTCAGTTAATAAAATATAAAAAAATGTCCATGGGTGCTATACGATTTTTTTATGAACTTTCATTAACAAGTTTTGGTGGAGAAGTATTTACCAAACCATGGACCTATGTTGCAGCTCAAAATACCTAAAATCCGGAGGTACCGTTATATGGGGCTATATCAAAATATGGACCAATGTTCACAATATTTGGTCGAAAAATTTTTGACCATTGGTAACCTCAAATGTCATATTTCAAAGTACCGGAAATCGAGAGGTTCCGTTATATGGGGGCTATATCAAAACATAATGCAATGTTGATAATTTTTGGTGGAGAAGTTTTTTGACTTCAAATGTAAAATTACGGGTAGTTTGGTAAAAAAATGTAGCTAAAATTTCCGAAATATCTAAAATCCGAAAGAAACGCTATATTTAGGCAATATCGAAACATGGACCAATATTCACAATGTTTGGTGGAGAAGATTTTTAACAATTAGGAACTTCAAATACCATATAACAGGTAGTTCGCTCAAAAAATGCAGCTAAATCCACAAAATGCCTAAAATCCGTTGTTACCATTTTATAGGGGCTACACTAAAACATGGACCTATGTTGACAATTCTTAGTGGAGAAGTTTCGTGACTGCAGGGAACCTCAAATAGAGAAATACATATATTTGGGTTAAATGTTGTAGCTAAAATCCTCAAAATACCGAAAATCGGGAGGTATCGTTAAATAGGGACTATACCAAAATATGGATCTATGTTGACACCTTATGGTGAAGAGTTTTGTGACCAGTGGGAACCTCGAATGTCAAGTTGCAGATAGTTCTGTCAACAAATATATGTAAAATCCTAATAATACTGAAAATCGGGAGGTACCGTTGGTGGCTATATCAAAATTTGGACCGATATAGCCTATTTTAAATACCAAACATCCTAGGAGTATCATAAACATTTGTACCAGCTCTTTCTTAAATTTTGCGAACTTTATCTTTATTTCAAGACAGATACGGACGGATATCGTTATAACGACTTTTGCTGATCAAGACCATACATATATACTTTACTGGGTGCCCGACGAGGGTATACAAAAAGGAGTATGAGATAAAGAAGCTCAGTGGAGTCCAATCTTGACCCAATCCTCAGCGACAGTCAACGATCACGACTGCGAGTCCGACAGTAATTGCCAGAGAAAGAAATTCTCTGTGAAGTCCACACAAGGATGTTCACAATATGGTGGACGAAGCTCATAGCAAATAAAAAGCAACTGTCAGGGTTCAAAACAGACTCCATTCTGAAGAGCAGAAAAATACGAAACCACCGAATAAGAGTCGTATACAAGGCCAGGGCGACCGGTTCTATGCACCGGATTGACTCGAAGAAACCTTTACGAGAGATTGTCACCTCAACAATTATATGTTTGTGTTCGTATATATGCCGAAATCCCTGCTCCAAGCTCTTTTGGTCCGTGCGGGAATAGAGAAAACCCCCGGTCAATAAATTTGTTCCCTTTGCCAGATCCGCATCCTCTGCACGTCAACATCAGTGAAATGTAATGGATGTAGGGTAGGGAGCACTTATTATGCTGCTCTGGTCTTAATCGCCTCAAGGACTACTGCGATAGGAGTTATGCTGCTGATTTCTGCGCCAGATCATCTTCCAGCATAAATCGTCGTCGCAATAATACCAGACGCCAACAACAAAAAAGGCAGAATCTAATACCACATGTTGTAGTTCAGCACCGCGAAAATGCATCGCTCCTGCAATTCAATTGCAGAGGTCTACGCAACAAAGTCAGGGAAATTGTAGACTGTAGGCAATGACAAAATAAGTAAAGCGTTGGCCAAATTGATTGCTCCACATTTTACACGGTAAACGAAGACGCTTCTCCTAGGATAAGAAGAGATTGCCATAGCTCGCCAGACATCACCATTGTGGCACCTTGTCTGACAATTGATGCGTCCCGGCATCCTGTTATATCCCTTGGCTCAAACTCTCTTTCAATCAAACTCTGTCCGCCGTACTTTTTTGAACCATGAGAAATCTGATTGTTCAGAGAATTTACCATTCACCACGAAAGCCTTCGAATCCGTCAACCATGCCAAACCGTATGAGGACATGGAGAAGACTTCCCCCTAGTCGCGTTTGAAACATTGGTTAATAAACTATATGTGTGAGCACCAGTCGTTTGTTGAATTCCGAAATAAGAAGTCTAAAACCCACAGCGAGTAATCCAAGCAGGGGTAATATGACCGGAACTGTTTAACGTCGACGGGTGAATTTCGACACACTTTAACTATTGAACTGATAGAGTCACTTTCATAACACAGTACAACAAAATTGAACTTTTTTCTAAATTACAAGCAACCCCGCACAGATTATGAAAGTGGGCCGAAAAAAAGAAGCCACGTGTGTCGGCGTTTTGAACGTTTACGTCGGGAAGTAACCTAAATAGGTGAGGCAAGTTCCGCCCATTTGTACAGGTTTTGAAATATTCGACATCAGATTCCTTGGAATGTTGTACTTTATCTGAGTTTATTAAGCTTTGTCCCACAAAACTTCATTCTAGATAGAAGACGTCAAAGACAATAATATTCTCCATCAAATATAAGCCGCCGAATAAATGAAATATGTATTTGCAATATATATCAAGAAAATATATACATCAAGTTTGCCTACAAAACACCCAAATATTTTTGAATAAATTTGTTTTGTTCTTTTTTCGAGTTGATGAATGAAAGTAACATGAAATTTAGTTCTAGACGAAAGGTGTAAAACAAGAAATATTCTACACAAAATTTCATTGTAAGTCCCAGAACAAACTATTTATCTAAGTAAAATACTTTGTTAAGAAAATGACGATACAAAATTAGATATTATAGGTAGAAATTATTTGTTAAACTTTTAGACTCTTAATTAAAATTTATTCCATACTGAGTCAAAATCTCCTAAAATACTTCACTTTTTGGGGATTGTGTAAAAAGAAGAAATTTTCCAAATCAAATTTCATTATGAGTCTCTGATCGGATTTTGTATATTTACGTATTTTAGTACTATGAACTAAAAATAACGTCATCAGGATAAGTCATAGGTTCCTGATATTGTATGTGAAAATACGGGGATAGTCTACTGCTATTGTGTAGATTGCAAATGCAATTTCGATTAGAATATTCAAACCTGACAGAATGCCGCCTTGAGGACTGCAACAAGTTCCTTGTCATGACACCAGGGAGAAAGTGGTCCAAAGGTTGAAGCAAGAAAGTCTTCATCAACGAGCCAAGTCAAACACGAGTGGTTTTAGACCAGTTGAGATCCGGACGATGCGGCCGCCTCAAATTGCATTGGGCCAAAATTGATTGCACGGTAGCTAACACATGCTCTGCAAGTCGAATGGGACCGTACGACACTCTGCATTTATTTAATTGCCCCGGTGAACACACCTATCTCCACATTATTTATGGAGGCAGTCAGTTCAGGTTGGAGAATTTTCGAATCTGTACACAGAAGAACCAAACCCATATTACTGAAAAATATATAAATATATACGAACAACCGAATAGGAACAAGTAAGAACGGCGTTAAGTTTGGCCAGGATGAACTTGTTATACCCTCCACCACGAGTTGTATTGAAGTAAAATGAAACAATTGATTTCCTTTCGTTTATGAAGAAGTCTAAATACAAAATTTCAGCACGTTCGGTAAAACAATGTGGCTAACCTTCAAAATACCGAAATACGGGAGGTACCGTTCCATGGGGGCTATATCAAAACGTCGATCTATACCTACAAATTTCTGGCGGAAAGTTTTTAGGATCAAAGAAGACTAAATACAAAATTTCCGATATTTCGGTAAAACCTTCAAAATACCGAAAGTAAAGAGGTTCGCTTCTATATCCCCCATATATAGGAACCCTCAGCCCTTTCTGAGGAATATTTAGGCCACAACCTTCAAAACACCGAAAATCGGGAGGTACCGTTCCGACAAGTTTTTGGGGGAAAGTTTTATATCCCCAACGAAGACCAAATAACAGGCTATATCAGAAATTGGACCTATATAGCTTCTAGGAGTAATAGAAACTTCTATACCAAATTGAAAAGCTCTATCTAAAAAATGCGAGCGACGGACGGACGGACATGGTTATATTGACTTAGAATTTTAGCCTGATCAAGAATATATCGTCACCATAAATGCCCGAAGACGTAACCCAACAAAAAGAAGCAAAAAACATTATAAATTTAAAAACTATTTTATAGAATACTAGCCGACCAGGTCCGCGTTGCTGGCCCTTGTTTTATCTTACCTTTTATTAAATCATCAATTATATTTTTCTTGCATCGCTAATTGGGGACTATAAATAAAAAATCTTCAGAAATGTTGGTGCCGATATGAAATTTTAACATACCGCCAAAAACTGATTACTTGAGGCATACTTTTATTTCACATGCTGCAATAGTATAACTGGAAGTGCTTGTCTGAACGTGATTTGCTTCTTAAATCCTTCAAGAATCGACCTAAAGCGTCTAGGGAATTTTTTTGTGCAATCGTACATTCGTTTCAGATGATAATTTCTATTTAATGTTGCATGTGTGCCTTTCATTCAAATGAATGTCCAGTGATGAAGCTATATCTATCGATATGTTGCCTTCTAATTTAAACATTTGCTTTCCAAAAAGACCAAAGCTTCGTTATGAATAACATCTGGTATTTCCAATGATTTGTAACATATTTAATAAAGTGGGAGTGGTTGGGTCTTATGGTTCGTAAGTTTTACATATATGGTGCATTTTACAAAATAGGGTGCAGGGCATAACCCGCACCTCTGAAATTGAACAAAATATATAGCCTTTTTTCACCAAGGGCCATCCCAGTACATCATCTGAAAATGACATGGAAATCGGTTTAGTAGTTTTGGAGATATAACATATTTAAAAAAGTGGGCGTAGTCGGGCCTTAAGGCCACAAATAAGTGCCTCGGGTCGGAGACACAACCACCTATCTATCGAATTAATTTTCAAACCCCGCTTCGCATAAATTCCACAAAATGTATATAGCTTATTTTCATCAGGGGATATGTAGCCTATTTTCACCAGGATTATCCCGGTACATTTTCTGAAACTTTTATGAAAATCGGCTCAGTAGTCTCAATCATGTATGAATGGGAGTAATTAATGAAACTAAAACTGTGAAAACGCATGGTTTTGGGATCCGTCATTACAACAAAATCTGCAATGTTATCCTATTTTCCGAAATGCCATTTATTGAATGGGATCGTTATTTTTGAACGTAGAAGCACGTATTTTAGCGTTGTGTAACAGATTCCATCAAAAAACTAATTTCGATTTTCATGTGGGTTACGTCTTCGAGCATTTATGGTGACGATATATTTTTTATAGGGTCACCGATGAATATTTCGATGTGTTACAAACGGAATGACAAATTTAATTATACCCTCCATATTATGGTGGAGGGTATAAAAATGATTTACAGATTTCAAATATCTCTGGTAAACCTCGTCAAGACCCATGCAGAGCAGACTGTTCCAAGAAACCTTTGACAGAGGGCGACACAGTGAGCTCGGACATGAAGAATGCGAGCCCAACCACTTTGAAAGGAAATCCCGGACCCTTTCAGAAGATGAAGATTGCCGTAAAGACAGGAGAGAAGCCGTGTTAGCACCAACCGATCGCCATTAAATTTCATATTTAGGACTTTAGAATTAAAGGCAACATTTTTAAGGTTAGTCGGGTTTAGACCAAAATCTGGCATAACGCTCAAGTGTAATCCTAAGACAAATCGTTTATTGGGATTTCTGTGTGAGTCCTAAACCGTAACCAGTTATCAGAAATCTACTGTAACATACACATGTTTCAACAATACGGTACAGTTGTATATGTTCTATATGCAAAGGATTATGAAAGTAATTTACACGGAAAGCTTTCTTACATTGATGCAAGATAAACTTTTGTAGGAACATACATAAACACACACATGTTAACGCGTTGGTAGACACGTAAGTCAGTTTATGGATGTCATTGAGACGACTACAAGCCTTACACAAAGTGTGTGTGACCCATTTAAGAATGATATAAAACGAAAAGTAAAAATATGAAAGAGAAAAAACATTTTCAAAGGCAGATTTTTCCCAGCAAATACAGAAAATCCATGAACGAATACAAACGAAAGAGAAGCGACAAAAGAATACAAATTAAAATAATTAAGTATGAAAGAGTGTATTGAAAAGTCTCGTGTGCACAATTGTGACAGAATAAGATTCCACTTTGCTTTGCTGTGCGACCAGACACTGAGATTGATTTGAGGAAATAAATTATGGATTCTATTAAAAAATTCATGTAATACATATGTATGTATGTATGTATGTGTGCATATCTAATTAAATACATTGCAAAAGATAAAGTTGCAACATAATCGGCTTATTTGCCTGGATAATAAAAAAGGCTTTAAAAATGAGAATGGGAATAAATATTGAAAAAATGTGAAGATGAAGCCAATGTGGAAAAAATCTTATATTTTTATACCCTCCACCATAGGATGGGGGTATATGGTAAATTTCAAATTTCTTTTGCAATTCCATTGGAAGAAATGTTAAAAAAATTTTTGCGAGCACATCCGCAATTTTTGGAACATAGATTAAGAAAAAAGTCGTGGTTTTAAATCTGTTCGCGTTCACAAAATTGGATGCTGCGCTCCAAAGTTATGGGGGGTTTTATTCCGTTATAAAGAACAAATATTTAAAAATTCAATTTTTGCTGTAATAAGAAAATGTATATATAAGACGTTAACAGCAATTATTATCTATCCGTAGATGCCTAAATATCTACTAAATGTATTTCTATTTTCGCGGGAAATCAAGAAATACTGAAAAAATCTTGGAGTAAATTTAATTTATTCTAATTTAGAGTACAAATAAAACTCGAAAAAATAAATTAGAAATACGTACAGATTCTAGACAACGCGTAGAAAAATATGAGACCAAAATTTTAACGATAGAATTTATAACTGCCATATTACAGCAACAACAAAAGACGAAAACTTACCGCCTGTTCATGTATGTCGCACGGAAACCTGTACGAAAGGAAAGCAGTCGCTCGCTTCCGTCTAAAAATGCGTTCATGTATTTCGCAAACTATCGTGCGACTGCCGTTACGTATCCTATGCGAAATACTACTAATTTGAATGTACATTTGTACAACTATGTTCCATAAATGAGAGCCAAATGAGAAATGAAAAAAAAATCCACATATACATACAAATATTGGAATATGTGTGATTTGTTTTGTTTGAAAAATAAAATGTGTCGGTATTTTGAATTATTTTATTTAATTGATTTCTTCAAAATAATGAATGAAAGCGCCATTGAAACGTATCTGTAAAATTTTTATTTTGTTTCAAGAATGTGTTGCATAAATTTGTTTTAAGATTTTCGGTGTTATTCGCGAGTTTACGTTCTACTCGGCAGCTACAAAGCAAGTGAGTGATTTTGACATTCTCTTTCTATAAGAGACAGTCCTTTCGAAATACATAAACCCAAATTTAATGGAAAAGTGTACGTTTACGTGTTATTTCGTAGGGCTTGTCGGTCGCATAGATTTTCGTTTCGAAGGCGTTTACATGAACAGAAAATGATTTTTTTCCACTTCCAAAGCGCAAGAAACCTTTCGGTCGACATATGTACATGAACAGGCTGTTAGTGTTGGAAATTATTTCAATAATATATTATTTTGTTTAATACGAAAATAGAAAAAAACATTTTTGGGAGTTATTCTACTATTTCGCTAAATTTCGATGCAAGGACTGACGGACTTCGCTGAAACTTCTTCAGGGAAAACGCGATGACAAACCCGAAAGTGTATTTGCTTACTTTGATAAACAATAGGATTATGAAATAGAAAGTAATATTGAAATTATAACCAAAGAAAAAACATAAAAGTTAAAAAACGTATAATTCGCGAATTCGTTAAAATCAGTTAAGGCGCATGCGCTTTTCAGATACAGCGAGTGCATCTCTATCAATATGTAGCGATTTTTCCACTTTTCATTCAGCGGCCAAAGTGTGCTGTCAGCTGCATCTTACTGTTCAAAAAACCTTTATGTGGGTAAAAATTGCGCGATGTACATACGATTATAAGGCGCATCCGATTTCAGTGACCGCCTATAAAAAATACGTCATTATAACAAATTTTAAACAAATTCGTCAATAACCGCGGATGTGCTACCAAATTCTATTTTATACGAAATACGAATATTACTCCAGAATCTCGGTAATTTATGCCACACGGTTTTGGAAAATAATATAATCGCGTATAAAGGATTCCATTTATGTAAAAACAACCAAAGAAAATCGCGGTTCAATGCGCGGAATCATCAAAATATAATTTTGCAGAATTTCCTACTTTCAAGCTATCTATATCTGGCGTTTTAGTGGATGGATTCGAACGCGGAAGGGTTCATCAGATCCGGCGCGTAAAAAAACTAAAATCACGCGGGGTTCAAGGGTACCTGAGTCACAGTTGTAAATTTTGAAGCCAAAAAATAGGTTTTTGAAGAAAATTTACGCACCAAAATTTCGAATTTGGACTCCTATTACTAGGGAGCTGTATGAAGCACACTCATGAGATATACATCAAACGACGTGGAATCACGAGTTCTACAATCCAATAAATAGTTTGGGTAATTATCTGGTTGCGCCCTCCAATTATAAGAAAAATTCAAAAAAACCCAGATTTCAAAACTTCAAAATGTCAGCATCGATTTTAGGGGGATGCAGTGTATATATCGAAAAGTCATACATCAGAGCCATGTTGCCCAAGGAGTATTATTCAATTCTTTCTTTGAGCTCAGGTCTGAATTTTCCGTGGTTTGACCAGAAATCAAAAAAGAACACAAAAAAACTTGTAAACTTCAACACATTTTTACCCATTTTTTAATATTACCACGAACACAGCTTCCACTAAAATTATTTGTTATGGTCCATACTATGAGATCGTGGCTAAAACACTTCAATTAATATAAATATATTCATATTTTATAAAATATATTAACAGTTCGCGTCTTATTAAATGGTGAACCTCAACTTCAACGATTGTAAAACATTTTTGAATATTACCATATTAAGTTTGTCACTACGTTTGTAACTACTCGAAATAATCATTGTAGACCCCACAAACTATATATATTCTTGATCAGCGTGCAATTCTACATCGATATAGCCATGTCCGTCCGTCTGTCCGTCTGTGGAAATCACTCTAGCGTCCGAACGGATTGACGTAGGTTGATGAAATTTTGGGAAAATATGTTACATTTACGTAGGACTTTTGGTATTGAAAGCGGGCTATGTAGGTCCACGCTTTCGTATAGCCCCCATACAAAATGACGCGTGACGCGTCGTCGTTTTAAGGAATTTTTAAGATATTTGGCCCATTTTACTACCGAATCGGTTGTAATTTGGTACTTTGTGTCTCCAGAGGCCAAAAAATATCCCTACCAAAGTTGGGTTATATAGGTCCACGTTTTGGTATATCCCCCATATAAGGCCCCATATAAAGTACGCGTCATTTTAATATATTTTGAATGTATTAGACCCATTTGACCACAGAATTGGTTGTAATTTGGTATTTTGTGTTTCCAGAAGCTAAGAAATATTTCTACCATAAAATGTTTATATAGGTCCACGTATTGATATAGTCCCCATAATACAATATCTCCCGATTTTCGATATTTTGAACGTTTTAGCCTCATTATCACACCCATATGGCTGAAATTTGGTATTTAGTCTTCTTTACGCGTATAAAACTTTCCCCCAGAAATTTGTAGGTATAGGTCCACGCCATCATATAGCCCCCATAGAACGGTACCTTCCGAATTTCGGTATTTTGAAGGTTGTGGCCACATTAATCCACCGAAATGGCTGAAATTTGTGGTGGAGGGTATAAAAAGTTCGGCCCGACCGAACTTAACGCTTTTCTTACTTGTTATTATTAAAACCAGTAAGAAAAGAATTAAAGTCGGGCGGAGTCGACTATATGATACCCTACATCACCACGATTTCAATCTAAACCAGTAAGGAAAGCATTAAAATCGGGCGAAGCCGACTATAGGATACCCTACACCACCATGATTTCAATATAAAATTTTTTCTAGATCGAATTGCGTTAAATTTTCCAAATTTCTTCAAAATATCTGTATATTTTTGTGTTTGGTGCGTCAAATACATGAAATCGGCCGAAAATATAAGTGAAAAATGAACAGAATTTGTTGTTGGTGCACCAAAAAACTCCAAATCTGAACCGATTTCAGTATTATTAGGATACATATTTCTAGTCTGAATTCGGCGTCATTTTCCAAATTTCATCAAAATTGGAACAAACAAAGTCCATTAGGTCTCAAACCAGGAATATCTTTAAACTAAGACGTTTTATGAGATTATTAGTTCACGAGGATGGGCTGGTATCTATAATAATAATAATAATTGTTCCACAAACATCCCATACGGGACAAGGGAGACTTCTCTCATATCAATGAGTGCACCCCGATTCATATTAGCTCAATGATATGGGACCTACTGTTTATCGCCGAGTCCGAACGGCGTGTCTACGACACCACATGTAGAGAAGTTTGCTGGTATCTATTACAATAAATACATGATATCTCGATTAGGAAGGTTGCCAGATTGACTAAATGACTAAACAGTAAACGAGACCACCTGTTAAAAATTGATTTTAAATATTATATCGCGAAAATTGCATTCAAGCTCACTGTGCAACTTTTTTATACCCTCCACCATAGTATGGAGGGTATATTAAGTTTGTTTTTCCGTTTGTAACGCATTGAAATACTCATTTGCGACCCTATAAAGTATATATATTCTCGATCAGGGTAAAATTCTAAGTCGATCTGAGCACGTCCGTCCGTCCGTCCGTCCGTCTGTGGTAATCACTCTAGCATCCACAAAAATGGAGATAGGACGCTGAAATTTTGGGAAAATGCGTCTTTTGTTTGCAGGCAGGTCAAGTTCGATGATGGGCTATATCGGTCCAAGTTTTGGTATAGCCCCCATATAACGGTACCCCCCGATTTGCGGTATTTTGACGTTTTTAGCTACATTATCAGACCGATGTAGCTATAATTTGACATTTAGGGTTCTTAAATGTCAATAAACTTATATAACAAAAGTTGTGGACATAGGTCCAGGTTTTGGTATAGCCCCCATATAACGGTACCCCCCGATTTGCGGTATTTTGACGGTTTTAGCTACATTTTCAGACCGATTTGGCTATAATTTGACATTTAGGGTTCTTAAGTATCAATAAACATATATAACAAAAGTTGTGGACATAGGTCCACGTTTTGGTATAGCCCCCATATAACGGTACCCCCCGATATACGGTATTTTGACGTTTTTAGCTACATTATCAGACCGATGTAGCTATAATTTGACATTTAGGGTTGTTAAGTGTTAATAAACTTATATATTAGAAGTTGTGGACATAGGTCCACGTTTTGGTATAGCCCCCATATAACGGTACCCCCCGATATACGGTATTTTGACGTTTTTAGCTACATTATCAGACCGATGTAGCTATAATTTGACATTTAGGGTTCTTAAATGTCAATAAATTTATATAACAAAAGTTGTGGACATAGGTCCAGGTTTTGGTATAGCCCCCATATAACGGTACCCCCCGATTTACGGTATTTTGACGGTTTTAGCTACATTTTCGGACCGATTAAGCTATATTTTGACATTTAGGGTTCTTAAGTATCAATAAATTTATATAACAAAAGTTGTGGACATAGGTCCACGTTTTGGTATAGCCCCCATATAGCGGTACCCCCCCCCCCCCCCCGATTTACGGTATTTTGACGTTTTTAGCTACATTTTCAGACCGATGAAGCTATAATTTGACATTTGAAGTTCTTAAATGTCAATAAACTTATGTGACAAAACTTGTGGACATAGGTCCACGTTTTGGTATAGCCCCCATATAACGGTACCCCCGATTTACGGCATTTTGACGTTTTTATCTACATTTTCAGACCGATTTAGCTATAAATTGACATTTAGGGTTCTTAAATGTCAATAAACTTATATAACTAGTGGACATAAGTCCATGTTTTAGAATAGCCCCCATAGAACGTTACCGCCCGATTTCAGGTATTTTGAGAATTTTACCAACAAGTTTTAACCGAATTATCTGTAATAGTCCGGTCAAAATAGACATTGAAATAACAAAAAATCCCACAAAGCTGAATTTTGGTGGAGAGCTAGGGTTTGCCATTAGAAGCAACGTCCTAAAAGTCCCCATCGATCCCATGTGTGCAAAAAAAATTATTCGGGGTCAAAGGTCAAAATTTAAGGGTTTTTATGTTTTCGGATTTATTTTTGGAAAACGGTTGATCTAATCACAAAGTGACTAAAGTAAATATTGTAGACAGAAAAATAACCTACAAGTTTGACCCTTATAATTTTTTTCTTAGAAGGAACCATTCTTGAGATATAGCTGTTCTAAAAAACACATGATTTTTATGCACTTATAAGGGAAATATGCACATATTCAGACGAACCGGCTAAAATAAGCGAAGTAAATGGGTCTGTCCCCCCAAAAAATATATATTTTCTTGAAGAGCGAAATTATAGCTAACTTCTAAAAAAATTCCAACAAAATCGGAGTGTGTTTAGTAGAGTTATTCAATGTTAGAGTCATTTTATGCAAAAATAGCCCATGTAACCCACATGTATAATCGAAAGCCCAACGGGAACGACCCCAACGAAAACTCTCCGATTTTCTTCAAGTTTTGTCCGAAGGTAGGGTTTGTTGCGCTGATTACGGAAATGTATAATTTTCAACGGTTGCGGATCCGGTTCGCCGGTTATTAGACCCGAAAGGCCAAATTTAAAAACCGGGTTAGACCCGGTTCTACTGAACCGATTACTGCAAAGTGGATATCGTTTGAAAGTTTACGGAAGTATCTAACACATAGTGTCGTTACTTTAACCGGTTCGCCTCATAATGTACTTACGCGGCTAATTTTTTATTTGACCTTTAGATCGAGATATCTCGAAAATGGTAAGTCTTTTTTAAGAATCATAAAGACCAATCTTGTAGACAATTATTGAATGTACAACTCTTACTTTAACGAGCTTTTGCTTAGTATTACAGTTTTTGAGAAAAATTAAAAAAAACTGAATAATGCCTCAAAAAATGACCTTTGACCCCGAATAACTTGTTTTGCACACATGGGATCGATGGGGACTTTTAGGACGTTGCTTCTAATGGCCAACCCTAGCTCTCCACCAAAATTCAGCTTTGTGGGAATTTTTGCTATTTCCCCCTTATACGCATGTCTATTTTGACCGGACTATAATGTGAACATTTGACATTTGAAATTCTTAGTGGTCACCACACCTCTCCACCAAAAATTGTCAAGAAAGCCCCCATATAACGGTACCCTCGATTTTCAGTAATTTGATGATTTTAGCTACAATATTAAACCGAACTAGCAGTAATTTGACATTTGAAGTTCTTAGTGGTCACAACACCTCTCCATCAAAAATTGTCAACATAGGTCCATGTTCGGATATAGCTCCCATGTAACGGTACCTCCCAATTTTCAGTAATTTGGCAATTTTAGCTACAATTTTTAACATAACTAACTGTAATTTGACATTTGAAGGTTGTAGTGGTCACCACACATCTGCATCAACAATTTTCAACATAGCCCCATTATAACGATACTTCCCGATTTTCGGTACTTTGAGGATTTTACTTAAAATGTTTAACCGAAAGTAGGTCCATGTTTTTGTATAGCCCCAAAACAAACCTCCCGATTTTCCGTGCCTTAGCTTTATTTTTTGGACGAATTTTCTGTACTTTGAAATTTAAAAGTCAACAAAAATTCTGCAACAAAAATTGTTCATTTAAGTTCATATTCTCATATAGCCCAGATACCTCCGAACTAGCTGTTAATGACATTTGAAGTTCCCACGTTATGTACCGATTTTCGATATTTTGAGGATTCTAGCTAAATTTTTTAACCGAATTAGGAGTTATTAGGGGCTCCCATCAAAAACTGTCAACATAGGCCCATGTTTTATTATAACCCCTATATAACAGTATCTCCCAATTTCTAGCCCACCAAAAATTGTCAACAGTTAGATATAGGCACCATAAAAAGGGCCTCCCGAATGAAGCATTTTATGTACATTATCTGACATTTTAACGTACTCACTTAAAGTTGGGGACGGGAATGAATATTTTATGGTGGAGGGTATGAAAAGTTCGGCCCGGCCGAACTTAATGCTTTTTTACTTGTTTCTATTTTTAGTTGATAACTGATTAAACAACAAAACATACGAAAAAAGATTTTTTCAAATTGGATCAATATTAAAGAATAGATTTTACAGAATTCGACTTTTTCAAAATCTGAAAATATACTGAAATATTTTGCTGATGAGCAGCATCACCACAGCAAAAAATAAAGGAAATCAAAAATTACATTTTGTAAATTGTCCGATTTCACTCAGAAATCTCCATATACATTTTAATCAGAATTTATAATTTCTTAGAGTTATTTATAATAAAGATTTGAAGATATAAAAGCATAAAACTTAATTTTCTCAAATATAAACTTGTGTTTTAACGACTTAAAATAATTCAATCAATAAGTATACTATTACAAAAATACAACATATTAAATTCATGTAAGGCTATTTACTTATCGAAAAAATGGTAATATTTCCCTGTTTAAATAATATTTTGTAGTTTTTGAATTCTTTGAAATTTTGAGAGACATGGCAATACAAAAAATGGTAATGGATAATAAATAGCACATAATAAGCATTATATTAATTAATAAGTTTCAAAATAGCGTCGAGATTAACGATCGAAATTTCAACTTTGAGCTAATTCGGTTCGAAAATGTGTCCAAAACGCTTTAAAACCGTAAAATGGGCAGTACCCTAATATAGGGGCATTATCAAAACATGGACCTACATTGAAAATTTTTTTAAGGAATGATTCTCACTTGTCGAGATCCTGAAATATCAATTTTCATCCAATTTGCTTCAAAAATGTGCCAGAAACCTTACAAACTCTTAAAACAGGCGGTACCGTTAATATTTACAATATTTTGTGAGGAAATTTTTTACTTGGAGAAAATGTTATATTTCTATTTTTAGCTAAATCTGTTGATTATTCTAGATAAAATCTTGAAATTACATAAAATCGGATGGAACCATTATAGGGGGGTATAAGCTCCGGCGTCGCACATGCTCGCAATCAATCTATTGAGAAATTGATTGTATGAAAGCTCGTCTAAATTTGAACAGTGGAACCTCGTGCAACTCTTTATTTATATCCTATTAAAAAAGGAGTAATTTTAAATATACACTTTAAAAGGTTCAAAAACAAATTAGGTTATTCTATACAACTGTAACGCACATCCAATTACTTCTAAACACAGGTCGTATGAGAGCTTGTCTAAATTTGTGTACCATTAAGAACCTCGTGGAACTTTTTAGTTATATCCTATTAAAATTGGAGTAATTATAAAAATACACTTTAAAAGGTTCCAAAACAAATTAGGCTATTCTATACAACTGTAACGCACATTCGATTATTTGTAAACACAATTTAATATGTTACTCTTCATACTATCGGATAGCAAAAATAACCATTAAAAAATAAGTCTTGATAATATAGTCCACACACAATCGACGAATTTCCTTGCGATCTTCCTTACTTACTTAGCTGGCCCACTACAGAACAGTTGTTCCATAGACCGAACTAAGAAAAGATCTCCAATTTTCTCTGTTTCGTGCTTCGCTTTTTGGACTACCGTGCCTTGTCATCTCTTCATCCACTTGTTTGCGCCATCTATTCTTTGGCCTGCCAATTCTGCGTGCACCGCCTTGTGGCTCGAATTTATACGCCTTTTTGGCGGGTTCATCATCGCTAATTCTTATTATATGGCCTAGTCACGCAATCACTGCATCTCGATACGTTTAACTATATTGATGTCGTTGTATAGCAGATACAGCTCGTGGTTCATACGACGTCGGTATTCACCGTCAACGCAGATCGGTTCTTAGATCTTTCGAAGAATTTTTCTCTCAAACACGCCAAGCACTGCCTTATCTGCTTGCGCAAGTACCCAGGCTTCGGAACCATACATCAGCACGGGTAGTATCAGTGTTTTGTAAAGCGTTATTTTTGTTTGACGAGTTGTGGCTTTGTTTTTGAAGTGCTTACTTAAGCCAAAGTAGCATCTGCAAGCCAATACAATTCTTCTTTTTATTTCACAACTGATGTCGTTTGTTGTGTTTACGACGGTGCCGAGGTATACGAAGTCTTTTACTTTCTCAAAATTATAGGAACCAACTTCAACAGTTGGTCAGATCTCATTGGACGCATTGTGCGTCGACACCATCAACTTGGTCTTCTCGCCGTTTACCGCCAGACCCACTTTAGCAGATTCTCCTTCGACCTTAATAAAGGTATCGGTTACTTCTTTTACTGATCTTCCCATGATGTCTATATCATCAGCATAATCAAGTAACATGTGGCTATTGGTGTAGATTGTGCCACTTCTTTTGACGTTTGCCTCTCGTATAACCTTTTCTCGCAGGATGTTAAAAAGATCACACGAAAGGCTGTCTCCTTGCCTGAAACCTCTTTTGGCACAAAACTCTTCGGAGAGGTTCTTTCCTATTTTAACTGAAGATCTTGTGTCAGTTAGAGTAATTTTACAAAGCCGAATGAGCTTTGCTGGGATACCAAATTCTGATATGGCTTGGAATACCTTTGAACGTAGAGGGCTGTCGAAGGCTGCTTTATAATCGACAAAAAGGTGGTAGGTGTCGATCTGCATCTATTGGGTCTACTCCAGGATTTGCTGCAGGGTACATATCTGGTCGATGGTGGACTTGCCAGGTCTAAAGCCGCATTGGTAAGGTCCAATTATTTCGTTGACCATGGGCTTTAGTCGTTCGCACAATATACCTGACAATATCTTGTAGGCAAAAGGACTGATGTCCCTATAGTTAGAGCATACAGTCTTATCTCCTTTCTTGTGGACGGGACACTGGATGCTCAGGTTCCAATCGTCGGGTACGCGTTCTTCCTGTCAGATGGAGCTAACTAGCTGATGCATACACCTTATCAGCGTGTCGCATCCGGTTTTGAACAGCTCGGCTGGTAAGTCATCGGCTCCTGCTGCCTTATTATTCTTCAGCCGATTTATTGCTGTCTTTACCTCATCTTGGCTGGGCGGTATACATTCAATACCATCTTGTGGGATTGGGACAGTGGTATCTTCGTCGTCTTCGCTGCTATTGGACAGTTTTGTTCTTTTTCTTTTCATATCCTGAGTACGCTATCTGTATCAGTTACCAACTTACCTTGCTGGTCTCTACAGGAGGATGTGCCTGTACCAAAGCCATCAGTTTGATGCTTGACTCTTTGGTAGAATTTTCGGACTTCATTCTGGCTCCTGTACATCTCGATTTTTTCACACTCCCGCGTTTCCATCTCTCTCTTTTTCCTGCGGAAAAGACGTTTCTCCTCTCTCCTTTTCTCCCTGTATCTCTCTCGTGCGCTACGCGTTGCTACGGATTGTAAAGTAGCCCTATATGCCGCATTTTTCTCTTCGGTGGCAGCACGACACTCCTGATCATACCATGGATTCCTTGGTGGAGGTCTCTGGTATCCAAGTATGGATTTTGCGGCTGTTTGCATGGAGTGGGCAATGCTTTGCCATTGCCCATGATATATTATCGGGATGAGGAGTGCTTTGATTAAGCAATTGGGCTAGTTGAGTGGAATATGCTGTGGCTATCTGTTGAGATTGCAGCTTACCGATGTCTAACTTTTGTGTTGTGTCTGTTCGTACTTTCTTTGCTACGTTTAAGCGGGTGCGTACCTTTGCTGCAACAAGATAGTGGTCCGAATCAATGTTTGCGCCTCAGAACGATCGTACATCCAACACGCTCGATGAATGTCTTCCATCTATCACAACATGATCAATTTGATTTCTTGTTTTCTGATCTGGAGGCAGCCAGGTGCCCTTATGAATATCGAGATGATTAAATGTGGTACTTCTAACTACCATGTCTTTTGCAGCGGCAAAGTCAATCAGCCTCATACCATTGTCAGATGTTTCACTGTGGAGACTGAATTTCCCGACTGTTGGCCCAAAGATATTCTCCTTTCTAATTTTGGCATTAAAATCGCCTAGTATAATTTTAACGTCATGGGCAGGGCAACAGTCATAAGTTTCTTCTAAGCGCTCGTAAAATATATCTTTGGTCTGTTCGTCCTTGTCTTCAGTGGGAGCATGAGCGCAAATAAAGCTGATGTTAAAGAATTTTGCTTTTAATCGAATTGCAGCGAGTCTTTCATTCACTGGGGTGAAGCTGGAGACCTTATGTTTTAACCTCCGACCAACTACAAATCCGCAACCAAACTCATGCTTTGTGTCATGGCAGCTATTATACAGTGCGTCAAAAATTGTTAAATCAATTAAACGTCCATAATTTAAATACAACCATTTTAATCTCTATGTTGATTACAAAATGCACATGGGAAACATTTTTGGGTCATTTGATTGTTTATAATACACGTTGGAATAATGGTTACATATCCTGCGAGAAATCGTACTGAAGACCAAATGGACTTTTATAGGAAAGTCATTAATCCTACTAGACTGTTTGCTGAATTTGTATTATAAAAGTTAGAGTCTTCTGCAAGATGATCTTCCAGCCATTTTTTTTAAAATACACTCCATTGCTATGAGAAAATTTTGTCTTTTGAAGAACCAAGCTGCTTCTAAGTGCTCATCTGTAAGAAAACGTACTTGACATATTGTCTCTCTATGAAGAGATATTTTCTATGCTATGGGAAATCCTGTTGTTCTTCGATGAGAAGAGATCAAATGAATTTTCGATTAAATGTAATGCCCATATCAGGCGTGTCTATTAATTATTTCCGATTATCTGTTCTGCTTAACCAAACTTAATGTATTAACACATTATCCAAGCGAAATTCCTGCAAAGAATTGTAGGTATACATAGGTTTTTTGTCACATTACATTGTTTTTTTTTTGCTATTTTTACCTTTAAGAACCGTTTCTACAGACCAAAACGCCAGAAAAAATGTAAATGGAATTTGACCTCGGCGATTATGACCTGGACGGCAAAGAGCTACAACTTTACCTCAAAGAGTAAATCTAAATTCCTAACAGTTTTGACAAAATGATCGCTTTTGACATCAAGGCCTCAATTGGTCCTCAATCACGCTGCTATGTTAGAATATGGTTAATTTTCAAGCTCAAAAAATTACAAAGAGTGTTATCGGAAAACAATTACGGGTATCATTGGGTACAGACAAATGCGTAGATGTTTTTTTTTTTTTTTGGTAGGGAGACCTTATAACGATACTGTACGATTTCAATTATTTTGAAGGGTTTTGTTACGTGTTTTTACTGAAGTGGGTGTTACATTGTATTCCGGATTCTCAACGGATAGAAAACCTTCGCAAAGAGAACTAACAATATATGTAGGTCCGGTATACCTCCAGATGTATCGTATTTTGAAGATTTCACAATGGAATGACTGTAATTTGGATTTTTTATTATCACTGGATAGATAACAGCAAGGTAAACCGAACTGAAAAGGAAATATTTAATACATTTTTTGTGTTGGAATTTATTTTTGGAGTCGACTACGGAGTTGGAGTCGGAGTCGTGAAAAAATTGGACTGGAGTCGGAGTCTGAGTCTGACCTAAAATGGCTCGACTCCGAAGCCCTGGGTACAGCATTTGACATTATTGTTTTTCTCTCTTAGCTAGCATGTTTTCTATCCCTTCATGTAAAATTTTTGGGAATTTTCGACAAGTTTTTTTTTTTGGATTTTTTGGTACAAAATATTGAATTTGGCCACACTGTGCGACGCCAAATTCACAAAACTCCTAGTATAGTCAGTATAATAAAAACTGAACACCGCTGGGCAACTTTCGGCAGACGAAATAATTTTTTTCTAATTCTGGAAGCTTCCACGAACATTCAATAGAAAATAACGTGAGAATCCGTGAGTATCCAAGGTATTAAAAGTTTTTTTATATTCACAATATTAAATAAAAAACGTTCCAAAAGAGATGAATTTTACTACAAAATAAACATACAAGTTTATGATGTTGCCATTTTAAAACAATTAAATTAATTAAACCATTTCTTAATAAATTAATATTTCACAATACTATTTTGTGATATCACTTGTAAACTGTCACTGTGTTAAGGGTATTTTGAATGTCTCAATTCCTTCACATAGAAATGTTCAATTTTGTTGCTCTGTTTTAGCAAGTACCGTTAGAAATTGTAAAATCAAAATTTGATGTGTCTACAAAAGATTTGAAGAGTTACCATCATAATTTGTAGACATCAATTTGTTTATTCTTGTCGCGGGCTGGGACCCCAGTGCACCGTATACCGGGACAATCAACCTTAATTTACATTTCTTACCCTACAATCTGAAAAGAGAAATAGAATGCTTTGATCCATACAATCCTTTCAAGTTATTCACAGACATTTGCTTTTAGCGAACAAACATTATTATAAAAAAACGGGACGGATTGGAGGAAGATTTCCGTCTTAGCTCCTATTTCATCACAATTGTGGATGGCAAGATTAATCCCCAAAAATATGTAACTGAGTAAGATTTGCTGGAAATGTTAACAGACAGTCCTAATATATTGCCGATTAACACCCAAAACTAAATACCTATCACACCAAAAACTTAAATAACTTTATTCAACTAGCTAAGAAGTATCAAAAGTGTATGGATGGTATTATGAAACATACTGCGCACAAACCATTTCCAATAATCCATTTGAACAAAAGCAAACATTCCAATCGCATAAGCCTTACCATTAAACCAGGGAATTATTGACTTAAAAAGATTGGCATTTCAGAAAAGGAAAAAATTCAAAAGAAAGCGAACACAACAAACTTTCTTTAATCTTTTCAAGAATTTTCAATAAAATCGTTCTTTGAATATCAACACAATATTCAATATTTGTAAGTTGATACTTGTTAGAATTTATACGAATTTTGAGTTAATTATGCGAAGTGCAAAATAACAAAAAAGTTTTGAAAGAAACAAATGGTTCGGAAATGAAATGTATAGCAAAATATAGTACATAGTTTACGGGAAAATATATATCGCTCATTTACTCAAAGAGTGTCACATCTCAATAAATGTAGTTTCGAAAACACGGGTTTTAAGTTGCCGATTGAAATTTGACTTCCCAACTTAAAAAGATTATTACAAAACAAATAAAACCTGGATCGTCATTTGCAAATTTATATGCAATATCAATCATGATTTGAACTGTTTGTAGTGCTTCAAAAACTCAAAAATCTATTTTGTTGAATCACTGTGATTTTTTGTTGATTTTCTAGGCGGTGCGCAAAAATTAGGAAATTATAGTGCAGTTTAGGAAAATGCGTAATTTCAAACAACAACAGAATATGCTTGAAATTAAAAACAATCTGTTTAATTTCAAACCTAAAGTGTTGCAAGAACTGCAATTGCAACAGGATGTGTTTAAATTTAAACACAAACAATAAGAAATACATTTTTAACCAGAAGAACAACAAACTCAAAAAACTTGTTAGTTGCTCGCATTTCTTTGTTCGAACCGGACTAAAGGTTGAGAACATATTGTTTTTTTAATAAATTAAAACAAGAAGTAAAAAAATCAATAAACAAATTTTTGAAAAAGTGCTTAAAAGCAGAAAATGTTGTGCATTAATGTGTAAAAGATTTTTTAATGACATAGATAATTTTAATTATTATAAAAGTTTAGAGTTCTTCAAACAGACTGTATATATAATTAAATATATATTTACTTTTATTAGTATTTTTAATTACATAAATGAAATATGTTATGATTATATATATGTATATAAATAGAAAAATTGTTTCTCAGTATTCAAAATGTAGTTTTATTAAACAAATTCAGATATGATGTGTACATTTGGGTACATCTGCATAAACCTACATACAAAAGTGCTTAAAATTACAATAAATTGTATCTAAAATCGCAACTCAAAGTGTGTAATGTTTTAAACACATATTGCGTAAAATCTTACAACAACAAAGCTATTCTACGCAATTTTGTGTCGCAACTTGTTGCCTATCACTATCATTGTGAATTTCAACAGAAAAAGTTTAGAGTGCTGCAACTCGTTGAGTTTTAGAGGTATCAACTTGAAAATTTTTTTTGAGTAAATGAGCACTATGTACAATATACAAATATCGGTGAAAATACTAATTAAATGTATATATATATAATATATAATTGTTCCACAACATCCCATAGGGACAAGGGAGACTTCTCTCATATCAATGAGTGCACCCCGATTCATATTAGCTCAATGATATGGGACCTACAGTTTATCGCCGAGTCCGAACGGCGTGTCTAAGACACCACTTTTGTACAGAAGTTTTACATGGCTGAAATACTCAGGAAATGTCGCCAACATTACTGAGGGGTATTTTGCCACCGTTGAAAAGTGTTTTGATGTTGCCTGGCCGGGGAATCGAACCCACGACCTTATGTGTGCAAGGTGGGCGTGCATACCATTGCACCACGGTGGCACCCAATTAAATGTATATGTAATCTTTATAAATAAACAGAAATCAACCGCATGTCAGTTACAACACCGATTGGATATAGGGGGGTAATTTGTGTTGAAACGTTCACAAATTCTTAAAATCAATTTCCCAAAAATGTTCTTCAAAACTTTGCATAGTCTCTTTCATGAAATGTTCTGAACGAATATGGAATATTTAGTTTTCTTGCTGTTAGAAAAGTGGAGTGATGACCTCGTTTGGTATCGGGAACTATTCGATTCTAAATGTTACATAACTAGTTCCACAGTGCTACCAACTGCAAACGTTTGCATGCGGATGTCCCAGAAAGTAACCAATTGGCTCTCTATGCATTAGCCGTACATGGTATTGTACTAGTTCCAAATTTACAATCATATTCCAGTATGTGGTATCGTTCCTCTCTTCAGTTGCTCTTTAGAAAAGTGGTGTTTTTTATTTGTGATTTAATATTTGAACTGACTCCTTTTCAGTTACTTGGGGATAAAAAGGTGTCAATTAGTTCCCTTGCCATCACTGAGGGATGAATTTTGTACTAGTACCACTTTAAACTAGTTCAGGATGAATGAAATTGCGACTATTGGAATTTTCGTTGCTGGTGGGGTGCGTCTCGAAAACTTTTTGTGGTGACGATTTGAGGGTATTGAGCGCAACTATCAATTCCACAGGGATGGGTTCTTCGATAACGGATTGATTCGGAACCACCAGCTGCTATTCTGGAATCGTCCATTTAAGGACTAAGGCACACGCAAAGAAAAAATAATTTTCGCTTTTGTTGAAACAAAAACATCAATTTTTGTTACAACAATTTATTTGTTTTGTTCAAACATTTTAATTGCAATCCAAAAATACCATATTTTGCTCCAAACATAAAAAAGAAAAACAACTTTCGAAATTCCGCAATATTGTAAAAATCATTAACAATACCGATGGCAGGAACTATCATAATCTAGAATTTTTTTTGTGTATCTCTTTTTAACTAACTTCATGATACTATTTTTTTAATTTAGCGGGTTAAGGATTGTTTGGCTGGCTTTTTAAATTTAGTTATGAAAACATAAAACTAATCGCCGCCAGCTGGAGTGGAAATGTTTATTAAGAATTATCTCTAAAACCAATTGTATTCAGTAATTTGGTATTACAATACATTTCTTCAACCGATTTTGTTTTGGACATAAAATTAATTAGTAAGTATCTTCTTTTTGAACTTTTACTAAGCGATATTTCTAACGCATTTTCTTTTTCTTATTTAGCTTCAAATTCTACTAACGACTTGGAATCACAACATGCTTTATTTGCACATCAAGAGACGACTCTGTGTTAAACTAAATAAAATTAGCGTCAGTCGAAATGAAAATTATCTTACAGGTTTTAAAGCAGTGTTATTTTAATTTATAAAAATCATTTATAAAATAAATAATACAATGAAACTTTTTATATTTTTTAAAATGTAACGCATTAAAAAGGTATGTATACAATGCTTATTCCAACAATTTCGCATTGCAACAATACATATTGTTATTTCTGACCAAAACTATTGTCAATTGCAAAAATAAATATTGTTACTTCTGACCGAAACTATTTTAAGTTCTAACAATATTTATTGTTCATTTTTACTAGAACTATTGTGAATTACAACAATAAATATTGTTACTCCTGACCAAAACTATTGTTAGTTCTAACAATTTTTATTGTCCATTTTGATCACAGCTATTTTGAATTGCAAAAATAAATATTGTTACTTCTGACCAAAACTATTGTAAGTTCTAACAATATTTATTGTCCATGTTGATCAAAACTATTTTGAATTGCTAAAATAAATATTGTTACTTCTGACCAAAACTATTGTAAGTTCTAACAATATTTATTGTCCATTTTGGCCAAAACTATTATAAATTCTAACAATAAATATTGTTACTTCTGACCAAAACTATTGTAAGTTCTAACAATATTTATTGTCCGTTTTGACCAAAAGTATTGTTATTTGCGAAAATAATATAGTTACCTTTGACCAAAACTATCGTAATTACATGTTTGGTCTAAAACGTTATAGTGTCAAAGTGACAATGCATATTTATATTTAGAACACATAATATAGTCCAGTGTAACAATAACGATTATTGGATTGAAAATACTCATAAGGAGTCCAACAATATGTTAACATTATATATTTTGCTCTTGGAATATTGTTGAATCAAACATATTTTTTTTTCTCTGCGTGCAGGGATTATGCTGCATGAGCACAGCTCACAGTGAGTCGTCATCGTCAACAGAATACGAAATTTCCCCGCAGACCCCCCAAAACTGCAGACGCATACGCAATACTTCACACCAGCCGTTGCTATTTCAATCTCTGAAAATGGATCCTCTATAGCAATGGACTTCGAGCTAAAATCAAGGAAATAGTGGATTATGAGTCGGAAGAATATCAAGATCGCGGCGGTGCTGAAATCTAAGGCTAGGAAACCAAGCGTTGATGCACCAGTCTGTTCAATACATACCTGTCTCGGCTGAGCCTGGCTCTAATGCAGATACGAACTTCTTTGCAAAGACAGTATAGTGAGGGCGCCCATATATATATTCATATAGCCCCCATATATATATTTTCCCGATTTTGCTATAATTTGTTCAATTTTGATCGAATAGCCTTCAAATTTAGTATGTGTTATTTTCTTAGGCCCCTGAATAGCTATAATGATTTTCACAAAAATCGGATCAGATTTGGATATAGCCCCCATATACATCTTTCCCCGATTTTGCTATAACTCGGTCAATTCTGATCGAACAGCCTATAGCCCCCATATATATCTTTCCCCGATTTTGCTATAATTCGCTCAATTTTTGATGAATACCCTTCAAATTTAACATGGGTTGTTCCTCAAGCCCATGTTCAGTTTTACCGTTGACGTAGGTTGATGAATGTTTGCACAAGTACTAATGAGGGCACAGGAATGAAAAATATCAACTTTGGTCCATATCGATTCAGTATTGAATATGGCTTCCATATATAATTTCGCCCGATGCCGCTCAATTACGGATAGTTACGTCATATTATCCTGATTTAATCAATATCTGACATACATTGCGTGTTTAGTGCATCGAATACATAAAATCGGGCGAAAATATATGAGAACTATATCCAAATCTAAACCGATTTCTGTCAAAATCGGTGAAACTGAAAAAAGGCTTAAGAAAACATCCCATGTTAAATTTTGAAGGCAATTTTTCAAAAATTGTCCGATTTATAGCAAAATCGGTTGAAGATATATGGAGGCTATATCCAAATCTGTACCGATTTTTGCGAAATCAAATAAAAAATCCGTAAAACTGAACAGTGGCCTGAGGAAACATCCCATGTTAAATTTGAAGGCTATTCATCAAACATTGAGAGATTTATAGCAAAATCGGGAAAAGATATATATGGGGGCTATATCCAAATCTGAAAATCGGTATAGATATTCAGGGGCCTAAGAAAATATCACATATAAAATTTGAAGGCTATTCGATTAAAATTGACCGAGTTATAGCAAAATCAGGGAATGATATATATGGGGGCTATATCCAAATCTGAACCGTTATGGACCAAAGTTGAAATTTTTCTTTTCTATACCCTTATAAGTACTTGTGCAAAAATTTATCAACCTAGGTCAACTCCTTCTATTTTTGTCCACTTTTGTAGGGAAGCGGCAACACTGTGCGCCCCTGCCAGAATTAGCGGAGAGTGTCACAGTTTGCCAGATACAACCATCCGTCATTTCTCTTGGGTCAGATTACCATAATTCTGCCCATCAGCAGACCGTCCGATTGCATGAACGTCGCACTTTCATCAATCATGAAGATGCTAATTGGCCGAGTTTCCGAGAGTTCACTAATCACAGCTTCAGAGATCTCCCCAACCATTCTCATGTTCAGGTAGTACAGAAGACGTTTATCTAGCAGCCCGGGAATGACAGACCGAAGAGAAGAATACTGATTCACATTAGATATCTTCCTGCCGAGGAGGAACCACCACAATATACAATGTATGATGCTGCAAATGAAATTAGGAACGCTAAATCTCATCTCCTCTGAAGGCTGCACTTTCATCAATCATGGATGGTAGCTTTCCCATCCTACTTTCAGTGAGTTTACTTATCCCCGCTTCAGAAATCTTCCCAAACCTTCTGATTTTCAGGTAGCAGAGAGAACGTACCCAGAAATCATCACTGCTCCAGCCGCTCGTATATACCTCTTGGTCGAGTACCAGAAGTGAGACTAACTTTCCCCGCAGGGGCGGCGGTATTAGCAAATGGGCGTTATAAACTTCGTCGAGCCAACCCCACTGATCACAGAATCAGGGAGCTGGCACTGAATGCTAACAGGTTGGTCGGTGAGCATAAACAGAACGAGTGGCTACGTCATTAGAAGAGTTGCAACATTGGAGCCGGAACAAGTGAATTGTAGGCAACGGTTAAGTGACTCTCGAACCCATTTAAGAAGGAAGATTAAGCTCAATCACGTTTGGCGATGTTACGCGGACCGATCGGAAGAGGCACGTAAGCTATTTTATTACCGAGGGGTATTTTTGAAAATTTGATGTTGCCTGGCCTGGGAATCGAACTGAGATCTTCTGAGTGCAAGGCGACCAAAAATTGTTATTTTCTTTGTTTTTTTTTTTTTATAGTACAATGTTCTTTGTAGTGGCGGGCTACTTGCTCTATGTCAAATTCATGTTCTTTCTATGGGGCAACGTGCGGCACCTGTTAACTCACTACCAACCGGGTATTAAAAGCAGCTCCCCAGGTGACACCACGGTGAGGTCAGTGTCAACTTGAGATGAAAGAGGGCCCAAGATAAGACTAGGGCATTGCCATGTTAAAGTCGGCCAGGGTTGTGGCTTGATATCTTTCATACCCTACGTTTGCCAAGGATTGCTCTCAAAACGTACATCTACGTGGCACCAATAATTCAAAATGTACATAGGTCGACTTATGTAGTTCTATTTTAAAACCACTTGCTAATACATAAATATGTATATACACGGTGCTCTTGAACCAACTTTAAATTAAAGGAGCTTACACCTGTGAAGTTGTTGCGAACTTTGAAACTGCAATTTTAGGAGTACCAGATTTATGCATCTCTATATTCTTAAGGAAACCTGGCTGTCGCCAGATCAAAGAACAAATAATCAAATTGATCATGTTGTGATAGATGGAAGACATTCATCGAGCGTGTTGGATGTACGATCGTTCCGAGGAGCAAGCATAGATTCGGACCACTACCTTGTTGCAGCAAAGGTACGTACCCGTCTAAACGTTGCAAATAAAGCACAAACAGATACATCGCGGAAGTTGGACATCGGATAACCACAGCATATTCCAATCAACTAGGCCAATTGCTTAAGGAAATCAATCCTCGTCCCGATAACATCAGCACAATGGCAAAGCATTGCCCACTCCATGCAAACAGCCGCAAAATCCATACTTGGATACCAGAGACCTCCACCAAGGAATCCATGGTATGATCAGGAGTGTCGTGCTGCTACCGAAGAGAAAAATGCGGCATATAGGGCTACTCTACAATCAGTAGCAACTCGTAGCGCACGAGAGACGTATGGGGAGAAAAAGAGAGAAGAGAAACGTATTTTCCGCAGGAAAAAGAGGGTAATGGAAAGGCGGTAGTGTGCAAAAATCGAGATGTACAGGAGCCAGAATGAAGTCCGAAAGTTCTACCAAAGAGTCAAACATCAAACTGGTGGCTTTGGTACATGCACATCCTACGGTAGAGACCAGAAAGGTTATTTTGTAACTGATACATATAGTGTGCTTAAGATATGGAAAGAACATTTTTCCTAACTGTTGGTATCTGATAGTAGCGAAGACGGCGAAGATACCACAGATCCAATCCCAGAAGGTGCCATTGATTGTATACCGCCCAGCCAAGATGAGGTAAAGACAGCAATAACCGAATAATAAGGCTACATGAGCCGATAGCTTACCAACCAAGCTGTTCAAAACCGTAGGCGACACGCTGATAAGGTGTATTCATCAGCTAGTTAGCACCATCTGGCAGGAAGAACGAGTACCCTGATTGAAACCCGAACATCCTGTGCCCTGTCCGCAAGAAAGGAGATAAGACTGTATGCTCCAACTAGAAGGTCATCAGTCTTCTCCCTAATACCTACAAGACTAAAGCCTATGGTCAATGACATAATTGGACCATACCAATGCGGCTTTAGACCTGGCAAATCCACCATTGACCAGATATTTACCCTGCCGTAAATCCTGGAGAGAAGCAGATTGACAACTACCACTTTTGTCGATTACAAAGCAGCCTTCGACAGCCCCATACATTCAAAGGTATTCCAAGCCATGTCTGAATTTGGTATCCCTGCAAAGCTCATTAGGCTTTGAAGAATGACATTAACTGATACCCGGTCTTCATTTAAAAAAAAAAGGAAAGAGCCTCTCCGAAGAGTTTAGCATCAAAAGAGGTTTCAGACAAGGATCCGGCCTTTTGTGTGACTTATTCAGGTTATACGAGATGCGAAGGTTAAAAGAAGTGGCACAACATATACAAACAGCCATATGTTGCTTGATTATGCCGATGACATTGACATCATAGATCGATCGGTAAAGGACGTAACTGATACCTTTGCAAAAGTCGAAAGGGAATCTGCTAAAGTGGGTCTGGCAGTAAACGGCGAGAAGACGATGTTGACGATGTGATGTCGACGCGCAATGCGTCCATAGAGATCGGACCAACTGTTGACGTTGGTTCCTATAATTTTGAGGTAGTAACGACATCAGTTGTGAAATAAAAAGAAGAATTATATTGACCAACAGATGCTACTTTGGCTAAAGTAAGCAGTTTAAGAACAAAGCCATATCTCGTCAAACAAAAACAACGCTTTACAATACTCTGATACTAGCCGTGCTGGGTACTTTCCCAAGCAGACAAGGCAGTGCTTGGTGTGTTTGAGAGAAGAATTCTTCGAAAGATCTATGCACCAATCTGCGTTGACGGTGAATATCGACGTCATATGAACCACGAGCTGTATCTGCTATACAACGACATCCAAATAAATAAACGTATCAAGATGCAATGATTGGCTAGGCCATAAGAATGAGCGATGATAAACCCGCTAAAAAGGCGTATAAAAACGTGCCACATAGCGGTGCACGCAGAATTGGCAGGCCTAAGCTTAGATGGAGCAAATAAGTGGATGAAGAGATGAAAAGGCGCGGTATTCCAGAAAGCGAAGCAGCAAACAGAGAGAATTGGAGATCTGTTCTTAGTTCGGCTTATGGAACAAATGTTCTGTTTTTTAGGTTTTTCACGATATTGCTTGCAAACCGCAAGTTCTATCGAAATAAGATTATAGAAAATGTTGTAGCTATGAAAATTCTCTACAAGATTGACCTTTATGATATTTTCATATGGTTTACCATTTTTGAGATATAGAAGTTAAAATTGGGACAATGCACTGACTGTGTCGCCTCCATATAAAACAACCTGGAAAGTTTTTGCGAATTCTGAAACAGCAATGTGCATAGATGAGAAAAATCCAAAAACAAGAAAAAATCGCTGGAGAGATTTTTAAATAAATCGCGGTTAAAGTTCACATTTTTAGGTTTATTTGCTATGATTTGTACCTACGTTTTACTATTTTTGAGATATAGACGTTCAGGTCACAATTTTAGGGTTTTTTGTTCGGTTTTCACGATTTTCTTGAAAACGGTAAGTCATATCGAAATTAAACTAGAGTAAATCTGATAGCTGTAAAAATGCTCTACAAGAGTGGCTTTCGTAATTTGTTCCTATGTTGTACCATTTTTGAGATATATAAGTTTAAGATGAGAAATTGCGATGCAGTCAGTGAATTGTCCCAATTTGAACTTCTATATCTCAAAAATGGAAAAACTCACGAAAATATCATATAATTCAACATCTTCTTTAGTTCCATTTTGATAGGGTTTGCAGTTTCCCAGCAAAATCGTGAAACCCCTAAAAATGTGAACTTTGACCGCGATTTATTTAAAAAACGCTCCGGGGATTTTTTGATTTTTCTTATCTATGGACATTGTAGTTTCAGTATCAGCAAAAACTTCTCAGGTGTAAGCTCCTATCATTTAAAGTTGGTTCAAGAGCACCGTGTGTATGTTCACTAAAGTACTAAGTCTCAGAAATCGATGAACTTAAACTTTCCAAAAATTCTAGAGTCAAATTGAAATTATTTTCACATTTAATTTTATGACTATATCTAAGGCATTGATGGGCAAATTGCGAGAGACTCATGTATTTTTTACACTTTTGTGTGTGAGGCAGAGCATTTCTGCCCATCAGTGATCTAAGGTGTTTATTATTATATTCCACTTCATTCTTCTTCTTTGTATATATGTATGTATGAAAATGCGTGTTGTATCGGTCGGTTCTTTCTTTCTCTTCTCCTCTCCGCTATGTCTCTCTCATTATTTCATAATTTATGCATTTCAAGTAGTAAAGTAGAACTTTGTTGTTGCTATCTCTTACCTATAAAAATTTCCTCGCCATCCTGTGGTTGCGGCTGACATTCCGCCTCGTCCAAACCATTTAGGTATGTTTCCAGCAGATAGTTTTTACCCAGCTCACGTTCACGTTTGCGATGTTTCTCCTCTTCAATCTTGTTAATTTGACGCTCCTTTTCGCTGTTGTGTGGTGAAAGTTTATGCGCACGTGTATGTTTGGGTGTGTGTGCGTGTGTGTAGGGATATACAGTTTTTTGTGTTGTGAGATTTGTAAGGATGTGATTGTGCCACAAACGATTGTTAAGGAAGACACATGACCGCCGGCCACACGTTGTTGGTCAATGGAAAAAGGAAAGGTAGTGTAAACATGCCACACAAGCATCACAAACAAGCGCAATGTTAATATTGAAACAAAAAAAGAAAGAAAAACAACAAATAAAACATGGAAGAAAAAAGAAAATAACATTAAAATTAAAGTTGTTTTAAGTAAAATATCGCAATTAATTATACCAACGACAATGCCATTTAATTAAGGGTAATTTCACTACAACAACTAATGGTGGGCGATAATGTGACATGTATGGTAATGGAGGTAACTAGGTTAAGGTTATTTAATATTCTCAACATTCCTTTTAATATGTTCTGTTTTAGTGCACATTATAGCAGCAATTGCATTTTGGACATAGCTGCATCAAAATTTTGGAAATTTTATTTCAAATTGGTTGTAGAAATTGTACATATCTGCACAAAACAAGAACAAAAATTCAAAAAACACAAGTAAAGAGAATTCAAAGAAAAAAATTAAAATGTTTTTATTATTATTACAGTGTTTTATTTAACTTGCTTTGGTGTGTGTTTAGTTCAAATCTGGTAACTCATTTTTAACACGGTTGCAGTTGATCAATCGAACTAAAACCTTGCAAACTTTTCAGATTTGGATGACAATACACGAATATGAAATCAAAACCAATATTGGTCCATTTTTACACTGTTTTACAGTGTTTTATCTAATTGCTTTTCAAATCAGGTTACTAATTTTTCACACAGTTGCAGTTGACCAATCGAACTTAAAATTTGCACACATTTCAGATTTGGATGACAATACATGAATATGAAATCAAAACCAATATTGGTCCATTCTTACAGTGTTTTTACGGTGTCTAACTTAACCCCCTTTTCAAATCTGGTAACTGATTTTTAAAACGGTTGCAGTTGACCAATAGAAGTAAAACTTTGCACACTTTTCAGATTTAGATGACAATTATGGGTCCATTTTTTCCTATAGCCCCCATAGAACGGTACCACCCAATTTCCGGTATTTTGCTTTTAAAATCTGGTAACTCATTTTCACACAGTTGCAGTTGACCAATCGTACTAAAACTTTGCAAACTTTTCAGATTTGGATGACCATACATTAATATGAAATCAAAACCAATATTGGTCCATTTTTACAGTGTTGTACAGTGTTCAATTTTACATGCTTTTCAAATCTGGTAACTCATTTTTAACACAGTTGTAATTGACCAATCGAACTAAAACTTTGTACACTTTTCAGATTTGGATGACAATATATGAATATGAAACCAAAACCAATATGGGTCCATTTTTTCCTGTAGCTCCCATCCAGCGGTACCACTCGTTTTAAGGGATTTTATCGTCATTTTAAGCCCGTATTGGCTGTTTTTTGACAACTAGGGTTTCCAACGGTACAGAAACGTATCCATTAAAAATTATGGACATAGGTCCAGGTTTTGGTATAACCCCCATATAGCGGTACCGCCCGATTTCAAGTGTTTTAAGGATTTTATCTTCATTTTTATACCGAATTGCGTGTAACTTGGCATTTGGAGATCCCAATGGTATAGAAATTTCTCCACCAAAAATTGTGACATAGGTCCAGGTGTTGGTATAGCCCCCATATTACGGCTCCACCCGATTTCAAGTGTTTTTTGTCCTAATTTTTGGGCCGAAATGGCTGTAACTTGGTTTTCGAGTTCCCAACTTCTCCACCAAAAATTGTGGACATAGGTCTAGGTTTTGATATAACCCCTAAAAATGGTACCCAATTTCAGGCATTTTAAAGTTTGTATCTACATTTTCGGCCTAAATTGGTTATGGGGTTCCGTTGAAAATGGAAAGAGCATGTTGAGAGGGGAAAGTTCGGAGGAGGTTGTTCGGTGGTGGTTTTTCGGAGGTTCGGTGGAAGTGGTGTATCTAGGATCTAAGCTTTTCTAAGAAGGGCAAGCATATGTGGCATTGAGTCGCGAAAGATCGCTGGATGGATTAAGAATAGAAGAACTGGATTGCTCGAAACTAACAGGAAGGAAGCCATGCAATAACGAAGCCTTAACTGAAATCAATAGGATGAGAAACTACCAACCTAAATAAATTTTTACTAACATTATACATTTAATTAATAAATGTAAGCCCATCATTAAATATCATTTATAATCTCAAGTATATACAAATAAAATTGAAAATCTTAAAAATGTATTTACAAAAAAATTAATTTTTAAATGCACTAAAAACTAGAAAATAAGTATATAATTAAAAAAATTAAGTAACAGTGTTTTATTTATAAATGCACTTAAAAGTAGAAAATAATTTTTCATGATGGAATCTCTAAAATAAAACGCTTGCATTTGAATTAAAAATTTTAACAATATTGAACGGCAAGCGTTTTATTTGAGAGATTCCATCATGAAAAATTATTTTCTACTTTTAAGTGATCTGCTTTGTTAGGCAGGTAAGCGAATTTAAACTTCCTGAATTTTCTGCATTTTTGCACAAGAACCTGTGGAATTTCTGAATGTGCAGGTAAGCAAAAAATGCTGTAGTTCGGCCAAAAATTTATCTTATATCTTAAATATACGTAAAATCGGGAGGTACCGCTATATTAAGGCTATACCAAAATCATCAATAACCATCAAATGTCATATTACAGACAGTCCGGTCCAAAATTCCTAAAACACCTAAAATCGGGAGGAACCGTTGTATGGGCGCTTTACTAAAACACGGATCTATCTTGACAATTTTTGGGGGAGAAGTTTCGTGGTAGTTCGGTCAACAAATGCAGGTAAAATACTCAAAATACCTAAAATCAGGAGGTACCGTCATATGCTAGAATGCTTACAACAGACGGACATGGCTATTTCGACTCAGAATTTTATTCTGATCAAGAATATATCAACTTTACAGGAAATATATATTTAAATGTGTCAGGGACGTAAGCAAGAGGAAATATTTTGGTCCGATACATTTTTTTAGCTACTTTGACAAATTATTACGTTTTTCTCTACCATAATTTGTGTTTTTGGAAATTTCAAATGAAAACTATATTGTTCTGAAGATTCTGTACTGTATTAACAAGTTGTCTAAGAAATATATTTTTTTATACCCTCCACCATAAGATGGGGGGTATATTAAGTTTGTCATTCCGTTTGTAACTACTCGAAATAATCATTGTAGACCCCACAAACTATATATATTCTTGATCAGCGTGCAATTCTACATCGATATAGCCATGTCCGTCCGTCTGTGGAAATCACTCTAACGACCTAACGGATTGAAGGAGGTGGATGAAATTTTGGTAGAATCTATTATATGTACGTAGGACTTTTGGTATTGAAAGCGAGCTATGTAGGTCCACGTTTCATATAGCCCCCATAAAAAGTGACGCGTCGTCGTTTTAAGGAATTTTTAAGATATCTGTCCCATTTTACCACCGAATTGGTTGTAATTTGGCATTTTGTGTCTCCAGAGGATAAAAAACATTTCTACCAAAGTTTGTTTATATAGATCACGTTTTTGTATAGCCCCCATATAGCGTCCCATATATAGTACGCGTCACTATAAGATATTTTGAATATATTAGTCCCATTTGACCTCAGAATTGGTTGTAACTTTGTATTTTGTGTTTCCAGAGGCTAACAAACATTTATCCTCATTATCCTCATTTAGACTTCGTGGGGCTATAAAACTTTGCCCCAGAAACTTGTCGGTACAGGTCCACGCCTTAGTATAGCCCCATAGAACAGTAAATCCCTATTTTCGGTATTTTGAAGGTTGTGGCCTCAATAGTCCACCCAAATGGCTGAAATTTGGTGTTTGGTCTCCATTTGGGGTATTAAACGCATATGAAATGTGTCGGTACAGGTCCACACCTTAGTATAGCCCCCATAGAACGGTAATTCCCTATTTTCGGTATTTTGAAGGTTGTGATGTCAATATCCCACCGAAATGACTGAAATTTGGTAGTTAGTCTCGTTGTGGGTATACAACTTTCCAGCTGAAATTTGTTGGTATAGGTCCACGCCCTCATAGCCCCCATAGGACGATATCTCCCAATTTTCGGTATTTTTGAATGTTTTAACTATATTATCCTACCAAAATGGCTGAAATTCGATATTTCGTCCTCCTTTGGGATGCAAAACTTTCTCCTTCCTCTCCTTTTGAAGAATGTGGCCTCAATAACCCACCGAAATTACTGAAATTTGGTGTTTAGTCTTCGCTGGAGTTACGAAACTTTCCTCTAGAAATTTATCGTTACAGTTCAACGTTTTATACAGCCTCCATGCAACGGTGCTCCCGATGTTGTTAACTATCCAAATCCAGAATATCCAGGTTTAAGTCTAGTCAGTATTGCCCAATTTTATGTATTTCGCTCAATTCGGAAAAATGTAAATATTGGTCCATGTTTTGGAAAGAATAACGATGACGCCCCATATGAGCTGTTTTGAAGGGAGTATGTATTATCAGTTGGGATATGTGCTACTCCTGTAATAAAACTAAATTAAAGTAATTGTTCCTATTCACTTCAATACAGTTCGTGTTGGCCCGGACGAACTTATCGCTTTTCTTACTTGTTTTTTGTTTGAATACTCTTTTTGGGAGAAACTTTCATGTAAAACTGAATTTCTTCTTTAAGTCATGTCATTTCATTATCAAATAATAAAGTGTTTTGGAATTCTGTAATGAACATAAGGGTCTTGAAGCTTTAAACTCATTGTGTATTCAAAAAAAAATTACAAGTTCGGTATTGGACAAAATGTACGACATATCAAGGGCTTTCCGTGGTGTATATCTCGAAACCCACATAGAAAATTGTTTTAGTGCCTTAATCAATATTTTGTATTCCTATTTTAGATCAACTTGCTGCTAAATTATAGGAGAAACTAATGGAAAAAAATGTATTGTTGTACATCCTAAAGGGCTAATATCTGCTAGAAGTAGCATACCCATCTGGATTTATTCCTAACAGTAAAAAAATTGTAGCTGAAAACAACCGTAAACGAAATTAATGCTCAAACATTGCATTTATACCCTACACCACTATGTGGAAAGGGTATTATAAGTTTGTTTTGGTAAAAATTCATGTAAAAATTCAAGTAATTCGTCGGAAAACCCATAATGTGGTATACCAGTCTTCATATCTCGACGAGATAAAGCGATTTTGAGATGTCTGTTCGCCCATCAGTCTGTCCATTATAAATTGTAATCAGACTCCAGGCCGCAATTATGGACCGATCGTCACGAAATTTTCTTTGGAGGTCGGGTTCAGACCAGAATAGATCCCTATTTTTATTGATGATGATCATGAAATATTTAGCGGGTGAAATGTAGCGGTTCTGTAGGTCGATCAACGCGAAATTTTGTATAAGGTAAGAGTATATGACAAAGAAGAAGCTTACAATTTGGGTTGGCGATCAGCTAATATTTAAAGGGTTAAATGAACCACAACCTTTGTGTGAAAAATTTAAAAATTTTGTTTTTCAAAATAGTCAGGCTTAATCCCACAATCGTTGTTTTAATATTGTATTAAAACAACTTTAATTTATTAGTGGGAAAAATTGGCAATGTTTACCAAGGGGTAAGGCAGGGAAGACTTTAGTTTCAGATCTCGCCACAGATCTTCATCAGTTCCCTTGTTTCTTGTTTTTCAACAAGAAACTTTTTATACCCAAGTGTCAATTGCTCGCTCAATTCTAATCGACAATTTCTTTGGCACTACCTAAACTCGAGCAAATTCACTTGCAAACAAAGATCTGGGAAAGATTTGGTTTTTTTGCAAGTGAAGTTGCTCGAGTTTAGGTAGTGCCAAAGAAATTCTCGATCAGAGTTTCTTTGGACACTTATCTATTTGAGCTAGCAATTAACACTTGGGTATAAAAAGTTTCTTGGTGAAACACAAGAAACAAGCGAACTGATGAAGATCTGTGGCGAGATCTGAAACTATAGTCTTCCCTGCCTTACCCCTTGGTAAACATTGCCAATTTTCCCACTAATAAATTAAAGTTGCTTTAATACACAATACACATTTCATGTGAGAAGAATACCATTTTTTACAAAAACAGGGGGTAAGTCGATGAACAAAATTATTAATGAAAAAATGTAAATATTTGTTGAAGTCGATAAACAATAGTTTGGGTAATAATTTCGGAATGAAGTTGTGCCAGACATATGTACGAAATAATTTATGTTTCCAAAACTTTTTGACATTGTTGTAACAGATTGCCAATGCATCTACCTTAGTAAATGTACGGTTGGTGGCGCGAATAGGTTGTCAAATACTGGATCGAATTGAATGTCGAAACTATGCCCCTGATATTATTTAGCGGGTGAAGAAGACTTTTACTTTTGTATGAAAAATAAAAAAACATATTTTTGGTCTATATTTTATTTCCTGGAAGGTATATACCGGCAAAGTAGCCTACATATGGAAAAAACTATTGACCTTTCCCCCTGATGCAAATTGCAATAGCGTGTCTGATGATAGATGAATTTTTCAAATTCCCAGTTTTTAAATTGATGCAAATTACAAAGATGTACGGGTATTGAAATTTTTGTACTACACTTGGTCTACACAAACGCAATGCCTCGAAATATTGATATTTTTTCATTCATTTTTTGAAGAAACATGTATTTATGTCTGTCCATTTTAAAATAAGAAAACAAGTCTTACGTTTCCAGTAATGACGGTGTGTGCTATATCTCTGGTATGTTACCGTGTATGTCAACTATTGTCCTTATTACCTGACGGCTAAAATATGTCGCAATCATGCAAAAGAAATTCCGTGGAAAACTAATGCCTAGAGGTAGTGTAGGGTTTCACATGGTCGGCCCAGTCCGACTATAGCCCTCTCTTACTTGTTTTTTATTACAATTGTTTAAAGCGGCTAATGCTAACTAACATTCCCATCAAATACCAACACAAGAAAAAAACTAAAAAAGTATTTTAAATTAAATTCTTAGTCTCGACACAATTTTGGTTTTTTGCTCTTGACTAATATTTCAAACCATAAAAAATAAATTCAGACTAAATAAAAACATTTTACCCGCACCAGGTAGCAATACCCGTGGAATAAATATTATTATTTATGACAATTCCCCGGTTGGCAAATTAGACATCATAAATGAAGCTACGTGCTTTATTGTCGTTCTCATTTTCTTTTGTGGTCAATGCTAAGGATAATTAAGGTGACAATAATGCTCATTGTAGGCGACCTTCTGCTCCATCATTACCCCCATTGATACAAATCACATCAACCGCCTTGCCTGCCTCCCTCCCCTAACCTAATGGAAACTCAATTTATTCAAGGACTTACCGTAGCAATGACAATTGCCTTTGAATTGTCTCATCCTGGGCCATTATAATCTTAAGCAGGCGTTCATTGGCCGTGGCCGTGCAACGGGACAATTTCGGGTGCAATGTATTTGCCTGGGACAGCCACTGCGATGATTTATGTTTGCGGCGTCGAAACTTGGCACTTCGAGCACTGCCCACCGGACTGCCCATGCCACTATCCTTGTCCGTTGAGATTAATGAAGACAACTGCGGTGTATTGGCAGAGCTGTGGTTGTTGTTCGCGTACGCGGCCATTGGCGCTGGACCCAAACGTCGCAGCAGTAATTCACACTGCAAGAGAACAAAGAAAAAGAATAAAGAAAAAAAATACATTTATTTACTTTCAGTTAAGCAAAAGAGAAAATTTTACCATTAGTAAATAGTTGATTATGATTTATCATAAAATTTGTAATGGAGCAATTTTTCACATAGTTTGCACAACGTCTACCACCATCACTACCACAACAATATCCCCATTGAGTCAATTTATACGTGACTTTGAAAATTTATTATTTTGTAAATGTTTCTTGATGACACTCGGAGATACTTAAGTTTCATTCTACCTTTTTTTTTTTGCTATTAATGTAAGTCCTCGCCGCAGGGAAGAAGAAACTTAAAAGAATGTATGAGAACGAAAATATGGTTATTGAAACAATTACCAAAAACTCTTACGATACTGAACTGTGGGTTCAATTTATGGCAAAGTAAATGCATTGAAAAAGAAAAGCTTAATTTGTTTCAAATTTATTATTTTTCTTCATGAAAACAGTCTAAAACGAATAAACCTATAACGCAGCAAATATTAGAGCTTACACCTGAAACTACAATGTTCATAGATGAGAAAAATCAAAAAACAAAAAAAAATCGCGGGAGCGCTTTTTAAATAAATCGCGATTCAAGTTGACATTTTTAGGGGTTGTTTAGGTTTTTGGGATTTTGCTTGGAAATCGCAAGTCCTATCAAAATGGGAATAAAGAAAGTGTTGTAGCTATAAAAATTCTCTATAAGATTGCCCTTAATGATATTTTCGTAGGTTTTACAACTTTTGAGATATAGAAGTTGAAATTGGGACAATTCAAATTCAACTCAATTCTGTATCGTCTCCTTATAAAACAATGTCATGACTGCAATTTCCCAACTTAAACTTATATATCTAAGAAACAGGTACAACCTAGGAAAAAACACATAAGCCAGTCTTGTAGAGAATTTTCACAGCTATAAGATTTTCTCAGGTCCCATGCCGATAAAACTTACCCTATTCAAGCAAAATCGCGAAACCCTAACAGAAAAACCTAAAAATGTAAACTGAGCTTCTTTATCTCAAAAATGGTACAGCCTGAGAACAAATCAGAAACGTCAGTCCTGTAGAGAATTTTCACAGCTACAACATTTTCTTTAGCTCTATTTCGATTGGACTTGCGGTTTCCAAGCAATATCGTGAAAACCTAAAAAACACATAAAAATGTGAATTTTTACCGCGATTTATTTAAAAATCCCTGTAGCGATTTTTTCTTATTTTTGGATTTTTCTCATCTATGAACATTGCCGTTTCAGAATTCACAAAAACTTCCCCTGTGTAAGCGGTTTTCATTAAAAGTTAGTTAAGGCGCACCCTTCATGACATTGTTTTATAAGGGGGCGATACAGTCAGTGCATTGTCCCAATTTGAACTTCAATATCTCAAAAATGGTAAAACCTACTCAAGTACCGTAAAGGTCAATTTTGTAGAGAATTTTTATAGCTACAACATTTTTTTCCGTCTCATTTTGATAGGACTTGCGGTTTCTAAGCAAAATCGTGAAAACCTAAACAACCCCTAAAAATGTTAACTTGAATCGCGATTTATTTAAAAAGCGCTCCAGCGATTTTTTTTTGTTTTTTGATTTTTCTCATCTATGAACATTGTAGTTTCAGAATCCGCAAAAACTTCCCAGGTGAAAGCACCTTCCATTTAAATCTGATTCAAGAGCACCGTGTATATTTTTAAGAAAAAGTAATTTGAAAATAAATTAAAAAAATGTAAAACAATTTCAGCAATTAGATCTTTTAGGACAAACAAAATAACAGGGGAGAGGGTTTGTCTAGTTTTGCAAACACTTTCGTTGGGGTTATATGAGGTTGTCAAAGAGGTTTTTTCTTTGGTCAGTCTTATATTTCGAGCCGACGCACAGTGGATCCACTTGTATGGAGAAAGTGGCCAAATATATTTAGAGGGTAAAAATCAAGCCAATGCGCCGGTTACAGCTTTGTGCTGCTGCGAAGAGTGTTTTAAGAAACCACGAGCGTGACATTCTCCCCCCTTTCCCCTATGGAGGGACTATACGGTAAGAATTGTTTTATGCTGTTAATACAAAATGACATGAACAAAGGTCCCGAGTATCTTATGATGCAAAAATAGGCTTGGAGAAACAAAACAATATCCAAAACAACATAAAATCGATCAAGTTAGCGGATTAAAAAATTCTAAAATTTTTTCTGAAAATTGGTAAAATTTTTAATATAGATCTTAAAACGTTCTTCCTAGAAAGCACGTACCGCCAACGTAAGACTAGTTTGGAAGACGACTTCTTCATCATGCCACTGATGCCAATTATGTTAATGTACGAGGTCAGATAACAGAGTTGTACGCTAATATATTCATCGAAACCCTATTCTAGTACAGCTTTGTCATCGACCCACCATTTATAGTCTGGCACTAGATGGCAGCTGATTTTAATACTGAATAATCTTAAACCCATGACCTACTTTGAAAAGTTATTCCCGAGGTGGACACTGGTGGGCATCATGACTAAAACCTTAGGTCAAATTTAAGTATATGATCGAATTGGCATTACAAACTACACTAAGAAAATATGCAGCTTACTAGAATTCCACAACACGCTAAAACACTATTTTTTAATTAAAATTAAGCTACTACCTCCTTCTTAAAAATCCACTATAATATTTTGGCATACGTATTAGTTTCGCGATATTTTGAATATATTTACTTGCACTTAAAATATATGTTGTACTCACAACAAAAAATATTAGTCAAAAGTTCCGAATTTTGAAGCTATTCTTAAGAAGATCGCGTTCGAATGAATCAAAAACTAATATATTTTTAAAAAGATCCATGTCATAGCTATCAGAGTTGCCAGATGTTGTACCAAAATTTTGACATTAATTTTTTTATTTTTGGCCAATGGGTGGATCCACTGTGCGACGATTGATGTTTGAGGAATAAAAAAGTTTATTGTTGAAGGTTCGGTGGAAAATATCCACAAACAAGAAACAAGGGAACTGATAAGATCCTGTGGCGAGGATCGGAACTAGTCTTCCCTGACTTACCCCTTGGCGAAAAATTCAAAACTTTCTCCACTAATAAATTAGTTGTTTTAAAACAACAACAATGGGATTAAGCTTGACTATTTTGAAAAACAAACAATTAAGAATGGCGTTAAGTTCGGCCAGGCCGAACTTGTTCTACCCTCCTCCACGAATTGCATTGAACAGAAAGGGAAAAACTAGTTTCCTTTCGTTTATGAAGAAGACTGTATACCAAAGAAGACTGTATCGATATACACTTACAAATTTCTGGCGGAAAGTTTTTAGACTCAAAGAAGACTAAATACGAAATTTCACATATTTCGGTAAAACCTTCAAAATACCGAAAATAAAGAGGTACGCATCTGTGGACGATATAGGAACCCGCGGACCTATACTTATAATTTTCTTCTGGAATATTTTATAACCACATAAAAGACTAAATAAAAAATTTCAGTCTTTCGGTGGGATATTGACGTCACAACCTTCAGAATTATGAAAATCGGGAGGTACCTTTCTATGGGGGCTATATCGAAACGTGGACCTATAATGACGAAGTTCAGTCAGAAAGGCTATCACCTCCAACAAAAACTAAATACAAAATTTCAGCCACTTCCGTGGGTTGCTGTGGCCACAACCATCAAAATACCGAAAATCGGAAGGTACCGTTCTATGGGGGCTATATGAAGGCATGGACCTATACCGACAAATTTCTGGGAGAAAGTTGTATACCCTCAACGAAGACTAAGTACTAAATTTCAGCCATTTCGGTGTGATAATGAGGCTAAAACCTTCAAAATTCTGAAGGGAGGTACCGTTCTATGGGGACTATATGAAGGCGTGGACCTATACCGACAAATTACTGGGAGAGAGTTGTATACCCCCAACGAAGACTAAATACTAAATATCCGCCATTTCGGTGGAATATTGAGGCCACAACCTTCAAAATATCTGAAATAGGGATGTACCGTTCAAAGGTGTGGACCTATACCGACAAATTTCATATGGAACGTTTAATACTTAAGGAAAAACGAAGCGGTTCTTCTCTAAAAAGGAAGAGAAGAACTAAGCAAAAAAAAAGACCCACAGGGCATATAAATATAAATATTTAGAAAAGAAAAAAGAAATCATCCTTAAAAATATTAAAAAAAGAAGCCAAAGAAGGCTACTTAAAAAAAACATAACAAGAGCCGTGAAGGCAAAAATGAAATAGCCGCGAAGGCACATTTAAGAGCCGCGGAGGCAATTTTGAAAAAGACCCACAGAGGCAAAATTTGGAAAAGACCCAAAAGGGCACAAAAAAATAATTATATTAAAAGAGGACAAAGGCTCCCAACAGTAAAAAAATAAAATAGAAATTTATAGAAAAGAGGACTATAAAGGTCCCACTCGGAAAAAAAATCAAAAGAGGACATAAAGTCCCATAAAGTTACTATTAAAAAAAAAGAGGCAAAGGTCCCAATTAAAGAAAAAAAAAAACAATCATGGAAGGAGATATTCTGAATAAACTAATGGCTCGAAATAGAGAGCTAGAAGGCCGATTAAAGTTAGCCGAAGATGCGCAAATCCGCCTTAGAGAATTGTTGAAGGCTTTCCAGGCTTTATTCCAAGGAGAAATGGTCTGTCCCGTAGACAAAGGTAGACAGGATAAGATGTGGGAGGAGGATTCAATGGAGAGACTCTGGATGGCTGAAAGATATTGGATCTTCTACCCCCACAACTGTGAATGTGATGGGTGCATTGCCGAGGCCAGCCGAAAATATCAAGAGCTGGAGAGTTGGCCGCCGGCAAGTCCTCATTTTGAGGAAAATTTTGAAGACCACGGTCAACCCGAAAATACCTCCCAGGTTGAGGAAACAAGAGCCATGGATGAAGAGAATAGTTTTTTGGAAAAATTGCGCACAGAGCTGAAAGAAGCCAAATGTAATCTCGATGTTGTGCAAGAAGAAAATACACATCTCGTAAAGGAGGTGAGGATACTGAAATTGAATGTAGCAGAAATGAAACAATCATACGAACAAATTGATTGTATTCAAAAGAAGACAACTCAACAGCTGGAAGCACAGCTCTATAAAGAATGCACCGACAAAAAAGCGTTATTGTGTGAGGTTAAAGGCCTCCAGGAGGTGATAGCAGAATTTAAGAACGTTGTTGCGGATGTTCGTGTAAAGTTTAATTCATTGCAGTCTTCCAATGAAGAATTACAAAACCGTAATCAACAATTAGAAGAACAACTAGACGAAGTCCATCAAAAATTACATAAAAATAATGATGTCTACAAAGCAAGTGAAAACAAATTACAACAATATCTGCAGGAGTTTCGGGAGGAAATTAAAATGCTGTATGAGCAAAAGATGGGGAGTCTGCAAGCTGCAACCAAAAGTAACTCTAGTGCTATCGAAGAATTACTTGAGACTCGTACACCTGTTGATAGCTTGAATAGTCGAGTTAGTGAATTGGAATCGACAAAAGCTACATTGAATGCCCGCATACTTGATTTGGAGCAATTGCTAGAAAATGAGCGTACAAGTCATGTTTCGGATGTAGCCAATTTGGAAGCTGAATTGCAACGTTTACATAATGCGATGGTGCAAAAGAGGCGAGATGACCAACTTCTAACGGACATGGAAAGTTCATTGGATCTAGAAATTGGTGCCTACAACAAACTATTGAGTGGCAAGGACTATTTTAGCAAATTGGAATATTTTGTAACCAGCAGCGAAAAGAGTGAGGTCGATGTCTGTGAAGATGATTTGAATAAGACGGCTGGAACAGGCACGGGAAGCAGTGATGAAGAAAGAGTTGTGGAAGAATTTGTGAATATCAAAGATACAGTCAATCAAGACACTCCAGAAGAAGAAAATGAACTAATGGAACAACTACGAATGGAGAACGGAACATGTGTACAACCGTTGATTGAAACCCACAGCCAGGAAAAGTGCAGTGAATGGACACATCCCAATAATATGTCCCCAGGATCAAGTGATGAATTAACGGAAGTCGGGCTGCATGACGGGAACGAACAAATATTCGATACAACTGATAAAACTGATGACGGGAATGAAAACTATTTAAGAGATGGCGATAAAGAACCGATCAAACTCAAGCAACATAGGAGAGAGTCGTTGCCGAAAGGAGTATACAACGTATTTTATCGTTGGAGAAGAGCTCTAAAAAAGAATATCATTGGTGCAGTGACCTAGAATAATTATATTTAATTTTTTCTAATAATTATATTTAGATTTTATTTTTATTTAAGTAATACTTTTTTCATTCTTCATTTTGTTATAATGTAACATAATGTTAGACAAGTAAGAAAAGTCTATAGTCGGACGGAGCCGACCATGGGATACCCTATACCACTATCCCTGGACAATCGCTCTCCACAGAACTTCTTTTCAATGATTGTGAAAATTTAATTATCAAATATCAGAGATGTAATGTATAATACTTATGACCATTTATGAAAATTTAGTTCACACAAACTAAAATGTAATGAAACCCACTTATGTAGTACTACTACTTCCGTTGTTGAACCGCGTTATTGAAATTTTTACCAATTTCACACAAAAGTTTCAGTCCATTTAACCCGCTAAGTATTATCGGATCTTCACGTTGGTTTGTACGCTTCTTCTTCATCATAAACTCAAACTTTGTTTAAAATTTTGCGGGTTATTATTTTGACCTACAGAGCCGCTACAAAATTGGTTAAAATTTGGTTTTGGTCCATTTCATCCCCTGAACATTTCACGATCATCAGCAAAAACTAATCATTTCTATTCAGGGCCGAACCCAATCTCCTTAAAAAATTGTTACAATCGGTCCATAATTGCGGCCTTAAGCATGTTTACAATTTTTAATGGACGGACACACATCGCTAAATCGCTTTATCTCGTCGAGATATGAATTTTGGCATACCATATAAGGGGTCTAGGGGGAATATTTCGTGGTGTTACATAAACTTTTGGAGAGACAATATGTAGCATGGGATAAAAATGTGGTTCTCTACACAGAACCCATTATATATTAGGCAGTAGGCTCGTTATCTAGCAAACACTTTATTGCAATTTACATCAGAGGAAAAGTCAGTAGTTTTTTTCCATATGTAGGCTACTTTGCGAAATATATATGTCCTCAAGGAATTAAAATATCGACCGAAATTATGAAATTTTTATATTTTTCATACAAATTAATGGTCCATTTCACCCGCCAAAGAATATCAGATCATCATTCAAAATTGTAGGCATCTTTTTCGACCTATACTCTTACCCGGTGCAAAATGACGTGACTATTGATGTATAGTTGCGACTTCTAGCGTGTTTTTTATTACACCACAAACAAATAACGGGATATATTAGGCTGTAACTCTGTTATCTGATCATGCACACCAACATAATTGGCATCAATTGAAAGGTCAAGCGTTCTACTTTCAAGTATATCTCACTTGTACGGAATGTCACTTTCAGGAATTAAGATATAAGCTGTATATTAAATTTTTTCACAATTTTCACACAAAAGTTTTGGTCCATTTAACCCTCTAAATATTATCCGATCGCCATCTCAAATTGCTAGCTTCTCCTTTGTGATATACTCTTACCTTATTTAAAATTACGCGTTGATCGGACTATTATTGAGACCTACAGAGCCGCTAGAAAATTGGATAAATATTATGTTTTTGGTCCATTTCACCCGCTAAATATTTCACGATCAACACCAATAAGAATAGGGATCTATTCTGATCTGAACCCGCCTCCATACAAAATTTCGTGACGATCGGTCCATAATTGCGGCCTGGAGCGTGTTTACAATTTATAATGGACAGACGGACGGACGGACGGACGGACGGAGGGACGGACGGACACACATCTCAAAATCGCTTTATCTCGTCGAGATATGAAGATTGGTATACCACATTGGGGGTCTCCGACGAATATTTCGCGGTGTTACATGAATTTTTACCAAAACAAACTTATAATACCCTTTTCCACATTGTGGTATAGGGTATAATAATCCACTACTCCCACTTTAAGCCGCGGCGGAGAATGTACAAATTATTTGTACATGATTTAGTAATGGTTGTGCTGTTGGGGAACTTCGTGTAATATTGGAAAATATTTTAATCAGTCAGTTTTCCAGCAGCAACATTTTCTATTAATATGTTCGATCATAAAATATTGAAGTATTATTGAAAAATCTATGTATTTTAGATAAGTAGAGCATAAGAGATAGCAGTTTATGTGAACAGCTGGGGTGCATTGATAATAAAGGCATCGCCCAAGAGATAATGCACTCAGCAAGGGAGCAGGTTCTTGTAGTGATAAGAGCATAGAATAAGAGAAGATAAGCTAAGAATTATTTTGTAATTTAGTTCTTTAGATTCATTTTATCATGAATAAAATTAGAATAGAATTTACAACCCAACGAGACGGTTGTAGTTTTATTACTCAACATGTTGGTCCTTCGAGCCGGATTATAAATAAAAAATATAAACAAGCCTAAAACCTTCAAAATACCGAAAATCGAATGGTACCCTTCTATGGGGTCTATATCAAAACGTGGGCCCATATAGTCCATTTGCAATACCAAACAGCCTAGAAGTAATAGAAACTTCTATACCAAATTACAAAGCTCTATTTTGAAAATTGGGAACTCTATCTCGATTTCAACAGACGGACAGACAGGCATGGTTATATCGACTTAGAATTTTACTCTGATCCAGAATATAAATACTTTATAGGATCTCCGATGAATATTTCGATGTGTTACAAACGGAATGACAATATTATGGTGGAGGATATAAAAAGGAACACAACAATATTATCAAACTATCCTGTCCGCTGTTTTGGGGTCAACTCACAACAAATCTTGAACTAGCCAAGAATTCCAGTATAGCCCCCATATAACTGTACATGCCGACTTCAAGTATGTTGGTGTTTTTGGCTACATATTCAAATTAGCAATAATTTTGCATTAAGGGTTCCTAGTTGCATAAAAACTTATCTACCAAAAATTGTGTACATATTGTACTGATTTCGGCAATTTTGACGTTTTTTGCTTTAATTTCAGGCCGAATAAGAAATCATTTGGAAGTTCGTTAAATTGTATACATAAGCCCCATATACGGTACCGCCCGATTACTGGTATTTTTACGTATTAGCTACATTTCCCGACCGAATTAACAATTCTAATTTGATATTTGGCACAATTTGGATAACTAGTGGTCAACATACTCATCTACCAACATTGTGGACATAAGTCCGTGTTTTGGTATAGTCGCCATATAACGGTACCAAACTATTTAAGATACATATTTTGAACTTTTTAGTTTAATTTTCTGACCAAATGGGACTTAATTTGACACTTACCATTTAACGCGGTAAACAAAATCCTACACAAAAAAGTGTGAACATACTGTAGGATCACGTTTCGTAATAGCCCCCTTATAACGGTACCACCCGATTTCAGGTATTTTTGAATTTTTAGCTACATTATATGACTGAATTAGCTACAATTAGGCATTTACGGTTCTGCCACAAATCTTCACCACCAACAATTGTCGACTAAGGCCCACGTTTTGAATTGTCTCCCATGTAACCGTACCGAGATTTAAAGTTGTTATCGACACATTTGGCGCAAACTGTATTTAATTTGGAATTTAGGATTCCACTGGGAATTCAAGGTTTAAGCATTTAAGATTCCTAGTGGTCAAGAAAGGTCTCCACCAAAAATTGCGGACATAAGTCCATGTTTTGGTACATCCCCCATATAACCGTACCACACGATTTGAGGTATTGGGAAGTTATAATTTACATTGCTGGCCTAAATTGGATGTAATTTAACATTTGGAATTTCCTGTTGTCAAAAAAAAAAAAACATGCATATATGTGATTCCATATCATCCCCGATAGGACAGGGGAGACTTCTCTCATATCAATGAGTGCACACCGATTCACATTTGCTGAGATGGGATCTACTTTTTATTCCCGAGTACGAACAGCGTGTTTTACGACTAGGGTTTTGGAGTCGGAATCGGAGTCTGGAGTCGGAGTCTAGCAAATTTTGCTGGAGTCGGAGTCGTGAAAAAAAGTTCGACTCCGACTCCGGGCAAAATTCTTTTTTTAAATTTATTAAAAGAATTTTTGAAATTTTGCCTTTTTAGGGCGAAGATAATTTTTAATGATTTTTTATTCATTTTCTCGTTTTGAGTTAAGCTTGATGATCGGAAATTATTTGCAAGTGAAAAAGGAAAGCCAAGGACTCGAACCCACAAAGTCACCAAATTACGTTACCTGGTTTCACTGGTGTTAAAGCAGATTTTCGGACGTATCGCCTATGTAGTGGATTCTCTGCAAATGTGTTTTATACATTTACGCGGATATTTGGCCGCTAAAATGTATTTTCTTCACGACAAACGATTTTAAATAGTAGTAGAGAGATGAACATTTATACATTTTGGGAATCGTGTAAGCAAAGGCTTTATTGTAATAATATATTAATGACTCTTCAGGCCGCAATTATGGACCGATAGTCACGAAATTTTGTATGGAAGTCGGATTCCAATATGAATACAAACATATACAGTAACTCACACTGAAACTGAACTACCTTCATTACCAAAAATGTTTTGCATTTAAAATATTTTAAAGAAGAATGTTAAATGCTTAATATTTCTAAGTTTAATCGGTAAGGACTACACTTCGATCCAAATATATTACACACATAATATCGTGGGAAGATATAAAAATAAAATAAATATATAATAAAGGACACATTTCACAGTGGTCATAGTCATAGTGAAACAATTTAATGAAACGTCAAGTTTGTTACTATTGAATATTACATAGGACGAATTATGGTTAGAAAACGTGAGTATTACATATTTGGCATCGATTTTAAGAGATAAGTTGCCTATTAGAAATGACAGGGTTCCAATGTTCTACAGTTGTTTAAGGATTTTATTGAAAGAAAAAACACTTGAAAACTTTACATAATATTTTAGCCACATGACTGAGAATTCCTCATAGATAAAGTCACCTATATAAGAGGGATTTATTTATTAGTTATTTTGCTACATATACGATCCATTGGCGTAATATGTATTTCACTTATTATATGTGGTAGAAGTATGCGTTTGGAGGATATAAAGATTTGAAAATAACTCGCCGAATTCATTTAGAAACAACAACAACTTCGGTTGAAACATTCAACTTTTTCAATTTTGTTGAGCAGTGTTATTATTGCGACCTACAGAGCCGCTACAAAATTGGATAAATATTATGCTTTTGTTCAATTTCACCCGCTAAATATTTCTCGATCATCACAAATGAAAATAGAGATCTATTCTGGTCTTAACCCGACCTCCATACAAAATTTCGTGACGATCGGTCCATAATTGCGGCCTGGAGTTTGATTACAATTTATAATGGACAGACGGACGGACGGACGGACACACATCTCAAAATCGCTTTATATAGTCGAGATATGAAGATTGGTATACCACATTGGGGATCTCGACGAATATTTAGCGGTGTTACATGAATTGGGTGACGTAGGGGATGGAAGATACCAAGCAACGGTCCTGACCGGCTTTAACATGACAAAGCCCAGGATTTGTCTTGGTCCCTCTTTCATCTCAAGTGGACACTGACCTCCCCGTGGTGTCACCTGGGGAACTGCCTTCAACACCCGTTAAAGGTAGTGAGCTAACATGTGCCGCGCGTTCACCCATAAGAACGTTAAAAACTTGGGTTTGGGTGTCGCGTTAGTAACCCTCCCCCAGAAAAACAGAATACTATGAAAAAACGAAAGAAAAGAACAACAAATCCCTCAAAAGTTGACGACCCCCGCAAACGTTTTAAGGACCATGATCTGCGAATCTGCACCTGGAATGTTCGCACTCTTTATAGAGAAGGTGCAGTTTACGCATTGGCAGATGTACTTGAAAAGTACAAGGCCGATATTACTGCCATACAGGAAATACGATGGAATGGGAAAGGCGTCACAACAACACCTAAAGGTGACTCACTGTATTATAGCTGCCGTGACACAAAGCATGAGTTTGGTTGCGGATTTGTAGTTGGTCGGGGGTTAAAACATCTGGTCTCCAGCTTCACCCCAGTGAATGAAAGACTCGCTGCAATTCGATTAAAGGCAAAATTCTTCAACATCAGCTTTATTTGCGCTCACCAAAGATATATTTTACGAGCGCTTAGAAGAAACTTATGACCGTTGCCCTGCCCATGACATTAAAATTATACTAAGCGATTTTAATGCCAAAATTGGAAAGGAGAATATCTTTGGCCCAACAGTCGGGAAATTCAGTCTCCACAGTGAAACATCTGATAATGGTATGAGGCTGATAGACTTTGCAGCTGCAAGAAACATGGTAGTTAGCAGTACCAGAGGTACCACGAGAGAGGTATCGGGAGAAAAGGAGAGAGGAGAAACGTCTTTTCCGCAGGAAAAAGAGAGAGATGGAAAAGCGGGAGTGTGAACAAATCGAGATGTACAGGAGACAGAATGAAGTCCGAAAATTCTACCAAAGAGTGAAACATCAAACTGATGGCTTTGGAACTGGCACATCCTCCTGTAGAGACCAACAAGGTAATCTGGTAACTGATACAGATAGTGTGCTAAGGATATGGAAAGAGCATTTTTCCAAACTGTTGGTATCCAATAGTAGCGGAGTCGACGAAGATACCACAGATCCAATCCAAGAAGACGGTATTGAATGTATACCACCCGGCCAAGATGAGGTAAAGACAGCAATAAACCGGCTGAATAATAATAAGGCAGCAGGAGCTGATGGCCTACCAGCCGAGCTGTTTAAAACCGGAGGCGACACGCTGATAAGGTGTATGCATCAGCTAGTTAGCTCCATCTGGCAGGAAGAACGAGTACCCTGATTGGAACCTGAGCATCCTGTGTCCCGTCCATAAGAAAGGAGATAAGACTTTATGCTCCAACTACAGGGGCAAAAGTCTTCTCCCTATCGCATACAAGATATTGTCAGGGATATTGTGCGAACGACTAATGCCCATGGTCAACGAAATAATTGGACCTTAGCAATGCGGCTTTAGACCTGGCAAGTCCACCATTGACCAGATATTTACCCTGCGCCAAATCCTGGAGAAGACCCAAGAGATGCAGATCGACACCTACCACCTTTTTGTCGATTATAAAACAGCCTTCGACAGCCCGCTACGTTCAAAGGTATTCCAAGCAATGTCTGAATTTAGTATCCCCGCAAAGCTCATTCGGCTTTGTAAAATGACTCTAACTGACACAAGATCTTCAGTTAAAATAGGAAAGAACCTCTCCGAGGAGTTTTGTACCAAAAGAGGTTTCAGGCAAGGAGACAGCATTTCGTGTGACCTTTTCAACATCCTGCTAGAAAAGGTTATACGAGAGGCAAACGTCAAAAGAAGAGGCACAATCTACACCAATAGCCACATGTTACTTGATTATGCTGATGATATAGACATCATGGGACGATCAGTAAAAGATGTAACCGATACCTTTATGAAGGTCGAAAGAGAATCTGCTAAAGTGGGTCTGGCGGTAAACGGCGAGAAGACCAAGCTGATGGTGTCGACGCGCAATGCGTCCATTGAGATCGGACCAACTGTTGAAGTTGGTTCCTATAATTTTGAGGTAGTAAAAGACTTCGTATACCTCGGCACCGCCGTGAACACAACAAACGACATCAGTTGTGAAATAAAAAGAAGAATTGTATTGGCCAACAGATGCTACTTTGGCTTAAGCACTTTAAAAACAAAGCCACAACTCGTCAAACAAAAATAACGCTTTACAAAACACTGATACTACCCGTGCTGATGTATGGTTCCGAAGCCTGGGTACTTGCGCAAACAGATAAGGCAGTGCTTGGCGTGTTTGAGAGAAAAATTCTTCGAAAGATCTACGGACCGATTTGCGTTGACGGTGAATATCGACTTCGTATGAACCACGAGCTGTATCTGCTATACAAGGACATCAATATAGTTAAACGTATCGAGATGCAGCGATTGCGTTGGCTAGGCTATATAATAAGAATGAGCGATGATGAACCCGCTAAAAAGGCGTATAAATTCGAGCCACATGGCGGTGCACGCAGAATTGGCAGGCCAAAGAAAAGATGGCGCAAACAAGTGGATGATAAGATGACAAGGCGCGGTATTCCAAAAAGCGAAGCACGAAACAGAGAGAATTGGAGATATTTTCTTAGTTCGGTCTATGGAACAAATGTTCTGTAATGGGCCAGCTAAGTAAGTAAGTACATGAATTTTTACCAAAACAAACTTATAATACCCTTTCCACATAGTGGTGTAGGGTATAAAAATAAGTTTATGTTTGGCATAGCCTGCTTATAACGGTACCACCCGATTTTAGGTATGTGAAAGTTATTATCTGCATTTTCACCATTCAGTGCTCAATAAACTTCTCCATTAAAATTTGTGCACATATGTAGATCACGTTTTGGTGTATCCCCCATATACCGGTACCACCAATTTCAGGTGTTTTTAAGCCTTTTGCTGACTAAAATTTGATATTTGGGATTCCCAGTGGTCAAAAAACTAATCCATCTAAAATTGTGGTTAAAAGAATTGTATAAAAGAACGATTTGAGGTATTTAGAAGTTATTATCCATATTTTGGCCCAAATTTGCTGTAATTAAGCTGTAATCCACCACCAATTGTGACATTGGTATTTTTGTAACAAAAAGAAAACTAAATATTATATTTTACTTCGGAATATTTCATGCTGGAGGGTATGGCAAATTCAGCCCGGCTGAACATAAGGCTTTCTTTCTTGTTATTATTCTCTTTGCCCATGCCCTAAGGGCGCGGATAAGATGAATTTTGAAGCACATATTCCTCAGAGACATTGTAGCTTTCGAAAATCTACCAACCTACAGCAAAATGCATGCTTTTTTCATAACAGGTTTAATATAGTTCGTTATTTTTTGTATCGTCTTTCCCATTTTATCGCACTTTGCAAGAAATAACATCACCTTTCTTCTATTCTAGTTCACCCACCAATGCATAAACTGCACTTTCTCTGTAAAGAAGCGGTCGAGTTTGCGAAATGCTCTGTTTGTTTAATTTGGGGTTATCCAATATATCTACTTGGTGTTCTACTGCGGACCCGTCACTCAAATATGCTTCCCTTAAGAGGGATATTAGTTTTGCTATTTTTTAGGGTGTTGCAATATTAGATTAAAAGATAACACCATCATCCTTCGGAACATCATTATAACTAACAAGTAGGAAAAGCGTTAAGTTCGGTCGGGCCGAACTTTTTATACCCTCCACCACAAATTTTAGTCATTTCGGTGGATTAATGTGGCCACAACCTTCAAAATACCGAAAATCGGAAGGTACCGTTCTATGGGGGCTATATGATGGCGTGGACCTATACCTACAAATTTTTGGGGGAAAGTTCTATACCCCCAACGAAGACTAAATACCAAATTTCAGCCATCTCGGTGTGATAATGAGGCCAAACCCTGCAAAATACCGAAAATCGGGAGATATCTTCCTATGGGGGCTATATCAAAACGTGGACCTATGTAAACATTTTATGGTAGAAATATTTCTTAGCCTCTGGAAACACAAAATACAAAGTTACAACCGATTCTGTTGTCAAATGGGACTAATACATTCAAAATATATTAAAATTACGCGTGCTTTATATGGGGCGTTATATGGGGGCTATTCCAAAACGTAGACCTATATAAACCAACTTTGGTAGGAATGTTTTTTGGCCTCTGGAGACACAAAATAAAAAGTTACAACCAATTCGGTGGTAAAATGGGACAAATATCTTAAACATTCCTTAGAACGACGACGCGTCACGCGTCATTTTGTATGGGGGCTATCGAAAGTGTGGACCTACATAGCCCGCTTTCAATACCAAAAGTCCTACGTACAAATAATAGATTTTCCCAAAATTTGATTCACCTACGTCAATCCGTTCGGACGCTAGAGTGATTTCCACAGACGGACGGACATGGCTATATCGATGTAGAATTGCACGCTGATCAAGAATATATATAGTCTGTGGGGTCTACAATGATTAGTTCGGGTAGTTACAAACGTAGTGACAAACTTAATATACCCCCATCCTATGGTGGAGGGTATAAAAATGAGAGAATGTTGTCCTTAAAATATTTAGAAGAGCAAAATGAAGACATGTTCATATTAACATATATACCGGTTTTTAGTTTTGGTTGATTGGTACATTTCCTTAATGTAATATATTGCTAATAATGTGAAGACTTTTTTCATTTTGAACCCTCCTTGTTAATCCTTAAAAACACACACAAAACTTTTTCGCACAATTCACTGTGGTTCACTGTAAGTACACTTTCTCATTATAACTACCTAAACTCAAATTGTCCTTTATGTGGTTTTTATACAAAAACCAGTAAACTTCAAAAACTATATAAAGTTTTGTTTTCATCAATATTGTTTTACAAATTTGATTGAAATTTCCTAAGGTATATTTTTTGAGAAAGAAAATCCAAAACATTTGTATATTCCTTGCGTGAACTGTCTTCAATTTGTGAGAACTTGTCAGAATGCGAAGTAGTTTTTTTTTTGCCTTTGGCATCTGACGCATTGCCTCATCATGAAAACCGTTGGTGACCACATTGCATGCACTGGAAAGTTTATACCATGACAGGAGATTTGCAATTTTGAGAATTAATTTCCGTTCGATAATACCCATGGGCTATGTAATAACAAAGTATGTTAAAAATAAAACGGAATTAAACTTTTTAAAACGCTCCAATTATTGAATGTGTGTATGTATTTTAATGTAATAGTTTTAAGAGTGGATAAAATAAAAAAGACACTTTCTTGTCCGCTAAATACTAATACTTATACTCGCTCTATATATATTATGTTCCACTACCCGTAACCTGTGGACGTATCCGGTAGCTCAGTAGATATACATATGGGTTAGATGTGAATAAAATAAAGTGCCGCTAGCAATTAAGAGAATATGGGGGAGCACCTAAGGGTAAATGTTCAAGTGCCTTTGATCACTGGGCTGACGACGAGAATCTTTAGCACACCAAGAAAATCCAATGTCACAGCAATGCAAGAAGACAGTAATTTGGCCGTAGGAATGTCCTAAGCCACAGGCTAGAACATCTCGTCTCCATGTTCACCCTGGTGGATTCAATATTGGCGACAATCCGCATAAAATCAAGATTTTCTAAAATTTGTCCCATCTGGATTTAGATTTGTCTATTGCAGCAATGGTTCACAACCAATTGAAGCTGGAAAAGAAATGGCAACGTATTGTCTACTTCACGCAAACAACCGTGAATTCCGTACTAGGGTACTAGAGACCTAAACAAAGGGACAAAATACAAAGGCTATTTGACACTGTATATACATACATAGTTCTGAGAAAATATATGAATTTAAAGTGGGCATACACTATAAAATTTTGATGTCAATATTTGTAGTAGTATGTGTAAATTTTTCAAAATATAACTGCTAATCCTAAATAACGACGGGACGTACACAAATATTTCACCTTTCTACCACAACAACGCTCTCTGAGCGTCCGTATTACCCAAATACGTTGAGTACAAAATCAAAATTAAAACACCAAATCCGCGACCAAAACTTAATTAAATGTTTTCATTCGTAAAATAAATAGTTTTCCTATGCAACGATTTGTATTTCATGTTTTGTTGGGCTTTTGTTTTTAAAATACAAAACACACACATACAAACAATAACGTTCTGTCAAAGTTAAATTTTTCAACTTAAAAAAAGTATACGCTCGACGTATTTCGGTAGTTCTCATAAGAATACATGTGTTCTACTTTTTTCACCACACACGCCCTGGGAATAGGGACGTATATAGGTATGGGCCTGAGAATGTGTGTGTGAATTTTATGGATTGAGGAATATCAAACTGGTTTTGATTTTCAAAACTCAATCAATCCGATGAATATGGTTTATTTTCAAAGTTGTCAAAAAGAAATTTTGAAATAAAAAATAATTTAAAAAAATTTAGTGTCAGTGTTTTATTTAGAAATGGACTTAAAACTTGAAAATAATTTGTCGCTTAGCCTCAATAAATATATTCTTTCTTATGATGGAATCTCTCAAATAAAACGCTTGCCGTTTAATTTTGCCACCATTTATAATTTAAATGCAAGCATTTTATTTGAGAGATTCCATCATGAGAAAGAATATATTTATTGAGGCTAAGCGACAAATTATTTTCAAGTTTTAAGTCCATTTCTAAATAAAACACTGACACTAAATTCTTTTTAAATTATTTTTTATTTCCAACTTTTTAGTAAATACATTTTTTTGACCACTGAGAACAAAATTATAGTCAATTTAGGCCGAAAATTTATAGAGAAACTTTAAAATGCCTGAAATCGTGTAGTACCGTTATATATAGGCTACACCAAAACCTATAATTGGGAACTCCAAATGCCAAGTTACAGCCAATTCTGACTAAAATGAAGATAAAATCCTTGAAACACTTGAAATCGGTGGTACAACTATATGGGGGAAAACCTGGACCTATGTCAAAAATTTTTGGTTTCTGTGCCATTTGGGACTCCAAATGCCAAGTTACAGCCAATTCGGCCTAAAAATGAAGATAAAATCCTTAAAACACTTGAAATCGGGCCGTACCGCTATATGGGGGCTTTAGCAAAACCTGGACCTATGTCCACAATTTTTGGTAGGGAAGTTTGAGTACCATTGGGAACCCCAAAAGCCAAATTACGGCCTATTCGGGTTAAAAATGAAGATAAAATCCTTAAAACACTTGAAATCGGGCCGTACCGCTATATGGGGGCTATAGCAAAACCTGGACCTATGTTCACAATTTTTGGTCGGGAAATGTGTGTATCATTGGAAACCCCAAATGCCAGCTAAGTCGGGCAAAAATTAAGATAAAATCCTCAAAATACCTGAAATCGGGTGGTACCGCTATATGGGGGCTGTAGGAAAATATGGGCCCATATTCATGTATTGTCATCCAAATCTGAAAAGTGCGCAAAGTTTCAGTTCGATTGGTCAACTTCAACTGCGTTAAAAATGAGTTACTAGATTTGAACTAAATCGGGTTGTACAGCTATATGGGGGCTAAAGGGAAAAATGGACCCATATTGGATTTGGTTTCATATTCATGTATTGTCATCCAAATCTGAAAAGTGTGCAAAGTTTTAGTCTGATTGGTCAACTGCAACTGTGTCAAAATTGAGTTAACAGATTTGAAATGCAATTTAAATAAAACACGGTAAAAACACTGTAAAAATGGGCCAATATTGATTTTGATTTTATATTCATTTATTCTCATCCTAATCTAAAAAGTGTGCAAAGTTTTAGTTCGATTGGTCAACTGCAACTGTGTCAAAAATGAGTTACCAGATTTGAAATGCATGTTAAATAAAACACCGTTAAAACACAATAAAATGGACCAATATTGGTTTTGATTTCATATTCATGTATTGTCATCCAAATCTGAAAAGTGTGCAAAGTTTTAGTCCGATTGGTCAACTGCAACTGTGTCAAAATTGAGTTACCAGATTTTAGTCCGATTGGTCAACTGCAACTGTGTCAAAAATGAGTTACCAGATTTGAAATGCAATTTAAATAAAACACTATAAAATGGACCAATATTGGTTTTGATTCCATATTCATGTATTGTCATCTAAATCTGAAAAGTGTGTAAAGTTTCAGTTCGATTGGTCAACTGCAACTGGGTTAAAAATGAGTTACAAAACAAAACATTGTGTTTGTGAAGAAATAAAAAAATTTTAAGTTCATTCGTTTTTAGAGGAAAATTTGAAGATTTCGGTTGCAGATTGAAGGCTGATTGAATGCTTTGCTACACACTTATCAAGCACACACGTACAGAAAGGGTTCATCGGCTGGACAAGCCAATTTGATAGTGTATGGGCCGCTTAATATGCTTATATTTGTGAAGCTTGATAATTTATTATTTTACAGAAAATATACACAACAATAAGCTTGATTTCGCTATTGACCGTGCTCAAGGCGAATTTAAGAAGGTGATCAGGGCGTAGTCTTCATTTGCTGTCAACATTTTTGCGCGAATATCCACAAAAGGTAGAAGAAAACGGTAAAATATTCTTGGCTAAGCTTAAATAAAGATGTTTTACACTGATATTCTTTATAGAAGCGAAATATTTGTTATTTATAATTGATTAAGAATATGTTTTGACAGCAAATGAAGACATCAGTTAGTATTAGTATCTCCTTCTTTCTTCCAACATAACTTTGCACAAAACATTTGCAAAGGGGAAAATTTGTTTCAAAATTTGAGAAAATTCTATTTGTTTTGATAATACGAGGGTTACTAAATACCTTCTGGCATAGGAAACACGCAGTGTTGCCAGGCGTAATGTGATATTTTTTTGGAAAGTTTGACAGTTTTTAGTCTAAGAGTACTGAGGTCAGTTTGACCATCTGTTGGGTTGTTTACAGTGTCTTGATAGAGACACCTCCAAAACAAGGTTTTTGAACTTTTTACAGCATCTTCTGCCGATTGCAGCTATTTTTCGGGTTCATGCGCACAGTTCCATGATTCGTCACCCTATTTCGAAATTTCATACACCGATCGACAGAGGATCCAATGAGAATAAAACACATTTTTGCCACCAAGTGTTCATGCAATATCAAATTTTCGTTGGTGGAATAAATGCCCAAGGATGCCTCTATCTCACGGAATATAGCAGCGCGTTCTTGCATTATCCGTTCACACACGGCTTAATTTTTCTATCACAACGGCCGTTTTTGAACGACCCTCACGAACTTCTTTTTTTGGCGAGTGTCGGTCATGATTGAATTCACTCTTGCCGTGATTAAAGACGTCGAAAATTGTGAAAAAGTGATTTTTTCAGTCACGGTAAACAACTCAACACATGGTCGTATGTCAAACTGCCCTGAGTACGCTTTGGGAAAAATTGTCAAACTTTCCAAAAAATGACGCCTGACGACACTGCGTGTTGCCTAGGCCAGAAGGTTTTTTAATGACCCTCGTATATTTCTACGAATTAACAGCCTGTTTCTGTATGTCGAAACGAAAATGTGTGGGAATGAAACAGCACCAAACATGTGCCTGTGTTTTCAAATTTGTTTTTGTTTTGAAGCCAAAGTAAATATAATAATTTTTCGTAAACTAAAGTTTGGCTGTTTTTCATTCGCACACATTTTCGTTTCGACATACAGAAACAGGCTGTAAGTTTAAGTTAATGAAGATGAATTTTCGTTAGTTTAGAAATGCATACATAATTTGTAATTAATTTTACAACAACAACTACTCCGTAAAAATACTGCATACTTTAAACCACTGATGGGCAGAAATGCTCTGCCTCACACACAAAAGTGTAAAAAATACATGAGTCTCTCGCAATTTGCCCACCATTGCTTTAAACTTTAAAGCGCTATCATAACACTATGTAACATATAATTGAGCTAATATGAATCGGGATGCAATCATTAATATGACAGAATATTTGTAGGTGGAATGTATAAAAATCGGGATGCACTCATTGATATGAGAGAATATTTCTAGGTGGAATGTATAAAAAGTTCGGCGCGGCCGAACTTTCCGCTTGCTTATTTGTTTGAGTTAGGCCCAGTGTTGTCGAATTTGACGATTTATTGTCATTTTAACGATTTTTTGGACTAACAGACTATACAGACAAAATTCTGGGGGAAAGTTGTATACCCTCAACGAAGACTAAGTACCAAATTTCAGCCAATTCGGTGGGATAATGAATCTAAAACGTTCTAAATACCAAAAATCTGGAGGTACCGCTCTATGGGGGCTATATGGAGGCGTGGACCTACACAGACAAATTTATGGGAGAAAGTTTTATACCCCAAATGAAGAATAAATACCAAATTTCAGCCATTTCGTTCTATGGGTGCTATATAAAGGCGTGGACTTATACAGACAAAATTCTGGGGGAAAGTTTTATAAATTCATAAGTGCCAAATTTCAACCATTTCGGTAACATAATGAAGCTAAAACCTTCAAAATACCGAAAATCGGCAGGCACCGCTCCATGGGGGCTATATGAAGGCGTGGACCTTTACAGACAAATTTATGCGAAAAAGTTTTATACCCCAAATGAAGACTAAATACCAAATTTCTGCCATTTCGGTGAATTTTGAGGACCCAACCTTCAAAATACCGCAAATTGGGAGGTACCGTTCTATGGGGGCTATTTGAGTTCGTGGACCTATACAGACAAAATTCTGGTGGAAAGTTTTATTCCCCCAACGAAGACTAAGTACCAAACTTCAGCCAATTCGGAGGAATATTGAGGCCACAACCTTCAAAATACCGAAAATCGGGAGGTAATGTTCTATGGGGTTATATTAAGACGTGGGCCTATGCCGACAAATTTCATATGGAATGTTTTATGCACCAAATGAAGACTAAATATCACATTTAAACAATTTCGGTGGAATATTGATGCCACAAACTTCAAAATACCGGAAATCCGGTGGGACCATTCTATGGGGGCTATACTAAGGCGTCGATCTATACCGACAATATTCTGGGGGAAAGTTTTATACTACCAACGAAGACTAAGTACAAAATTTCAGCCATTTCGACGTTATAATGAAGTTAACACTTTCAAAATACCGAAAATCGGGAGGTAATGTTCTATGGGAGCTATATGAAGGCGTGGACCGATATAGCCCATTTGCAATACCAAACATCCTAGGAGTAAGATAAACTTCTATACCAAATCACAAAGCTCTATCTTAAAAAGTGCGAGCTGTATCTTTATTTCAACAGACGGACAGACGGTCATGTTTATATCTACTTAGAGTTTTACCCTGATCAAGAATATATATACTTTATAGCGTCTCCGATGACTATTTCGATGTGTTACAAACGGAATGACAAATTTAATTTTACCCTCCATATTATGATGGAGGGTATAAAAATGAAAAATGACGATTTTTCACTTAAGACAAAATTGTATTATTAAACGGGATTTTGATCATTTTTTAGCGGTTGCTGTCGGACAAAAAATACGTGACTAAATCCCATAAAAAGGCAAAAATGACGTTAAATTGCACTCTCTTCTCTTATTATCCTTTGGAGCCACCGCGGTGTAGTGGTAAGCATGACAGCCAAAACATCAACATTTTAAGCTGTGACAAATCCTATCAGTGTAATGTTTGCATCCATTTTCTGAGTATTTTAGACATGAAGAACTTTTCACAAGGGTATAGTAAGGCACGCAGTTCGGACTCGTTGATAAAAAGTACGTCCCATATAATGCAGCCAATATGAGCCGACGTGCACTCATTGATTTGAGAGAAGTCTCCCTTGTCCCTGCGAAGATGTTGTGGAGACATATGTCTCCTATTTTCTTCTCACACATGTTTGGCCGAGTAGAAACGGCGGCATATCTGTTGTCATCTGATTGGTTTTGACAATTCTGCTTGAGTTATTGCCCCTTTTCCGTTCTCGTACTTTTTGAACAAATCTGTTTTGGAAAACTATTAAACGATGCCTTCCCGTAAATCACTGTTGGGTAGAAATGCTCGGCCTCATACAAAAAAGTGTAAAAAATACATGAGTCTCTCGCAATTTGCCCTCCATTGCCATAAATTCTTGCAAGTTCATGTACAGACCATACGTTGTAATAAGAGAGCTAGATCAGAATGTGGGCTATGCCGGTAATTGTTTGCAAGGAGGAAATGTTCTCACATCGTGAAAAACAATTTTGTTTAAATCTGTATTTAAGGCTGATTAGGCCAGATTTATAGATTTATGGCTGTGGCGGAATTCCTGCTCTGAAGGATATCAATGCCAAAATTCTAAGACGATCTAGCCATGTACGTCTGTCCGTCTGTTGTAATCATTCTAGCGTTCGCAATAATTGAGCTAGAGCGCTATATTTTTGAACCCGTGTGTAATTTTTCAATAGGCAGATCAAGTTCGAAGATGGGCTATATTGGACCATTTTTAGTATAGCCCCCATATAACAGTACCTCACGATTTTCGGTATTTTGTGCATTTTAACTACATTTTTTGACCAAACTACCTGCAATTGAACATTTGCCGTTCCCAGTGGTCACAAAATATCTCCACCAAAAACCGTCAACATAGGTCCATGTTTTGGTATAGCCCCCATATAACAATACCTCCCGATTTTCGGTATTTTGAATATTTTAGCTACAATTTTTGACGGAACAATATCTCCTCCAAAAATTTGACAGTTGAGGTTCCTAATAATCACAGAACATCTCCACTAAAAACTGTCAACATAGGTCCATGTTTTGGTATAGCCCCCATAAAACGGTACCTCCCGATTTTCGGTAGTTTGAGGATTTTAGCAACAATTTTTGTAATTTGAAGTTGAGGTTCCTAGTGATCACAAAACATCTCCACTAAAAACTGTCAACATAGGCCCACGTTTTGGTATAGCCCCCAAATAGCGGTACTTCCCGGTTTTCGGTAGTTTGAGGATTTAAGCTACAATTTTTAACCGAACTACCTGTAATTTAACATTTGAGGTTCCCAGTAGTCACAAAATATCTCCTCCGAAAGCTGTAAACATAGGTCTACGTTTTGAAACAGTCCCCATATAACAATACCTCCCGATTTTCGGTATTTTCTGACAATGTAGGTCCATGTTTTGGTATAGGTACAATTTTTGACCTAAGTATCTGCAATTTGACATTTGAGGTTCCCAGTGGTCACACAACTTCTCCACTAAAAACACAGGTCCACTCTATGATATAGCCCCATAAAAGGTTCCTGACCGATTGAATAAATTTGTAATGCTTTTTTCCCTTATTTAGGTATCAGTGGTCACAAAATATCTCTGTCTAAAATTGTGGACAGTAAAGAAAATAATTATTCGTTTTAGTTCAGAATATTTTATGGTGGAGGGTACAAAAAGTTCGGCACGGCCGAACTTAGCTCTTTTTTACTTGTTCAAATTTAATTGACGATTTGACCAAAAAATGTCGGCAACACTGGTTAGGACACATTTTGAGTAAATAAGTGCTATGAAATCTGAGGTGATAATTAGTTTCGTTACCAAATTATTTTCGCACTACACGGTCTAATTTCTAACCATATCAAATTTTTTATTTATCAACTTTTATATTTCGTTTAGGATCTGTAAAATTAAAACGCAAAATGATGAATGAAAAGTTAAAACAAAGGTTGACAAAACTCTTGTTATCGGTAGAACTTTACGACTACTTTTTATTCGTCGCTAACTTACCGAAATACATCGGTAATTACCGAAATTATAAGCATAAAAAAATGAGTTAGAGAATCGCACTACTGGTTTTGTCTCCAACATATAGCTATAGCCTAATTCCATTGTGGCAAATCAACAATATTCCATATTTTCTTACTTACCTCCTTCTTCTGTTCACTATTTCGTGGTGGTAGAACATCCAGAACTTTTGTACTTCCATCCAAATACTCTTCGCAATGATGATACTGTTTAACGATGACATACTCGGTTGCCAATTGAGCTGCGTTACTAATGCCAGGTGGAAATGGCACAGCTGAAACTGGAGCATTACTATCAGACAATATGGATGGCAAACTTTCATTTCCGCATGACGTCTTTGTTGTTGCATTTGATGCAGACGTGGTGGATGCAAACGTTCGCGTTAAGTTCTGTGTTATTTTAAAAATTCCTTGTTCTTCATCTTCTTCGACTTCTTTGGTATTTTTTGGCATTGATTGATTGAAATTGGTAGCAGAGTTTGAGATGGTTGTGGTGCTACTACTGTGGCAATTGTTGAAATGTGTCGTTGTACTATTTACTTTATTTTTGTCATTGATTTGGTTATCCTTTGAGTCCTTTGATTTTTCCGAAAAATAACCTTGTCCATAGCTATATGTATCTCTATTTTGTTCAGGTTGTCCTTGTTGATAATACACCAGTGCCCAAATAAGGTCTGAGCATGTTGTTTGTTCATCCACACCTGATATCCAGTGCTTTTCACCATCAATCCATATCGAGACATTATCCGACAGGGTTTCCATGGAAGCCAATGAATCATCATCGTCTTGATTACTGTCCTCCTCAGTGTCAACTCTGTTGCCGATACAATCATGTTGACTTTTGCAATTTGAAATATTTTGTTGTCTCATATTTCCCTGGAATGTGTTATTGGGATATTGGCATAAGACTGGGCGAACTGAAGATGATGATACTGTTTGTGCGGATGTAGATGACAATGGTTGCTGTGAAGTAGATCCTTCAAAGAGTTGTTCATTTTCTATGTCGATGACAACAATATCACAGATATTGGAATTTGTGTTGCCATTATTGCCTTTTTCTTCCTTTGAATGGTTTGCCGGAGAAGATTGTGTTTGTTGTTTTTCGCCAGTTATCACTTTGTCGCAATCACTTGAATTTAACAAATTTCCACTGACATCTCGATTATTCAGAGCCGGTGCTGGGTGCACATTGCTGGTGTTTTTTTCGTTGTTCTTTTGAAAACGTTGTCGTTGTTGTTGCATGTACTGTATTTGCTGTTGGACACTGTTGTCAATTGTATCGTAATCCTGATACCAAATACCATGGGCATATGCTTTGATGGGATTTCGACAGCCGGCATTATCCATATGATAGTCATTAAACTTATTGTTACCACCTTCAGGACATGATTTGCTTTCGACGTTGTTGGTGTTATTGCTGTTGCTGTTGTAATGGATATTGATTTGTGTTGTTGAGTTTGATGGAACAGTGTTATTGTCATCCGAGAGCATTGATGATGATTGCTTTGACGGCAACAACAGAAATGGACTTGACACTATCCTCTGATGTTTGCTATTTTTCACATTATTGACGTGGCCCAAGGTCTTATTGGTCATAATTGTCAACTCGGTGAGGATGTTTTCGTTGTACTTGGCTTTAATTCCACTTTACTGCTGTGTAGACTGGAGGCAGTAACTCAAAGTTAACTCCCCTATAGTTTTGTTTTGTTTCTCCTTTGTTAGTCAATTGCTGTCCTTGGCTTTAGCAATCATTGAATTTGTGGGCGTTGTGCAGCTATGGCTTGACGTTTGTGGCAAATCGTTTTATATATCCACATTAGTGTATTTAATTGATTTTATCTGAAATTAAATCAATAATGAATACCAATCAGTTTAAATATTTTGTATTAAAAAAATTAAATAAACAATGAAATTTAATGAAAACTTGGAATATTGACAATGTTCAATACGACCGAGTGATATAAAAAATGCTTAATGCAGTTAGGTGAAAAGGGGAATCCATTGCAGTTTTTTTCAATGGCTCAGTGTCAATTCATACAATAAATACTGGTATGAAATGAGTTCTTCTCATACAATAAATACATTTATTTCTGTTCATTGTGATGTCCATAACCGGTGTTAAATTTACATTGTCGGGGATAAAGCGGGGAATGAGATCTTGGGTTAATTGCGCACTTATAGAAATAAAGAACAATGACAGCCGCAAAAAGATGGGTGAATTCCTTGGGCATAGAATGTGTCGATTATTTACATGGGGTATTTTTTCTATGGGGGCTATATATCGTATACCGACAAATTTCTGGTGGAAACACGCAGAAAAATTTATGTTAGAAATATGTTTGGATCCAAACAAATATATGTTTGCAACATTTTGTAACATATCTTAATTTGATAAGTTTGGGTAAAACATATTTTTTATGTTAGAACATTTTTTTCATGGTGGAGAGAGGATGTTTGTCAACGAGAGTAATAACAGTGCTCTCGCGGCTGAGGAATGCTGTTTTATAATAAAGAGTTGTGTGTATTGTATAATAGAAGACGTAGAAGCGAAGAAGGGGGATTTGGTGGTATGTATGCGTCAAACTCGTGTGTTTCTTGTTTTGTTGTTGTTAACCAACTTAGCAGGCGGAAAAGAAAAGAAGAAATGATATGAATTATATTTTTTTTCTTTCTTCAGTGTTTTAGATCATAGCCGACCAAGAAGAGCGAGCGCTTAAATTGTTTATGTGTGGGTAAAATTACACTGACAGAACAGAACAGGGTGATGATTTTCATATTGGGTATGAAATGAAAAACACAGGAAAAAAGTTGTCACGGCGTGTTAGCGTTCAGAGCCAAACATAGTGGTGGGTGTGTGGGTTCGAATCGTCGGCTTTCCTTTTTCATTTGCATTATAGATCATAAAAAAGCTCGATTAATAAATTAAAAAAAAAATAATAATACTAAAAATGATCTTCGCCTAAAAAGGCAAAATTTTCAAATAGAAAAAATATATTGTTGGCGCGTTCGCTTTGTATGACTAAAATTAAAAATAATATACAGTGAATCACAGTCAAAAGTATCCACTTCAGTTTCTTTTATTAAAACTGCGATTGCTAAGAGTTAATTAATGATAGCGATTTCGTTCTTTTTTATATTTTTACATTAAATTATCTTTAAGCTGGCATATTATTTTTTTCGCACATTTCCCGTCATTAAATGATATTTTGTATGCGTATTATAATGACGCCTAAGGTAAGATGGATATACATTTTTGATTGTTGCATTGCAGACGAGGCATTCTGCGTCATTAAAAATATTAATACAAAACAAAAAATCATTTTCAAATTCTTCCCTCCACATATTTGCTGTACAACTGCAAAATATTTTCAGTGCACCGAAAAAAAAAAAAAACATATAAAGCGGCATCAACCTGCTTGCATGACATTCAGTACAAGACTGAAGTAAAAAAATCAAAACATTTGCTCTCTTACTTTGCGTTCGGGTCGCGTGTGTGTGATTTGCCGAAAAACTTCGTAACCATATCAATACCAACGAACGGGTTTGTTTTAGATGCCTTTGTAGAGTCAAGACGGTAAAGTGAGTGAATAAATCAGTGTTTTGTGTTTTCTTAAAGAAATTGTGCTTTTTAGTAAATTAAATGCGCAATACATTTTATAATTGAATCGGAAAGTTGAATGGAATTATTTTATTGGACAAGGAAGAAATCGCATTTAATATTGGTAATGACATACATACTTATGTATATTTGAAATATGGCATATCCATATTTATTTATTACATTACATAATCATTTGATTCTAGATGCCGATTCCCCGCTGATGACTTCAACTATGAGGACAATTTTTTTTTTTATTTCACAACTAAGGAGAAGCGTTCAACTATGTTTCTATATATTTTTCATTTTTAAAAGTGTGACTATTTACAAATTATTTCAATCAGTTTTTCTTTTATTAAAGTGTGTTATGTATTTCTTTAGAATTTTGTATGTACCTATGTGGAATAGTAATCATTCGAATCTCACTACCAAGTAGTACTTAAAATTTTTGTAATTGATCGTAGTTTAATACAAACAATTTTCACGAAAATCGAAGGGGTCAATCAATCATTGTTAAAAATTGATTTTAAATATTAAATCGCGAAAATTGCATCCATGCCCACTATGCACAAATGTTAACTATTTTTTATTAGACAGCTGATAAAAATAAAAAATATTGGAACAATATTAAAGAGTGTATCTTTGCTTATAGGTTTTAGATAATTCGACTTTTTCAAGGCGCGATATCTCTGGAGCCGTTGGCCAAAAAAATCTGAAAATATACCGAAATGTTTTGCTACTGAGCAGCATCACCACAGCAAAAAAATAGGAAATCAAAAGCGTCATTTTGAAAAATTGTCCGATTTCACTCAGAAACCCCCATATGTATATAAGTAAAACAGGCCGGGCTGAACTTTGTATACCCTTCACCATAAAATATTTGAACTAATATGAAATAATAAGATTTCTTTCTGTTACGAAAGTACCAATGTCCACAATTTGTGGTGGGGAAGTTTTCTGACCACTGGGATCCTAATTACCAATTACAGCAAATCAGGGCCAAAAATATTGATAAGAACTTTAAAATACTTTAATCGGGACCCTTATATGTATATGTTCTATACCCACAATAATAGTTGGAGAAGTTTTTTGACCACCGGGAACCACAAAGACCTAACATTGGTCAAATAAAAGCAGTGTTCGAAAATAAACACTATGGTATCGTACCGTACCGTTCTGTACCGTACCAAGGTGGATAGGTACACTACGATAGTGTACCGCTCCGGAACACAAACACTAAAAAATATTTTAGTGATACTGTACCGGAACACAACGATAATCGTAGTGTACCGCATGCCGGAGCACTAAAAATCGTAGTGCTCCGACTGCGGAGAACTAAAAATCGTAGTGTTCCGACTGCCGGAGCACTAAAAATCGTAGTGCTCCGACTGCGGAGCACTAAAAATTTTAGTGCTCCGACTGCGGAGGACTAAAAATTTTAGTGTTCCGACTTCCGGATCACTAAAAATCATAGTGCACCACGTGTTGGAACACTAAAAAATAATAAAGGTATTATGCTTTCTTAGGAAAATTAAATATTTGGTTAAATTTGATCAAATAAAAATTAAGATAAACTGCTACATCCATGTATGTTTAAATTAGTTAAACGCATTGAGAAATTTTGTCAAAATTATGAAAAAAACAATATTTATACCCTACACCACTATGTGGGGAGGGTATTATAAGTTGGTTTTGGCCAAAAAGTTTGTAACGCATCGAAATAATGGTCGTAGACCCATACTTATATATATCAAAATGAATGTCTCGACGAGCTGAGTCGATCTGGCTATGTGTGTCCGTCCGTCAGTCCGTCCGTCCGTCCGTCTGTCCGTCTGTCCATCTAAACCTTGTAATCACGCTACAGGTCGCAATTTTGATCGGATCGTCACGAAATTTTGGGTGTTGATGGGGGTCCCGGAGGGGAAGAAGCCTATTGATTTTGGTGATGGTCGGATAATATTTAGGGGTCGGAACGGGCAAAAAAATTATGTGGATAAAAAGACAACGTTTTTTTCCAAAGCGAATATCTTAGCTTCTATGCGGGGTATACCAAAAGCAAAACCTGACAATGAAAATAGAAAATATCACCTTTCTAATGATGTAAAGTAGGCTCTTGTAGGTGATCAAACAACGAAGATATCACAATAGTCGCAAATAAACCCCAAATTTTCATGTTTGTGATTTTAGTTATAATGACGAGTATCACAGCTTTGGCTGGGGACTTTCCAAAAGCAAAGCCTGACTATGAAAGTAGAAGATTCCACCTTTACAATGATTCAAAGTAGGTCGGCGTAGGTGACCAAATAGCGGAGATATCGCAATAGTCGGTAATTCATCCCATTTTTCAATTTTTTTGGAAATCACGCTACAGGCCGCAATTTTGATCGGATCGTCACGAAATTTTGAGAGTTAATGGGGATCTCAAAGAGGAAGAAGCCTATTGATTTTGGTGAGGGTCAAATAATATTTAGGGGTCGGAATGGGCAAAAAACTTATGTGGATAAAAAGACAACGTTTTTTCCCAAAGCGAATATCTCAGCTTCTATACGGGGTATACCAAAAGCAAAACCTGACGATGAAAGTAGAAAATATCACCTTTCTAACGATGTAAAGTAGGTTCTTGTAGGTGATCAAACAACGAAGATATCACAATAGTTGCAAATTAAACCCAAATTTTCATTTTTGCGATTTAAGTTATAATGACGAATATCACAGCTTTGGTTGGATATTTTCAAAAGCAAAGCCTTACTATGAAAGTAGAAGATCCCATCTTTACAATGATGCAAACTAGGTCGGCGTAGATGACCAAATAACGGAGATATCGCAATATTCGATAATATATCCCATTTTTCCATTTTTTTTTGAAAATCACGCTACTGGGCGCAATTTTGATCGGATCGCCACGAAATTTCGAGGGTTAATGAGGGTCTCACAGAGGAAGAAGCCTATTGTTTTTGATGATGGTCGGATAATATTTAGGGGTCGGAATGAGCAAAAACTTTATTTGCAGAAAAAGTCAACATTTTATTCCAAAGCAAATATCTCAGCGTATATAAGGGGTCTGCAAAAAGCAAAACCTGGCAATGAAATTATAAAATATCACCTTTACAACAATGTAACGTAGGTTGTCGTAGGTGGTCTAACATTTTTCTTCTCATTTTTGCGATTTTAATAATAATGTCGGATATCAGACCTTTGGTTGGGGACCTTCTAAAGGCAAAGCCTGACTGAGAAAGTAGAAAATCCCATCTTTGAAATTATGCAAAATAGATTGGCGTAGGTAGTCAAATAATAGAGATATCGCAATAGTCGTTAATGCATCCCTTTTTTTCCACTTTTTCTGCAATCACACTACAGGTCGGAATTTTGATCGGATGATCACGATCACCGAGATAGAAGCCTATTGATATTGGTGATGTCAAATATAAAATTAAATATTAATTATTTTGGTTCAGTTCGCCTTAAGTCATTTGGTAGAAAAACCAGATAGGTGAAAACTTCGTATCTCCATAAAGGAAATGTTTTCGAGTGAAAAGATTATTCACAGAGTTAGTGGTGTAGGGTATCACATAGTCGGCCCCGTACCGACTATAGCCTTTTCTCACTTGTTAGTTTTTGTGGAATGAAGCACAAAGATCGTCGTGCCGGAGCACTAAAAATCGTTTTGTACCACGTTTTGAAACTATAAGGTAATGAACCATACATTTGATTTCTGAGGAAATTAAATATTATATATATATATTTTTTTAATAAAAAAATTAAAAGAAAATGTGAAAAACATCTGAATTCGTTTTTGGACAATGGAGCACTAAAAATCGTAGTGTTCCGACTGTCGGAACATTAAAAATCGTAGTGTACCACGTGCATAATATGAACAAAAGAAATAAGGAACGAAAAATATTGATAACAACACAATGTTTGCGGAAATTGTACCTGTAACTTTTTGTATCAAAAACAAAATTCCTCAGTGAATGCAGTTGAAGAAAGTATGTGGATTTTCCCAAGTAAACTTGTACGTTTGAAGACACTTTTTATTTTGGGGAAATTGTACCTGTTGCCATTTGTACAAGAAACAATATTCATCACTTAATGACGATGATTTTTTTTTCTAATTTTCTACTAAAGCTCTCAACGTTTGTAACTAGTTTAAAACACGTGCATTTTATTTATTAATTTTTACTCGTCCCACAACCCATAAAATATTTAATTTTCCTCAGAAATTATAATTAACAGCGCTACGATTTTTAGTGATCCGGCAGTCGGAACACTAAAATTTTTAGTGATCCGGCAGTCGGAACCCTACGATTTTTAGTGCTCCGCAGCCGAACACTACAATTTTTTTTGTTCCATTGTTTCGATTTTTAGAGATCCGGCAGTCGGAACTCTACGATTTTTAGTGATCCGGCAGTCGGAACACTACGATTTTTAGTACTCCGCAGCCGAACATTACGATTTTTATTGTTCCGTTGTTTCGATTTTTAGAGATCCGGCAGTCGAAACACTAAAATTTTTAGTGATCCGGCAGTCGGAACACTACGATTTTTATACCCTCCACCATAGTATGGAGGGTATATTAAGTTTGTCATTCTGTTTGTAACACATCGAACTAATCATTTGCGACCCTATAAAGTATATATATTCTTGATCAGGATAAAATTCTAAGACGATCTAGCCATGTCCGTCTGTCCGTCTGTCTGTCCGTCTGTTGTAATCACTCTAGCGTCCGAAATAATTGAGATAGAGTGCTGAAATTTTGCACCCGAGGGTCTTTTTTCCATAGGCAGGTCAAGTTCGAAGATGGGCTATATCGGTCCACTTCTTGGTATAGCCCCCATATAACGGTACCTCCGGATTTGAGGTATTTTGAAAATTTTAGCTACAATTTTTAACCGAACTAGCTGTAATTTGCCATTTGAGGTTCTTAGTGGTCATGAAATATCTCCACCAAGCATCGTCAACATAGGTCCATGTTTTGGTATAGCCGCCATATAACGGTACCTCCCGATTTTCGGTATTTTGAGAATTTTAGCCACAATTTCTAACCGAACTATCTGCAATTTGACATTTGAGGTTCTCAGTGGTCATGAAACATCTCCACCAAACATTGTCAACATAGGTCCATGTTTTGGTATAGCCCCCATATAACTGTACCTTCCGATTTTCGGTATTTTGAGCATTTTAGTTACAATTTTTAACCGAACTAGCTGTAATTTGCCATTTGAGGTTCTCAGTGGTCATGAAACATCCTCACCCAACATCGTCAACATAGGTCCATGTTTGGTATAGCCCCCATATAACGGTACCTCCCAATTTTCGGTATTTTGAGAATTTTAGCTACAGTTTTTAACCGAAATAGCCGTAACTTGACATTTGAAGTTCTCAGTGGTCATAAAACATCTCCAACGAAACATCGTCAACATAGGTCCATGTTTTGGTATAGCCCCCATATAACGGTATCTCCCGATTTTCGGTATTTTGAGAAGTTTAGCTGCAATTTTTAATCGAACTAGCTGTAGTGATCGGTATTTTGAGAATTTTAGCTACAATTTTGTCTATTCAAAAATAATCGTCAATATAGGTCCATGTTTTGGTATATCCCCCTATATAACTGTACCTCCCGATTTTCGGGAATTTTCAGTGGTCACGAAATTTCTTCACTAAAATTCGTCAACATGGGTCCATTGTTGAGGGTCTACATTGTTTTGATGAAACTACCCTTAATTTGACTCTTGAAGTTCCCTGCAGCTATAAAACTTTTCCGCCAAAAAATTTAAAGATAGGTTGACTCTTTGATATAGCCCCGTAGGTGGTACCTTTCACCTAGCTGAACACATTTTTTTTAGATTAGATATGGTGGAGGGTATAAAAAGTTCGGCCCGGCCGAACTTAACGACTTATTACTTGTTATTGTTCCATTGTTTCGATTTTTAGAGATCCGGCAGTCGGAAAACTACGATTTTTAGTGATCCGGCAGTCGGAACACTACGATTTTTAGTGCTCCGCAGCCGAACACTACTATTTTTATTGTTCCATTGTTTTGATTTTTAGAGATCCGGCAGTCGGAACACTAAAATTTTTAGTGATCCGGCAGTCGGAACACTACGATTTTTAGTGCTCCGCAGCCGAACACTACGATTTTTATTGTTTCATTGTTTTGATTTTTAGAGATCCGGCAGTCGGAACACTAAAATTTTTAGTGATCCGGCAGTCGGAACCCTACGATTTTTAGTGCTCCGGCAGTCGGAACACTACGATTTTTAGTACTCCGCAGCCGAACACTACGATTTTTATTGTCCAAAATCAAATCCAAAAATCACATCAGGCGTTTTTTAACGTGTTCTATTAAATTTAATTTTTTAATTTGTATTTATTAAAAAAAATTATAAAATATTTAATTTTCCTCACAAATCATAATAACCTCATGTATCCACAGTCAGAATACTACGGTGTTTTTCATATTTTCTACTTAAGTTCCCAACGTTATTAATTAATATGTATACATTAGGGTTATGACTTTTTGACATTTTTCTTCAAAAATGATTTCCTGTAGCAGGGATGAATGAACTTTTGCCTATTAATCACTATGCTATCATTTATTCCATTGAAATATAACAGGTAAAAAAGCATTAAGTTCGGCCTGGCCGAACTTTTCATACCCTCCACCATAAAATATTCATTCCTGTCCCCAACTTTAAGTGAGTACGTTAAAATGTCAGATAATGTACATAAAATGCTTCATTCGGGAGGCCCTTTTTTATGGTGCCTATATCTAACTGTTGACAATTTTTGGTGGGCTAGAAATTGGGAGGTACTGTTATATAGGGGTTATAATAAAACATGGGTCTATGTTGAGAGTTTTTGACGGGAGCCTTTAATGTCAAATAACTCCTAATTCGGTTAAAAAATTTAGCTAGAATCCTCAAAATATCGAAAATCGGTACATAACGTGGGAACTTCAAATGTCATTAAAAGCTAGTTCGGAGGTATCTGGGCTATACGAAAATATGAACTTAAATGAACAATTTTTGTTGCAGAATTTTTGTTGACTTTTAAATTTCAAATTACAGAAAGTTCGTCCAAAAATAAAGCTAAGGTACGGAAAATCGGGAGGTTTGTTTTGGGGCTATACAAAAACATGGACCTACGTTCGGTTAAACATTTTAAGTAAAATCCTCAAAGTACCGAAAATCGGGAAGTATCGTTATATTGGGGCTACGTTGAAAATTGTTGATGCAGATGCGTGGTGACCACTACAACCTTCAAATGTCAAATTACCGTTTGTTCTGTTAAAAATTGTAGCTAAAATGGCCAAATTACTGAAAATTGGTAGGTACCGTTACATGGGAGCTATATCCGAACATGGACCTATGTTGACAATTTTTGATGGAGAGATGTTGTGACCACTAAGATCTTCATATGTCAAATTACTGCTAGTTCGGTTTAAAATTGTAGCTAAAATCATCAATTTACTGAAAATCGGGAGGTACCGTTATATGGGGGCTTTCTTGACAATTTTTGGTGGAGAGGTGTGGTGACCACTAAGAATTTCAAATGTTCAAATTACAGATAATTCGGTTAAAACTTGTTGGTAAAATTCTCAAAATACCTGAAATCGGGCGGTAACGTTATATGGGGGCTATTCCAAAACATGGACCTATGTCCACTAGTTATATAAGTTTATTGACATTTAAGAACCTTAAATGTCAATTGATAGCTAAATCGGTCTGAAAATGTAGATAAAAACGTCAAAATGTCGTAAATCGGGGGTACTGTTATATGAGGGCTATACCAACACGTGGACCTAGGTCCACAACTTTTGTTATATAAATTTAGTTATACTTAAGAACCCTAAATGTCAAATTATAGCTACATCGGTCTGATAATGTAGCTAAAAACGTCAAAATACCGTATATCTGGGGGTACCGTTATATGGGGGCTATACCAAAACGTGGACCTATGTCCACAACTTTTGTTATATAAGTTTATTGATACTTAAGAACCCTAAATGTTAAATAATAGCTAAATCGGTCTAAAAATGTAGCTAAAAACGTCAAAATACCGTAAATCGGGGGGTACCGTTATATGGGGGCTATTCCAAAACGTGGACCTATGTCCACAAGTTTTGTTATATATGTTTATTGATACTTAAGAACCCTAAATGTCAAATTATAGCCAAATCGGTCTGAAAATGTAGCTAAAAACGTCAAAATACCGTAAATCGGGGGGTACCGTTATATGGGGGCTATACCAAAACGTGGACCGATATAGCCCATCATCGAACTTGACCTGCCTGCAAACAAAAGACGCATTTTCCCAAAATTTCAGCGTCCTATCTCCATTTTTGTGGATGCTAGAGTGATTACCACAGACGGACGGACGGACGGACGGACGGACGGACGTGCTCAGATCGACTTAGAATTTTACCCTGATCAAGAATATATATACTTTATAGGGTCGCAAATGAGTATTTCAATGCGTTACAAACGGAAAAACAAACTTAATATACCCTCCATACTATGGTGGAGGGTATAAAAAAAGTTCACGCACAAATCGATTTAAAAAAATAATTTTTTGAAAAAATATATGAAATGAAAAAAATTTTTTTTTCAAAAAATTATTTTTTGTTGCACGAAGGAATAAATATAAGCCTACTAATAACTATAATAACGTTTATTTCATTCAAATATTAAAAAAGTCGCGAAAAAAGTCACTTTGAAAAAATTTTAAATTTTTTGTTTTGTGTTAAAAAATTATATTTTTGAATAAACGCGTTTACGACATTTTACGATTCTCAGAATTGAAGAACAATAGTGTGAAATAAATTTTATGTCATTTTAATTATCTCATGTGGCTCTAAAGTTTTTTTTTTCAATTATATATCTGTTTTCAGTGACTTCAAAAAATTTTCCATAATTTTGATAAGTTCAAATTTTAAAATCATTTTGTGCGTGAGGTTTTTTCACCGAATCACCTTATAATTAAGATTTTATGTAATCTTATGGCAAAACTCATCACGCTATGATACAGGGATATGAGGTTGTAAAAAAGTCATAACCCTAGTATACATACATGGATTTAAGAGGTGTATCTGAGTTTTTATGTCTTAATTTTTACTTATCTCAAAAATTATAAATATTTAATTTTCCTCGCTCATAACGTTATTTTTTAGTGTTCCGACATGTGGTACACAACGATTTTTTAGTGCTCCGACTGCGGAACACTACGATTTTTAGTGCTCCGACTACGGAGCACTACGATTTGTAGTGTTCCGACTGCGGAGCACTACGATTTTTAGTGCTCCGACTGCGGAGCACTACGATTTTTAGTGTTCCGACTGCGGTACCCAACGTTTTTAGTGTACCAAAATGTGGCACACTACGTTTATCTTTGTGCTCCTGAACAGTATCACTAAAATATTTTTTAGTGTTTGTGTTCCGGAACACTAACGCTAAAAATATTTTAGTGATACTGTTCTCGGAGCGGTACACTATGTTAGTGTACTGTTTATTTTCGAACTCTGAATAAAAGTAAGAACAATTATGATAGGTGGTACTATTATAAGAGGCCATGCCAAAACATTGACCTACGTCCGAAATTTTTGGAGGATAAGTTTTTTGACCGGTACTGTTTTAAGTTGGATATGGCAAAACGTGGACCTACATATGTCGACACCATTTAGTGGAGAAGTTTGTTGTTGGTAAATGTCAATTACAGCCAATTTAGGCGGTAAATGTAGTCAATAACTGCCAAATATCAGAAATCGGGCGGTACTGTTATATGGGGGCTATACCGAAACGTACATGGAAAGTTTTATACCCCCAACGAAGACTAAATGCCAAATTTTAGCAATCGGGAGGCACTGTTCCGTGGGCGTAGCCAGGAATTGTTTTGGTCGTTCTATAATTTTTTACATACAAATTAAGTGTTTAGTAGGATCTAGAGGGGGGCAGCTGCCCCTCCGTAGCTATTCCTGGCTACGCCCATGCACTGTTCTATGGGGGCTATATGAAAACGTGAACCTATAACGAAAAATGTATAAACCCAACGATGACTTAATACCAAATTTCAGCTATTTCGGTGTGTTAATTAGGCAAAAAGTGGGGGCTATATACCGACAAATTTCTGGTGGAAAGTTTTTTACCCCCAATGAAAACTAAATACTAAATTTCAGCCATTTCGGTGGGATATTGAGGACACAACCTTCAAAATACCGAAAATCAGGTGTTACCATACTATGGGGGCTATATGAAGACGTTGACCTACCTATATGACAAATTTCAGGTGGAAAATTTTGTACCGCTAACGAAGACTAAATACCAAATTTCAGCCATTTCGCTGTTATAATGAGGCTAAAACCTTTAAATATCGAAAATCGGGAGGTACCGGTCTATGGGGGCTATATCAAAACGTGGACAGATATAGCCCATTTTCAATAGCAACCATCCTAGGAGTAATAGAAACTTCTATACCAAATTACAAAACACTATCTTAAAAATTGGGAGCTGTATCTTGATTTCAACAGACGGATGGACTTCATAGCGTCTCCGACGAATATTTCGATGAGTTACAAAACGGAATGACAAATTGAATTATGCCCGCCATATGTAGTGGAGGTTATAAAAAACAAATTCTTTATCACTTTGCTCCCACAGTGAAACTAAATGTATGTGATCCAACAAAGAAAGTGCTTAAATTTGAATCTGCAGAAGGAAAAAGACAAAACATCGACACACAATGGTTCAGAAATCGATTTTCCTGGCCAAAACTCCAATTTTTGTCGTCACCGATTGTTAATTTCCATATGGGATTCGATAATAATCATATTGAAAGTAAGGAAAACCAAAAATTAGATCCAAATATTGGAAAGTATGGAAGACAGCAATTTTTTTCCAAATTTTGGAAAATACGTAATTTTTCAAATTTCTGGAGAAAGAAATTGCGATTTCTCGAAAACTGTATTGTATTCATTGTTTTCTTGTTAGGTAAATAGGTCGTTTTAATAAATTATCGTAGCGTTTACCCGAAGTGAGCTATTTTATTTCTCCACAGGTACTAAATTTTAGTGAAATTCCAAATTTAGTGGACTAGAACTTTTAGGGAACAGCGTTGAACAGAGTTTGGTTTTCGCAGAATGATTACTGAAAGTGTCCTCTTTCAGCCCAAATATACTTTTGTACCCGTCCCGTACTTGTTTTTTCTCCGTTTCCATGTGAATAATAGCTTTCTTATAAAAATGAAAATTTTTTGACATAAACGAGTCTCTATTTTAGTTACATGAGTTTTACGAAAACCCAAGGAGTATTTTTTTCATTTTTGAACAATTTTTTTTATGGTTTGTTTTTTTTTTTTGTCCGTTTTTATTAGATTGGAACATATGAAAAACTCAAAAATACTCATATTTTGATGTAAAATATGAAAAAAAAAACTCAAAATTTTAACTTTGAACTTGAATTCCTCTGCAACTACTAAACCAAATTTGATTGCTTATCGATGCATTATAAGCAATCAAATTTGGAAAGCTGATTGTGTTATCTGTCGAGCAACAAAAATTATGAAAATATCTTTATCCGTTCAATAGATACAGAACTTTGACCACGAAAATCGATTCTGAACCACTGTGCACGGGAGTCCATTTATGTACGAGACTGTTATAAAGGCAATAAATGCTCTTCACTTTTTTAAAAATTCTTTTGTATTTATTGTATCGGCCCATTTTGGTCAAGAAAAATAATATTATATACATATAATGAATGTTTTCTTTTTTTGTTTATGGTCATTTGAACATTTACAAAAAAAATTCTCCTAGTTATTGACATACATACGTACATACTATACACATGCAGCAGTAAACAAAGCGTTACATTTTCGACAAAGTGTTGCCCTTAGCATTTGATATAAACACCTGTCGTACACAAATATTGGGGGGAAACTGAAGAATATATTAAAGAAAAGAAGAAGAATCCTCAATGTCGACATGTCCATACGGTGTGACCGACCATCTAACTAAAACTGTCGTCTGTATCATCCTTCATCAATGCCATATAGTAAAGTTTTTCTTTTGTACTTTTTATAGGTGTGTAGCTCTTTATAAAATTGAATGTCTTAAACAAAAACAAAACGAAAAAACTAAATGTCAAACTTTTTTGGTGATATTATCACATATAAAATTTATATTCGCATTTTTTCGCTTCTATAGATGAGCATGGTTACGATGCTTAAGTGTTATTAGAATGTTGTGAAAAAATAATTTGCTTTAAAATATCCTGGTACCATATAGCTGGTACAGCTCGTGATTCCTATGACACCGATATTCAACGTCGACGCATATTGATTTTTGCAGAATATGCATTTCTAACAAACATACAGTCGTACTTCCCTATGACGAATCGTTTTAAAAATCATTAAATCCATACGATATACGCCCAGCGTTTCCGTCAAATCGTCAATAAAATTGAATTTTTCGCTTATAGCTATGACAATGAGACTGACTACATAACAGCAGTAAATCTAACTTAAATACCGCCATACATACACTGCCAGTTTTGAATGACAGCTTTGCTCAAATATCGCCTTATTGGCTGTGTGACCGTCCATGTCTTTCGGTCGTGACTGGACTCCTTAATTTTTCACAACGAGATATACGATTTTCATACACTAAACGAACATTTTCAACTGATATAATTCTAATTTGAGGCAAAAAAGCTCAAACTAGCTGTATTCTAGATAAATATAAGAACTAAGCTAAGAACATTAAAAAAGCTCATAACACCGAGTTTGCAAAGTTGTTTTCTTTAAACTCTTTCGTTAAGTTTTGCTTAAAATATAGTTATCTTGTTCAATTTCATGCAATTTTTGCTAACGTGAAAAATCGTCATTTCTGGGCATAAAATCGTCAAATTGTAATTTTCCAATTTTGGGCCAAAAAAATCGTCAAAATGGCGATAAATCGTCAAATTCGGCAAAACTGTATACGCCGCAGTTTCTTACGCGACATCTCTGATGGTGGATGCTTCTAGAATCCGCATATATATTTTGCAATGCTCAGTTCTCATCCCGTCTAAAATCACAAATTTTTGCCACTATATTAAGACGAATAGATGGGACGTCTGATGTCGTCTGAGGAAGTACTATTTTGGCGCCTAAAATCGGGAAAATGTGTTTCCTTTCATAATAAATGACATTGACTCGTTTCGTTACACTCTAATAACATCACTTGTCCTGTTAACACTGCCAACTGTTGAATTTTTACGTTTGGTTACCCCCCACACACTTCAATTCAAATGTCGTTAACTTCATTAAAGTTAAAAATTTCTTCTTTTTTTGGATGGCGGTGGTGGTAAATATCTTTTTCAAAAAAGGTACGTTTTGAAACAATGCCACTGATAATGAAGGTGGAAAAGGGTTGCAAACATATTTGTTTCAAAAAGTCATGAAGGCATAACGTTAAACGCATACATTCGTATGTATTTAAAACTATCATCCCTTTGAAAGTTCCAAACACAAAAAACCTCTTGATTTATGTGTCTGTGGAAAAAGCGTTTGTCTCTGTGAACGAATTAATTTTAACGGACCAATAACTTTGGTAAATATATTGCAGAAAATAATGAAAAATGTAGAGAAACATATTTTTTGTTTTCCAATTAAAAATGGTATGTTTTATACTTTTTTCTTGGGTTCACATCACCGACGTAGACAGGGGACGGTTCAAAAACATTTGATCCTTCACATTGTGTTTACACAATGAATGTCTGGACGATCTGAGTCTATGTGTGTCCGTCCGTCTGTTTATCTAAAGCTTGTAATCACGCTACACGTGGCAATTTTAATAGGATATAGACGTCCCAGAGATATTGTTGATGACCATATAATACTAACCCGATACTTGCAGTAGATTTTAGAGAAAAATTAATTTTTCCCTTTATCGGGCATGAAGTGGAACTCGAATGACCGAAGCATATGAACAATTCGACAGCGAAATTCCTTTGTAGTTGGAAAAATGCTAATATGTCGATTTGTTATTCTATAAAGTAAACGACTATAAGCTTTACAGGTGGTACCATATGGTACCACCGCAGGGATTGGATGAAAGGGTAGAAATGGTCGGAAAACGTTTGTGGGGAAATAGTAAACTTTCCATACCCTCCACCATTATATGGAGGGTATAATTGAATTTGTCATTCCGTTTGTAACACATCGTAATATTCATCAGGGTATCCGATAAAGTATATATATCCTTGATCAGGGTAAAACTTTAGGTCGATTTAACCATGTCCGTCTGTTGAAATCAGGATACAACTCGCAGTTTTTCGGATAGAACTTTGTAATTTGGTATAGAAGGTTCTATTACTCCTAGGATGTTTGGCATTGCAAATGGGCTATATCGGTCCACGTTTTAATATAGACCCCATAGAACCGTATCACCCGATTTTCGGTATTTTAAAGGTTCATTTCCATTCATTTTCTCACCGAAAGGGCTGACATTTGGTACCTTATCTTCGTTTGGGGTATAAAACTTTCCCGCTAATATTTTGTCGGTATAGATCCATGCCTTCATATAGCCCCCATAGAACGGTACCTCTAGATTTTCGGTATTTTTAAGGTTGTGGCCACTGGGTTATAAAACTTTCCCTACGAAATTTGTAGTTATTGGTCCAAGCCTTCATATAGACCTCATAAAACGGTACCTCCCGATTTCCAGTATTTTAAATATTGTGGCTTCAACATTCCACCGAAGTGGCTGAAATTTGGTATTTAGTCTTCGTTGGTGGTATAAACTTTCCCCAGAAATTTGTCTGTACAGACAATCGCCTTCATAAAAAAATGGTACTTCCTGATTTTCGGTATTTTGAAGGTTGTGGCAGCAACAACCCTGGCTGAAATTTAGTATTTAGACTACGTTGGAGATAAAACGTTTTGTAAAAAATGCGTCTTTGGTTTGCAGGCAGGTCAAGTTCGAAGATGGGCTATATCGGTCCACGTTTTGGTATTGACCCCATATAACTGTACCGCTCGATTTCAGGTATTTTGACGTTTTTACCTACTTTTTCTCTCTCCGAATTAGATATAATTTGATATTTAGGGCTCCCAGTGATCAAAAAACTTCTTCACCAAAAATATGGACATAGGTCCACACTTTAAATAATTTTCTGACCGAATTAGCTAACATTTGGCATTTAAGGTTCGAAGTGGACAAAAGACTTATCTACCAAAAATGTTGGACATAGTTTAATGGTTTGATATAGCACCCATATAACGGTATCGCCCGATTTTAAGTTTTCTGATATATCTAGCTACTTTTTCTGGTCGAATTAGCTATAATTTGGCAATCGTTGTTCCTAGCAATCAAGAGATTTCTCCACCAAATATTAGGGACATAGGTCAACGTTTTGAAATAAGTTACATATAACGGTGACCGAATTAGCTAAAATTCGGTATTTGAGGTTCCCAATGGTCAAAGAACTTTTCCACCTAAAATTGTGGACATTTTGTAATAGAAAGGAAACTAAAAATACCATATTTGTTCAAAAGTGCGGCCCGGGCGGCTTCTTACTTGTTATTGGAAACATAAATCAAGTTCGAAGATGGACCATATCTATCAGGATAGAATATAGACAATATCCTTCAGGTACCTCCTGCAGAACATTTCCTTTTACGATGGTATAGTTTTTTTTCGGTTGTAAGTCCATAGTTCTTGTGATAATGAACCAAAAGCTAGAGAAAAACCGGCCAGCACCAATTAAAATAAAAGATAAGCACGAAATAAGTATCCGATTTGACCGAAATTTTGCACATCATAAAATGTCTTTCAAATGCACGCCAACCTCCGAGAGGGTCTACATTGAACAACACCTTCGGATAGATTCCTCACAAAAATGCAATATTTTGTTAAAGTTCAGTTTGATAGCTGTCTTACGATCGTTTTCAAATTTTTACCGAAGCGATATTATGCTTCTCGAGGGCAAATCCATGTTTCCTGACATAATGGTCCAATAGCACTGAATACTACGGTGACCAACTAATATATATAAGCAACGGCACCACCAAATCGCAGTTTTAGTTCGAAAAACTTCATGGTGGAGTGTAAAAAAGTTCCGGCCGGCAGAATTTACCGCCATTTTTACTTGTGTTACGATAACCTCCACCATAATATAGAGGGTATAATAGAATTTGTCATTCCGTTTATAACGAGGCCAATATAACCGTTTCAGCCTCTCCTTCTCTCTTTTGAAATCTAGATACAGCTCGCAATATTTAGGATCTCGCTTTATAATTTGGTATAATAGAAATGGATTATATCGGTCCACGTTTTGATACAGCCTCCACTGAATAGTACCTTTCGGCTTTCGGTATTTTGAAGGTTGTGGACTCAACCGAAATGGTTGAAATTTGGTATTTAGTTGAGGGTATAAAATATTCCACCGTGGTGCAATGGTATGCACACCCGCCTTGCACGCTAAAGGTCGTGGGTTCGATTCCCCGGCCAGCCATTATCGAAACATTTTCAACGGTGGCAAAATGTTGGCGCCATTTCAGTAATGTTGGCGCCATTTCCTGAGTTTTTCAGCCGTGTAAAACTTCTCTACAAGTGTTGTCTTAAGACACGCCGTTCGGATTCGGCGATAAACAGTAGGTCCCATTTCATTGAGCTAATAAGAATCGGGGTGCACTCATTGATATGAGAGAAGTCTCCATTCCAGGTTTATTTTCTAAAACTTTACAAATGACTTAGTCGGTATAGATCCACGTCCCACTGTGTCACGACCGTGGCTAAAAATGGTAAAAACTAAATACTTCGTTGAACAAATTTATTGATGGGTAGTGATAGAAAACATATTAATTATGAAGAATCTGAATTTTGGTACTGATACGTGAAGTAGTTTTTGCTATATGAGGATTTAAATCCGACAATTTTAGTTAATACGTATTTTTGTGTGTGTGTGTGTTTTTTATTAATAAATTATATTAAGCGTTAATATTTAAAATTTAAAAGTAACGTCGCTGCAAAAATGGTTCCTAAGTTCTCTTGGGATGTAATAAACTTGGCTACACTTTTGTTTGCAAGTAAATATTAATCATATGCTGTTTACATGTATTAATAAGTTTATAAATTTTCTGAAGCAAATTTTAAATTGAGTGGAGTGTCAGCTTTCCGAAAAAACTTTTTCAGATTCCACTTTTTTCTTTTACTGGTTCAGCAAATACCCACGTTTTAGACACAGCGTTGAAATATGGAAAGTCCCATTTTATAGAACGCACTATGATTTTATACATCTCTATTAGCGGGTCACAAATTTCTTTTAACTTTTCCATCCTAGGTATGAAAACTTCAGCACTAATTCCGGTCGCGAACTGCTCCAGATGATTTAAATTATCCTCTATGATGCCAACCCATTCCTTCAGTTGGGTTACTTTGTAGACGGATACCCTTTCACATACATGAGAACAAGTTGCGATGAGCTCTTCGGCATTTCGAGCAAATCGCCAAGTTTGTTCTTTTAACTCCAGCTCCTGGAGACTCTTCTCAAAACCTTCAATGCTAAAATCCAGTTTTGAGACCATTTTAATATTTTTTACTTTATGTCATTGTAAAAGCCACTACAAACGCTTTACCGAACAATAAATCGGTTAATTAAAAATCACTCCTAACAATTTCTAAACCAATTGCCATTGGTTTTCTTACCACGGGTGGGGGAAAACTAAATTTTTCGAGGGACCAAAATGTTTTAAGAAGCAAACGCGTACGATGAATGTTTGTACAACACTGATCATTCTTTATTTCCAATCATCTTAAGGTCTATACCATCATATCTTACTAAACTACTTAACGCTGCTTATCGCACAATGTGAGCATATTCTCGATACCTTGGACCGCCAAGTTTCATCCATGGATAACACAAACAAATATCTGTTCCCTGTCAATGGTAAAAGAACTAAGAGAGCACCACTAGAATTTATTGGCTCCTTACAACATGTTCTGTTTGGAACAATGGATGCCGATGACAGAAAGGCCTTGGAAGAAAATATGAAGAACATGTTGGATAACCAACACGATTTAAAATACTTAATGAAGCAACAAACATCAGTGGTAGAGTCAACAATAAACATTCTACGTAGAACTACGGAAGAAGTAAACAAGAACTTCCAAAGTATACAAGACCGTGTCCGCAATATCACCGAGACCATGAAAGAAAATTATTTTGTCTATAGAGAGTCGATAAAGTTTTTCATGGTGACGAAGGAGCTGCAGATAATTCTGGAAGAGAACGACAAGATTCCAGCGGGAATGCTGTCGTTGCTGATTGACATCAATCATGGTAAATTAAATCCATCCTAATCAAGGATGGAGGAAATATTTAAAATTAGAGAGCATATTCCTATAAATTTGAAGTTGCCAGGGAAAGCTGACAATCGATTGCGCAGCATCTACAAACTGTTGAAAGCGAAGGCTACTATAGTGGGCAACAACCTAGTTGTATCGGTACGGGTTCCTCTGTTCCAGGACCATGTATCTCAGTTGCACAAAGTCATTGCCCTGCCAGTTCATTTCGGAAATTCTAAGATGATTCCAGTGCTGCGGAAAAGGTTCCTTATATATAATTTCAACAATGGTTATACATACATATTTTAGCAAGTGTTCAGAAAAATTTTACTATAATCTAGGAATCTGATACCTCTACATTAAGAGGATGCCCACGTATCGCCTATGAGGAAAGTTCAGGCAGAACGAAACGTCGACGAATAGGCGAACTTGTAGCATCGACATCGGTGGAAGTCATAACAACAGCTGCTAAGAAAGTTTCTTACGGAAGTAAAACTGGAGTTATCTCAGTGGAGAAAGCTTTGGCACTCTATGTGGATATGGATTTGTTAGTCAGGCAATATAACATGATGAGAAACGCTGTAAATGCCATTCATAAAAATTGTTTTCCATCGTATTATGATTTAGCATAATTCATAATGGTATAGAAGTGACGGAAACAGCAATGAAAGTACCATTGCAAACAATATTGGATAATACAGCGAAAAGTATTTTAACTAAACTGAATGTTTGCCCCGAAAATAATATAATTTTGGAATGTAAATGGGGATATGATGGTAGCAGTGGGCATAGTCTTTATAAGCAAAAATTTCATAATGAAGAAGCAACTGATGAATTTATGTTTGTTTCGTCATTCGTGGCATGACTCGTCATTTAATGGCATGACTCTATTGCCGTTGCGAATTTTGGATGATGTTAACGAAAATGTATTGTGGCAGAACGAAAAGCATTCTTCTTCAAAGTTATGTAGGCCAGGTTATACGTCAAGTCAAAGAAAACCTAGAGAACGAAATTTCAAATTTGGAGGCTTGTTTATACAGTCATAAAGGTAATAATATTATGGTTTCATATCGCATGAAGCTTACTATGATTGACGGAGCTGTTTTGAATGTATTGCACGGAAAAACAGGGTGTGCATCCTGTGTATTAAGTGGCGTAAAGCATTCACAAATGAATATGGAATTAGTTTACCAAAGAGAAAACAACGAAGAATGTTACATAAATAGTATATCAAGCTTACATGCATGGATTAAGTTTTTTGAGTGCATTCTTCACATTGCATATAAACTGCCTGTGAAATCATGGCGAATTGATAATAAAAACGAAGATTTAGTAAAAGAAAACAAAATAAGGATACAAAAAGCATTCAAAAATAATATGGAACTTATAGTAGATGAAATCAAACCGGGCTACGGAAGCTTACTATGATTGACGGAGCTGTTTTGAATGTATTGCACGGAAAAACAGGGTGTGCATCCTGTGTATTAAGTGGCGCAAAGCATTCACAAATGAATATGGAATTAGTTTACCAGAGAGAAGTCAACGAAGAATGTTACATAAATAGTATATCAAGCTTACATGCATGGATTAAGTTTTTTGAGTGCATTCTTCACATTGCATATAAACTGCCTGTGCAATCATGGCGAATTGATAATAAAAACGACGATTTAGTAAAAGAAAACACAATAAGGATACAAAAAGCATTGAAAAATAATATGGAACTTATAGTAGATGAAATGAAACCGGGCTACGGAACATCGAATGACGGAAATACGGCTCGGCGTTTTTTTTTCCAACATTGATGTAGCATCAGATATAACAGGCGTTGACAAAAGATTGATATAAAATTGTTCCCTTATATTACGGGTTCTGTCTTGTGGAAGATTTATAAATATAGACGAATTTCAAAAACTTCTTCAAACGACATGGGAACTTTACATCGAACTATACCCTTGGTATTACATGCCAGTCACTGTACATAAAATTTTAGTTCATGGCATAGGGTATTTAAAGTACAGTACCTGCCCCTTGGGCTGCTTCCAGAAGAGGCAATAGAGTCATGCCATTAAATTATTAGGAACAACCGGTTCAAACATACGAGAAAATGCGGTAGAGTGGAGTCAAATAAAGATTTAATTCAGTATTTGATATTACACTCAGATCCCATTATATCCCTGAGCAGTCAAAACACGTTGACCCGAAACTATAACATGGAAGACATTAAATCTTACATTTGTGATGATATTGATTTAAATTTTCTCGAATTAACTTCTGAAAATGATTCAGATATCTATAGTGATGTAAGCGATGAATGAAGTATGCAAAAATTTGTTTTAAATAAAAATCTTATTAAAGAATAAATATTCCTTTTTGTTAATTTTGTATATAATTTCTTTGTTTATACTTCCTTTTTAAGTTATTCCTATGTCCACTTTCGTGGAGAAGTTTTTTGCCACTGGGAATGTCAACCAATTTGGTCCAGAAATTTAGCTAATACCTTCAAAATACCTAAAATCGGCAGGTACCGTTATGTCAACAATAAGTACTTGTACCAAAATTTATTCACCTACGCCAACTCCTTCTATTTTTGGCCACCGTTTATATGGACTCGCGACATAGTGCGTCCTCAAATAGCCCCCATAGAACGGTACCTCCCGATTTTCGGTATTCTGAAAGCTGTTTCCTCAATATCCCACCGAAATGGCTGAAATTTGCTGTTTAGTCTCTGATGAAGGTCGACAAGATTTCAGAAGAAAACTCCCATGCAAAGGTGCCTCCCGATTTTCGGTATTTTGAAGGTTGTGGCCTCCATATTCAACCAAAATGTCTGATATTTGGAATAGTCATTGATGGGGGTATACAACTTTCCATCTGAAATTTGTCGGTTAAGTCCACGTCTTCATATAGCCACCATAGAACGATCCCTGCCGATTTTCGGTATTTTGTATGTTGTGGCTTCAATATTGCAAAGAAATGGATGAAATTTGTTATTTAATTTTCGATGGAGGTAAAAAATATTCCAGAAGATAATTATTAGTACAGGTTCACGTTTTCATATGGCCTCAATATAACGATACGCCCCGATTTTCGATATTTTGAAAGTCGTGTTTTACCTATCAACTGCGATACCTAGTTTTTAAGAAACCGTTGTGATATTTACATTTAATCGTAATTATTTTTGCATTTTTTTAGTTTTATTGTTGTGTTGTTAACTTTATTTTAATTTGACGAATTTAAATGTAAGAACTTGACGAAGAATATATATTTAATAAGTTATCCCTGAAGATGTTGAGAAACACCAACGAAACGTCGGATAAAACATGAAATAAAAAAATAAAAATGTCAAAACCTATTGAATTTGAAGGAGAGAAAGTTCGAAGAGAGATATGTCTGATGAGCAGCTACCAACGGCGAAATCGTTCACATAAGGGTGATTGTGTGGGTTCGAATCTTGGCTTTCCTTTTTCATTTGCAAAAGTTCATCGGTCATTAAGCTAGGCTCCAACGAGAAATTGATTAAAATTTCCAAATAAATAAAATAATATTTATTTTTAACCCTTTGTGGCCCGATGTTTGGCAATTTTACATGTCTGTGTATGCGTATTTCCCACACCGTTTGAGATATTTATATATCCTAAGTGGGTGTCGGTAGGTTGATTTCACAAGAATAAAAAAATGAAAAGTGCTTTTAAAGTTATGCTTGTTTAGGTATAAGTAGTCGAGTAAAAATTTGGAAATAAAATATTTGAGTGATTTTATAAAATGTCGTTAAATGTCAGATGAAAAAATAATTGCAGCCAACATTTTTTGAAAAATCTTACTGAGATGTTGATCTAATAAAATAAAAAACAAACATTCAATTTACAGTTCCAATCAGTAGTTATAATTTTTTGAAATTTGAAAGTTGCCTGTGAGCAACATTGGGCCATTGTGGTAATAAGGTGGTTACATTAGCGGAAGATGAAAATGCTGGTTAGTGGTATCAAATGAAGTACAAAAGGTCATTGGGACATTCGGTCTTGTGAAAAATGTTGTATTTATACCCTCAGCCTTTAGGCTAGAAAGGGTATATAAACTTTCATAAGGGCAAAATGTGCCTCATCGAAATAATGGTTTTAGACCCCAAGTATGTTTGGACGAAATGTGTTTCAGACAATTTGGAGTCGATTTAGCAATGTCCGTCCGTCTGTCTGACTGGCTGGTGCGCACGATAACTCTCGAACGGATCAACCGATTCGAACCAAATTTTTCACTTCGCAATATTTTGCCCAAACTTAGTTTAAGTTCGAAGATAAGCCACATCGGCCTACTCCTTCAGGTACCTCCCCCACAAAAGTTCCAATATGTTCGGAAAAATTGTGCGTACGATAACTCTTAATGGGAGCGACAGATTTGGTCCATACTTAACACATCCTAATATATCTACCAGGTATAGGTCAGGTTCGAATATGGACTATATTTGTCCACTCCGTCAAGTACCTCCCACACACATTTTTGGATAAATTCATTTTAAGGCCTGCTCTCGGATCACTTTGATTTTTGTTGAAGCAACTAGCATTTGCTGCCTCAATTACGACAGTAAAAGTTTTTTCAAGAGCAAGTCCATACTTCTTGAGAAAAAAGCCCGAAAGTTGTAAAAATCCCCTATGTCAACAAACCCCCTATGTGACTGGAGAGCCGAATACTGCGTTCGTCCACACTTTGGATATCGAAATATTTCTTCGAATATTACATGAAATTCGAAGGTGGAAGAAGTGGACCTTCCGATACCTCCCCACAAAAGTTCGAAAATATTCCCTAAAATGGCACTCTAAATATTGTCGAAACTCAGTTTAAAAAAGTCCTATCTATCGATATCCCCGCAAATTTTTGCGCTTTAATCCTATCCATATTGTTTTGAAAGCCCCCCTAAATACGTAAGTTTTTTTGGAAAAAAAAAAGTATTTCAATTCACACAGGCTGAGGGTATATCTCTGTCGGCAATGTCGACTGATACTTTTTTGCTTGTTTTATTATTATTCGAAGATTGGACGTCAATTAAGTGGAGATTGACGCATTTTTTGGCCGAATATACATATTACATATTAGGGATTTGTAAGATATCATGCGGATATCTGTTCAAATATCGATTATGATAATTTTATGCATTGGATGAAGCCAATATTATCAAGTTTAGAGTCTGCATACAAAATAGAAAAAATGTATATGAATATGAGCCCACAGACAACATTTGGTAACTCTCTAACCGCGAGGAATTGATAAGAATTTTTTTTTTCAGGACTTTTTTGATTCTTTAAGATATTCCACTCCTCCAAGGATATTCCACTCCTTAGCACTGTCATTAACGATACGAAAATAATATGCCTATTTACTTCAATACAGTTCGTGGTGGAGGCTATAAAACTTTCCGCCCAGCTTATGTGTGAAGAAAGACTATTTTAGCCTCCAAATTTCTTGGAACTGACTTGTCGTAATACCCTATAGACATTTAAAGTAACCTGGATTCTGAACAAAAAGTCCACACATTTAAAACATAAAAAAAAATCCCTTTACCACGAATTTTGTATTCCGAGAGACTTTTGATCAAAAGTGAGTGTGTCTCCAGGTTGATGGGTGATGTGAATACGGTTGAATTACAATTCAATTTTATACACAATTCAAAACAAGTGTAACGTTAAACGAATACATAAAGGAAAAATGTTCAAGTGAAAGTTGATATTCCCAGAGGAGGGTAGGAATTCATCGGTCCATATAAAATGGATAAATGAAGTAACAAAAAAGAATATGCACACAACACACACTCATAAACCGGAAGCTATTGAAGTCAGCTATGATGGCAATTCATCAGATTCCAGTAAATGTATGAAATTGAGAAGATTGCCATATTGGCAATGATGGTGACAGTAGCAGCCAACAATAACAATATTGCCAGTGAGCTGGCTGGTATCATGACAAAACGGAAGCAAAGTGCCTTATGTGGGATATTTCCATTGTTTGTATTGCTATTATTTTCTATTTTTATAACGGCACAAACAATTTTCCACAAATTGAGAAAACATGTACATGACTATAGATGGGATTCTACCCGGTATTTACCCAAAACTTGGGTAAAAACCTGGTAAATACCCAGTAAATACCTTTTTTGGGTGTTTATTTGGGTATTTACACAGTTTATACAGTTGGACACTAAGCCCACCTGATTGTTATGTTGTTTGTCAAAAACATTATTGTGATTTAAAATACAAAGAAACTCAAATCACAATAATATAAAATCTATTATGTTTGTTGTCAAAAGTTGTTAACAGAACTCTGAATGGCCGACCTTCTATAGGCCTTGGGTATTTAAAAATGTATTTTGAAATGAACATTTTGTTTTTCTGTCATATAGGAAAACAAAAATATAACAAAAAAGACAAGAAAATCGGTTTAAATGCGCGGTTTCAATATTTTATATGTTTCATATCTATTGTTGACATCAGATGTGGGCTGCAGGCTGCAGGCTGCAAAAAGTACAATTTTTCCAGAGAGGACCAAATCTCAAGATAATCAACGAAAATTGAGGATATAGTCACTTGATATATGCTATACCATGAGACGTGGTCCATCAATGGTGTTTTTCTGCAAGGCGATGTTCAATCAACCGCACTCAATGCTCTAAAATACCAGGAAGGATGCTGTTTCTATGTTTAGGATAATTATCAAAATATGGACCAAAATAGGTTTTATATAAGCTATTTTCATATGTGAAATAAATAATTTTATTTATATTGAAGCTAAAATTTGCTAATCCACCGTGTTTTCTCCACTTATTTCAGCATTGCATGTTATATAGTTTTTACCCACATTTTGGGTAAATTTCCGGGTATTTACCCATTTTTACCCAATTTACCCATTTTAATGGGTATTTACCATTTGGGTATTTACCCTTTTTCCATCTCTATACATGACCGTACATAAACTTTGTAAACTTTTCTCTGTAATGTATAACAATACTATGTACATTAGGGTTAGTCATTTTTTTAGATTCAAAATCTGTGGAAATAGCATATAGGGCAGGCAAAAACAAGCAGAATTGCGTTTTTACTTTTTCGAAATTGTGAAAAAACGTTCCGCACAAAATGCAATTACTTTGGCTCAAAACCAACTTTTTTATTTGATTTTTTTTTGTGATTTTTAAAATTTGATAATATTTTTTTTTAAAAAATTTTCAGTTATCAACTTAAGCACCTTGCCTCCAACGTTCTTTAATTCCATCGCTTTTTGATTTAGCTTAATCCATAACTTATTTAATTTTTCAGATATAATTAGATTTTTTTTTAGATTTCTCAAGCACTAATCCTCTATATCTTTCAATTATATTGATTTCTTTCGGATATTCGTATAAATGGTATAGCGGGAAAACAGCTTTTTTTATTTCGGTCTTTTTGGTTTAAAATTTTTGACCCAGTTATCACTGGTTTTTTTTGACATTTTTGCAACTTTTTTTTAACTCGTTTAAAATTTTTAAAACTGGGAAATGAACCGAGTTGCAAATTTTAAAATCGATGTAGCTTAAAAACTAAATGACAGATTTTTGATCAAATTGCATATTTGAAATCGATGCACTAAAACCAACTTAAAAAAATTATTTCCAAGAACAACTATTGCAGAAAAAAATTTCTCAAATTTAAAAATTTAAAAAAAAAGTAAACTAAAAAATTTGTTTTTAGCTAAAGTAATTGCATTTTGTGCGGAAGGTTTTTTTACAATTTCGAAAAAGTAAAAACGCAATTCTTATTATTTTTGCCTGCCCTACATGCCATTTCCACAGATTTTTGATATTCGAAAAATAATGAAAAAATGACTAACCCTAACGTACATATCGACACCTCCAAATAATAGTATGCTAAGTCTAACAAGTAAGAAAAGCGTTAAGTTCGGCCGGGTCGAACTTTTTATACCCTCCACCACAAATTTCAGCCATTTCGGTAGATTAATGTGGCCACAACCTTCAAAATACCGAAATTCGGAAGGTACCGTTCTATGGGAGCTATATGATGGCGTGGACCTATACCTACAAATTTCTGGGGGAAAGTTTTATAAGCCTAAAGAAGACTAAATACCAAATTTCAGCCATCTCGGTGTGATAATGAGGCTAAAACCTTCAAAATATCGAAAATCGGGAGATATCGTATTATGGGGGCTACATCAACACGTGGACCTATATAAATATTGTATGATAGAAATGTTTCTTAGCCTCTGGAAACACAAATACAAAGTTACAACCGATTCTTTGGTCAAATGGGTCTGATACATTCAAAATATATTAAAATGACGCGTACTTTATATGGTGCCTTATATGGGGGCTATACCAAAACTTGGACCTATATAACCCAACTTTGGTAGGAATGTTTTTTGGCCTCTGGAGACACAAAATACCAAATTACAACCAATTCTGTGGTCAAATGGGTCTAATACATTCAAAGTATATTAAAATGACGCGTACTTTATATGGGGCCTTATATGGGGGCTATACCAAGATGTGGACCTATATAACCCAACTTTGGTAGGAATGTTTTTTGGTCTCTGGAGACACAAAGTACCAAATTACAACCAATTCGGTGGTAAAATGGGACAAATATCTTAAAAATTCCTTAAAACGACGACGCGTCACGCGTCATTTTGTATGGGGGCTATACGAAAGCGTGGACCTACATACCCCGCTTTCAATACCAAAAGTCCTACGTACATATAATATATTTTCCCAAAGTTTCATCAACCTACGTCAATCCGTTCGGACGCTAGAGTGATTTCCACAGACGGACAGACGGACAGACGGACAGACGGACGGACATGGCTATATCGATGTAGAATTGCACGCTGATCAAGAATATATATACTTTGTGGGGTCTACTATGATTATTTCGAGTAGTTACAAACGTAGTGACAAACTTAATATACCCCCATCCTATGGTGGAGGGTATAAAAAGTGAGTTTTGCAGGAGAAGCTCTCAAAGTGTGGACATTTTTTTGAACTTCAGTACTATGCTAAGTCAATATTTGTTTATAACTTCTGTTCGAATTGACCGATCATTACCAAAATTTGACAGAATTTAAGTTAAAGGACGTTCGACACCTCCAAATAATAGTTTGCTAATTCTGAACAGTGAGTTTTGCAGGACAAGCTCTAAAAGTTTGGAAATTTCTTTGACCTTCAGTACTATGCTAAGTAAATATTTGTTTATAACTTCTGTTCGGATTGTCCGATTATTACCAAAATTTGACAGAATTTATGTTAAAGGACGTTAAATATAAAAATGTAAAGAACTTGAAAGCATGCTAAGTCGACTTAGCATACTATTGTTTGGAGGCGTCGATATGTAATACAAAGGAAACAAATATATACAACAATACATTGAATTCCAAACTATTAATTTACGAGAATATTGTCATTCGACATTGACATTCAGGTGAAAAAAATAATATGCATTTCACAGCATTTTCTGGTCCAGCTTTCCTTTGATAATTTGAAATGAAACATTTTATAAAGCAACAATAGGAACAGAGTTAAGTGCGGCCGATACGCACTTGTTATATCCTCCACACGAGTTTTTATTGAAGTAAAATGGAAAAATAGTGGAATATGCTAACTGAGGTATTCTACTTTCTTTAAAACATGATTTCATTCGAAACAGTCATCGATGTTTTCTACCCTCTTAAACCTTTTCAATACGTAAAATCGGAAAGTACTTTCACATGGGGTATATTTCAATATATGAACCTATACCGATGAGTGGAGGTTTTCTACCGATTGAATGTCCTAAATAGCAAGTTACAGCCACTTCAGTAGAAAAATCCTTACGAAATTACCGCAACTTCGGTCGAGAGGAACCGTTATATGGGGGTTATACCATATAAGGTTTTTAACCACCAAAAACCAAAAATTGCAAACAATCGGATACCGGCTACGAAATCTAAATCATTTTCCCCAATAATTAAGTATTTAGGGGATTTTCAGATTTTGTGGTCTCGTTAGCCTAAAGGCTGAGGGTATAATTAGAGATATTTTGATCGGAAAATCCATCTAATACCAAAATGTTTAAGTATCGCTAAATATCTTCCAACCTTAAATATCGAATTGGTGTTATTCTTGCATGAACAAGTAATAAAGTATCAGTCGGTTTTGCCGACAGAGAAATACCCTCAGCCTGTGTGGATTGAAACAATTCTTTCCAAAAAAACGTATGTATGTATTTAGGTGATTTTCAGAATTTTGGGCGTGTGAACTTTCCGACAAAAATATGGGTTTGGATTAAAGCTCGAAAGTTTTGCGCGGGTACCTACAAGAATGGACCGAAATAGTCCATTTCACTTCTCTCAATAGATATGGCGCCCACCAGTCATTTCAGTTGGTCACCATATAATTTAGACGTTTGGATCCTTATATCAGGAAACATGGACTTGACAACAAAAATTAAATTAAAAAATCGAAAGGAGACCCTTCGGTAAAAAATTCCAAAAGATCGTCGAACAGGCCATTAACCTCACTTGAACAAACATGTTGAGCATTTGCGTGGGTAGTACCACATAGAGTGAACCGATAGGGACCACTTTTGAACATAAACTAAGTTCGGACACAATATCTCGATATCCAAAGTTTGGACCAAATCGGTTTCTCCGTTTATGAGATATAGCGTGTACAATTTTAGGGAATACTTTCGAACTTTTTGTGGGGTAGGTATTGGAAAAAGTGAAACTACAAGCAACACCATAGAATATTATTAGTATTCGAAGAAATATTACGATATACAAAGTGGTTCAGACGCAGTTTTCGCATCGAGAGTTGTCGTGCACACCAGCCTCTACATTTGCTGGCCGTAGTGTTTTTTTACAGCTTTCGGGTCATTTACTCAAGAAGTATGGACTTGCCACTCAAGAAACTTGGACCATTATAATTGGGGCCTTGAGTTCAACCTGTTGCAAGAAAAATCAAAACGATTCGAGAAGAGGTCCTAAACAGTACTTTTCGGAAATTTTGAGTGAGAAGGACATAAAGGAGATGACATACATAGTCCTTATTATAACCTGATCTATGCCTTGTAGAAATATCACGATGTGCAAAGTCTGGACCAAATTGATTACTGCCTTTGAAACTTATTGTGGGCACCATTTTAGCAAAAAGTTTTGAACTATTGTAGTGAAGGTAACCAAAGGATTGGACCGATATAGTCCATCTTAGAACTTGATTTAAGTTTGCGCAAAATATTACGACTGCAAATTTTGGACTGAATTGGTTTATCCCTTGTAGAGTTATCGTGCGCTGCATCCACTACACATGGTGCTTTAGCGGGGTTTTACAGCATCCGGGCCATTTTCGCAGGAAGTATGGACTTGCCCCTGAAAAAAAAACTTGTACCGTCGTAATGGGGGCAGCGAATACAAGATGTTACAACAGAAATCAAAACGATTCGAGAGGAGGTCTTAAACTGCACTTTTCCGAAATTTTGTGTGGGAGATACACAAAGGAGTGGACCGATATACTCCATATTCGAACTTGATATATATGTGGTAGAAATATTACGATGTGCAAAATATGGACTAAACCGGTTAGACCCGCATAAAAAATTTAACTTTTGTGGGGGAGGTACCCATCTTCAAACATAAACTACATAAGTTTGGACAAAATTTTACGAAAGCCAAATATTGGAACAAATCGGTTAATCCGTTAGAGAGTTGTCGTGCGCTCCAGCCAGACAGACAGACGGACGGACGGACATTGCTAAATCTACTCCAAATTGTCTGAAACGGATTTCGTCCAAACATACTTGGGGTCCAAAAGCTTTATTTCGGTGAGGCACATTTTGTCCGTATGAAAAGGTATATTTGTTAGCATAAATGCTGAGGGTATAAAAAAAAGCTAAAGTCCTCAAATGTTTGCTATCATCCTCCAAAAATGCCCAAAGTTGGTTGTACCTCTTATATGGGGTTTATAATAAAACATGCATCTACAATTCTTTGTAGGAATGTCGTATTCACATATCGTTATCTAAATGCCAAACTTTAGTCATTTCGGTAGGGTAATATGGCTAAAACCTTAAATGCCGGTAGAGGGTATAAAAAGCATCGAAAATTTGTCGTGTCCATTTTGCAGGCTTCTTTAGTCATTCAGGATTTCAGATTACGTTAGTGTTTGACATTTTGGTAATTTCATCAAAGACTCTGGATGAGCAAGGCCTCGAGTGGTTGTGCATTACAAACACGAGAAGATATATTGGCATATAGGATTCTTCCATACTGGAATTATTCCCGGTTTTCAGTGATGGGACCATTCCGTCTATTTTTCAGGCTTCAAGAAATATATATGTATGTGACCATGGAAATCGGGTATGGACTAATTGCTTTGGATGATTTTGCTTTCCGAATAACTTCTATAACTTCAGAACGGGATTACTGTGGTGGTTCAGCTTCAGCTGGTAGTGTTTTGATGCCTTCTCGATTGCCTGTTGGTCGATCCCCGACAATGAAAGCAGATACAATGATGTAAGTTGACGTAGGTGTCAAAGAAATTCTTCACAAAATAATATAAAACAAAAGTAATATAAAACTTTTTCATGGGACTGAACTTAGTGTGTGATATTTGGATATATACGTAAAGGAAAAAGAAACGGCGTTATGTTCGGGCCGAACTGTTTATATCCTCACCGCATATTTCACGATATATTCGCGAATACAATTCCTGTATTCAAACGTTGATCTGTTTTGACCAATTTCTGCATGCAGGTTCTACTACAAAAATGATTTCCAAAGTCCCTATTACAGCCGATATTTCTAAAAATTAGGCTAATAGCTTCGAAACACTGAAAATCTTTCGATAACGAAAACGTGGTCCTATAGTAGCAGTTCTCTTCGGGAATTAGAACCAAAGATGCCAAATAAGATCTAATTTGGTAGACAATTTTGGGATACACCAAAACGTGAACTTATGTGGGTAATATTCATTTGAACGTTTTTTTAGTTATTGTGTCAATTCTGTTGGAAAAGTTGGTTAAAAACTTCAACGAGGTCTGATATGGTTCATTTTAAATTCTAACTATACAAGGACTAGTACAATTTTGTATTATACTTTGTTCTAAATTGCAGACTTATATATGAAATTGAATTTATATACTTTGTGTTAATATTGAATATAAAATCAACAAAAAACATTTAAAATAGCTTCACGTAACGCTACACAACATTTAAAAATTTCATGATTTTTGATCAAGGTGGACCCGCCGAAATGAAATCCTGCGTACGTCCCTGGCATTACCTAAACTATTTTGTGGTTGATACCCAGGCAAATACATGCCTCAAGTTTCCAAGAAAGTTCCACTCTATGCAACACATTACCGTCATCTAGATTTTAGAGAATCATTCCCATCCTTACTTATTAAAACTTGTATCGGGAATCTCATATACAGAGTGTTTCTCTAAAAATCCGTTTCTAATTATACTTTTATTGCAGATTGCGACAAGTTTTAAATTAAACCCTTTATTTCGTTATTGTACCGAGATAACGGAAAAGTCGCGAAAATTCGTACAAAAAGCTTAATAATATATTCCAAATATTTTTCTAAATTGTTATATGTACGTCATGTATTTCCCGCCAAAAAATTCGCGACACAAGCATTAAAGTCTTTAAATAATAATCTATGAATAATATTGCTTTTATGTGGAAGGTTTACCCAGCAAAATGTTCGATGCAAAAGATGCCATTCTATCATGGGTGCAAGTGATCTGGCATGTCATCTTTTTAGCATCTTCATCGATGAATTTTATATGAGCGTGGACCCCAAAGGATGCTATTAATTTTTGGACCCAAAGCGTGTCATTTACACCAATGCTTTGACATGTCATTTTCACCAATGCTTTGGCATGCCATTTCCACCAATGCTTTGGCATGTCATTTTCACCAACCCTTTGCAATGACATTATCATTACGACGAGAGTTTTAACAAAGTTGTTTGTGATTTCGAGTCTCCGGCAACATCAAACCGATTGTAAATAATTAATCTTATATATTTAGAAAAATGTGTATAAATAAAACCACAAAATTCATCTCTATTGGATCGATGGAAGGGTTCAAATGCTGATGAAAAGATCGGATCTTTCACGACTTCCTTTGCATTAGTTCAAATGCTAATGAACCAATGCAAAAAATGACATGAAATCACGTCATCGCATGGAACCCCTTCCTTCAAATTTTGCTAGGTTGTTATTGAATACACATATGAAAAATCACTGAAATTCTTCAGATACGATTTTTCATCGTCATAATTTCCATTTTCACTTATAAAATTTTTATGAAAAAATATTTTCATATAAAAAAGTTTCTGAATTTTTATTCACAGTTACACAAAAACATAATTTTCAACCTTGTGTAATTGTGAAAAAATGTTTCACTTCTCATGAGAAACTGTCAACATCTGTGTTTTTTTTTCATAGAACTTGAATCATAAGTGGTATGAAAACGTAAAATAGATTTTCATTTTACTTTTTCATAGAACGAGAATTGAGCCCCAGGACCAAATGTGAGCTCGAGTTTTGTTTTGTATGTTTTTTTTTTGTAAAATAAGTGTAATTATTTCAAATTATGTTTTCAATCTTTAAAAAAGGACCAATAAACAATCAACCGACATTAATATTTGCATTTCAAATCCATAAATTACCTGAGAAATATATAAAATGTGAAATTGTTATTCCACACAGAAAAAAAGACACTCCGAAAATTGTAATTAAAAGTTTTATCACCATATTTTTGTCGCATGTCGATAAAATATTACAAACATATTAGGAAATGTTTATCAAACGTGAAAATGTCACTAGAAAACGACCGATAATCGATTTCAATCTAATAATTTACTGAAGTTTTTTTGAAACAATATTTGTTGTTATAATGGTTTTCAACGTTTGTCACCAGTGTGACCAGATCTAAAAAAGTGTTGCAGCTAAATCTGCTTTGAAATTATGCTAAAAAATGCTAAAATAAATGTTAAATGCCAAAAAAATAATGCTAAATTTAAATCGTCGTTTTTAATAATATATACCCTCCGCCACAATATGGAAGGAAAACTAAGTTTGTTTTTCCGTTTAAAGCGCTTTAAAATAATCATTTGCGACCCTATAAAGTATATATATTTTTGATCAGGGTAAAATTGATTAACCGATTTATGCATGTCCATCTGTGGTAATCACAAAAATTGAGATAGGACACTCTAGAAACATGCGTCTTTTGTTTGCAGGCGAAGGTGGACTATATTGGTACATGTTTTGGTATATAATAACGGTTCCGACCGATTTCAGGTATTTTGCTGTTTTTGGCTGCGTTTTCAGACCGAACTAGCTATGATTTGGTATTTAAGATTCCCAAAAACTGATCCACCAAAAATTGTGAACATAGGGCCCCCCCCCCCCCCTTCGGAATAGCCCCCATATAACGTTACCACCCCATTTCAGTTATTTTGACCCTTTTTGCTACATTTTCAGACCGAATTAGCTAAAATTTGACATTTAGGGTTCCCATTGGTCAACAAACTTCTCAACCAAGAATTATGGACACAGGTCCACGTTTTGGTATATCCCCCATGTAACGGTACCGCCCGATTATAGCTATTTTGAAGTTTTCAGCTACATTTTCAGACCGAATTACCTATAATTTAGCATTTAGCGTTCCTAGGGATCAAAAAACTTATCTACCAAAAACTGCCAACATGGGTTAATTTTTTGGAATAGCCTTAAATAACGGATATTTTTATGTTTTTAGCTACATTTTGAGACCAGATCGAATAGCTTCATTAAAAATTGTGGACATAGGTCCATATACCGGTACTGTCCGGTTTTAGGTATTTTAAGTTTTTATACACATTTTCGGTTTAAATTAGCATTTAAGCTTCGTAGTGATCAACAAACGTCACCGCCAAAGTTGTGGACATAGATCAAGGTTTTGGTAAAGGTCTTATAAACTGGTACCGGCTGATTTAAGGTACTTAGGTGTCACTTGGGTTCAAAGTGGTTATAAAACTTCTTCAGCATAAATCAAGGACACATAAAATAATGGCATTGGAACTTTCGTAACAAAAAGAAAAACTAATTATTCCATATCAGTTCAGAATATTTCATGGTGGAGGGTATAACAAGTCCGGCCCGGCCAAACCTAACTTTTTTGCTTGTTTTATTTTACTTTCTTTTTCTTATTCACATTTTCATTTACTGCCATATTTTATATTATGCATAAATTACTAAATTAAATGTATAATAACTAAATGTATAATTAACTAAAAATTATCAGGTTTTTTATGAAAAAGTACTAATATATTTGGGATTTTAAGGATAGAATGATGCTAAATTAATAATTGAAATATGCTAAAGAAAATGCTAAATGCTAAATTGAAAATTTGCGGCTAAATACAAAAAAATAATGCTGAATTTAGCTGCAAAAATGCTAAAATGGTCACACTGTTTGTCACATGTTCTCGCTCTCAAGAGCGAGAGAAAATAATTTTTTATTGCATAAAGAGATTTTCCGTTACAACAATGTGCGGTGTTTATGTCTGTCGTTGCTATGTTTATTTGAAAGCATGGGTATGAAATTTTTACGGCATGGAGGGAACGTGTGTGTGGTGTTTGGTTTATTTATTTATTTGTGCTCGGGTGAATACTTGTATGTATACATACTAAAATTTTTTATGAACCTAACAAAAGAAGAGGGAAAGAAAAAAATGTTTTGTTCTGTTTCGATAATGTAAGCACGGCTGCCAGATTTGACGATTTATCGTCATTTTGACGACTTTTTGGTCAACAATTGATAAATGACGATTTTTACCCAAAAATGACGATATTTGGTTATTTTTCTAATACAGTCGTAAGAAATTTTGTAAAACATGAATGATCAAATATTTGTAGTTGATTTTAATAATAAAATAAACACACTTAAAGTCACAAAAATTGATTTTTGTGTTGTTATAGTATAGTCGGTTATAGTACTGTCTGTTATCTGTCTGATTATAAAATTTAATTTGCGTATGAAATTCCTCGCATTTGACCTGAAATGCAAGCAATTCAAAAAAATCGACTTTTTGTAATTTTCGCCTTTTGATGAAAAATTTAAATATGCCATATACATTTAATTATAAATGTTATATTCATATGAATTCAGGGACTTGTTAGGAATGTAGTAAGATAATATTCTCAATCAAAAAACCAAGGGATTGTCATTTAAGAATATACCTCAAAGTTTTCGGTATTTCTAAAAGAAGAACCGATTTTTTGCAAAGTGCAAATTAAGGTTTTTGGATTTTAAGGAAATTTTTGAAAATAATTAAAACTAACAAAACAAATTGTTTTGACCCATTGATTAAACCCGACTTGTTAAAGATGGTAAACTCAAATATATATCAAGCTTTTTGTAGAAAATTAACTTATGTTGAAACTGAGGTATGGGGTATTGTAACTCGCGATCAGTTTTACTGTACCATAACTTTTGACCGCATTTCGGCAAATTAAAATGTTTTAGCCCGATTCACCGAGGGGTTTCTTAAAATAATAATTTGAGCGGAAGCTGTGGTCGTACTAATGTAAAAAAAATCGGAAAAAATCGTTGAAATAAACGAGTTTCATTATGTTATTTTCCAATTAGTGGTTTTACAGCACAATGTAGAGCTTAATGCTCAAAGGAAAAGTTAAAGAGCACACTTCAGAGTTGAAGTTTCTAATGTATGATTTTTTAATATATCCACTGTATCTACCTCAAACGGATGCTGACATTTTGAAACCTGAAAAATTGGGTTTTTGAATTTTTGCTCTAATCGGGACGCGCAGCAGGATTTCCCTAAAAGCTTATTATTGGATTGTAGTACTCGCGATTTCGCATTTTTTAATGTATAACATGAGGGTGTAGCCCTCACAGGATCACAGTAATCTGCGCCTAAACACGAAATTTTTGTGCGTAAATTTTTCACAAAAACCTATTTTTTTGGTTTAAAATTTACAAACGTCATTGGATTTCCGTGGAAACCCGCGTAAATTTAGTTTTTTTACGTTCTGAATCTAACAAGCCACGACGGGTAAAAATCCACCCACTAGATCGGCGGATATGATACCCCTCAAATTTCGAAAACTTGCAAAAAATTATTTTGAAAATATCGCATATTAAAACGCATTTTGGATGTGTCAGTTCTACTTAAATAAATACATCGATACGCGTGTTTAAACTGCGCGAAAACATATATTTCAAAACTATCGCTAATCCAGAGATATAATAGATTTTTTCTAAAAATTAAGTGCGATGCTACATCCACGGTTCTTGATGGATCGCATTGAAACGGTATAGAAGGATGTATTTTTTAATGGTGATTATTGAAATCGGATGCGCATAAAATGTAAATGAACTGCGCGGAAATTATGACCATTTTACTGTGTTTTGCACCCTTAAATGCAGCAGATGCTACATCGTGGCCGCCAAATAGAATTTGACAAAATGTACATCAAATAAAAGGGAGTGATTCGCTGTGTTGGAAAATCGGATGCGCATCATGTCGTTTTCATAATTACGCGGTTTATATGCGTCTTAAATGTTGTAATATTCAATATAACATTATTTTAACGTTATGCCACAATTGGAATTCCTTGTGATTTAATATAAGGTTCTAATAATATTATCCAATAGGAAAACTATAAGCGAAAAATTTGTTACAACGGAATATCATCATTATTGCGTGAAATTTTGACGAAAATGCCGAAGAACTCAAACATTTTTTCTCCAACTTTTCCTATAAAACCATAAAAAAATAAAATTAGAATAATATGATTTTAATTTTTTTCGTAATATTTTCTTCGTATTTTTGCAAATAACATGAATACTATAGCTCCAACTTTCACAACTTAGGTTTCATTTTATTCCTCATAATGTCTGGATGCTGTTATAATTTTTTTTATATATTTTTCGTAACTATGAGCGCTATTTTTTCGAAAATATGTTTGTAAATACATGAAATTTTTTAACAAATTTGATTTTTCGCGAATCCATTGAGACTTTGCGATTATTTTTTGCATCATCGCAAAGGGTACGAATTCAGTTAACGATAATAGGATATTACAGCTAATAATATTAAGCCGCGATTTTTTTAGAATTTTTTCTAATTATCATAATTAAAACGGTCATATCTTTAGCGCGAAACGATCAAAGTTAGTAACGAAAACAGATTTGGAATGCTGATTTTTTTTCTTAATCTATGTACCAAAAATCATTGATGTAGTATCAAAAAATATTTTTGATTTTTTTGAAATGGAAAAGACAATTTTAGACATTTTTCCTGATATTTACAAAATGAATAACCTTTTCGTTTAATTTACTGATTTGAAGTTTAATAACATGCTTAAGGACTTGAATATCCATTTTATGTTTCTTTCAATAAAAAAATATCTAAATGTGCTTATTTTAATTTTTGACGACTTTTTAATTAAAAAAATAGTTATTTTGACGATTTTTTATAAAAATAATCTGGCAGCCCTGAATGTAAGAAACATTTTGTGTTTTTTAACCAACAGTTTGGTGGCAGTGTGTTTAAGACGTTTGTTCTGTACGGATCGAAAGTGTGAAAATAATTCAGTGTCTATGTGTAAAATAATGGTGCTTATACAATTTATGATTGGAATCAAATTTTAAAATTTAATCCAAAAATCGGAAAAAGGAGAATGGGAATATTTTATTGGACGAAGAAGCAATCGCATGGTAATACTATTTTATATATTTGAAATACGATGTACCTATTTATTACATTTTACTCCAGATGCCTACTTTTCGCTGGTGATTTTTAATTTGACAGGAGAATTTGTTTTATTTCACAACTAACGAGAAGCGTTCAACGATGTTCCTGTATTTTATATTTTAAAGTGTTTTATTTGTTTTCTTCTATGAATTGTTCCATTCCGTTTTTCTTTCATTTGTTATTTCTTGTACGATTTATAATTGTGTGTATTAGGCCGGGGCGATTTGAAAACCTTAATGGGCCCTTCGCGTTTCTGATTTTTGGGATTGAACTGAGCAAAAAAGTCTACTGGACCATATGTCTACGATGAAAGTCAAGCCTCCCGATTTTAACTTTAAGTTTTTATCTACGTTTTTTTGACATCTTGGCATATAACAGCCAAACCATTGAGATTTTCGAGCCAACACTAAGGCAAAAATTTTAGCCATGACAGTAATTATGAACTCTCTAATACATCGCAAAAGCATTGGAACGCTTTTTCAGGCAGTTTTGGTCTTGAGAAGGTGCAAACTTTTAGGAAAATGTCGATAAATGACACTGTGCTTCAAAAGTGCTGGGATCCATGGAGAACGAAAATGCATTTAGTTCTTTTGGGTCGCTTCGTTTTATTTTTTTATAACGGTAAAAGTAGTGAAAATCTGGGTTTCTTATATTTTCAAATTTAAACAGGCATATCTTATTTTTTCCACAACGGATTTCTTTTGATCCTTCTTCCTTTTAAAAGGGTGAATAATATCTTTTGAATAAGCCATTAGTGTTTTAAATCGGTTAACAAAGTTATAGTGGTTTAAGTCTGAAAACCCCCACAAAAAAAAAACTATAACTGAATTTCTCACAATTTTCAAAATAAATATTGAACAAAACAAAAAAAACATAATGTTTTTGAAAATTATGAGAAATTCAGTTATAGTCAAAATCGGGAGGCTCGTAGACATATGGTCCAGTAGACTTTTTTGCTAAATTCAATCCCAGGAATCAGAAACGCGACGGGCCTATTAAGGTTTTTTCCTTCCACACAAATCGCCCCGGCCTAGTGTGTATACCTATGCGTCGGTTATTACTTTTGTGTTTAACATTCCTATACATTTTAATAAATGAAACAACCACCACCATTTATTAATGCGTGGGTACGTATCTATTTATTGTGGCTTTTGGGTTTGTATTTAACAAAAAAATCAACAAAATAATTGTAAATATGAACATATTTTTATCGAAATATACTTTGATATTTAACAAACCTTTTTATATATGTGACAATTTTGTTATCAAATAAAAATCAAAAAATCGATAAACCAGTTTGTTAATATGAAAAATATTTTATCGATTGAAAAAAATAAAATTCAACAAAATTCTTAGTTAATATGAGAATTGCTTTATCAAAATAAGTTCTAACGAAAACTACAATTATTTTTATCGACGATTGTCAATATGAACATTACTTTTATCGGCAAAAAATCAATTAAAAATTAATCAGATTTTTGAATTTTTTATCAAATGGGTACAATTTTTTTCTGTGCAGTTGCCAATGTTTTGAGCAGCACAGTATTTTTACCCATGTAATTTTAATAAATTTAAAAATTGTTAAACGGACGGAACGAGTCGTGTACTAAAGTACACTCTGAAAAAGCACACTCTCAGGCATCATACTGCGGAAACGGAACTTTGTTCCATGCTGTTCCCTAAAGTTATAGTCCACTAAAATTGAAATTTCACTAAAATTTTGGCCAGGAAAATCGATTTCTGAACCACCGTGCATAGGTAAGGATTTCTGGCCAATACTTTAGAATACAATTTTGTATTTATTTGGACTGCAGAAACTATGAAGATGTAAGGTATCCTTCCTTAATTGATTTAAGTGCACTAACAACACACATACGTTTTTCTTCCAGATTACCACCCAAAGCCCCATAGTTGTTTAAGTATTAAAAATAGGTTTACATTTGTAAAAAAAACAATACCTACATTGTTAAACAGAAACCCCACTTTTAAACTATTTGAGCATTCTTGATGTCGACGGTCTTAACAGAGTAGCAAAATGTTGGGGTCACAACATCTGGCATAACACACTACACACAACAATCCGTATCAAAAACAGAACAACAGTTCAATTTCACAGCAAACAAAAGTAAAAAAGGACCGGAAATGCGTTCAACATGGCAAATGTAAGCCGAGTACTTTGAAACCATAACACATACGAAGAGGAATGGGAATGGGAACACCATCAGCAGCAGAAACTAAATATTAAAGAAATCACAATCGAAATCGAAACCACCGACACAAACAATGAAACACAAAAATAAAATAAAACCAAATAGCAAACGTAAAAGGCTAAATTTGCTACTGTAAAGCAAATGAATAAACTTAAAAGCATTTACAGATCAAATATCCGCAACAGTAGTATTTACACACACACACACACTCACGACAAACTGCCTAACACTCATCAATGAATGAAAAGGAAGGAAACTCGAGTTCGCTTGGTCGGTCATGTTAAAACAAAGAGACCAAAAGAAATGAACCTAAAAGTTGAAATTAGGGTAAAGGAGAGTAAAAGGATCCAATTCAAATGAAAAAGCCAAAAAATATATATATGCAACACAACTAAAGGAACTAAAACTTTCACACACACACTCACAAAAAATGTGCCAAAAACAGAAATATACACTTTTGCCACTGTAAAGCTATCTCATCGACCACCACGCAAAGTGTACTAAGTAACACACGGAAGAAGGTCAAGAACATTTACGTTGAAACAGAAACCCAATGAAAGGAAAGCCATTACATCAACTAGCGGTGGACGAGGAACTAGGGACTAGCCAGCTTGCCATTTAGCCAGTCCACCTACATACATTCATACTACATACCTTTTTAACTACATATTTATTTACCTCGGTATGTACTTTATCGTCATCACTGACAGAAGATATTTCAAACCGATATAGGTGAGCATGTTGTTGACCTCAAATATGATGGAGTGTGGCCAGCAGGAAAAAAGGAAACGTTTAAGATAGAATAACTCGAAGAAGATGAAAAAAAAGTGGACGTTTGAGGAAAAAAATATGGAGAAATAGCTTTCGGTAAATTAAATTAGTGCAATTCAAAGTAATATTATTTTGGGTACATTTTAAAAGCAAGTTGGGATATTGTTTTACCATTACTTACATATGTACGTATAAATTATTTGCGATTATGGCAAGTCACCTTATTTTTATTGATTGGATTTTATATTGGTAAAATAAACTAATTTGAAGGTTTTAAGGACATAATGTTCGCCTTAAATGCAAGAGAATTCATATTTTAATGTCACATTTAACACCTTTAAGGATTTTTGCTCCATAATATGGAGGGTATAATTAAGTTTGTCATTCCGGTTGTAACACATCGTAATATTCATATTCATGTATGTATATATTCTTGACCAGGGTAAAATTCTAAGTCGATATAACTATGTCCGCCTGTCCGTCCGTCCGACCGTCCGCCAGTCTGTTGAGATCAAGATACAGCTCGCAATTTTCAATATAGAACTTTGTAATTTGTATGGAAGTTTCTATTACTTCCAGGATGTTTGGTATTGCAAATGGGCTATATCAGACTGCGTTTTTATATAGCCGCCATAGTACCACCCGATTTTCGGTATTTTGAAGGTTTTAGCCTCATTATCACACCGAAATGGTTGAAATTTGGTACTTAGTCTTCGTTGGGGCTACAAAACATGTCCACAGAAATTTGTCGGTATAGGTACACGGTTAATATAGCCCCCCTAGAACGGTACCTCCCTATTTCCGGTATTTTAAAGATTGTGGCCACAATATTCCACCGAAATGGCTGAAATTTGGTATTTGGTCTTCAATTGTGGTGTTAAATGTTCCAAATTTGTCGGTATAGGCACACGTCTTCATATAGCCCCCATAGAACGGCAGCACCCAATTTTCGGAATTTTGAAGTTTTTAACCTCACTATCACAACGAAATGGCTCAAATGTGGTACTTAGTCTTCGTTGGGGGTATAAAACTTTCCCCCAGAAACTCATCGGTAGAGGTCCACGCCTTAGTATACCCCCATAGAACGGTACCTCCCTATTTCCGGTATTTCAAGGTTGTGGCCTCAATGTTACAAAGAAATGGCTGAAATTTGGTATTTGGTCTTCATTTGGGGGTATTAAGTGTCCCATATGAAATTTGTCGGTATAGGTCCCCGCCTTCGTATAGCTCTCATAGAACGAGATTTTCCCGATTTTCGGTATTTTGAAGGTTGTGACCACAGCAACCCAACGAAATGGCTGACATTTGGTATTTAGTCTTTGTTGGAGATAAAAGCCTTTCTGACTGAAATTCTTCGGTAAAGTTCCATATTTCGATATAGCCACCATAGAACGGTACCTCCAGATTTTCGTAATTCTGAAGGTTGTGGCGGCAATATCCCACCGAAAGACTGAAATTTGTTATTTAGTATTGCATGGGATTATAAAATATTCCAGAAGAGAATTATCATTATAGATCCGCGGGTTCCTATATCCCTCATAGAAGCGTACCTCTTGGTTTTCGGTATTTTAAAGGTTTTACCGAAATATGGGAAATATGGTATTTAGTCTTCTTTGAGTCTAAAAATTTTCCGCCAGAAATTTGTGGGTATAGATCGACGTTTTGATATAGCCCCCATGCAATGTATTTTGAAGGTTAGCCACATTGTTTTACCGAACATGCTGAAATTTGGTATTTAGTCTTCTTCATAAACGAAAGGAAACTAATTGTTCCATTTTACTTCAATACAACTCGTGGTGAAGGGCATAACAAGCTCGGCCTGGCCGCCACTCAGTGGTCCCACTTATATGGAAAGAAGTGCCAAAAATATTTCTAATCGAGCTACCGCCTCGAAATTTTAAACATAGTTTTATAACGAAACCAAAAGATAGAAAAAATTTGGTCGATGTAGGTCCACATTTGAGTATGGCCCCCATATAAAAGTACAGCTCAATTTCACGATTTTAGCCAAATTTTCCAATAGATTTGGCTGTAATTTTGCAGTTTGTGTTCTGTGGGAACAGCATACCTCCTTGCAAAAAATGTTCAATATAGGTCCGAGTTTAGGTATAGCTCCCATTTAACGTACCTCCCGATATTCGGTATTTTAACGATTTTGCCCAAATTTTCCAACCGATTTGGCTGTAATTTTGTATTTTGAGTTCTGAGAGAAAAAATACCTCCTTGCAAAAAATGTTCAATATAGGTCCAAGTTTAGGTATAGCTCCCACATAAACGTACCTCCCGATATTCGGTATTTTAACGATTTTATCCAAATTTTCCAACCGATTTGGCTGTAATTTTGTATTTTGAGTTCTGAAGGAACAAAACACCTCCTTGCAAAAATTTTTCAATATAGGTCCACGTTTAGGTATAACTCCCATATAAACGTATCTCCCGATTTTCAGAATTTTGCAGGTGTGGAATTTTTTTATTGTAAACTAGAGACTTTATCTACATATAAAAAATGTCGATTTGCCCAAATGGGGCCAACATTAATAAAACTCAACATAAAATAATAGAAATTTATTTTTAACTAAGTTAGAAAACGAATTATCAATCAACTCTAACCCTGCGTTTACACATGACAGGACAGTTGAGTACATGCATTGATTGTCAAAAACCCAAAAATTGCCTGTGTGACGTAGGCGTCCAGACAACTGCAAAACCAGTTGTAAAATTATGAATGAAAATCGTTGATTTCTTTTTGTTTTCCGTTCACATATTTTGGTTTTGTTTTGTTGCATCCGAGTCCTGGGGCTCAATTCTGGTTCTATGGAAATGTGAAATGAAAACTTTTATAAAGGAGAAAACTGTCAAATGAAAAAAATTATAAAGGAAATATTTTTCATTTCAAATTTTCGTAGAACAAGAATCCAGCCCCTGTTGTCTTTTTTGTTATTTGTTCGTGTTTACTGTCTACGAAAATTACCAGATAGTGCCGAGGCAAATATCCAAATGTTTGTATGTATTAGAAAATCAGAGTTGTATTTTGCAGACAGTCTGTCTTGTGTAAACGCCAAGTAAGTTTCATTTTGGAAATTGTTCATTTACTTCTTAATTTTTTTTAGTTTCACTTATAATCTACGAATGATTTGCGGATGTATTTTACGTTTTTAAGGCGCCACATACAAATCGCAATATCTTCGATTTAACTTGGCATATTACCACTGTAAATTGACAAAAATACTACTGAATGCTAAATCTTTGATGTGTTTAGAGAATATTTATTTCAGTTACAATCAAATTTGACGCCATAAATTTTTCGATTTTTGTCAACGGACGGAACCACTGTGCGCCGTTCTTACTTGTTCAAAAATATAAAATCGTCATTAAAGGGTCACAGGGGGTCCAATATTTGTCTAGGAAAAATACAAGCAGAGAAACTAATATCATAGATCCAACGATATTCGAAGAGCAAAATATGTATTGTAAAGGTATTGTTAAATTCCAACAATTGTTTGTCAATTACAACAATTGTTTTTGTCAAATCCAACAATAGTTTTTGTCAACTGGACAATATTATTCTCTTTTCTTCGACAATTTTATTCTCTTCTCCCGGTATTCAATGTCGTGGCGAAAAAAAAACAATTTTTGTGAGTTTTGTTTGTACGACAAAATGATTTTGTCTTTGTTTTTTTGTGTACACCCTGAGATTCTTGTTTTTATTTGTTACTACCTTCTCATTCTACTTTGGCTTTTAATGACTGTGTTATACCGGTGCAATCTGAGAAGTGTTTTTGAGAGGAAACAAATTTGGGTTTTCTTTTCACATTTGTTATGGTTTTTTCTTCCTTATATTGTTGTGGGTGCTATCGTGAGTGCGATGGAGTACTTCTGTTTGTCTTTGTTGTCAGTTAAAGCGGCAAAACTTAACCATGTGTCATCAATACTCGTACGTAAATAATCAAACAATAGTGTTTGTAAAAATTCTACCATCGCACACTAGTCGAAATCACTTATCCAGCGGCGCGAAAGTAAAAAAAAATAAACTATTAAATTGCTAAATATTTTCTATTGTATCAATTACAGACACTCTGCTGACTAAAAGTTTGTTTTAACTTTGTTGTTGTTGTAAATATTCTCTCAGCTGTTCACTATCCAATGCAAGAAAATTTGCTGCATCAGATTTTAAGATAACAATTTTTTTTGCAGGAGTTCCGATGCATAAATTCGGTTTTGTGGGAGTCCATGAAAGACGAAAATACCTTTGGGTCACTCCGTTTTTTGATTTTATAACGGTAAATGCAGCAAAAAAGTGGTTTCATAGATTTTCAACTTTAAACCGACATAACTTATTTTTTCCACAACGGATTTCTACAGCTTTGTTTTTCTTTAAAAGCGGAGAATTATTTATTTCGAACAAGCCATAGTTTTTTAAAATCGGTTAACACATGGTTAAGTTATAGTGGTTTAAGTGTGACAGAAATCGGTTGAAATCGGTTCTTTTACCAAATCGGTTGAAATCGGTTCTTTTAGTATTCTTCATAATTGAAAGAAAACGAATTGATCCATTTTACTTCAATACAACTTGTGGTGGAGGGTATCAAAATTTTGCACCGGAAGAACTTAACGCCGTTCTTATTGGAGTCGAGTCGATATATGCTATAATCACTCAAGCATTCAAACAAACTGAGACAGGAGAGATGCGTATTTTGTTCGCAGGCAGGTCACGTTCGAAGATACGCTATATCGGCTTACGTTTTGGTATAACCGCCCACATGCCGACATATGTCCACCATTTTTTATAGCCAACTACCTGATTTCAGGTATTTTTTATATACATTTAATCTCAGCACGTTCGCATTGCTCTCAGGAGGTCTGAAGTTTAAAACCTGACCAAAACCTCAAAATTTTCGACGGTGGCCAATCCCCTCAGTATTTTAGACATAAACAAGTAAGAACGGCATAAAGTTCGGGCCGAACTTTTTATACCCTCCACCACCAGTGTATTGAAGAAACTTTCCCTAAGTTAAATATAATTCCTTGGAAGAGAATAATATCTTAACTGATGACAATCACTTTATACTTATAATTTTATGTGTGGAGGTTTTCTACCCATTGCAGTTCCAAAATACCAAGTAACTTTATACATATGATTTTATGTGTGGAGGTTTTCTACCCATTGCAGTTCCAAAATACCAACTAACCTGCATTTCAAAAAGACACTGTAACAACAACACGAAAATCAGAAGGTACAGTTCTATTGGGGCTAAGTGATGACATGGACAAATACCGAACAATTTCGGTACGAAAGCTGTATACCACCAACAAAGTCTAAATACCAAATTTCAGTAATTTCGGTGGTATATTGAGGCTTAAACCTTCAAAATACCGGAAATCGGGAGGTACCGGGTATATCAAAACGTTGACCGATATAGCCCATTTTCAATACCAAACATCCTAGGAATAATAGAAACTTCTGTACAACAATTATAAACATCTATCTTAAAAGTTGCGAGCTGTATCCTAATTTCAACGGACCGACGGACTGAAGGACAGACGGACATGGCTATTTCGACTTAAAATTTTATGCTGATCAAGAATATAAATACTTTATAGGGTCTCCAACGAATAATTCAATGTGTTACAAACGGAATGACAAATTTAATTATACCCTCCATATTATGGCCTAGGGTATAAAAACGTGGTACAAGTGGTGCCGTAGGACACGCCTTGAGCCAATATACATCGGCGTGCACTCATTGTTATGAGGAAAGTCTCCCCTTTTCCTTCGGGGAGGTTATGGGAACATGTACTCGAAGTGAGGAAACGACTTGGTTCAAACTTTGCATATCGTAATATATCTTACAGAAATAGACTATGTACAGCAAACAAAATGTCGGATGTCCGACACGTCTGAACAATTTCGGAAGCAAAATCGTTCAGATTTCTAAACGATTTTTCGGAGAAGAAAATGTTCAGATTTCGTTCCGATTTAGAAGCGAATATCCGAATTGAATTTCGCTTCCGAATTTCCCAAGGATTTTCTTCAGATTTCGTTCCAAAAACTTGACCTTGAAAATCTGACCTAAACCGATCCGATTTCGCTCCGACATTTCGTTCCGAAATTATGTCAACCACTTCATACTACTTTAAGATATCATCACGAATTCTAATCTGACATCGGACGCAGCGTCCGAATTTTGTTCCGATTTCGTTGCTATGTCGCACAGTGTTGCCGCTTCCATACAAAAGTGGACAAAAATAGAAGGAGTTGACCTGGGTTGATGAATTTTTGCACAAGTACTTATAAGGGCATAGGAATGAAAAATTTTAACTTTGGTTCATATCGGTTCTGATTTGGATATAGCCCCCATATATATCTTTCCCCGATTTTGCAATAACTCGGTCAATTTTGATCGAATAGCCTTCAAATTTAATATGTAATATTTTCTTGCGCCCACGAGTAGTTTCACCGATTTTCGTAAAAATCGGTTCAGATTTGGATGTAGCTCCCATATATATCTTCCCCGATTTTGCTATAAATCGCTCAATTTTTGATGAATAGCCTTCAAATATAAGATGGGATGTTTCCTCAGGCCACTGTTCAGTTTTACCGATTTTGATTTGATTTCGCAAAAATCGGTAAAGATTTGGATATAGCCTTTATATATATCATTCACCGATTTTGCTATAAATCGATCAATTTTTGAAACACAGCCTTCAAATTTAACATGGGATGTTTTCTTAAGGCCATTTTCAGTTTCACCGATTTTGAAAAAAATCGGTTTAGATTTGGATACAGCTCCCATATATATTTTCACTAAACACGCAATGTATGTGAGATATTGATTAAATTAGGAAAATATGTCGCAATTATCCGTAATTGAGTGACATCGGGCGAAATTATATATCGAAGCCATATTCAATACTGAACCGATATGGACCAAAGTTGATATTTTTCATTCCTGTGCCCTCATTAGTACTTGAGTAAACATTCATCAACCTAGGTCAACGGTAAAACTAAATTTGAAGGCTATTCATCAAAAAATGAGCGAATTATAGCAAAATCGGGGGAAGATATATATGGGGGCTATATCCAAATCTGAACCAATTTTAACGAAAATCGGTGAATCCATTCAGGGGCTTAAGAAAAGAACACTTACTAAATTTGAAGGCTATCCGATCAAAATTGAACAAGTTGTAGCAAAATCGGGAAAAGATATATATTGGGGCTATATAAAATCTGGGTGCCACCGTGGTGCAATGGTATGCACGCCCGCCTTGCATGCAGAAGGTCGGGGGTTCGATTCCCCGGCCAGGCAACATCAAACATTTTTCAACGGTGGCAAAATACCCCTCAGTAATGTTGGCAACATTTCCTGAGTATTTCAGCCTTGAAAAACTTCTCCAAAAGTGGTGTCTTAAGACACGCCGTTCGGACTCGGCGATAAACTGTAGGTCCCATATCATTGAGCTAAATATGAATCGGGGTGCATTCTTTGATATGAGAGAAGTATCCCTTGTCCCGTATGGGATGTTGTGGAACAATGTGTTGTATATAAAATCTGAACCGATATATCTCAGAAGGTTGCAGGGATGGGTAGAATGTTTTTACACATTTCGCTTCGGAAGAGATGTCCAATTAACGGAAATCAAGAGCCAGGGTGGCAATAGGTGGCAATCAAAAGATATACTTTACCAAATATTAAGAATTTATATTTTTTTTTATCAAATTTAAATTTTTAATTCTTGATAACGGTACTTTGCCCATGTGCAGTTGATGTCAACTTTTTGAACTAAAATTTTATATTTATAGCCCACCCATCAAATCCCCATCCAAAACTTTTAATATTACCAACAAACTTTCCAGAAAATGTTATTTTAAATGTCGTCTAATTTTCATATGATAATCGCTTTAGATTGCCTGGGAAATATTTTTCATATTTAAAGAGCTATAACTTCATTATGGGCGCACATATCGACAAAATTCTTTCAGATTCGTTGTATCGGATGTGTTTACCGTAAGAAAAAAACATAAACATATATAAAAGTTAACATCACATTTTTTGATTTTTGTCCACGCGGCAGCACTGTGATGTCGGTACGATGGGTATGAACAAGACCTGTAAATTTATTAATAGGCTTTATGTGGCATATACGCTTTATTGTCTTTTATTGACAAAGTCCAGACTTACTTTTACATCATATGTATTCAATACATTTCGTTTTATTTATTATTGCTAACTCGTGCAAATCTGAATATTTTGAATTTGGCATTTTCTCGCTAATAGAATTGATTTCGTTTTTCTTTTCCCTTTTCTATTGGACAAGTGTTACTCATATATATGTATCTTTCAGCATTATCATAAATGGCTGTAATGCAAATATTATTCCGTCGTTTCATAGAATATTGGCAATAATAGAATAATTGCAAACAGCAATAATGTGTCTGAGACTTTTATTGATGTCATTATTGTTATTAATTGACACTTTTAACAGCAACATAAAGTGTGTGATGTCAAACAGTGCCAGTTTAATAATCCTGTCTGAGCTGACACGATTGTGCACTTCGAATACAGAAAATTAGTTTCATGAAAAAGTGTGGAAAAAATAAAAAGAAAACAAGTAAAAAGCATTAAGTTCGGCCGGGCCGAACTTTTCATACCCTCCACCATAAAATATTCTGAACTAAAATGGAATAATTACTTTTCATTCCTGTCCCCAACTTTAAGTGGGTACGTTAAAATGTCAGATAATGTTTATGTACATTTATGCTTCATTCGGGAGGCCCTTTTTTATGGTGCCTATATCTAACTATGTATGTTGACAATTTTTGATGGGCTAGAAATTGGGAGGTACTGTTATATAGAAGTTATAATAAAACATGGACCTATGTTGACAGTTTTTGATGGGAGCATTTAATGTCAAATAACTCCTAATTCGGTTAAAAAATTTAGCTAAAATCTTCAAAATATCGAAAATCGGTACATAACGTGGGAACTTCAAATGTCATTAACAGCTAGTTCGGAGGTATCTGGACTATACGAAAATTTGAACTTAAATGAACCGTTATATGGGGGCTATACCAAAACGTGGACCTATGTCCACAAGTTTTGTCATATAAGTTTATTGACTTTTAAGAACTTTAAATGTCAAATTATAGCTACATCGGTCTGCAAATGTAGCTACAAACGTCAAAACACCGCAAATCGGGGTACCGTTATATGGGGGCTATACCAAAACGTGGACCTATGTCCACAAGTTTGGTTATATAAGTTTATTGACACTTAAGAACCCTAAGTGTCAAAATATAGCTAAATCGGTCTGAAAATGTAGCTAAAACTGTCAAAATACCGTAAATCGGGGGGTACCGTTATATGGGGGCTATACCGAAACGTGGACCTATGTCCACAACTTTTGTTATATAAGTTTATTGACATTTAAGAACCCTAAATGTCAAATTATAGCTACATCGGTCTGAAAATATAGCTAACAACGTCAAAATACCGCAAATCGGAGGGTACCGTTATATGGGGGCTATACCAAAACGTGGACCTATGTCCACAACTTTTGTTATATAAGTATATTGACACTTAAGAACCCTAAATGTTAAATTATAGCTATATCGGTCTGAAAATGTAGCTAAAAACATCAAAACACCGTAAATCGTGGGGCACCGTTATATGGGGGCTATACCAAAACGGGGACCTATGTCCACAACTTTTGTTATATAAGTTTATTGACACTTAAGAACCCTAAATGTTAAATTATAGCTACATCGGTCTGAAAATGTAGCTAAAAACGTCAAAATACCGTAAATTGGGGGTACCGTTATATGGGGGCTATACCAAAACGTGGACCTATGTCCACAAGTTTTGTTATGTATGTTTATTGACACTTAGGAACCCTAAATGTCAAATTATAGCCAAATCGGTCTGAAAATGTAGCTGAAAACGTCAAAATACCGTAAATCGGGGGGTACCGTTATATGGGGGCTATACCAAAACGTGGACCGATATATCCCATCTTCGAACATGATCTTCCGACGGCTAAAAAAATTGTATTCCCCAATTTTCAGCGAAATCGGTCAACAAATACGACCTGTATGTTGCGAACGGACGGACGGACGGACATGCATAAATCGACTCAGAAAGTGATTCTATGTATATCCCTAGAAGGAACTATGGGTCTATCTCGCTTCCTTTTGTATGTTACATACAAATGCACTAACACATAATACCCCTTACCACATAGTGGTGTAGGGTATAAAAATTATAAAAATGGCAGGAATGGAAAAAAATCACAATAACTTTAATTAATTTTATGCTGGGAATATAACCCAGCAAAAAGTTTGATTTCAAATATAAGATTCGTCGATGTGATGCACTACGACAGTGACTAGGTAATAAACAGAGGGGTATATTGCTGGCTGAGTAGGCTGCTAGCTCTACATTTTGAACGAATTAGCGAATAGTGTCATTGTTCGTCAGACATTACCATAGTGTGCAGGGTAAATAAAGACGTCCCTACCAGAATTAGGGAAGAGTGCAATAGTTCGTCAGTAGAGTTGGAAAGTACAGAAACTACCTAGTTCCTCCAACAAAAAACGAGATATTTTATATATCAACTCCGAAGATTAAAACTATGAGATAAAACACAAAAGAAAAATAAGTTGAAAGATTTATTTAATTATATCTGTCTGGAAATTATTCAGAAGGATAGAATAACGAACATTGTATCGTTGTCGGATCTATTTGAAACGATTTGAAACTAGTTTTGCCCAACTCTATTCGTCAAATATAACCATCTGTTCACCTGGTCTGAAAACAGCACTGGAAAAACGGAAGATAGTTCTTCAGTCATATGTGGCAACGCTATGCAGACTGATCCGTAGAAGTGCGCAAGGTTTTTTAATCGATTACTGCGTCACATTAGATATCTTCCTGCCGAAGAGTAACAAAGCGTTAGGCACTAACGGTATCTCCAAAGTAAAGCTCAAACAGCTGAAGAAGGCGATGGCTTGAGTATCTTACGAAATCCGTACAGGACGATTTCGATTTTGTCGCCCCTAACAGAGATTCTTGAGGCTTTACTCCTCCCCAGAATCAAAAAATGCTATCCAGTTGCTGACTATCAGCATGAATTCCGTTCGCAGCACAACACGACAACAGCACTGTACGACAACTTCACACATATTAGTCGAGGACTCAACCAAAGCAAGTCGTGCGATAGAACAGTGATGGTGGCGCTTGACTTATCAAAAGTCGGTCAAGCGCTCCACGCTGTTTGAGGACATTGAGCAGACTAACCTCCAGCCAAATTGGAACGTTAAGTAAAAAATTTTATGTTTAAACAGCAGTCGTATGTGGAATTCAGGAACAAGAAGTCCAAGCATTGTAGAATAAAACACCTCAAAGTGGGGTGATAACTGTTTAACCACTACATTTCCAGTATTCCACCCCCTCCAGACGGCATTAAGATCGTAACGTATGCGGATAATTGTACAATCATGGCGTAGGATACATTCCCTAATGTCATTTGTGAAAGTCTGAACTGATATTGCCAGTTTTTTCCACGCGAGGAATATGCAAATATCCGCTCCTAAAACTACGGCAACTCTCTTCACCATATGGACGGCAAAGGTGAGAACAGAGTTGAATGTCATGGTCGATAGTAGCAGAGTTCAGACCACAAACTATCCCAAAATTCTAGGGGTCACATTCGACAGCATAGTAAAGAACGAGGCGCATGTCACTGCTATCTGCTTTGCGCTTAGAAGTACGGATAAGGTTCTCCAGTCCCTAGTCGGAAGTAATTGGGGTGCAGACAAGGAAACGTTGTTGACAACATATAACGTGATAGGTCGGTTGTGGAACTTTTCAGTCATTTCTTATTCATGGGCTGAACATTGGTATAGATAGATATCAGGTATTTGACGGCTTCTCCGGCCGAATGTGGTATGATTTGGCATTTTGATTTTTGGTTTCCAATGGTTCAAAAATATTTCCACCAACAATTATGGGCAAAAATTGAGATAGGAAGCTAAAAAATTGGCTCTTTTTGCAGACAAATCAAGTTCGAAGATGGGCTATATGGGTACCTGGTACCCGATATCTGGTATTTTGATGTTGTTAGCTACGTTTTCTCACATAATCAGCTATAATTTGTTCTTTAGGATTGCCAGTGGTCACAAAACTTCTCCATCAAAAATGTTTATCATAGGTTCACGTTTTGGTATAGCCCCTTAATAACCGTACCGCCCGCAAAAATTGTGGACGTTGGTCCACTTTTTGGTATATCCTCCATATAACGGTACCGCCCGATTTAAGGTATTTTGACGTTTTAACTAAATGCTGTGGTCAAATTAGCCATTATTTGGCATTTAAGGCTGCCATTGGTCCAAAAACTTCTCCACTAAAAATTATGGACATAGGTCCAAGTTTTGGTATACCGCCCGATGGCTGAATTAGGTACAATTTGCCACTTGGGATTCCTACTGGTCCAAAAACTTCTCCATCAAAAGTTATGGACATACATCCACGTTTTGGAATAGTCCCATTATAACGGTACCGCCCGATATCAGGTATTTTGATGTTTTTAGCTTCGTTTTCTCGCCGAATCAGCTATAATTTGGACTTCAGAAAACTTTTCCACTAAATTTCTCAATTTAGCATTTTGGATTCCTACGTCAAAGTTTTGGTATAGCCTCCATAAAACGGTACCGCCCGATTTCAGGTATTTTGACGTTTTAACTACATTTTGTGGTCGAATTAGCCATAATTTGGCATCTAGGATTCAAAGTGGTAAAAAAAGTATGTACAAAAAATTTTGGACATTGGTCCACGTTTTGGTAAACTGCCCGATTTCGATGCCGATTTTGACAGTTTTAGCTTCATTTGCTGGCTGAATTAGGTACAATTTGGCATTTGGGGTTCCTGCTGGTCCAAAGATTTCTCCACCAAAAATTATGGACATAGGTCTACGTTTTGGAATAGTCTCATTAAACTGTGCAACATTTTTAAGGTGATCTTGTGCAAACAATTCGAACTGAGGATTTTTTGGAAGTACAGACCCAAACGACAAGAAACCCTAGTTGGGTTTTGTTGTGTCAGATCCAGCTCGGATTTCAAGGCCCCATCTAAACATGGTTAAATATTGAGTTTTTAAAGAAATTCTGGGCTATATCTCTGAAACCAATGCGAATCTTCTTCTGACCTCTGAAGCAAATTTGTAGATAAGGACAAGAATACAATATTTGGAGAAATAATGAACTCGAAAAACTACATTTATCGCCTCAAATTTCAAAATATATGCAAAAATACCACAATTTTTATACATTTCGCACCGTATCTCCAAAACCATTAATTTTTTCTGAATATTTTCTTTTGGAAAAATATTCCCTGGAATGTAATACACAACTCTTCTGAACATGTCATTGTTGTAAAATGCTTCTATCCCATTGTTTTCAGTACATGTTCAACAACGATTTATTAAAAATTTTAATAATGTAGTGAAATCCGAAATGCGAAAATAAACTGTTGGGGTGAACTGTGTTTGAAATACGTGTTGTAAAAGATATGATGCGAAATACCACTGAAACAACATGAAGTAAGCATTTTAGAGTTTCAGAATGCTCTAAAGAATTGTTGAGAACTTTATTTGGAAGATTTTTGCAAAAGGTTACTTGGTTCAACTCCCAACAGTTTAGCCGATACTGACCAGAATTTCAGCAATTATGTAAAACTTTCTATATTTTATCGATTTTGATGCCCTAGATGGAGTTTTTCTTATATAGTCTGTTCAAAATTTAAGTTCTACTAGTTTAGGGCTACAATATTGCTAAAGACAGCAAGGCCAAATTCCTCTTCGTTTCTGAGATAAAGGCATGATAAATGCAAAAAAGTGCAGATTTAGTCCGGTTTAGATGAGGCCATAATATCCGAACTGGATCTGACAGAACAAAGCCCAACTAGGGTTTTTGTAGTCTAAATATGCACTTTCAAAAAATCCATACTAGAAGTTGTTTGCATTTTCAGTGTTGCATAGTGTTATTAGCCATAAAAAAATTAAATATATAAGTCTCAATAAGCGGGAAAATTCGACTTAACATTTTTTTAACTTATATAATTAGATCGCTTTAGAATAAAGACAGGGGACATAGACGATAATAAATCCTTCACAGCATTAATTGGCGAAAATCAAATTCAACAAAATCTGTAGATAAATCTCCTCTGTTTGACAATGGACCGAAGAAGTGAGGTAGAAAATACCTATTTTTTAATTGTCATAAAAAGTAAAAAGTTGTCATTAAAACACATTACGACGGGTCAGCAACGCGGATCGGGGTCTGCTAGTCTCAAATAAAACTCATCAAAATATTATACAGGGTTGTAATAAGTCGTCACTCTTTTGTAGACTGTGGTCAAATATAAAACATATATCAAAAGTTGTAAAATTATTCTTTTTTATACGCTCCACCATAAAATGGAGTGTATAATAACTAGACATCAGATTTTAGCATGTTTTTTATTTCTTATCCGATTGGACTCAAATTTTGGATCCAGGCGTTTTGAGAGTCAATTTATCGATTTTTGGGGTCATATCAAAAACATGCAAAAAATATGCAAAAAATATGCAAAAAATATGCAAAATATATGCAAAAAATATGCAAAATATATGCAAAAAATATGCAAGCGTTCGTCAATTAAATTTGGAAAATCATCAAAAAAGCGTTCTAAATTAAGTTTTTTGCCGTTTAACATAGTTTTTTGCAGATTATTATGTTATTGAGACTCTCCAGATATTCCACCGCAGCAATAAATCTGGACTAATAAGACTTAAATCATTTTTCACAAGGTGAGAAACTGTCAAATAAATCAGCATTCCTATTACAACATAAGTTGGTTGCTTCCTATACAAATGTAGGTAATGGAAAAATTTCAAGAACTCAATTAAAAATGTCAAGATCAATGTGTCCAAATATGGTGATAGTTTCTACTCGGCCAAAATTGTACAGCAGTAAAACAAAGGAGCTAGATAAAATCGCAATTTTTTCTAGTTTTTGGAAAAAGGGTTCGTTTTTTATCACAAAATGGGAAAAAGTACTAGAGTACCATTTACGATTCCAGGTTCTGGAATATAACTATAATTAGAAGTATACGTTTTGAATATCCACATATTAGATTTGAATATATTTTACAGTGTTTAGTCCTTTATTCAGTATAAACAGACATAAATTGGCAATTTTTGTTCTTCTTGTTCAGAATTGTTCACTGCTCGGCGGAAAGTAATGCATTATTGTTATACCCATCCACGATGAATAATAAGCAAAATGAAGAACACCCAATGATTAGTACAAAATGACATCACTCAGAAAAACCACACAATAGCGTGGTAGTGGTAAAATAAGTCAAAAACTTTGGAGTTGTCTTTAACATTTCAAAACCACTCACATATTTCTGCTACAAAAGTATTTGGAATGCTAAAACATATGGTTCATTCATTCCTGCTACATTAGAACAATTTTGATAACACAGTCGAAAAGTCTTAACCCCTTTGTATACACAATTAAATAACTTATACCTGCCCGTGACTCGATAATTTGTACTAATTATTACAAATGTTTCGACTTTTGACAGTTCTTTAATGGAGAAGTTGCTGTAAAAGTGGTTTCAGCAACATTTAGTAAAACTTATCGTGTACAAGGACATAACACCTTTTATAACACATTAGTCTTGTTGTATAGGATATAAATAAATATATTAAGAAAAATATTCGCCGCAATATTTCCATTAAAGTTGCTATAGGCACTATACAGCTAAAAGGCAAAGATTTCAAACTTAATTTCCAAAAGAAAAAAAATGAAATTTCACATCTGTCCCGTGTTTTGCTTACATCCTAATGTAAACTTGGCTTTTTCTGTACTTCGGGAAAATTGAGTCTTGTTGCATGGTAAATTGGTAAAAAGTAAGGAAAGGAGCAAATACGGCCAATGCCAATAAAAATTTCCGGATTGTAGTGTAGAAAAATCTCACCATTTTTTACACGTAGATCACTTTTTACTTCTTTATTTCATTTAAAAGTTCGGTATTACCAATTACAATTTAAAAAAGTATTATTATATAACTACCACGAGTGATTTAATCATAGAAAATAATTTATTTTCCTTACTTTTCGTTAATCCGGACAATTTGATAGGGATTATCGATATTATACTGTATATATGGGAGCAATATCCAAATCTGAATCGAGTCTTACCAAAACAAATAGGGATCGCCGTACGGCCAAAAAATCTCCAATTTTTATGCGAATTGGTCTATAAATGTGGCCTGTACTTTGTTTTCAAACAGACATGGCCAGATGGATAAGTGCGAATCTATGCAGATCATCGAAAGGAACTGTGTGTCTATTTCGTTTCTTTTTGCATGTTGCCAACTCATTCACTACGACATAATACCCTTAGGGTATTAAAATATAGTTATCAGTGCAATCATGAATAAAAATTCCGTGCGGAATTTGTTCCCTTTCCCCAATTTGACAATTTTTTATTTCCATATTTATGCCCAAAAAGGTAATATTTTTGTCGATTCGACTAGAATACGCCATAATGAAGCGAATCTAGTCGTTTTCACCTTTTAACAAATATTGATTTTAAAAGAATTTCACTTTTTAAAGTTATTTTCCGTGCGGAAAATTCAGAGGGAAATATTCATGATTGCCCTGTATATGTTTTTAGTAAAATATAAAAGATTTTATGTAATATTCAATATTTTCTTAGTCTTAATTTCTAGCTCATTTGTTGTTTTGTCAGACAATTTTGGCCGAACAAAAACTATCAACATATTTGGATAAGTTCATTTTGACATTTCTGATTGAGTTTTTGAACAAATTTGTATTAGAAAGCAACTTATGTTGTAATAAGAAGGCTGGGTTATAGGAAATTTTCTAAGTCTTTTAGTCCAGATTTATTGCTGTGGCGGAATAATAATTAATAACATAATAATCTGCTAAGAAATCGATGTTTAACGGCAATAAACTTAATTTAGAACACCTTTGGATGACTTTCCAACTTTAATTTGACGATTTTCGTGAAAAAACTTACTTGCATATTTTGCATATTTTTGCATATTTTGTGCATATGCAAAATATGCAAATATGCAAAAAAATAAAAAATATGACCCTGTCATTGCATTCAGTTTTCTTCAAAACGAATTTTGGTCCAATCAGAATTTTCGTATCTTTATTAATAAAAAATATGCAAATATGCAAAATCCGATGTCTAATAATAACTGTCGCTCTTGTCGTTCCTATAAAGAATGTATACGCCCGTTTGTCTATTGAAATCAATATAGAATTATAACAGACCTCTATATTTTGGTACAGAAATATTTGGTATTTTTTATGTGTATAAAACTTTCCTGTAGATAATGGTCGGTACAGTCTCGGTAATATAGTAATCGGTAACCACTGATTACTTTATTCAGAAAATTTGTTTCATTATTTTGGAATAAAATATACCCACTATTTATTAAACAATTTTTTTTCTTGCACTGTGTACGAGTGAAGATATTTTCCAGGTCTGCCTGTGAATATAATTATTCTGAAACATTGCATTATGGTTGTTTGTGTGTTGCCTATATACGCTTTCGGTGTAATAATGTCTGTCTGAATTGCACGCACTACACTACAGGCTAACAATGAATCCATTTCAAAGATCAAATAATTCTCTCCAACAATGCGTGTAACAATTCACTACAAAAATATGTATATTTCTTTGAATTAGGAAAAATGGGCTGTCCTGAACTAATGCAAGCACCAAACAATATCTGCAGATAATACAATTCCAATGTATCGACCAAATTATATTCCTGCTCTCACTTCCTGCTATTAATATTGCAACGAATGTTTATGAAACTGAATTAAACACTACATTAGTGTTGTGACTGTGAATGCAAAATGAAAGAAAAAAAAACGCTAAAACTAAAATACATACGTACATTATAATTACGGAAGCATAAATATAACGACTTGGCTGCAGACTTAACATCAACTGGGCCTAATGTCTATCCCGACAATGAACTGCACACACACAGACATATTACCACTGAATAGGTTGGTAGTACATCGCAGGCTACGATGTTACGATGCTATTAAATAAACCAACCCACCTAAGCCACAAAACCAGCCAAAGAACGAACCCACCAACTAACCAAGCAACAATACATTTGTTCATTCGTTCGTTTATTCGTTGCACAATGGGACAGTTAGGATCATATATGTAAATGTATATATTCATTTTGCAAAGGACCTTTTATTATTATATAAATAGAGTATATGCTTCTATCAAATGTTTGGGCAAATTGTGGAACGTATTGTTCTGCAATGTCAAGTCAGAATACTATTTGGTCGTTGCTGCATTTGCCATGTCTAATGCTAAGGATAGACTGTCTGGAGTTGTATTTGTTTTTACGAAGCCAAAGCCTTGGTTCTGCGATTCGTTTGCTTCCTGTTATACGTTTGCTTCCTGTGGTCTGTTTATTTCGAAATTCATACTATGTGTATGTTTGCATGTTAGTGCAACGCATTAGAATTCTTCCTGCCGAGGATGGGCCACCACAATTTACAACGGATGATGTTGCGAATGTCAAAATACAAAGTATTTAGCCCTGATGGAATCTCCATGGTAATGCTGTATGTGCCGGGAGTCGAGTATCTCACTAAAATTCTCAACCTGCCGCTAGCTACCCACATCGGTCGAAGTCTGGTGTTTCTACTGAAGCCAAGCAAGAATGCCAGCAAAAGTGAATCGTAGAGCCCGTTCCGATTTTGTCGCCCGTAGCAAAGACCCTATCCAGTTGCCGATCATAAGCATTGGTTTCATTTCCACACATATTAGTCCAGGACTCGACCAGAGCAAGCCATGTGATAGGACAGCGATGATGCGCTTGACTCATCAAAAGTCTTTGATACACACGCAGAGAAAAAAATATGTTTGATCCAACAATATTCCAAGAGCAAAATATGTATTGTTAACATATTGTTGGATTCCTCATGTAGTATTGTTAATCCAAAAATAGTTTGTGTCAACTGAACAATATTTCTCTCTTTTCTTCGAAAATTTGTTTCTCTTCTCTCGCTATTCGATGCCGTGTTGAAAAAACAATTTTGGTGAGTTGTGGTGTGTTTGTATGACATGCTGCCTTTACCTTTGTTTTTGTGTGTATGTACTTGTGAGACTCTTGTTTTTATTTGTTTCTGTTTTGTTTCATTCTTCTTTCCTTTTCATGTTTGTTATGGTGTTTAATTATTCCTTATGTTGTGGTGGGTTCTTGTGGCTTTTTGTTTGTCTTTGTTGTCAGCCAATGCAGCAAACCATGTATTGTGTTCATCAATGATTGCAATATTATACGCGACATTTATATCCAAGTTATGCGAAAAGTGTATATGAGAAGTATATGCACTCAAATAAAAAATTTCTGGGCTGGTTTTCTGTATTGACAATACTTTTTGTAAACAAAATTAGATTATGATAGTTCCTACAATCGGTATTGTTAACGATTTTAACAATATTGCGGAAATTCGAAAGTTGTTTTTGTTTTCTATGTTTGGAACAAAAGATGGTATTTTTGGATTTGGATTACAATGTTTGAACAAAACAAATACATTTTTGGAACCAAAACATATATTTTTGTTCCAACAAAAGCGAAAAATATTTTTTCTCTGCGTGCAGTCAAGAACTCGACGCTGTTTTAAGGACATCAAACAGACGACCAATTATATATAGTCGTACGTGGAATTTAGGAACAATAATTCCAAGCCCCATAGAGTGAAACCGGGATTTCCCCAAGTTGTGGTAATATCTCCGGAACTGTTTAACTTCTACCTGTCCTATATTCCACCCACGCGACATTGAGATCGTAACGTATGCGAATGATTATACGATTTATATAAATGACATTCCCCGATGTCATTTGAGAAAGGCTGAACTCCTATTTAACTGATCTTACGAACTTTTACCACGCGATGAAAATGCAAATATCCGCCACTTAATCTATTGCCACTCCGTTCACCACATGGAAGACAGAGATGAGAACAGATCTGAATGTCATGGTCGATGGTAGCACAATTCAGACCACAAACTACCCCAAAATTCTAGGGGTCACTTTCGACAGCATGTTCATGTCGTCCGCGCATGCCACAGCTATCTGCGACAAGCTGAGATGTAGGAACAAGATCCTCAAGTACCTAGCCGGCAGCAGTTGGGGTATAGAAAGCTTATTACGCTCGGGATGGTTCAGCTGTTAGAATTCCTATAGGGCAATGATCGATAACACTGTGCAGAACATATGCGCAGCATGCGGCGCAGGTCCACACGACGCACTAAACCTTTTCAACTGGCCCGCCAAACCTAATCAACTAACTCCAATAGATCTGTGGTTACATCCCATCGAAATAGCCACATTCCTAAAACTGGAGATAGACCCAGAGCCACATTAAGCAGGAAACGAACTTACAAAGATATTATAAAAAACACTGTTACAAGAACAACAACAACGTGGTATATTAGTCTTCCTGCTTAATTCGGTTCTGGCTCTGTCTCAAAGTCTAAGAAAATGGCTGATCCGATGGTATGTAATCACAAAGCTACTAGAGTTAGTTGAGTAGATTTGGCAGGGCAGTTGAAAAGGTGCAATGTATTATACCCGACTGTACCAGAAGTTGGGCAGAGGTGTTTTACGCTCCTGTAGAAATGTATACAGTCATGTAGAAATTTATACAGCTGCACCATCAGGGACGCAGTTAGGCCAAAACTATTTTGCCTTTTCGGGTGAGCTGTGAACTGCATTCACATAAATGATGTGGACCTCTCCCTTCCATATCAGGAAGATCCTACTTGACATGCATGATGTGGGAGGAAGAATCCGTGACTCCTCATGCTAATGGCCCACTGCTGTTTTGTAATTGCTATTGAGAGCAGAGACAATATTTTGGAGGAAGAGAACCGACAAGGCTACAAGAATGTGGATAATGGTGAGACTGTGTTTGCTGTAAATCCAAGAGCGGTAACAAAAAGCAATACAAGGATGCAAATTATGTCCGTAATCCGAATAGTGGTAAGCATTCTCAGCAATCAAGACCCAATTCCAACGAGAAGAAATCGGCTGTAGCAAATATGAAGTGTTTCCGTTGTGGTAAGTTGGGGCACATTCGATCTCAATGTAAAAATGGCGATAATGAGAGGAAAAGAAACTACTATGCCTATTCCCTGTACGATAATCGATCCAAAATTGCCACATCATGGATTCTGGATAGTGGGGCAACATCGGAAAGGAACAAGGATTTTTTTCATTCATTGACAGAATCTAGACAGGAAATTGTATTGGCGCCTGGGGAAAGCATATTTGCTGAAGGAATCGGAGATATTATATTGCAGACGTCTACCACAACTCTGACGTTGCGAAACGTATGGTATGTACCACAACTTCATTCAAATTTTGTAGCAATTTCCAAGATTATCAAAGCCGGGCATTCCGTGATATTTAACGGAAATAAATCAGTAATGAAAAGTGCCGATGGCGTTTAGATTTTGACGGCTGATTTGATGGAAGACATGTTTATAGCCAAGCTAAAAATGGGTAACTTAGTGTCAAAGCAAATGCTTAATGGATTGGAATTGAAAGTTCCAGATAGCATAGAGTGTGTCACATGTGGACTTTGTAAAATATCTGCCCAACCATTTAAAGCCTACCCTAATATGCAAACGAAAGATGTGTTGGAATTGTTGCATATGGATATATGCGGACCTATGGATATTCATTCGATAGGTGGATCTTCGTATTTCATGACCATTATAGATGATTTTTCTCGTTTTACTTCTGTGTTTTTCTTAAAGAAGAAATCTGAAGCTTTTGAAGTCTTTCAAAATTTTGCTGCGATCGCGGAGAAGCAGACAGGCCGCCAAATTAAGGTTGTTCGTAGTAACAACGGCAAAGAATTTGTAAATGCCAAATTTCAAGATTTATTTGCAAAGAAAGGCATAGTTCATCAAACGACAGTGTGTTACACTCCTCAGCAGAATGGAGTAGCCGAGAGGGCTAATAGAATCTTAGTGGAGATGGCCAGATGCATGTTGCATTCCTCTGGTTTGCCACAAAGTTTGTGGGGTGAGGCAATCAATACTGCTGCCTACTTAAGAAACAGAGCTCCTACTAAAGTTCTTGGAGATGTTACTCCTTATGAGAAATGGGTTGGCAGAAAACCATAAGTATTCCATTTTAAATCTTTTGGCTGTGATGCAATTGCTTTGCGTAAAGGTCCGAAATCAAAAGGAAGAAAATTTATGCCGAAATGAATCAAAATGAAATTTGTTGGTTATTCCACTTTATCAAAAGGATATCGGTTATGGGATCCCAAATCAAGACAAATTCAAGTCGCTCGAGATGTTTTATTTTACGAAGAGTCCTTTGAAAACATTTCGTGTGAGTCAAACAACTCTGAATGGTTTTGTACAGAAATTTTGAAGCAGAAAACATTGAAGAAAATGGCAATACTCATGCAGAGGTATTTGTATCTGATTCGTCTTCATCTAGTCAAGTTTCAATTGATTATATCACAAAAAATGTTGTTTCGGGAGCAGTGGTTCCAATAGAAGTGGATAATGGTTCAGGAATGGAAGAATCAGTTACAGTTGATAATAAAAGAAGGCATAAACGTATTATTCTTCAGTCAGATAGAGTTCTTAGATCAAGAGTAGTCGAAAGTGTGGAAATGTTGAACTCACTCACTGAGAATTCTGATAAATGGAAGGAAGCCATGGCAGCGGAATATGAGTCCTTAATGAAAAATCAAACTTGGACTCTCGTTAATTGTCCCAAGGGTAAGAATGTCATTGGATGCATTTGGGTGTTTGCCCTGAAACACAAACCAGTTGGTTCCGTTGAAAAGTACAAGGCTAGACTTGTGGCACAGGGGTGTTCCCAGAAGTATAATGTGGATTATAAGGAGACATTTGCTCCAGTTGTTCGACATTCGGTCATACGATTATTCCCAGCAAAATGTTCGATGCCAAAGATGACATTCAATCATGGGTGCAAGTGATCTAGCATGTCATCTTTTTAGCATCTTCATCGATGAATTTTATATGAGCGTGGACCCCAAAAGATGACGTTCTTTTCTGGATCCTAAGCATGTCATTTTAACCAATGCGTTGACATGTCATTTTCACCAATGCTTTGACACGTCATTTTCACCCATGCTTTGACATGTCATTTTAACCAATGCTTTGGCATGTCATTTTCACCAACCCCTTGGCATGAAATTTTCATGTCTTGTTTGGAAAATGGAAATGCTGTATTGAAATATGGTTTTCATGAAAAACAAAACTCTTTATTAATTCAAACGAATTCATGAAATAGCTACAATTAATTTATCAGTTTAGTTTTTCAAAAGTTTACATCCAAAATTGCAATGTAATCACCACCGCTGCAACGCAAAAGATTACTTCCTCCGTTCTCCGCAACTGATATTCTTTCATCTTACAAAAGGTTTTTTCAATTATCTTCCCATCACCAGTTCAGATTTCAACATGGACTCCAAATGCACTCCTTTAAGTATTTTTATTTCGTAAATTACTTTTATTTTATAATTTTGTTATTTTATAACAACATTTTGGTAATTTATACTCTTTTGTTTAGTGACGGAAATATGTAGGGATCTACAACCCGGCTTGCTTTAGGGATCTCTAAGAACAAAATGTAACGAACGGGGAGGAGAGAATTTTTATGGAAAATACCATTTATGCTTAATTAATTTATTTTTAATTGTTTCTTTCCAAAAGTAGTTTCTTCTTTATTTTCAGATTCTTGTTCCTTTTCGTTTCGGACTTTTTATTCAAATTCCAAGAAGCGAGATTTGATTGATTTCATTCTATGTCAGATTTAGAACAGGCAAGGGAACTTTTAAAATAGCAATGTGTGCAGTCCGATTCTATTTTTAGCTCGATGGTTGGGACTTCATATAATACCAATTGTTTAGAATTTTTAGTTGTTTGATATGCAGGAAATGTAAGACAACATCACGACGACAGTTCTAACAACTTTGGTCTGTTCCAGAAACTGCAAGAATCTACTTATTTTCGATGTACATTAGGGACATATATTTTTTGAGAAAAAAATATATCATTCGGAAAAAACCATTTCCCAGAAAGACTTCTTCATATCAATGATATGTAACCTCCTCCAAGTTCAAACGATAAGCCGCGTAGTAAATCACCGCTTGTAGAGGCGATACAACGTTTGTTAATATGTGAGGTATTTTGTTAAAATTTAAAAAAAATAAAGCCCTAATAAACATGTGCTTCTTTGATTTCTAAAACAAAACATTGAAACAGCTTCTCCTTTTTCTATGAATTTCCAGCGACCCCAAACTTTTCTGCAAGAATTCTACTTTCTGCGAGAATTTATGCATTTAGTGGAATGATGTGGAACCATAAAAATTGAAAATGTAACGAATTTTCATTCATGTTTTCCAAAATATTCAACCAAATGTGAAAAATTATTAGTTTTTTAAATTTCAGTAATTTATAGACATTTCCTTGTTTTGTTTACAAATACAACTGGCAGTAACGTTACAAACAAAAACAAATTCCTTTGTGGTTGTTGTTCGAGTTGTATTTGTTGTAGTATTAACTTTACCTTGTATTTGTTCTACCATGGGAACAAATAGTAAAAATTAGTAGATTTTTGCAGTACTGGAACATACCAAAATGAAAATAAACAGGTGTGTAAATAAAAACACAAATATCATCTCTATTGGATCGATGGAATGGGTACAAATGCTGATGAAAAGATCGGATCTTTCACGACTTCCTTTGAACCAATGCAAAAGATGACATGAAATCACGTCATCGCAAAGAACCCCTTCCGTCAAATTTTGCTGGGTTCCTGTCTTTAGCTACGCAACATAAACTGTTGGTCAATCACATCGACATTGTAGCGGCATATTTGAATGGGAACTTGAATGAAGAAGTCTACATGCTGCAACCTCCTATGTTTGACAATAACACAAGCCAAGTATGTAAATTAAAGAAACCTTTATACGGCTTAAAACAAGCAGGACGTGAGTGGAATAAAAGGGTCAACGATATTTTGATGAAAATGAATTACAAAAAATGCAAATCCGATACTTGTGTGTATGTCAAAAGGGAAGGAAAGAAGGTTAGCTTAATTGCATTATATGTCGATGATATGTTAATAGCATGCTCAACTGAGAGGGAAATGGAAGACATCGTGTCGAATTTGAATAAATATGTCGAAGCTATATATCGTCGCCCAGTGAAATTTTATTTAGGCATGGAAGTTGAACGCAATCAACCCAAAGGTGACATAACTATCCATCAAAAGAAGTACTGTGAAAAGGTACTGAAGCATTGGGGAATGGCAGAGTGTAAACCTGCAAGTACTCCATGGCCTAATGGTGCTGTTTTGGCCAAATGTGACACAAATTGTGAGGACTTGGATCTTCATTCATATCCAAGTTTGACAGGTGCTTTAATGTTTTTGGCGGTAATATCAAGACCAGATTTGATGCATGTAGTTTCAAAATTGTGCCAATTCAATTCTCATCAGATAGTCCAGTAGCCTGGGAATCTCGAAAGCAATCGGTGGTAGCTTTAAGCACGATGGAAGCTAAATATATTGCCTTATGTCAAGCCACTAAAGAAGTTTGTTTCCATCGAGAACTACTTAAGGAGTTAGAATTCAATATGTACGTGAAATATCCAACTACAATTTTTTGTGATAACCAAGGAGCTCAATTTTTGGTGAAGAATCCCTCAGTTCAAAAGAAAAGCAAACATACTCGTATTGACATCCGATATCACTACGTACGTGAAAAATATGATGACCATAAGATTAATATCGAATATATTCCTTCGGATAAAAATGCAGCAGACATCCTAACCAAAGTATTGGGGAAACAACGTCATCACCAGGAATGTTAACTTTTAAATTTTGCTATGTAATGTTTGAATTTGTTATATTTAGAAATCATTTGATTGTTGTAGTATTTATACTTTTCAATTCAAATACTTTGTTAAAACTTTTTGTTTCGAGTCATAGCAATCAATGAAAAAATGAATGTTTTATTGCTCTTTGTCATTTTTAAACTCTTTGGAATATTATTCCTGTTTGAAAAGTCTTCGAGTATTATTGTTTTTAATTTACAATCAACGTTTTTGTATTTGTTTTGTACACCACGGAATTTTCAAGTTGGGAACTTGCGGACTCACGATAATTCTTACTGAGTGGAATAGATACAAGGATCTTAGGAGAGGATCATCTAACAATATCAATCCCTGATGCTGGGAGGAGTAAAGCCTCAAGGGTATTTGCTGTGGGCGACAAAAGCAATATCGGTCGGTACGATTCGCCATTGCTGGCATCCTTGACCGGCTTCAGTAGCACTACCATCCTGATGATTTTCCAAACTCCGGACACGATTTTTTTGGTTAGCAACAGGTTGAGAACTTTGGTGAGATACTCAACTCCTGGCCTATCTAACTGTTTCAACATTACCATCGAGATACCGTCAGGTTCTAAAGCTTTGGATGATTTAACGTTCCTAGCGTCATTCGCAAAATCATCAATTGTAAACTGTGGTGGATCCTCTTCGGCGGGTAGAAATCTAATGCGACGTAGTACTCTTCTCTTCGCCATGTCACTTACGAGATGCTCGGGTCAGTGAGCCAAAAGTTAAGGAGGTCCTATCTTCCTTCTTTCCTGGGTTCGAGAGTGACTTAAGTGATACCCACAATTCACTTATTTCGGCTCAAATGTTAGAACTACTCAGATGATTGAACCAGTTGTTCCGTTTATGCTCACCCACCAACCTGTTAACTTCCAGTGTCAGCTTGTTCACTCGGGGGTCACTGGAGTTGGCACGACGAAGCTAATCACGCTTATTTGCTAGTCCCGTCGCCTCTGCTGAGAAGTTTGGTCTCACTTCGTGTATTCGACCAAAATGTCTGATGATGTCTCATAACGTCCTTTCTGCTACCCGAACATCAGAAGGATTGAGCAGATCTCTGAAGCAGTGATTAGTGAACTATCTGAAACTCGGCCAATTAGCTTTCTCATGATTTACGAAAGTGCGGCGTTCAGAGGTGATGAAATCGCGCGATCTATTTATGGAGACAATTATGAGTAGATGGTCTGACCCAAGAGAAACTACGAGTCGTCAGGTGACGGCATTTGTTAGACCAGGTGATATGATTAATCGGCGGGACGTATACGTTTAGTAACTCTACCTCAACCGCAACCCGCCAAGTTTGAGTATAGTGGACGATGAAAATCGACATTGTATGAACAACGATCGCTTTGGCTAGGCCATGTCATAGGAATTAGCGATGATGAATCGCCTAAAATGGCGTGTTAATACCAAGACCAAGGTTTCGATGGAGAATAAAAGTACGGTCTGAGAACAAGAAACCCCGTTTTTGGGTATTTATTCACCAAACTAATGTTATCACCCCCACTTTGAATTTGCGACCATCCCAGCTTATACATAAAAATAAGTTATTTCCCATTGTTTATTGCTTAGTACAAATTTAAATGATGCTGTTCATATTGTTACTACAAAAGATGTTAATGACAAGCTGATGTACAGTGAATTGCAAATAAACAAGTAAAAAAGTATCTGTCGTCTTTACCGACCGAGTTGTTTTTTTTTTTTTGCGTATATAATTGTTCCACTAATATTCAAGAAGGGACAATGGAGACTTCTCTCATATAAATGAGTGCACTCCGATTCATTAGCTCAATTATATGGCACCTACTGTTTCTAGCCGAGTCCTTAAGACACCACGTGTACAAAAGTTTTACATGGCTGAAATACTCAGGAAATGTCGCCAGCATCACTGATGGGTATTTTGCCACGCAACGCTTTATCATATGTTGATGATCTTTTACCTAAGATTAGATAAAATCTTAATTATAAGGTGATTCGATAAACAAAGCTCACACACAAAAGGCTTTTAAAGCTTTTACATATGAGCTTTTTTGAAAAATATTTGGAGTCAATTTTATCACATATAGAAATCAAAACGAGCTTTAAAATCACACAACATAACCAAAATGTCATAAGTTTTTGTGTCATGGCAATATCATTACATACATATCATTTTATATATACATTTATTCCATATATCATATCATTTGAAAGGTACTTACACCTGGGAATGGTACTTACACCTGGGAAGTTTTTGCGGATTCTGAAACTACAATGTTCATAGATGAGAAAAATCAAAAAACAAAAAAATCGCCGGAGCGCTTTTTAAATAAATCTCTATTCAAGTCGACATTTTTAGGGGTTTTTTGGGTTTTCACGGCTTGGAAACCGCAAGTCCGAAATGTGACTAAAGAAAATGTTATTGCTATGAAAATTCTCTACAAGATTGGACCTAATGATAATTTCGTAAGTTTTACCGTTATTGAGATATAGAAGTTCAAATTGGGACAATGCATTGACTGTATCACTACCTTATAAAACAATGTCATACAAGGTGCGCCTTAACTAACTTTAATTGAAAACCGCTTACACCTGGGAAGTTTTTGCGGATTTTGAAACAGCAATGTTCATAGGTGAAAAAATTCCAAAAACAAGAAAAAATCCCTGGAGGGATTTTTAAATAAATCGTGGTCAAAGTTCACATTTTTGGGTTTTCACGATTTTGCTTGGAAACAGCAAGTCCTATCGGAATGGGACTAAAGAGAATGTTGTAGCTGTGAAAATTCTCTACAAGATTGGCTATCTTTCTTCTAGGTTGTACCATTTTTGAGATATATAAGTTTAAATTGGGAAATTACAGTCATGACACTGAATAAACGGTAGAAGCTATTAAAATACCATAAAGGTTAATCTTGCAAAGAATTTTCATAGCTACAACATTTTCGTTTGTCCTATTTCGATAGGACTTGCGGTTTCCAAGTCAAATCGTGAAAACTAAAAAAACTCTTCAAAATGCCGACTTAAATCTCGATTTATTTATGAACATTGTAGTTTCAGAATCCGCAAAAACTTCCCAGGTGTAAGCACCTTTCATTTAAAGGTGCTTCAAGAGCACCGTGCGAATGAATAAACTTAAGCCTACTAATAACTAAAATAACGTTTATTCCATTCAAATATTGAAAAAGGTCATGAACAAAACACTTTGACAAAATTCTGAATTTTTAATTTTTCCTAAAAAAATTATATTTTTGAAAAAAAAAACGCTTACGATATACTTACGATTCTCAGAATTAAACAACTTGTCTATAAGCAGATTGCAGCCCCCATATAAAGGTACCTACTGACTTTCGGTAATTTTAGGATTTTAGCTTAAATTTTTAACCGAACAAACTGTAATTTGACATTTGAGGTTCTCTGTAGTCACGAAACTTCGCCATCAAAAATCTTCAACATAGGTCCATGTTTTGGTATAGCTCCCATATAACGGTACCTCCTGCACTTCGGTATTTTTAGGATTTTAGCTTAAATTTTTAACCGAACAAGCTGAAATGTTAAATTTTATGTTCTCCGTGGTCACGAAAGTTTTCCACCAAAAATCGTCAATCGTTGGAGGATTTTAGCTACAATTTTTAACCGAACTAGCTGTTATGTGATATTTGAGGTTCTAAGTGGCCGCAAAACTTCTTGACAAAAAATCGTTAAGGTAGGTCCATGTTTTGGTATAGCCCCCATATAACGGTAACTTTCCGTTTTCGGTATTTTGAAGATTTTAGCTAAAATTTTAAGCTGAATTTGCTGTAATTTGACATTTGATGTTCTCAGTGGCCACAAAACTTCTTTACTAAAAATCGTTAATCGTTACATAGGTCCATGTTTTGGTATTGTCCCCATATAACGGTACCTGCCGATTTTCGGTATTTTGGGGGTCTTAGCTACATTGTTTGACGGAGGTTCCCTGCAGTTACAAAACTTTTCCACTAAAATTTACAAAGATGGGTCCACTTTTTGATATAACCCCATAGATGATACCTTTCACCTGATTGAACACTTGTTTTATATTAGATAAGAATATTTAGGAATTGGCAATATTTTAATTATACCCTACACCACTATGTGGAAAGGGTATTATAAGTATGTTTAAAAAAATATTCATGTAACACCGCGAAGTATTCGTCGGAGACCCCCAATGTGGTATACCAATCTTCATATCTCGGCGAGATAAAACGATTTTGAGATGTGTGTCCGTCCGTCCGTCTGTCCATTATAAATTATAATCAAACTCCAGGCCGCAATTATGGACCGATCGTCACGAAATTTTGCATGGAGCTCGGGTTTAGACCAAAATAGACACCTGTTCTTATTGGTGATGATTGTGAAATATTTAGCGGGTGAAATTGACCAAAAACATAATTTTTATCCGATTTTGTAGCTGCTCTGTTGGTCGCAATTATAGCCCGATGGCCTTGAAAATTCGAATAAGATAATAGTATATGACAAAGAAGATGCTTGCAATTTGAGATGGTGCTCGGATGATGTTTAGAGGGTTAAATAAACCATAACTTGTGTGTGAAAATTGTGAAAATTTTTATATACCGGTTATATCTTTATTCCTGGAAGACACATTCCGCCCACATAAATAATATTTGGAAGACCAACTCTTGCCCTTTCCATTGATGCCAATTATGTTGATTTACGCGGTCCGATAACAGAGTTACAGCCTAATATATCCAGTTTTTTGCTTGAAGTGTAATCATAAGCACACTAGAGGTCGCAATTATAGCTCAATAGGCACGAAATTTTGCACGAGGTAAGGGTTTAGTTCGAAGAAGATGCCTACAATTTTGGATGATGATCCGATATTATGTAGCGGGTGAAATGGACCATTACTTTTGTATGAAAAATATAAAAAATTTATTTTTGGTCCATATTTTTATTCCTGGATGGCATATACCGGCAAAGTAGCCTACATATTGAAAAATAAATACTGATATTTCCCCTGATGCAAATTGCAATAATGTGTCTGCTAGATAACGGGCCTACTGCCTAATATATAATGGGTTTTGTGTAGAGAACACAATTTCCTCTCATACTACAAATTGTCTCAATCATGACTCCCGAACGGATCTACCGATTCGAACCCAATTTTGCACTTCGTAATTTTTTGCCTAAACTTAGTCTAATTTCGAGTATGGGCTATATCGGTTCACTCCTTCGGGCACCTCCCCCACAAAAGTTCAAAATTTTTCTGAAAAATTGTGTGAACGATAACTGTCGAAGTGCGAAATCGATTTGGTGCAAACTTTCCATATTTTATTATTCCTTCCAGATATATATCGGGAAAGACTATATCGGTCCACACCTTCGAGTACAGGGACGTATGCATGATTTCATTTCGGGGGGGGCCCACCATGACCAAAAATTATGAAATTTTAAAATGTTGGGTAGGGTCACATAGCGCTATTTTAAAGGCTTTTAGTCGATTTTTTAACAATAATTGAGACTAGGTGTATAAAATCAATGAAGAGAGAGCTTAAAAAATTTAAAATACAATTTTGGAATTTGGTACAGTGTAATATTTTTTATGTATTAGTTCTTGGATATTTTTTATTGAAAATTACCATATCAGACCACGTTCGGTATGGTTATCGGTACTTGTAAGTTGTACACCATATATGCTCACATTTTTTTATATCTCAGAATTTGTAATATCCGCAATTGTTTTCGCTACATTTTCAGTATTCGAAGATCTTAATTTAATTTCTAAGAATATTGACTATAATAAGGGTTTTTGGATTTTTTTTGGTTGGAGAACCTCTATGCTGAAAGTGGTTAAAATAGATCTATGTTTTAATGCATATCGAGATATCGCCCTTTTTTAGATCCATTTTTCAAAAAGTATTTAGTGGACAAATCTTTGACGCCCACACATTACATATTACATCATATTAACCTTTTAATTGGAATTTGGTATACTTTAATATGTCAAGGTATTTTAATATCTTTTAAGTTATTTCTATAAATTGAATACATCCGAAATCGAATAATTCCCATCGAAAATTTTACTTCTTTAACCGAAGTGATTGGAGAATCCAACTAAAAAATATATTTAAAAAAGAAGGCTGCTTTAGCCGGAGTCGGACAATACAGTCTATGAACTCCCAATCCTACTCGTAGTAAGTACTCTTTGATAGTACGAAACGCATGATTGGGCTTTGCCAAAACATGGTCGAACAAATATTTGAGGAAACAAGCAAGTCGTCTTTGTCGCCTGTGTGAATTAATACCTTTACTATCGACAGATCCAAAATCGGCTTCACAGACAATATATTTATTCCCAAAATTTGTATTCTTGGAGTTTACAAAATTTTGTGGCCTTTTTTGGACGTATGAACTTACCGGCAAAAATATCAAAACTTTAAGGGTACCTATCTTAGCGATTGTGGACGTTTCGAATTATTGCTCATAGCGCAAAAGTGTTTCTGAATGTGCCGAATTAGTCCATTAAGCAAGTGTATTTCATTATGAGAGTCATTCCTTTCGATAGTTATCGGCCCCACCAGCCATTTATTTGGTCAGAAAGAATGGCCAAATAGGATATATACGATTTTAGGAAACAATTCAAACTTTTGTGGGGGAGGAACTCGAAGTGGTGGACCAATGTGATTTTATCTAAGTTTGGAAAATATTACGTCATCTAAAATTTGGACCAAGTCTCCAGCCATAGAGGCGGACTGGACTAAATGCTTATCTGACCCGGCTTTCATCCAAATAGACAGAAGTAGAAAAGATAAGTATTTTTAAGGAAGTTCGTTGTAATAATATATTAATCTGGTTTTTAAAAGTCTGCTGAGAAACCGAAAACGTTTTAATATTAGGAGGCAACAAGTTCCACAATCGAACAATTCGGTTAAAAAGGATTTTTATTTAATATTTATTTGTATCTGAGAGCTTCTAGAAGACGATAAAAATATATAATCAAATTAAATAAAATATAATTCCAAAAAATTAAATTTCAGTGTTTTATTTAGAAATACACTTAAAACTAGGAAATAATTTGTCGCTTAGCCTCATTAAATATGTTATTTCTCATGATTGAATCTTTCAAATAAAATGCTTGCCGTTTAATTTTGCCACCATTTATAATTTAAATGCAAGCATTTTATTTGAGAGATTCCATCATGAGAAAGAATATATTTATTGAGGCTAAGCGACACATTATTTTATAGTTGTATGTGTATTTCTAAATAAAACACTGAAACTTAATTTTTTGAAATTATATTTTATTTTTAACTTTATAGCAAATAAATTTTGTTGACCACTGAGAACAAAATTATAGTCAATTTAGGCCGAAAATTTAGATAAAAACTTAAAAATGCCTGAAATGGTGTAGTACCGTTATATAAAGGCTATACCAAAAATTGGACTTTGGAATTTTTGGTGGGGAAGTTTCTGTACCATTGGGGACTCCAAATGCCAAGTCACAGCCAATTCTGGCTAAAAATTAGTCTGATTGGTCAACTGCAAGTGTGTAAAAATTGAGTTGCCACATTTGAAATGCAATTTAAATAAAACACCATTAAACACTGTAAAATGGACCAATTTTTATAATTAATTGGATTAATCGAGCTAACATCGCCTAAGGAGTTTTGTATTGAAAAATGAATTCTAGCGAAATACCACACACTCAACCATTACGCTACGATCGTTTTGCTTGGTGGTTTAAGCCAGGCTCATCAGGCGTATTTGAATGCTAATGGCTAGAAGACAAAGGCTGATTTTGATAACTTCTATTTATACAAACATTTTTACAATTTTGTAATTATGAAGTATTTATTGAAGTCTTTTTCTTTATCAAGTCATCCTAGTGTCTTGTCTAGGAATCATTTTCCAATTTTTTTGTTTTATTTTCATATTCATGTATTGTCATCCATATCTGAAAAGTGTGCAAAGTTTTAGTTTTCTTGGTCAATTACAACTGTGTTAAAAATGAGTTACCAGATTTGAAAAGCATGTAAGATTGAACACTGTACAACACTGTAAAAATGGACCAATATTGGTTTTGATTTCATATTCATGTATTGTCATCCAAATCTGAAATGTGTGCAAATTTTAAGTTCGATTGGTCAACTGCAACTGTGTGAAAAATTAGTTACCAGATTTGAAAAGCAAATTAGATAAAACACTGTAAAACAGTGTAAAAATGGACCAATATTGGTTTGATTTCATATTCATGTATCGTCAACCAAATGTGAAAAGTGTGCAAAGTTTTAGTTCGATTGGTCAACTGCAACCGTGTTAAAATGAGTTACCAGATTTTAACTAAACACACGCCAAAGCAAGTTAAATAAAACACTGTAAAAATGAATAGAGGTATCAGAGGTATCTACAAGCTGAAGGAAAAACTGTGAACAATTATTTCTGCAAACATCTACCATACGCAAATTTTAATATTTGACGGAAGCTGGACATAAAGTTGTTTATATTATTTCCGTGGTACCCAGTATTACCTCAATACCATAAAGAATGTGAACAACAAATTTGTCGAAATAAATATATAATTGGTTTTCGATATATAGTCCACGAAAACCCCATTTCATGCACTTCCCTTCCCACAATATTGAACTCGTAATATTTTTTGATACAGGATACCATAAACCTCAAAAATGAACTAGCAAAGATGGAGTGTAATCATTACGAAACTCCGAGTTCATTTATTTATTTATTTTATTTTTTTATACTGGAACGATATGGCATAAAGCCATAATACAGAAAATTTTGAAAATTTCAAGCAAAAAGTTAAAAATTTTCGAACAAAAAAATCGAAATTATTTTTTTACAAAATTTGTTAACGAAGTACATTTTCTGTACAGAAACTTCAGAAAATTTATGTTTTCATTTGAAATATCCAAACATAAAATTATTTTATGAGAAAGAAAAAGCTAATGATCTGTTACAGTAGCTAAAGGAATTTTTGGTGTACCAAACCATTTCGGGGGGGGCCAGGGCCCCCTGTGCCCCCCCCCCCCTGCGTACGTCCCTGTTCGAGTACCTCCCACACAAAATTTGGAAAACTGAAATTTAAGAGTCCTATCGAATCGTTTTGATTTTCTTCAGCAGATTGAGGACCAGTCTCGGATCTATTTAAATTTTTTGAAGGAGGTTCATTTTACGACAAAAAATATTCTCAAACTTTTTCAAAAATCAGATGTTAGCTTACAACAATTGATTTGGTATAGCCTTACATTGCGATACCTACAAAATATATATATTTTTTATGCGGCATACACGCAGAGAAAAAATATTTTTCGCTTTTGTTGGAACAAAAATATATGTTTTGGTTCCAAAAATGTATTTGTTTTGTTCAAACATTGTAATCCAAATCCAAAAATACCATCTTTTGTTCCAAACATAGAAAACAAAAACAACTTTCGAATTTCCGCAATATTGTTAAAATCGTTAACAATACCGATTGTAGGAACTATCATAATCTAATTTTGTTTACAAAAAGTATTGTCAATACAGAAAACCAGCCCAGAAATTTTTTATTTGAGTGCATATACTTCTCATATACACTTTTCGCATAACTTGGATATAAATGTCGCGTATAATATTGCAATCATTGATGAACACAATACATGGTTTGCTGCATTGGCTGACAACAAAGACAAACAAAAAGCCACAAGAACCCACCACAACATAAGGAATAATTAAACACCATAACAAACATGAAAAGGAAAGAAGAATGAAACAAAACAGAAACAAATAAAAACAAGAGTCTCACAAGTACATACACACAAAAACAAAGGTAAAGGCAGCATGTCATACAAACACACCACAACTCACCAAAATTGTTTTTTCAACACGGCATCGAATAGCGAGAGAAGAGAAACAAATTTTCGAAGAAAAGAGAGAAATATTGTTCAGTTGACACAAACTATTTTTGGATTAACAATACTACATGAGGAATCCAACAATATGTTAACAATACATATTTTGCTCTTGGAATATTGTTGGATCAAACATATTTTTTTCTCTGCGTGTAATTATTGTGTTTGTTTCTTTTTGGTCAGATGCTGAGGGTATATCACCGTTAATGGAGCCGACTTATACTATCTTACTTGGTGTGTAATTGAATATGAATAATTTTGGGGATTTATAAATTTGTTTGCATGCAAATTATTTGAATTTCTATTCATTATTAGTTATTTCTCTCGGTATAAAATATGTATATAACCACAATGAACTATTTTCGAAATGCACAGAAAATCACAAAACTGCGTGCATTACCAATTATATGTGAGGACGATAGATCTTCAATAAACCCACAATCAATGTGAATTTTGCAATTTTGGCATATTGTTTAGAAATGTATAATTATAATTGTTCCACAAATATCCCAGTAGGGACAAGGGAGGCTTATCTTATACCAATGGATTCATGTTATGTCATTGATATGTGACGTATTTTTTATCGCCGAATCTGAAAGGCGTGTCCTAAGTTGCCACTTGTAGAGAAGTTTTTGATGGCTGAGATACTCAGGAAATATCGGCAGCATTACAATGGGGTATTATGCCACCGATGAAAATTTAATGTGGTCAGGCCTGGGAATTATACCCGGACATTTAGCGTGCAAAATGGCTGCACCTAGATAATTCCTAGAGGTTGTGGTGTAGGGTATCACATGGTCGGCCCCGTCCGGCTATAGCCTTTGCTTACTTGTTTCTAATATTTTGATGGAGGATATAAAAAGTTCGGCGCGGGCGAACTTAACGACATTTTACTTATTTAGATTAGATTGTGGACAGGAAAGGAAATTACATAATTATTTCATTTTAGTTAATAATATTTTATGGTGGAGGGTATAAAAAGTTAGGCCCGACCAGACTTAACGACTTTTTATTTTTTTATGTCCTGTTTTGGTCTAAGATCAATGGATTATGGAATCTGGAGTGTATCAACTAACATGGTAGTATATGATTCCATTGAATTAAACCGCATATACGATTTTCTAATTGCAAGCTTTTTTAATTTCCTAGACAGAGCTGCAAATTTAGATAATCACCTAGTTAGATATAGCATTTTGCTCGAAACAGACCACAGAGTAGTTTAGTTACCCTTGGTGAAGAAAGTCTTTTCTCCTCATCTATCATCGTAGGTTGGGTCTTTAGACATTGACGATAATGTCTATCTGGTAGCTCAATAGCCGATGTAACTCTCTTAATTGTATTTACCGTAAAAAGTAATTTGTAAAATAAGTTTAAGTAGCGATAGTAGTTGTTATTTTAATTTTAAGTTAGCATAGCTCGTGAGTTATGTACTATAAAATAATTTGGATCACTTAGAACCTTAAGTCTAATTTAGTTGGACACTTTAACTAAAACTTTGGTATTACTTAGAATCCATCCCCATTGTCACATTGAACCACTGTACACATTTACCAGTAATGATTATTCGACTGATGACGCTAGTCAATGCTTGGCTTAAAACCTCAAGTACAAGTGAATGTACAACCGACCAACAAAAGATATGTTCGAGTAATGTAGAACTAACAACGTTTTGCTCCAGTTCCACAGATATTTTGCAGAACAAAACGCCAAACTAGCCATGGGAAAAATACGATGACGGCAGAACCAAAAAACCCAACAAAAAGAAGAGTAAGTAACAAACAGACAAAAACATCAGCACACAATGGACACGGACGGATACAATTTTTGGCAACATGACACGGCTTAAAAGCATTTCGCTACAGACATACATACACACATACCCACAAACATATCTACCTACCTCATCGTTTCATTCACTGATTATTTCAATGTTTTTATTACATTCACTGGCTGAGTTTGTCAGAGCATTAAGGTGGCAATATAGAAGAGCCTGCAGTGGAGATCGGTAGGGAGTTAGAAGTGGAAGTAGTTTACGTGTTATTTCAAACATTTATAATTGGTTCGTTGAATAATTATAGTTGGTTGGTTGATGTTGGAGTTTTTGTTCTTCTTCTTCTTTTTTTGTTCTACACATTTAAGTTATTAGTTTTGACCGCCCCAAACTGAGTAAAGCCAAATAATGAACATGAAATGAAAAAACAAGGTTAATACGTATGAACATTACGATTATTGTTTATTATTCGCATTAAGGCAAATGTTCACTTAACTTAATGCCATTCATGTGTATTTTTTATTAACTTGTTGGGGTTGTTTTGCTTCATTTTGTTATTTTTTTATTTTTGGCAAACTGAACAAGCATTGTCGAATGTGGAATTCAATATGCGTATTTAAACTTGAACAATAATTTGGCATGAAAAATGGTGTAAAGTTTAGCAGGTTAAATGTTGGACGGAGGGAAAAATGTATGTACCTCAAAAGGCTACACAAAAATTATATCCAATCGAATGGAAGCACAGGTAGTTGACAGTATACAAATTGGAGAAAAGTCGTTCATGTTGAAAGCAAACACCAACTGATAATGCGCTAAGAATTTTACAGAAAAAGTACATTTCTATTTCAATTAAATCTATCATTATAAACTAAATCATAAACTAGGAGGGTTAGCGTTTTTTATTTGGGATGACGACTTCTATTCTGATTTTCAAAATAGTCAGGCTTAATCCCATAGCCGTTGTTTCAATATTTTATTAAAACAACATTAATTTATTAGTGGGAAAATTGGCGATGTTTACCAAGGGGTAAGGCAGGGAAGACTATAGTTTCGGATCACGCCACAGATCCTCATCTGTTCCCTTGTTTCTTGTTTTTTAATAAGAAACTTTTTATACCCAAGTGTCAATTGCTCGCTCAAATAGATACGTGTCCAAAGAAACACTCTGATCGAGAATTTCTTTGGCACTACCTAAACTCGAGCAAATTCACTTGCAAACATAACCAAATCATTCCCACTGCTATGCGTTCGTTGAGTCTCAACGAAAACCACATAACTAATTTGTTGGTATTGCATACTACAGCATTAAAGTTTCCTGTTGAAAAACAAGAAACTAGAAATAAGGGAACTGATGAGGATCTGCGAGATCGGAAACTATAGTCTTCCCTGCCTTACCCCTTGGTAAACATCGCCAATTTTTCCCACTAATAAATTAAAGTTGTTTTAATAAAATATGAAACAACGACTATGGGATTAAGCCTGACTATTTTGAAAAGCTAAATCATAAACTTTTTACTCCCTACACCCTCCACACAGAGGGAAAAAGTCAATTCAAAATAAACACTGTATGTTTTAACATGAGCAAAATGCGCCGTTGACAACATTTCATTGTCAAATTGACAATTGATATACTATCGACAACGGATGTGGACAGTTCAACCACGTATGGTGCCATTATTTCTCTGGGTGCAACACGAACTACATTGAAGTAAATATGTACAATTAGTTTCGTTTCGTATGAACTAAGCTTTTCCTCCGCGTTAAGGATTATTCCTAGAAGGAATAGTATTTCTTAGCTAATGAAAATCATGTTATAAATGGTCATTTTCGGCGTGGAGGTTTTCAACTCAAGTTCAAAATAAAAAGTTAAATCCACTTCATAAGGAAAATGTAACAAACCCCTATAAAAGAGCTCACTTGGTGGCGTCGTCTTTGGTCTTTCAAAAACATGGACCAGTTTTCTGAATTGAGCTTTTGTATCTTCGGACAACACCAAATTACAGCAATTTAGGTTCGAAAATTTAACAACCAAAATCCACGACTAAAACCTGGATATATGGATTGTTTTTTATACCCTCCACCATAATTTGGAGGGTATAATTAAATTTGTCATTCCGTTTGTAACACATCTAAATATTTATAGGAGACCCAATGTAGTATATATATTCTTGATCAGGGTAAAATTCTAAATCGATATAACCATGTCCATCTGTTGAAATCAAGATACAGCTCTCAATTTTTGAAGATAGAGCTTTGTAATTTGGTGTACAAGATTCTATTACTCGTAGGATGTTTGGTATTGCAAATGGGCTATATCGATTCACGGTTTGATATAGCTCCCATAGAACGGTACCACCCGATTTTCAGTATTTTGAAGGTATTAGCCTCATTATTCCACCGAAATGGCTGAAATTTGGTAATGAGTCTTCGTTCCCCCAGAAATTTGTCGGTTTAGGTCCACCCCTTCATATTGCCCCAATAGAACGGTACCTCCCTAATTCCGGTATTTTGAAGGTTCTGGCCTCAATATTCCACCGAAATGGCTGAAATTTGGTACTTGGTCTTCATTTGGGGTATTAAACATTCCATATGAAATTTTCGATATTTTGAAGGTTTTAGCCTCGTTATCTCACCGAAATGGCTGAAATTTGGTACTTAGTCTTCGTTGTGGGTATAAAACTTTCTCCCAGAAATTTGTCAGTATAGGTCCACCCCTTCATACAGAACCCAAGAACGGTAACTCCCGATTTTCGGTATTTTGAAGGTTGTGGCAACAGAAACCCACGCAAATGCATGTAATTTGGTATTTATTTTTAGTTGGAGGTAAAAGCCTTTTGGACTGAAATTTGACGGTATAAGCCTTCCTAGAACGGTACATCCCGATTTTCTTAATTCTGAAAGTTGTGACATCAATATCCCACCGAAAGACTGAAATTTGTTATTTAGTCTTCCATTGGGTTATAAAATATTCCAGAAGAGAATTATCAGTATAGGTCCGCAGGTTCCTACATCCCCCATAGAAGCGTACCTCTTCATTTTTTGGTATTTTGAAGGTTTTACTGAAATAACGGAAATTTGGTATTTGGTCTTCTTTGAGTCTAAAAACTTTCCGCCGGAAATTTGTAGGTATAGATGACGTTTTGATATAGCTCCCATGGAACGCTACCTACCGAATTTCGGTATTTTGAAGGTTAGAAACATTGTTTTACCGAACTTGCTGAAATTTGGTATTTATTCTTCTTTATAAACGAAAGGAAACTAATTGTTCCATTTTAAATCAATACAACACGTGAGGGTGTAACAAGTTCGGCCTGGACGAACTTAACACCGTTCTTACTTGTTTTGCGAGTAAGTTTTCCATCTTCTGGGAACATAAAATTCCAAGAAACAACCAATTCGGTAGAAAAATGTGACTAAAATATTCAAAAAACCTTAAATCGGATATATACTGTATGATTTTTCCGATGGATGTTTTGTACCAAGCCTGAATACCAAATTTCAGCCATTTCGGTGGGATATTGAGAAACGTGAATACCAAATTTCAAAAAAAAAAATGGGCATTTTCGAATTGAGCATTAAAAATGATGCACCATAATAATCGATTATTAATTTCCAAATTTGTTGCTTTTTATGTCATTTTAGTAATCAGAATGGTGAAATACTCGTAATCGGTTCCCTATCGTTTTCAGTAGTTTTGTCATTGATTCCGATAGAAAACATGATGTTGCTGGCGTAATTTTGGCATGATTGTAATTAATGTCCCTTTGTAGGCCATTTGGCTAGAATTTCTAGTTTTTGAAGTATTTTCCAAAAATATACTATGAAAAATCATTAAGGGTTATGTCCAGACTACGTACAACAATCTAATGATATATGTAAAGTCCTATATTAGCCAGGATTACCCTATATTATACTAGTCTTTAACGGTGTTGCCCTGACAGTCGTAAAAATCAGGAAATAGAGCAAAATTTTTTGAACTTTTCTTTGTAAATAGTTTTCAGAAATATTGCTTACAATGTTTTGCCCATGTTTTTTGTCATTCAAGCCCAAACAATAATACTTCTTACGAAGCGGTTTGATAGCGACAGTTTATTTATTTAAACTCAGGTGTGTGTTGGCTTCTTCCACAAGTAAAATACAGATTTTACGCCAGATATGCTGATATTCACCCGAACTATGAATTTTATACCACACAATCCCCTTAAAAATACGACATAACTTGAAAAAATCCGCATCGAACAAAAATTTTAATGAAACTGGTCGAAGGGAGAAGTATTGTATGGCTTGAATGGCAACACTGGGTGTGGAAATTTTTGTTTTTATAAAAACAAACATGATCACGACATTGTTTACAATGTTTCTAAAAACTATTTTCAAAGAAATGTGCGAAAACATTTGTTCTATACCCTGATTTTTTCCTCTATCAGGGCAATGCCGTTAAAGGCTAGTGTAATATGGGGCAAGTCAGCCTGATACAGGACTTTCCAAATGATTTTTATATTTTTTATTGTTTTTATAGACATTTTTTGGAAAATAACTTAAAAACCAGAAATTGCTAGCCAAATTGCCTACAAAGAGACATTAATTACAATCATTCCAAAAATACGTCAGGAACATAACTTTTTCCATCGGAATCAATGACAACACTACTGAAAACGATAGGGAACCTATTATTCCACCATTCTGATTACTAAAATGGCATAAAAATCGAAACGAAAATCAACGTTTAATTTTTATATTTCAGGCTGCATCATTTTCAGTGAAAGTCACTGTATGTGCCTGTGTGTGAATAAATACAAATTGTTAATTCTCAAAATTCATTTTTAGAGTTATGACACTCTTTTGAGTAAATTAGCGATATGTTTGTATATAGTACATATGTTCTTAAACAATAAAAATAATAAACAATGTTTGCTGTTTAACAAAATATAATAAAATCATTTTTACTTACGAATAGATTTGTTTAGTTTGCATTTACAAAACATATGCAAATAATTTCTGGAAAAAAGTGAACAAAGAACAATAGAATTTAAATTAATTATTAGGAAATGGTAATTTAACACTAACAGGAAATGTTGCTATTATTTAACTAATGTTTACATTTATGGTATATCTACCGACTGTATTATGCAAAATTTAACATGATTTATTATACCAACAGCACAATGTGGAATAGGTATTATAATTTTGTTTCCACGAAAATGCATGTAGTACAGAAAAATATTCGTCGTAGACCCCCCATGTGATATACTAAAAATCATATCTCGACGAGATAAAGATTTCTTATTTTTATACCCTACACCACAATGTGGAAAGGGTATTATAAGTTTGCTTTGGTAAAAATTCATGTAACACCGCGAAATATTCGTCGGAGACCCCCAATGTGGTATACCAATCTTCATATCTCGACGAGATAAAGCGATTTTGATATGTGTGTCCGTCCGTCCGTCTGTCCGTCTGTCCATTATAAATTGTAAACACGCTCCAGGCCGCAATTATGGACCGATCGTCACGAAATTTTGTATGGAGGTCGGGTTCAGGCCAGAATAGATCCCTATTCTTATTGGTGATGATCGAGAAATATTTAGCGGGTGAAATGGACCAAAAACATAATATTTATTCAATTTTCTAGCGGCTCTGTAGGTTGCAATAATAGTCGGATCAACGCGAAATTTTATATAAGGTAAGAGTATATGACAGAGAAGAAGCTTGCAATTTGAGATGGCGATCAGATAATATTTAGAGGGTTAAATGGACTACAACTTTTGTGTGAAAATTGTGAAAATTTTTAATATACAACTTATATCTTTATTCCTGGAAGATACATTACGGACAAGTAAGCTACCCTTAGAAATGGAACGCTTGACCTTTCAATTGATGCCAGTTGTGTTGGTGTGCATGATCAGATAACAGAGTTACATCCCAATATTTTCAGTTATTCGTATATCGTGTAATCATAAACTCGTTAGAGGTCTCAATTTTACCCCAATAGTCACGAAAATTTTCATCGGGTAAGAGTTTAGGTCAAAGAAGATGCCTACAATTTTAAATGATAATCTGATATCATTTAGCGGGTGAAATGGACCATTACATTTGTATGAAAAATATACAAATTTTATTTTTGGTCGATATTTTAATTCTTTGAGGACATATATCGGCAAAGTAGCCTACATATGGAAAAAACGACTGACCTTTCCCTTGATGCAATTTGCAATAAAGTGTTTGCTAGATAACGGTCCTACTGCTTAATATATAATGGGTTCTGTGTAGAGAGTCACATTTTCCTTCCATGCTATAAATTGTCTCTATCATTCCCAGTTTTTACATCATTGGATTTTTATACATACGTTGCAGCATGGGTCGCTTTGCCACCTTTTTGCAAAACGATTTTCCAGCCAGGCAAAATCATTATTTTTTAAGCTTGGTGTGATACGGTACCACAAAGTTATTTCTTACAATAAGTTTATTTGCTCCATAAAGAAATTTTGATTTGTGAAAAGCTAATTCCCAATGGTAAAGGTGTAGGGTATCATATGGTCGGTCCCGTCCGACTATAGCCTTGGCTTACTTGTTTTTTCATTAAAAATTGTAATCAAACTCGAGTTCCCACCATAATAGAAACGATTTGATTTTGGCGATCGTGAAAAATTTAGGGGTGAAATGGACTCAAAACAAAATTTTTATCCGATTTTGCTGCGGCTCTGTAAGGTTTGGGTTTTCGACAAAGAAGAAGCTTGCAATTTAACTTGATTAACAGATAATATTTAGCGGGTTAAATGCACCAAAACTTTTGTATGAAAATTGGTAAAATCTTTAGTATAATGACGATATCTTTATTCCTGGAAGATACGTACCATCCCCGTAAGTTATATTTAGAAGAGGAACTCCTCATCTTTCCATTGATGCCAAGTATGCGAATGTATGTGGTCAGATATGTATGTAATTGTGTGTAGCGCTAGAGGTTGCAGTTATATTTTAATACAGACAAATTGTTGCACGATGTTTGAGGTTTTGTTAAGGAAAATGCCAATAATTTTTTTTTTTTAAATTATCGAATAGTATATAGCGGTTGAAATTGACTATTTCGGGGAAAATATCCAAATTTAATTTTTGGTCCAAATTTTAAATCCTGGGGCATATTCCGACAAATTACGATAATGGCCAAAAATGATTAAAACCCAAATATATAGATGGGAGTCGATAGCAAACATTTCAATTAGAAGAATTAACTAAATAACTAATATTAACATAAATAAATAATTCGAATATACAAGTTTCGAATGATTTGTTGTATAAATGCTAGTTTCCAAGCTTAGCCTTCGTCCACCCACTAAAATAACATTCTAATATTCCTGATGATCGGACCACCCGTGAAGTGTAGCATAATGGTTAAATGTGTGGAACTTCGGTGGATTCCTAATTTTTCAATGTACCTCTTAGGTCATAACAGCTCAACTCGAAAGAGAGTTAATTCAAATAGAAGAATTTTGAATTTTGGTACTGATACGTCAAATAGTTTTGTCTATAAGAGGGTTCCAATCCGATAATTGATGGCAATGTGCATTTTTCTTTATGTTTTCCCAAAATTAACATAATTTATTATTTTATTTATTTTTATGTAGCTGGACCATTTCAGAACATTTGTTCCATAAGCCGAACTAAGACAAGATCTCCAGTTCCCTCTATTTGTTCCACTTGTTTGCTCCATCGAAGCCATGGCCTGACAGTTCTGCGTGCACCACCATGTGGGACGTGTTTATACGCCTTTTTAGCGGGTTCATCATCGCTCATTCATATGACATGGCCTAGCCAACGCAATCGTTGCATCTCGATGCGTTTATCTATACTGGTGTCGTTGTATAGCAGATACAGCTCGCGGTTCATACGACGTCGATATTCATCGTCAACGCAGATTGTTCCGTAGATCTTTCGAAGAATTTTTCTCTCAAACAAACACACTAAGTACTGCCTTGTCTCCATGCGCAAGTACGCAGGCTTCGGAACCATACATCAGCACGGGTTGTATCAGTGCTTTGTAAAGCGTTATTTTTGTTTGACGAGATGTGGCTTTGTTTTTAAACTGCTTACTTAAGCCAAAGTAGCATCTGTTGGCCAATACAATTCTTCTTTTTATTTCACAACTGATGTTATTTGTTGTGTTTACGGCGGTGCCCAGGTGGACGATGTCTTTTACTACCTCAAAATTATAAGAGCCAACTTCAACAGCTCTATGGACGCATTTCGCGTCGACACCATCAACTTGGTCTTCTCGCCGTTTACCGCCAGACCCACTTTAGCAGATTCTCCATCGACCTTCATAAAGGTATCAGTTACTTCTTTTACTGATCGAACCATGATGTCTGTATCATCAGCATAAGCAAGTAACATGTGACTATTGGTGTAGATTTGCCATTTCTTTTAACGTTTGCCTCTCGTATCACCTTTTCCAGCAGGATGTTGAATAAATCACATGATGATACATGATACATGATGATAAATCACAAATGTATCCTTGCCTGAAACCTCTTTTGGTACAAAACTTTTCGGAGAGGTTCTTTCCTATTTTAACTGAGGATCAAGTGTCAGTTAAAGTCATTTTACAAAGCCGAATGAGCTTTGCTGGGATACCAAATTCAGACATGGCTTGGAATACCTTTGAATGTAGAGGGCTGTCGACGGCTGCTTTATAATCGACAAAAAGGTGGTAGGTGTCGATCTGCATCACTTGGGTCTTCTCCAGGATTTGCCACAGGGTAAATATCTTGTCGATGGTGGACTTGCCAGGTCTAAAGCCGCATTGCTAAGGTCCAATTATTTCGTTGACCATGGACTTTAGTCGTTCGGACAATATCCCTGACAATATTTTGTAGGCAACAGGGATAAGACTGATGCCCTATAGTTAGAGCATACAGCCTTATCTCCTTTCTTGTGGACAGGCCACAGGATTTTCAGGTTCCAATCGTCGGGTACGCGTTCTTCCTGCCGGATGGTGCTAACTAGCTGATGAATACACCTTATCAGCGTGTCGCCTCCGGTTTTGAACAGCTCGGCTGGTAAGCCATCGGCTCCTGCTGCCTTATTATTCTTCAGCCGGTTTATAGATGTCTTTACCTCATCTTGGCTGGGCGGTATACAATCAATACCACCTTCTAGTGGTGGGATCTATGGTATCTTCGTCGACTTCGCTACTATTGGATACCAACAGTTTGGAAAAATGCTCTTTCCATATCCTTAGCACACTATCTGTATCAGTTACCAAATAACCTTGCTGGTCTCTAGAGGAGGATGTGCCAGTTCCAAAGCCATCAGTTTGATGTTTCACTCTTTGGTAGAGTTTTCGGACTTCATTCTATCTCCTGTACATCTCGATTTGTTCACACTCCCGATTTTCCATCTCTCTCTTTTTCCTGCGGAAAAGACGTTTCTCCTCTCTCCTTTTTCCCCCGATACCTCTCTCGTGCGCTACGCTTTGATGCTGATTGCCGCATTTTTCTCTTCGGTAGCAGCACGACACTCCTTGTCATACCATGGATTCCTTGGTGGAGGTCTCTTGTATCCAAGTACTGATTTTGCGGTTGCTTGCATAAAGTGGGCAATTTTTTGCCATTGTCCTGATATGTTATCGGGACCAGGAATGCTTTGATTAAGCAATTGGGCCAGTTTAGTGGAATATGCTGTGGCTATCTGTTGTGATTTGCAGCTTACCGATGTCCAACTTCCATGTTGTGTCTGTTCGCACTTTGTTTGCTACGTTTAATCTGGTACGTACCTTTGCTGCAACAAGGTAGTGGTCCGGGTCTATGTTTGCACCTCGAAACGATCGTACATCCAACACGCTCGATGCATGTCTTCAATCTATCACAACGTGATCAATTTGATTTCTTGTTCTTTGATCTGGCGACAATCTGGTGCCCTTATGAATATCGAGATGCTTAAATCTGGTACTGCTAACCACCATGATTTTTGCAGCTACAAAGTCTATCAGCCTCATACCATTGTCAGATGTTTCGCTGTGGAGACTAAATTTCCCTACTGTTGGGCCAAAGATATTCTCCTTTCCAATTTTGGCATTAAAATCGCTTAGTATAATTTTAATGTCATGGGCAGGGCAACGGTCATAAGTTTCTTCTAAGCGCTCGTAAAATATATCTTTGGTGAGCGCAAATAAAGCTGATGTTGAAGAATTTTGCTTTTAATCGAATTGCAGCGAGTCTTTCATTCACTGGGGTGAAGCTGGAGACCGGATGTTTCAACCTCCGACCAACTACAAATCAGCAACCAAACTCATGCTTTTTGTCATGGCAGCTATAATACAGTGCGTCCCCTTTAGGTGTTGCTGTGACGCCTTTCCCAATCCATCGTATTTCCTGTATGGCAGTAATGTCGGCCTTGTACCTTTCAACTACATCTGCCAATGCGTAAACTGCACCTTCTCTATAAAGAGTGCGGACATTCCAGGTGCAGATTCGCAGAACATGGTCCTTAAAGCGTTTGCGGGGTTCGTCAACTTTAGGGATTTGTTTTTCTTTTCTTTCGTTTTTTCATAGTAGGCTGCTTTTTTCTAGGGGAGGGTTGCTAACCCGGCGCCCAAACCCATGTTTTTAACGTTATTATGGGTGAACGCACGGCACATTTTACTCTCACTACCTTTAACGAGTGTTAAAGGCAGCTAACCAGGTGACACCACGGGAAGGTCAGTGTCCACTTGAGATGAGAGAGGGACCAAGATAAATCCTGGACTTTGCCATTTTAATGGCGGTCGGGACCGTTCCTTGGTATCTTTCATCCCCCACGTCACCCAACTGGAAATCTATGTGGGCTATATTAAGGCGTGGACCTGTACCGAGAAATTTCTGGGGGGGAAGTTGTGCACCCCCCAACAAACACTAAATACCAAATTTCAGCCATTTCGATGGGTTATTGAGGCCAAAACCTTCAAAATACCGAAAATCGTCAAGTACCGTTCTATGAGGGATATATGAAGGCGTGGACTTGTACCGACACATTTCTAGGGCCGATTTAGCCCTATTGTAAGGCCAAACATCCTAGGAGTAGTAGAAGCATCTATACCAAATTACAAAGCTCTATCTTCAAAATTGCAAACTGTATCATTATTTTAAAAGACGGACGGACAGACGGACATGGTTATATCGGCTTAGAATTTTACCCTAATCAAGAATATATATACTTTATAAGGTCTCCGATGAATATTTCGATGTGTTACAAACAAAATGACAAATTTAATTATACCCTCCATATTATGGTGGAGGGTATAAAACTGGGCCTTTTTTAACCATCAATCGGTAAAAAAACAAACTTTTTAAGGAAAATTCTCTTATTTAAATACAAAATTTTGATGATGGGTGTATTGTGCCCATATAAACATATGAAGGATGAACACCAAATTTTGACCATTTAGGAGTGATAATGGGGCTAAAACCTTAAAAGTACCGAAAATCCGCAGGAATATTTCGCAGCCCTGGCGAATAGTAAATAACGAATAGTAGCTACTTCGGTTGGGTAATGTGGCTAAAACCTTCAAAATACGGAAAATCAAGCGGTACTGTTCAAGGGGGCCTATATCAAAGTGTGGACATATGCCCATAATTTTAATCAGAAAAGTTTTTTTTTTACTGGGAACCCTCAATGCAAAAATTCAGCCAAATTGGTCGAGAAACTTAGGCAAAATCTTCAAAATACCGACAATCGGAAGGTACCGCTATATGGGATCTATATCAAAACGTGGACCCATGCCCATAACTCTTATCCGGAATATTTTTTGAAAGCCTTGGACCTAAAAATTCAGCCGATTTGGTCGTTATATTTAGCTTAACTATTCAGAATATCAAAAAGTGTCAAGTACTATTATATGGGGGCTATACCAAAACTTGGACCGACTTTCCCAATTTTTTGCCCTCGATATTGTTAGCCAACAATACGTACTTGTACTTGTACCTCCTTGTATTTTTGGCCATCGTTTATATGAACTCGCGACATTTTGCGACGTAGTGGTAATTTTTCCCCCATCAAAGTCTCGATTTTGGGAATTAAATAAATACAAATATTAAATATTTTCTATCTCTTGCTTTTCTAATACTAAAACATTATTAAAAGTTTTAGTTAAAATATTTTAGTGCAATATAGGTGAAGTAGAAGTTTTTATACCCTCCACCATAGGATGGGGGTATATTAAGTTTGTCACTACGTTTGTAACTACTCGAAATAATCATTGTAGACCCCACAAAGTGTATATATTCTTGATCAGCGTGCAATTCTACATCGATATAGCCATGTCCGTCCGTCTGTCTGTCTGTCCGTCTGTCCGTCTGTGGAAATCACTCTAGCGTCCGAACGGATTGACGTAGGTTGATGAAATTTTGGGAAAATATGTTATATTTACGTAGGACTTTTGGTATTGAAAGCGGACTATGTAGGTCCACGCTTTCGTATAGCCCCCATACAAAATGACGCGTGACGCGTCGTCGATTTTAGGAATTTTTAAGATATTTGGCCCATTTTACCACCGAATTGGTTGTAATTTGGTACTTTGTGTCTCCAGAGGCCAAAAAATATTCCTACCAAAGTTGGGTTATATAGGTCCACGTTTTGGTATAGCCCCCATATAAGGCCCCATATAAAGTACGCGTCATTTTAATATATTTTGAATGTATTAGACCCATTTGACCACAGAATTGGTTGTAATTTGGTATTTTGTGTCTTCAGAGGCCAGAAAACATTCCTACCAAAGTTGGGTTATATAGGTCCACGTTTTGGTATAGTCCCCACATAAGACCCCTTACAAAGTACGCCTCCTTTTAATATATTTTGAATGTATTAGACCCATTTGACCAAAGAATCGGTTGTAACTTTGTATTTTGTGTTTCCAGAGGCTAAGAAACATTTCTACTATAAAATGTTTATGTAGGTCCACGTGTTGATATAGCCCCCATAATACAATATCTCCCGATTTTCGATATTTTGAACATTTTAGCCTCATTATCACACCGATATGGCTGAAATTTGGTATTTAGTCTTCTTTAGGCGTATAAAACTTTCACCCAGAAATTTGTAGGTATAGGTCCACGCCATCATATAGCCCCCATAGAACGGTACCTTCCGAATTTCGGTATTTTGAAGGTTGTGGCCACATTAATCCACCGAAATGGCTGAAATTTGTGGTGGAGGGTATAAAAAGTTCGGCCCGACCGAACTTAACGCTTTTCTTACTTGTTTGTTTTAAAAAATTTTATATCAAGAAGAACACAAAAATATTTCTCTTCACATGCACAGTTTTAAAAGATCAAGATGGAAAGGAGTCAAAATGAAACTCCTAAATTCTACATAAGAGTGAAACATCAATGTCATGAAACGTCCTCCTGGCAAAGTAATCTGGTCGCAGTGTTCAGGATATGAATGTACATCGCCCAATCAGAACGAGTTCAAGACACCAGTAAATCAGCTGAAGAATAATAAGACGGCAGAAGCCGGAGAGTTGCCAATAAAGCTCTTCAATATCCTTTAATTGACCTACATGGCCATGTCATATTCAGAAACTGGTTAGGAATCGTTGTTTGTATTCTATTCATACTAGATTTTATAATATACTAGCTGAACCCGGTGCGCTTTGCTGCCCCGACTACGATAAAATATAATGGAATGCTATGATTATATTAACTTTTTAAATATTTTAACGAATAAATATAGGAGATATGAAGGCGTTATATACCTATTCAGGGTTGTTATGGAACTACTATGGTATTTTTGTATGTTTCAGGAAGTAACACTCCTCCGAAAGCCTTTCCGCCTATAAGTATTCCTAATGATTTAGATATATCATAATAAAACATAAATCTTAAGAAGTCTCTCAAAGATATGATACTTAATAGGTGAAGCCTTGGTCAATTCCTTCCCAACTATAAGTACTTGTGTAAATAATGATGACTTCTACTGACTGCTAAGTCTTCAAAATTTCATTGAAATTGAACAAAAACATGAAATCGACCGAAAATATATATGGGAGCTATATTCCTATATGAACAGATGTCGATATAGTTTGTCAAATTTATTTTTAGACCAAATCCCGTCTCACATTCCAAATTTCATTGAAATTGAACATACATAGCGTGTTTTGTGCATAAAATACAGAAAATCAGCCTAAAATATATGTGGGAGCTATATTCAAATCTGAACCGATTTCGATATAATTTGTCCCATTTATTTCTAGAACGAATTCCGTCACGCTTTCCAAATTTCAATGAAATTGGACATATATAGTGTGTCCAAATCTGAACCGGTCTCGATATAATTTGGCACATTTATGTCTAGACCAAATCCCGTTACGCATTCCAAATTTCAGCGAAATTGGACATATGTAGCGAGTTTGCTGCATAAAATACAGGAAATCGGCCGAAAATATATACAGGAGCTATATCCAAATCTGAACCTATTTCGATATAAATTGGCACATTTATTTCTAGACCAAGTTCTGTAACACATTCCAAATTTCAGCGGGATTGGACGTATATAGCGTGTTTGGTGCATCAAATACAGAAAATCGGCCGAAAATGTATATAGGAGCAATATCCAAATCTGAACCGATTTCGATACAATTTGGCACGTTTATTTGTAGACCAAGTTCTGTAACACATATCAAATTTCAGCGAAATTGGACATACATATATAGCGTACTTGGTGCATAAAATACAGGAAATCGGCCGAAAATATATATGGGAGCTACATCTAAATCTGAACCGATTTCGATATAAATTGGCACATGTATTTCTAGACCAAGTTCAGTCACACGTTCCAAATTTTATTGAAATTGGATATAAATACGGCGTTTGGTGCTTCAAATACATGAAATCGGCAGAAAATATATATATAGGAGCTATATCCAAATCTGAACCGATTTCGATATAAATTGGCACATACATTTCTAGGCCAATATCCATCACACATTTCAAATTTCAGCGCAATTGGATATATATAGCGTGATTGGTGCATAAAATACAGGAAATCGGCCGAAAATATATATGGGAGCTATATTCAAATCTGAACCGATCTCGATATAATTTAGCACATTTATTTCTAGAACAAATTTCGTCAGACCCTCCAAATTTCAGCGAAATTGGAAAAACATAGCGTGTTTGGTGCATCAAATGTGGAAAATCGGCCGAAAATATATATTGGAGCTATATCCAAATCTGAACCGATTTCGATATAACTCAGCACATTTATGTCTAGACCAAATTCCGTTACACATTCCTAATTTCAGCGAAATTGGACATATATAGCGTGTTTGGTGCATCAAATGCGGAAAATCTGCCGAAAATATATATGGGAGCTATATCCAAATCTGAACCGATTTCGATATAATTTGGAACATTTATTTCTAGACCAAGTTCTGTAACACATTCCAAATTTCAGTGAATTTGGACATATATAGTTTGTTTGGTGCAGCAAATACATGAAATCGGCAGAAAATATATATAGGAGCTATATCCAAATCTGAACCGATTTCAAAATAAATTGGCACATATATTTCTATTTCTAATATCCATCACACATTCTAAATTTCACCGAAATTGGACATATATAGCGTGATTGGTGCATAAAATAAGGAAATCGGCCGAAAATATATGTAGATGGTAGCTATATCCAAATCTGAACCAACCTCGATATAATTTGGCACGTTTATTTCTAAAACAAATTCCGCCACACATTCCAAATTTCATTGAAATTGGACATACTATATCCAAATCTGAACCGATTTGAATATAATGCAGTAAATTTATTTCTACATCAAATTCCGTCACACATACAAAATTTGGAGATTGTATCTGTAATAGTTCTAAAGATATTTGCATACAAAATCTAAATTTTTTGGAGGTACCTCCGGTTTTGATGCTATATCTCCAGATCAACGCGAAATTTCAAAAAATGATATAGCCTATTTTCATTCCAGGCCATGTAGCAATGTACCCTAAACATTTCAGTAAGATCTGTTCAGCGGTTTTCGAGTCTATAAGGCACAAACAAACGTACAAACAAATTTCAATTTTATATATATAGATAGACTAGCTGAACCCGGTGCGCTTTGCTGCCCCGACTACGATAAAATATAATGGAATGCCAGAATTATTTAAACTTTTTTAATTTTTTAACGAATAAATATAGGAGATATGAAGGCGTTATATTCCTATTCAGGGTTGTTATGGAGCTACTATGGTATTTTTGTATGTTTCAGGAGGTAACACTCCTCCGAAAGCCTTTCCGCCTATAAGTATTCCTAATGATTTAGATATATCATAATAAAACATAAATCTTAAGAAGTCTCTCAAAGATATGATACCTTATAGCTGTAGCCTTGGTCAATTCCTTCCCGACTATAATTACTTCTGTAAATAATGATGACTTTTACTGACTGCTAAGGCTTCAAAATTTCATTGAAATTTAAAATACATAACAAAAACATGAAATCGATCGAAAATATATATGGGTAGCTATATTCCTATATGAACCGCTCTCGATATAATTTGTCAAATTTATTTTTAGACCAAATCCCGTCTCACATTCACATTGTGTGCATAAAATACAGAAAATCACCCGAAAATATATATGGGAGCTATATTCTAATCTGAACCGATTTCGGTATAATTTGTCCCATTTATTTCTAGAACGAATTGCGCCACGCTTTCCAAATTTCAGTGAAATTGGACATATGTAGTGTGTCCAAATCTGAACCGGTCTCGATATAATTTGGCACATTTATATTTGGAACAAATTTCGTCAGACATCCCAAATTTCAGCGACATTGGGCACATACAGCGTGTTTAGAGCATCAAATACAGAAAATCGGCCTAAAATATAGATAGGAGCAATATCCAAATCTGAACCGATTTCGATATGATTTGGCACATTTATGTCTAGACCAAATCCCGTTGCGCATTCCAAATTTCAGCGAAATTGGACATATATAGCGAGTTTGGTGCATACAATACAGGAAATCGTCCGAAAATATATATTTGAGCTGTATTCAAATCTGAACCGATCTCGATATAATTTACCAGATTTATGTCTAGACCAAATTTCGTTACACATTCCAAATTTCAGCGAAATTGGACATATATAGCGTGTTTGGTACATCAAATGCGGAAAATCGGCCGAAAATATATATGGGAGCTACATCCAAATCTGAACCGATTTCAATATAATTTGGCACATGTATTTCTAGATCAAGTTTAGTCCAACGTTCCAAATTTTATTGAAATTGGATATAAATAGCGAGTTTGGTGCCTCAAATACATGAAATCGGCAGAAAATATATGTAGGAGCTATATCCAAATTTGAACCGATTTCGATATAAATTGGCACAGGAGGTAACACTCCTCCGAAAGCCTTTCCGCCTATAAGTATTCCTAATGATTTAGATATATCATAATAAAACATAAATCTTAAGAAGTCTCTCAAAGATATGATACCTTATAGCTGTAGCCTTGGTCAATTCCTTCCCGACTATAATTACTTCTGTAAATAATGATGACTTTTACTGACTGCTAAGGCTTCAAAATTTCATTGAAATTTAAAATACATAACAAAAACATGAAATCGATCGAAAATATATATGGGTAGCTATATTCCTATATGAACCGCTCTCGATATAATTTGTCAAATTTATTTTTAGACCAAATCCCGTCTCACATTCACATTGTGTGCATAAAATACAGAAAATCAGCCGAAAATATATATGGGAGCTATATTCTAATCTGAACCGATTTCGGTATAATTTGTCCCATTTATTTCTAGAACGAATTGCGCCACGCTTTCCAAATTTCAGTGAAATTGGACATATGTAGTGTGTCCAAATCTGAACCGGTCTCGATATAATTTGGCACATTTATATTTGGAACAAATTTCGTCAGACATCCCAAATTTCAGCGACATTGGGCACATACAGCGTGTTTAGAGCATCAAATACAGAAAATCGGCCTAAAATATAGATAGGAGCAATATCCAAATCTGAACCGATTTCGATATGATTTGGCACATTTATGTCTAGACCAAATCCCGTTGCGCATTCCAAATTTCAGCGAAATTGGACATATATAGCGAGTTTGGTGCATACAATACAGGAAATCGTCCGAAAATATATATTTGAGCTATATTCAAATCTGAACCGATCTCGATATAATTTACCAGATTTATGTCTAGACCAAATTCCGTTACACATTCCAAATTTCAGCGAAATTGGACATATATAGCGTGTTTGGTACATCAAATGCGGAAAATCGGCCGAAAATATATATGGGAGCTACATCCAAATCTGAACCGATTTCAATATAATTTGGCACATGTATTTCTAGATCAAGTTTAGTCCAACGTTCCAAATTTTATTGAAATTGGATATAAATAGCGAGTTTGGTGCCTCAAATACATGAAATCGGCAGAAAATATATGTAGGAGCTATATCCAAATTTGAACCGATTTCGATATAAATTGGCACATATATTTCTAGGCCAATATCCATCACACATTCTAAATTTCAGCGAAATTGGATATGTATAGCGTGTTTGGTGCATAAAATAAGGAAATCGGCCGAAAATATACATATGTATGTATGTGGGAGCTATATCCAAATCTGAACCAATCTCGATATAATTTGGCATATTTATTTCTAGAACAAATTCCGTCAGACATTCAAAATTTCAGCGAAATTGGACATATATAGCGTGGTTGGTACATAAAATAAGGAAGTCGGCCGAAAATATATGTGTATGGGAGCTATATCCAAATCAGAACCGATTTTGATATAATTTGGCACGTTTATTTCCAGACCAAGTTCCGTCACACATTCCAAATTTCATTGAAATTGGACATAAATAGCATGTTTGGTACATAAAATAAGGAAATCGGCCGAAAATATATGTATGTGGGAGTTATATCCAAATCTGAACCGATTTGAATATAATTTGGTAAATTTATTTCTACATCAAATTCCGTCACACATACAAAATTTGGAGATTGTATCTGTAATAGTTCTAAAGATATTTGCATACCAAATCTAAATTTTTTGGAGGTACCTCCGGTTTTGATGCTATATCTCCAGATCAACGCGAAATTTCAAAAAATGATATAGCCTATTTTCATTCCAGGCCATGTAGCAATGTACCCTAAATATTTCAGTAAGTTCTGTTCAGCGGTTTTCGAGTCTATAAGGCACAAACAAACAAACAAACAAACGTACAAACAAATTTCAATTTTATATATATAGATAAAGAAGCTGACTTACAAATGAAATTTACTTTTTAACTTTGACCTCTTTTATTCGTCTTTTAGTATGATATTTAAAAAAATATAACAATTCTAATTGATATCAGTAGTATTCAATTTCTTATGTTACGTATTTAATTTGTTACCTTTTCGTACGTACATTTGTAACTAAATTTTCCTATGAATTCTGTTTAGCAGACGATTCATGTGAAATTCTTTGAATAGCTCTACTACAAATTGCTTTGACTGGCATTTCCATTGAAATTTCACAATTCGGCACGTTATTTGTTAGTAGCGTAAATAGATTTTGAGTGCAAAGCCATCCTTATTGCGAATTCAAAATATGCATTTCATTTAAAATTCCACCTTCTTTACTTTTTCATTCAAAAGAAGTTCATTCACAACTCTATGTCAAAATTGTGCCAGAAACATAATTTCTGTAATATGATAAGTGACACATTTACGTTTGTTTTGTATCAACACTAAGGAGTGCGTCAGACTGTCACGCAGCAGTTACGGGGCACATTGTTACTTTCGCCCATTCATTTGGAATTTTTTATTCATATTTAAATTTAATTTATAATTCCGTTTATGAGGAGAACACGCAAAAAATTACAAGTGAACACAAAAAGCGACTAATGTGGGCGCTGTTGACGATGTTGTACTCCGTATTTTTATATTTTTTTGTTTCACTGATTTATTTAGAAAGAAATTCTACATTCAGGTCTAAGTTTTGTGTAGAGATTAGGAAAACAGTTAGGGTTAGAAATTCTTGTTACGTGTTCCTTTTTTAATTTTCAAACAAAAAAATTGAGCAAACGTTATAGTCAACGGTCATCATGTAATGGCTCTCACCACTATCCCTTGGTATCAAAATTCCTTAGAAATTAAATTCCTTATTAAAAAGGAAAGAAAGAAAAACATTGTTTGCATTTGCGCGTGGCATTGTCGGGCTTAATAATTGAAGAAATTAAAACGTTAAAAACACGATATTCGGCCTAAAGGCTTCATATTGGATATTACAAAAGAAGGCATCTCTTAGTGTTGTTGAAGAACATAGATTTACCCCACATGCAGATTTAATATTATTTTAACACGTTATAGGTATTTAAGCAATGCTTTTGGTATCATTGTTTTCACATCCTGTTGAAGATGTAGATAGCAATATGGTTTTAGATGACCACTTTATCAAGCTATTGGTGATACAGTTGTATCGTCAATGAATATGCACCGCACCAATCCCACAAATTTATTCCACATTCTGATTAGGTGTGTGCATTAGCGAGATTTTAAAAAATCGATATCGGATTTTTTAGGCGGCACTCCCTTAAAGTGTTTAGTTTTGTTAGATTTTAAGATTGCCAAAGTTTCAGCACAATCGGAATATGTTAGCAGGTGCCACTGGGACCTGAAAGTTTCCATCGACCCTATATACAGCTAATATTAAAATGCGATCCTATTTTCACAATTTTTTGTAGGATTAGTTTTTTAGCCACAACAAAGAACTGGTAAAAATTGTTCATCGATTGGACAATAAATGTGGTCTGTAGAGCGATTACGATAAAATTCGCCTTTGGCCCCATACAAATTGCTATGGAAACTTCGAGGCCCCAGTGGCCGATTGTACTCAAACTTTGGCAATCTTAAAATCTTACAAAACAAAAAACTTTAGGGGAGTGCTGCCTAAAAAAAATCCGACATCGATTTATCCCTTTGAGTTAAAACCACCTTAGTGTGTATCACTCAGTTAGCACCATTTGACAAGTGGTACAAACACTGCAAAGCTGTCTGAAACCTAAGCATTTTATGTCCAGTTTACAAAAAGGAGGCATGAGAGTAAATTTGTGCATATATGTATGCTTTGAATGGTGATGATTGGAAAGAAATTTGTATAATGAACGAAGAATTGCGTTAAGTTCGCCGGCCCAAACTTGTTATACCCTCCATCAAGAGTTGTATTGCAGTAAAATGGAACAATTAGTTTCGTTTTGTTTATGAAGAAGACCAAATATCAAATTTCTGTAAAACAATGTGGCTTACCTTCAAAATATCAAAATCCGGGGGTATCGTTCAATGGGGGCTATATTACAAAGACGATCTATACCGACAAATTTCTGGCAGAAAGAGGACTAAATATCAAATTTCCGATATCTCGGTAAGATTAGGTACATTGTCTAAACCTTCAAAATACCGAAAATCAAGAGGTACGCTTTTATGAGGGATATAAGAAGATGTGGACATATACTGATAATTCTCTTCTGGAATATTTTATAACCATATGGAAGACTAAATAAAACATTTCAGTCATTTCGGTGGGATATTGACGTCACAACCTTCAGAATTACGAAAATCGGGAGGTACCGTTCTATGGGGGCTATATCGAAACGTGTACCTATACCGATGAATTTCAATCGGAAAGGTTTTTACCTCCAATGTGGATGACTACCAAATTTCAGCCATTTCGGTGGGTTGTTGGGGCCACAACCTTCAAAATACCGAAAATCTTGAGGTACCGTTCTATGGTGGCTATATGAAGGCGTGGGTCTATACCGACAAATTTCATATGGAAAGTTTTATACCCCAAATGAAGACTAAATACCAAATTTCAGGCATTTAGGTGGGGTATTGAGGCCACAACCTTCAAAATACCGAAAATCGGGAGATACTGTTCCTAGGGGGGCTATATGAAAACTTGGACCTATACAGACAGATTTCAGGTGGAATATTTTGCACCCCCAATGAAGACTATATTCCAAATTTCAGCCATTTCGATGTGATAATGGGGCTAAAACCTTCAAAATACCGAAAATCGGGAGGTACCGTTCTATGGGGGCTATGTGAAGACGTGGACCTATGCCGACAAATTTCAGGTGGAAAGTTTTGCATCCCCAAGGAATACATATACATAACAAATTTCAGCAATTTCGGTGTGATAATGAGGCTAAAACCTTCAAAATTCCGAAAATCGGCAGGTACTGTTCTATGGGGGCTATATTAAAACGTTTACCGATATAGGCCATTTTCAATACCCTACATCCTAGGAGTAATAGAAACTTCTGTACCAAATTACAAAGCTCTATTTTAAAAATTGCGAGCTGTATCTTGATTTCAACAGACGCAGAGACATGGTTATGTCGACTTAGAATTTTAAGCTAATCAAGAATATATCAGGAAAAATGTATAAAATTGTCTTTTCCATTTCAAAAAAATCAAACAAATTTGTTGATACTACATCAATGATTTTTGGTTCATAGATTAAGAAAAAAATCAGCATTCCAAATGTGTTTTCGTTACTAACTTTGATCGTTGCGCGCAAAAGATATGACCGTTTTAATTATGATAATTAGAAAAAATTCTAAAAAAATCGCGGCTTAATATAGTTAGCTGTTATATCCTATTATAGTTAACTGAATTCGTAACCTTTGCGATGATGCAAAAAATAATCGCGAAGTCTCAATGGATTCGCGAAAAATCAAATTTGTTAAATAATTTCACGTATTTACAAACATATTTTTGAAACAATAGCGCTCATAGTTACGGAAAATATATAAAAAAATTATAACAGCATCCAGACATTTTGAGGAATAAAATGAAACCTAAGTTGTGAAGGTTGGAGCTATAGTATTCATGTTATTTGCAAAAACACGAAGAAAATATTACGAAAAAATTAAAATCATATTATTCTAATTTTATTTTTTTATAGGAAAAGTTGGAGAAAAAATGTTTGAGTTCTTCGGCATTTTCGTCAAAATTTCACGCAATAATGATGATATTCCGTCGTAACAAATTTGTCGCTTATAGCTTTCCTATTAGATAATATTATTAGAACCTTATATTAAATCACAAGGAATTCCAATTGCGGCATAACGTTAAAATAATGTTATATTGAATATTGCAACATTTAAGATGCATATAAACCGCGTAATTATGAAAAAGACATGATGCGCATCCGATTTTCCAACACAGCGAATCAATCCCTTTTATTTGATGTACAGTTTGTCAAATATTATTTTGCGGCCACGATGTAGCATCTGCTGCATTTAAGGGTGCAAAATACAGTAAAATGGTCATAATTTCCGCGAAGTTCATTTACATTTTATGCGCATCCGATTTCAATAATCACCATTAAAAAATACATCCTTCTATGCCGTTTCAATACGATCCATCAAGAACCGTGGATGTAGCATCGCACTCAATTTTTAGAAAAAATCTATTATATCTCTGGATTTACGAGAGTTTTTAAATATCTGTTTTCGCGCAGTTAAAACACGCGTATCGATCTATTTATTTAAGTTGAACTGACACATCCAAAACGCGTTTTAATATGCGATATTTTCAAAATAATTTTTTGCAAATTTTCGAAATTTGAGGGGTATCATATCCGCCGATCTAGTGGGTGGATTTTTACGCGTCGTGGCTTGTTAGATTCAGAACGTAAAAAAACTAAATTTACGCGGGTTTCCACGGAAATCGAATGACGTTTGTAAATTTTAAACCAAAAAAATAGGTTTTTGAGAAAAATTTACGCACAAAAATTTCGTGTTTAGGCGCAGATTACTGTGATCCTGTGAGGGCTACACCCTCATATTATACATTAAAAAATGCGAAATCGCGAGTACTACAATCCAATAATAAGCTTTTAGGGAAATCCAGCTGCGCGTCCCGATTAGAGCAAAAATTCAAAAAACCCAATTTTTCAGGTTTCAAAATGTCAGCATCCGTTTCAGGTAGATACAGTGGATATATTAAAAAATCATACATTAGAAACTTCAACTCTGAAGTGTGCTCTTTAACTTCTCCTTTGAGCATTAAGCTCTACATTTTGTTGTAAAACCACTAATTGGAAAATAACATAATGAAACTCGTTTATTTCAACGATTTTTTCCGATTTTTTTACATTAGTACGACCACAGCTTCCGCTCAAATTATTATTTAATGAAACCCCTCGGTGAATCGGGCTAAAACAGTTTATTTTGCCGAAATGCGGTCAAAAGTTATGGTATAGTAAAACTGATCGTGAGTTACAATACCCCATACCTCAGTTTCAACATAAGTTAATTTTCTACAAAAAGCTTGATATATACTTTATAGGATCTCCGACGAATATTTCGATGTGTTACAAACGGCATGGCAAATTTAATTATACCCTCCATAATATGGTGGAGAGTATAAAATATGGGGTAAAAGAGGACACTCTCAGGCATCATTCTGCGAAAACGAAGTATTGTTCCATGCTGTTCTCTAAAAGTTCTAGTCCACTAAACTTGGAATTTAACTAAAATTTAGTTCCTGAGGAAAAATAAAATAGCTCACTTTACATAAACGCTACCGTAAAGCCAACAATCCTCCCTACCTAAAAAAACAATGAACACAATATCTGTTATAGTTTTCGATAAATAGCTGTTTCTTACTCCAGAAACCTATTTTAAACAAGTGAGCAAAGGCTATAGTCGGGATGGGGCCGACCATGTGATACCCTACACCACTACCCCTTTGCATAACCTTTTCACTGCTAAACATTTCTTTTAGGGAATATAATCCGACTACCACCAAAAATAATATGCCTCTTTCTCTCTGGGACCCCTATAAGCAACCAAAACTAGAAGCTGATATATTCACAAAGAATAAAACTTTGAATTTGTCTCCAAATGAGTTTTTCCCCATTCCGACCCCTAAATATTATCCGACTATCGCCAAAATCAATAGGCTTCTTCCTCTGTGGGGGCCCCCATCTACCCCCAAAATTTCGTCACCATCCGATCAAAATTCCAACTTGTAGCGTGATTACAAAAAATGGAAAAATTGAGTTTATTACTGAATTTTGCAATATCTCGGTTTGCTCACTTACGCCAACATACTTTGCATCAATATAAACGAGATCTTTTCTTCTTCCATTGACGGGTATTCGTGTTGGAATACTCCAACCAGAAGCGGAGATATTCGCATAAGAAAAAAACGTTTACTTTCCTCCACATAAACTTTTCGCTTATTCCGACTCCTTAATATTATCCGACCAAACTAAATTGGCTTCTTCCTCTGTGGGACCCGCATCCACTCCCAAAAAACTCGTGACGATCCGATCAAAATTGCGACCTGTAGCGTGACTACAAGCAAATCAGAAAATGGGATGCATTACCGACTATTGCGATATCTCTGTTGTTTGAGCAGCTATGACAACCTACTTTGTCCCATCGTTGTAAAGGTGATATTTTCTACTTTCCTTGCCAGGTTTTGCTTTTGATATACCTCTTAAAAAACAGAGATATTGGATTTGAAATAAAACGTAGACCTTTTCTCTAAATAAGTTTTTGCCCATTCCGACCCCTGAATATTATCCGACCATCATTAAATTCAGTAGGCTTCTTCCTCTGTGGGACTCCCATTAACCCCCAAAATTTCGTGACGATCCGATCAAAATTGCGACCTGTAGCGTGATTACAAAAAAAATCGGAAAATGGGATGCATTATCGACTATTGCCATATCTCTGTTATTTGACTACCTACGACAACCTAGTTTACATCGTTGTAACTGTGATATTTTCTACTTTCCTTGCTAGGTTTTTGCTTTAGATATACATCTAAAAGAAACAGAGATTTTGGCTTTGAAATAAAACGTTGACCTTTCCCCAAATAAGTGTTTGCCCATTTCAACCCCAGAATATTATCCGACCATCATCAAAATCAATAGGCTTCTTTCTCTTTGGGACCTCCATTAACCCCCAAAATTTCGTGACGATCCGATCAAAATTGCGACCTGTAGCGTGATTACAAAAAAATCGGAAAATGGGATGCATTATCGACTATTGCGATATCTCCGTCATTTGGTTACCTACGCTGACCTAGTTTGCATCATTGTAAAGACGGGATCTTCTACTTTCATAGTCAGGCTTTGCTTTTGGAAATTTTACAACTAAAGCTGTGATATTCGTCAATATAATTAAAATCGCAAAAATGAAAATTGGGGTTTTATTTGCTACTATTGTGATATCTTCGTTGTTTGATCACCTACGAGCACCTACTTTACATCATTAGAAAGGTGATATTTTCTACTTTAATTGTCAAGTTTTGCTTTTGGTATACCCCATATAGAAGCTGAGATATTCGCTTTGGAAAAAACGTTGTCTTTTTATCCACCTAAGTTTTTTGCCCTTTCCGACCCCTAAATATTATCCGACCATCACCAAAATCAATAGGCTTCTTCCCCTCCGGGACCCCCATCAACATGCAAAATTTCGTGAAGATCCGATCAAAATTGCGACCTGTAGCGTGATTACAAGGTTTAGATGGACAGACGGACGGACGGACGGACTGACGGACGGACACACATAGCCAGATCGACTCAGCTCGTCGAGACATTCATTTTGGTATATATAAGTATGGGTCTACGACCATTATTTCGATGCGTTACAAACTTTTTGGCCAAAACCAACTTATAATACCCTCCCCACATAGTGGTGTAGGGTATAAAAATTGGAAAAATATTTGTGATTTGCTTAGTATCAATATCTTAACTATCGAATCCCATATAGAAATTAACAAATGGTGACGACAAAAAATTGGGGGTTTGGCCAGGAAAATCGATTTCTGAACCACAGTGCGCCGGCCCATTAATCAAGCACTTATTTAAGATTAATGATAGCTGTAACGGTTTTCAGGCAAAGATTCGTGCTATGAAGAGAGCAGCATAATTGGTGAAAGGACTTAAAAGCAACCTTACAGGAACCGGTCCTGTATATGAATATAGTCTGGCGGCCCTCAAGGCTCTCAAGTCACGGACCATCAACTCTCGAGCTATCTTCGATTGCAGAGATCTGCATAAAGAAAACACATCGAAGATGGCTCTTGGAACCTAGTTGCAGGACATTCAAAGCAATATGGCCTATGGTCGATCGTTCTAGAACGACATCCCTCCAATCACTCGACAAGGTAGGGATGAAAGATTTCTCAATTCATCAGGCTGTATATAATTCCAAGTATATTTTAATGAATTTTAATCACAAATGGTGTGGCACCGCCAAAATATTTTTCATACAATTTTAGAACAAAGACTTAATTGGTCTTAAAAAATCCACAAGCCTACATAGCATGGAGGTAGCTAGATCGATTCAGTGTCTCGATTTGTTTCAATCTTGCGCTAAAATTCGATATGTTATCCTTCACTAGACCTCGTTTTACATGAACGGTCCCATACTATGATGCACGTATGTAAAATTAACACTGTAGACTCTATCGTTTCTTACGACACTCTCCAATTAACTAAGAATAAAATGAGCGCCCATACCCCAAAAACAATTATGCCGTTTAATCGTAACCAAATTTTTTATCTTATTTACTTCTTCAAGATTCAAATAAACAGCAACTGACATTTTCTCATTTTCACAAGCATGAATGGCAACAAGAATATGTACATAATTTTAGTTATGCTTTTCATGTATTTGGCTGCCATTCAAACGTCTTTCGTTAGTTGTTGATTTGTTAAAATTTCAAAAATGAAAATATGTTGCCTCCTCTCCATTTATACCTTTTTATAAAATTAATATTTATGAGTAAAAATTCTATTGCCTCTTCAGTGGCGTTTGAAAAAATCGAGAGCAAGTTGTTCTATGAATATGTTTACTGTGACAGTTATGATGAAGAAAGAAGTCATGGTAAGAAGAAAATACCAACAACAAAGCAAATGTGAGGATTCTTCTATTTGCAGCAAGATGTTTTTTCATTGTTCCAATGATCAAAGCAAAATTTGTTTAGTTTACTTCGATGTATTTTCACGTAAAAATGGCAATGAAACTGTGGAGTGGAGGAATTTTTGAGTGATGTTGGTCACCAAAGCAAAAATAATACAACATAAGTACGCAAGAGATATAGTCTACATATTTAACTTAACTTCACAGCACTGAATTAAAGAATTTTCAAGTCTAAAAAAAATGAAAGAATACACCGCTAAAAAAATAAGTAAGAGCGGCGTTAACTTCGACCGGAACATTTAGTTTCCTTTCGTTTATGAAAGTAATAAGCTCTTCCACCACGTTAAGGCTTATTCCTTGGTGGAGTAGAATAATAACAATTTTCTGCGTGGAGGTTTTCTACTAATTGAGAATCGAAAAAACCAAATAAAATCCACTTCAGAAGGAAAATGTAACAAAATATATGGTTTGTTTTTTCCGAGCACATTTTTTATACCCTCCACCATAGTATGGAGGGTACATTAACTTTTTTTCCCTTTGTAACGTATTGAAATAATCATTGGTATAGCCCCCATATAACGGTACCTCCCGATTTTCGGTATTTAGAGGATTTTAGCTATCCTTTTAACCGAACTAGCTATAATTTGACATTTAAGGTTCCCAGTAGTCACGAAACTTTTCCACAAAAAACCGTCAACATAGGTCCATGTTTTGGACGGTAACGATACCTCCCGATTGTTGGTATTTTGAGGATTTTAGCTTAAATTTTTAACCGAACTAACTGTAATTTGATATTTGAGGTTCTCAGTGCCCACGAAACGTCTCCACCAAAAATAGTCAATATAGGTTCATGTTTTGTTACAGCCCCCATATAATGGTACCTCCCGATGTTCGGTATTTTGAGGATTTTAGCTAAAATGTTTAACCGAATTAGCTGTAATTTAATATTTGAGGTTCTAAGTGGACACTAAACTTCTCAACAAAAAATCGAACTATCTGTAATGTGACATTTAAATTTTCTGTGGTTAAGAAACTTTTTCACTAAAAATCGTCAACATAGGTCCATGTTTTTGTATAGCTCCCATATAACGATATATCCTGATTTTCGGTATTTTGAGGGTCTTGGCAACATTGTTTGACGGAACTACCCATAATTTGACTTTTGAGGTTATAAAACATTGATATAGCCTTGTAGGTGGTACCTTTCACCTGGCTGAACACATTTTCTAGATTAAATTAGATAATTTAGGCATTTGATGTATCCATGGTCGAACATTTTTCAATCTAAAATTGTAAAAGGAAACTAGTTGTTCCATTTTAATTAAAACTATTTTATGGTGGAGGGCATAAAAAGTTCAATTTTTTACTTGTTTATTTTCTGCACCAAATTTCAACCATTTTGGTGGAATATTGAGGTCACAACCTCAAAAATACCTAAAATCGGTATCATCCCATGGAAATAATATGAAAACGTGCACATATACTGCTATCTCATTCCCAACGAAGACTAACTACCGAATTTCATGTATTTATTTATTTATTCGATATCAATACAAAGAAAGCCTACAAGGCCAATTATACATGTATGTATTTCGATTTGATAATGACGCTGAAACCTTTCAAATGCCGAAATTCGAGAAGGGCAGTTCTGTGGACACTACATAAAGACGTGGACTATACCGGCAAACTTCTGGTGGATTTTTTTCCAACCAAGACTTAAAACGAAATTTCAGTCATTTCGGTTGGATATTGAGGCCATAACCCTCAAAATCCTGCAAATAGTGTGGGACACTTCTATAGTGGCCATATGAAGACGTGGACAAATTTCTGGTGAAAATTTGTTTGCCCCCAATGAAACACGAAATTTTAGCCATTTCGGTGGGATAACCTTCAAAATACCGAAAATCGGGATGGACAATTCTATGGGGGCTATATGAAGAAGTGAGCCTATACCGACAAATTTCTGGTGGATATTTTCTATCCCCAACTCGTTGGGAGTATAAAACTTTCCAACAGAAATTTGTCTGAATGTGTCCACGTTTTCATATAGCCCAAACAGAACTGTCTTCCCCGATTTTCGGTAGTTTGAAGGTTTCAAGGTCGTAATCCAACCGATATAGATGAAATTCGGTATTTAGTATTCGATGATGGTCTTTTCTCTAGATATTAGTCAGTACATGTCCACGTTTTGATATATATCCCACAGAACGGGATCTCCCGATTTTAGGTATTTTGAAGGTTGTGGTCTCAATATCCCACCAAAATGGCTGATATTAGCTATTTGGTCTTGCTTGAGGGTATACAACTTTCCATATGAAATACTTTGAAGGTTTCAGCGTCATTGTCAAACAGAAATGGATGAAATCCGGTTTTTAGTGTTCGAAAGGGGTATAAAATTATCAGTATATGTCCATGTTTTCATATAGCTCCCATAGAAGCTTACCTCCCGATTTTCAGTATTTGTAAGTTATGGCCCCAATATTCAACCGAAATAATATAAGCATTAGGCTGGTTTTAACTCAAAGGAAAAAAATTGATATCGGTTTCCTTACGCGGCACCCCTTATTGTGTTTAGTTTTATTAGGTTTTGAGATTGCCAAAGTATGAGCACAATCAGAATATCTTAACACGTACCAGTGGGGCCTCAATGTTTTCATAGTAATTTGTATGGAGCTAAATGTGAATTTTCTCGAAATTGCTCTAAAGTCTCAATTGGGCAAATATTTAGCCACAGAAATGAACTAGTAAAATGGTCTCTTCGATTGGACAATAAATGTGGCTTTTAGAGAAATTTCGTGAAAATTCACCTTTGGCCCCATAAAAATTACTATGAAAACTTTGAGGCCCCAGTGGCACCAATACGAATCAATCTTTCCATGATATCCGCAACAAACTTGTAGATAAGAACAGGAAGAATGTATCTGGAAACATACTGAACACGAATAACGTAATTTATAGCCTCAAATTTTATAATATATCTAAAATTTCCGTGATTTGTATATATTTCGCATCGTACCTCCAAAACCGTTAAATTTTTCTGAATGTTATCTGTGGGGAAAATATTCGCTGGAATGTAATACACAACTCTTCAGAACATATTATTGTTGTGAAATCCCTCTATCGCGTTGTTTCTATCATATTTTTCAACGACAATTTGATAAATATATCAACAATACATTGAAATTTCAAATATGTGAATAAACAGCCTGTGTGAACGTTGTTTGCAATATGTTTTGTAGAAAGTATGATATAAAATACTGCCTAAACAACATGAAATAAGTATTTTACAGTCTCAGTATGTTCTGAGGAATTGCTGAGGACATTATTTGGAAATTTTTTGCGAAAGGCTACTTGATACAACTCTCAATAGTTTGGCAGTTACTGACCATAATTCCAGAAATTTTGTAATATTTTCTATATTTGATCAATTTTGATGCGCTATATGTGGTTTTTCGTAGTTCGTCTGTTTGACATATAAATTCTACTACTTTAGAACTACAATATTGTTGAAGACCGTAAAGCAAAATTCTTATTAGTTTCTGAGATAAAGTACGGATCAATTGAAAAAAGGTCGTTTTAGCACGGTATAGATGTGGCCATAAAATCCAAACCCGATCTAAAAACATGAAACCCAACTAGGCGATTTGTAGTCTTAATATGTACTTTCAGAAAATGCCAACTAGAAGTTGTTTGCATTTTCAGTGCTGCACAGTGAAATCAAATGTCGTTCGTTGGTAATGGTTGAGAACGGCTGGACCGGTTTCGATAATTGTTTCTGTAAAATGTGCGCCATAACCCGACATGGGTTTTAATGCAAAGAAATTTTGACCTCGCCCACTTTAACCCCCACTTTTTTCAATTTTTATCATTTCTACAGAAACTACTTAACCGATTTTTCTGAAATTGCCAGGGAATGTAGAGGGATGGCCCCCGGTTTAAATAAGCTAAAAAATTTGTTGAATTTCGGAAGCGGCGGGGTACTTCCCTTTTACCCTATTTCTTTAAAAATGCTATATCTATATAAATAAAATTCAAATGTCATTCGTTGGTAATGGCATCAGTTGAGAACGGCTGGACCGATTTCGATAACTCTTTCTGTAAAATATGCGCCATAACCCGACTTGGGTTTTTATGCCTATGCCTATATCTTTAAAAATTATATCTAATACTAGCTGACCCGGTCCGCGTTGCTGGTCCGTTTTTAGTTTTCCGTGTAAACATTTATAACCCATCTACATATTTATATATCTACACCTTTTCAGATTCAATTCGAATCATTTTTAATTCGATTTTTAATTCGTAACATTTTATTTGTAATTCGATAATTGCAATTGTAATTCGAAACATTTCAATTGTAATTCGAATTATTCCATTTGTAATTCGAATTTATCTATTTGTTATTTGAATTATTATATTTGTAATTCGAATTATTCCATTTGTAATTCGACTTATTTTACTTGTAATTCGAACTATTTTATTTGTAATCCGAATTATTCCATTTGTTCCTTTTTGTTCCTTTCCTTTTTATAAATGGAATAATTTTATAAATGGAATAATTCGAATTACAAATGGAACAATTTGAATTACAAATAGAATATTCGAATTACGAATGAAATGTTGCGATTTTCGAACCGAATTGACGTAACTATGCATTTCTCTTGAAACTTCATAAAATACAATTTTTAGCAAAACTCTCATGTAATTGTATCTCCAGATTTAAAATAGAAAATTCTTTTAATTATACCCTCCACCATAAGATGAAGGGTATAACTAACATTTTGTTTCCTTTTCTAACACTTCGAATTGTTTTTGATCAGAATAAAAATGAGCTAATGTAGCGATGTTCTTCAGCTGAAATCAAGGTACAGCCCGCAATATTTAACATTAAACTTTGTAATACATTTCTCCTAGGATGTTTGGTATTGGAAATGGGTTATACCGGTCCACGTTTTGATATAAACCCCATGGAACTGTACCACCCGATTTTCGGTATTCGGCATTAAATGGGATTTAGTCTTCCTTGGGGTATAAACATTCCCATTCTGTGTCCAGTTTTTGATAAAGCACCCGATGTTGGGTATTTGCAAGATTTTAGCCAAATTATTAAACTGAAATGGCTATAATTTGGTTTGTTGGGGGTCGTAAATACTTCTGCAGAGTATTGTCGCTACAGGTCCACTTTTTGATAAAGCTCCCATAGAACGACACCTCATGAATTTCTATAGTAAAGAGGTTTTGCCTAATTTTCCCACCGAAATGGTTGTTGTTGGTCTCCGTCGGGGGTCGTAAACATACCTGCAGAGACTTGTCGGTATAAGTCAACGTTCTGATATAGGTACCATAGAACAGTTTGGAGGTTTCCCACCGTCATGGCTACAATTTGGTATTTAGTCCCTACTTTCTGCATTACCAGTAAGCTGAATAATAATGGGTTACTTCTTAAAATTTTTAAAAGGAAAAATTACATTGTGATTTTGGTTCGACTGTAGTCCTTGGCAATATTTGGTTTTCTCCGTCATAATTGTTCGTAAAGAAGACCTGCTCACCTAGGGACCTAGCTGACCCGGTTCCGCGTTGCTGGTCCGTCGTTTTGGATTTCCATGTAAGCGTTAGTAATCTATCAACAATTTATCTATCTAATATTGATACCTCTAGATTTTCGAACCGAATTGACGATATGTCGATGTTTTGGTATAACCCTCATACAATGGTATCTCCAGATGTAGAGTAGAAAGTTACTTAAATTATAGCTTCCACCATACGATGTTTTAGGGTATAATTAACTTTGTGATTCTGTTTGCAACACATCGGAATATTCGACGGAGAACCTATAAAGTATGTATAAATTTGTGATCAACATAAAAAATAAGTCGATATAACGATATCCGTCTGTCTATCTGTTGAAATCAAGATATAGCTCGCGATATTTAACATAGAACTCTTCAAATTGGTACAGAAGTTTCTATTTATTACTCGTAGCATGTTTGGTATTGAAAAGTTATTATATCAGTCCACATTTTGATATAGCCGCCATACCACTGACCGCCCGATTTGCAGTATTTTCAAGGTTTTAACAGCATTATCTTACCGAAATGACAATAATTTGGTATTTAGTCTCCCTTGGAGGCATAAAATATTTCAGTAATAAATTATCGACATAGGTCCACGTTTTGATAGAGCTACTCTAAAACGGTACCTCCCGAGTCTCGATATTTTGAAGGTTTTAGTGTCGTAATTCCACAGAAATGGCTATTAAGTGTTCAGTGTGGTTATAAAATATAGAATATTCGGTACAGGTCCAGGTTTTGTAAATAGATTTCTAATGTAAATAGATTTCTAATAGATTGCTAGATTTCTAATTTCGGTATTTGTATGTGTATAGCCACATTATTCATACGAAATGGCTATAATTGGTACTTAGTCTCCCTTGGGGGTATAAAACATTTCTGCAGAGAATTATTGACATAGGTCCACGTTCTAATACATCTACCATAGGACTGTACCTCCCGAGTTTCAATATTTTGGAGCTTTTAGAGTCATTATTCCACCGAAAAGGCTACAATTTGGTGTTTAGTCTCCATTAAAAAAACATTACCGGTAGAAGTTGTTATGTGGCCTTCATTGAACGACACCTTCCGGTTCTCGGTATTTCCAAGGTTTTAGCGGCATTATTCAACATTATTTGGTATGTAGTCTCCTTTAGAGGTATCAAATATTTTAGCGGAGAATTGTCGGTAAAATTCACGTTTCCATATAGCCCCATAAAACGATACCTACCGATTTTTGGGGATTTTTTCAACCGAAATGTCTGAAACCTGAGTTCAATATAATTTATGCTGGTGGGTAACGTCGTTTTTGCTTGTTGTTAGCAAAGTGCTGTTTCATTGAGCACGTTATTATTTTACACTTTTAAACATGAAACATCGGTGATTCATAAAAAATGACTTCAAAATGCTAGTTGAATTTATCTAGACTCTGCTGTATTTCAAGCCCTAAAGTTAATGTTCACGGCGTGTTTGCTGCCCCCTTATTAAATTAGTGAATGATCAGAAAGAATAAAGTTTTCAAAAATTGGACGCAATCGCGATATTCTGATTAAAAAAACCCATTATTGACAGAGGCCACAATTACTATTGTTTTTACTAATACGTCTAATAATCTCTGAGTTTCGCGATTTGTTAAAACCTGTTATGGGAGAGGTCCCCCATCCCCTCCATTTTCTGTATTCTACCACCTTATGAACCTGCACACACGGAAGTCTAATTTAGAACATCATGTCAGTCTTAAAGAATTTATATACATTCAGATAGATCAAAGCATAGTTTACCCGTCGTTTTAGTGACCGTTTCACATTTTTAGACGTTCCAGTTATTTAACCATCTTTGAAATTACGTTTTGCCTGATTTCTCAATCAATTTTTTGGAATTTCGATCACGCAGCATTTCACATTATCGAGGTTGTACCGTATTCCAAAATGTGGGTTGATCGCGCTTTCCCACTTATTGAAGCCAGTGTTTATAGCGTTTGTGTAATCACACTTACTAAAATTAAGGATATTATCTATACATTTTTGAAAAATTGGGCTGACCGCGATATTCCACTTCCGAGATGACCATTCAGGATCGAGGCAGTATTTACCATAGTATTGCAAGTAATTTTTAAACAATACGTTCAAAAATATCCTTATTTTCACGTTTTCTTAAAAAATTTTGTGGGGGAGGTACCCTGGTCACTCCACTGACCAGTATGAAAAATAGCTAAAAACCTATTCTCAGACCTAAAAACTCCACATACAAAATTTCATCGAATTTGGTCCAGCCGTTTCGGAGGAGTTTAATTTCGAACATCATGGCAGACTCGAAGAATTTTATATATATATAGATATAAAAGACAATGTGTTTGTATGTTCCGTATAGGAAACACCCGTGGTGAAAATAGGCTATATATTTTTTTCATTTCGGAGAGGACGGAGTACCTCCCCCATGCCCTATTTTTATAAAAACCCTATTTTATCACGCCCACTTTTTAAATACGTTACATACCCAAAACTACTGAACCGATTTTCCTGAAAATTTCAGAGAATGTACAAGGAGGACCCGTGGTTAAAATAGGCTAAACATTGTGTTGAATTTCGGAGGGGTTTGGTACCTCCACTATGTCTGATTTAATAAAACCGCTATTTTAGCAAAAATGAAACGAGTGATTGAATTAATTCTTCCGAACAACCACCCTCGGAACCACCCTGCTGCGGACTTGCACTCTCCGAACCACCCCGCTCCGAACTTCCAACCTCCGAACCAACCCGCATTGAACTTCCACCCTCTGATCCACCCCGCTCGGAATTTCCACGCTCCGAACCACACCCTCCCACCCACACCGCTCCGAACTTCTACATATCGAACCACCCTGCTCCGAATTTCCACCCTTCGATTCTCCGACCCTAGGTACTCATTTTGGGACCTTAAGACCCGACCACGCCCAATTTTTATCTCTGAAACTTCTGAGCCGATTTTCCTACAAATTTCAGGGAATGTACCGGGATAATCCTGGTGAAAATAGGCTGCATATGCATCGTGCTTGGTGAAAATAAACTATATATTTTGTGCAATTTCGGCGGAGCGTGGTTTGAAAATTAATTCGATAGACAATGGTGGTTGTGTCTCCTACCCGAGCGACTTATTTGTGTCTTTAAGACCCGGCCACGCCCACTTTTTTAAATGTGTTATATCTTCAAAACTTCTAAACCGATTTCCATGTAATTTTCAGATGATGTACAGGGATGGTCCTTGGTGGAAAAATGCTATAAATTTTGTTAAATTTCGGAGGTGCTGTTTATACCCTGCGTCCTATTTTTTTAAATGCGCTATATACATATGTAAAATGTACAAACCATAAGACCCGACCACTCCTACTTTCTTAAATATGTTACAAATCAATGGAAATACCAGATGTTATGCATAGCGAAGCTTTGGTCTTATTGGAAAGCAAGTATTTAAATTAGAAGGCAACATATCGATAGCTATAGCTTCATCAGGTATATAAGATATACATTATAAGAAGGTGGAAGGACGACACAGTTGGTCCTTAAGCCACTGAACATTCATGTGAATGAAGGGCACATATGCAATTTAAATATTAGTTATCATCAGGAACGAATTTACAATGGCACATAATAATTTAAGAAGCAATTCACCTTTAGATTTCAGCCAAACACTTCCAGTTATACTACAACAACAGATGAAATAAATGCATGTCTCAAGCCATCAGCTTTTTGGTGGTATGTTAAAATTACATATCGACACAAACAAATCTGACGATTTTTTATTTATAATCACTTGCAGATCCCGACTAATTAGCGATGCAATAAAAATACAATCGCTGACTTAAGGTAACATAAAACTGCTTCAACGGCCAGCAACGCGGACCGGGTCGGCTAGTATTTAATAAATATATATCAGTATAGCTCCACGTTTTCATATAGCCCTCATAGAACTGCCTCTCCCGATTCTCGGTATTTTTAAGGTTGTGGCTTCAATATCCAATCGTAATGGCTAAAATTTGGTATTTAGTCTTCGTTGGTGGTAAAAAAAATCCACCAGAAATTTGTCGGTATAGTTCCACGTTTTCATATATTCCCTATGGAAGGACACCTCCCGATATTCAGTGTATTTAAGGTTGTGGACTTAATTTTCACAGAAATGGCTGAAATTTGGTATTTAATCTTCTGTGAGGCTGTAAAACCTTCCTCCAGAAAATTTTCAGTAGACCTACATACTTCTTACATAAACCTACATCTTCTTTTAGCATAATTCAACCGGAATAACTGAAATTTGGTATTTAGTCTTCGCTAGGGTTACAAAATATTATAGCAGGTACAAAACATCCCTTGCAAAAAATCAGACAGTATAGGTCCACGGATTGGTATGGCTTCATTTAAGAGTACCACTCGATTTAAGGTTTTTTGAAGATTTTAATCACACTTTTCCACCTAATTGATTGTTATTGTGAATTTTTTGTTCCCAGAAGATAGAAAACTTACTAGCAAAAACTATGCACTCATATCCAGGTCTAAGTATAGCCGCATTGAACCGCGATACCGTATATATTTTCAGTATTTTTGTCAAGTTTTCGAACCGAGATTCTTGTAATTTGGTATAGTGATTGTCGGAAATTTGTAAATATTGGCCAATGTTTTGCAAAGAACAACGATGACGCTCCCATGTGAAGTTGGAACTCAGAAAAAAGAAAACACCCAAGCAGAAAATTATCAATTGGTGAGATCATAAGTTACTGAAGCTCTTTGATAAAGCTACGTGTCAATACATATTATTAATTTCTGCAAATATTTGTATTTGCGATTTAAAATATACAAATTTAATTTTCAGAGTATCGTTTTTATATTTCACACTCTAATTTGAATAAATATTTGCAAAAATTTTACTTTTTCTTGTAGAACCCATATCAAATGACACCGCCAGCCAACCATTAATTTTATGGGATACATGAGTTTCTGCCTCCCTACAAAACCAGAAGAAATAATAAACTACAAAGGACAAAAAAACGAATCTCAAGAAATATATTTACAAATAGATAGCAACGAATTCATGATTTATTTAATATTTAATGACATACATCACTTACAAACATACATATGTATGTATGCATGTAAATAAATGTGCGTAATGAAGTGTTGTGTTTTTACTCGTGTACAAATATTGAAAAATTTATGGGCGGACCAATTTTGAATAAATTTACAATTGGCGTCTAAGAAACAAGCAATGATGACACTTTAAAAACATTTTTGCTGATTGTTCAAATTTAACACAAAAAATGTGTTGTGAGGTTAAGAAGTTTTCTCCGAGCCCAAGGCGAACGAACACAGAATTTACACAGAAAAGGAGCCAGCAGTTACTATGTATGTGTCAGACACAATGTAAATATTATTTGGAATTTTACAACTACGTTCGACATTACTTTACCCAATCCACAATTGTATGCTTAAAAATAAAAATCTAATCTAATATTATGGCCACACATACGCATTTTATTCATGTTTACGTCACTTTCATATATTCGATGTATGTACGTCATGTTTACCCATTCCCAAAACATACCACAGTCATAACAACTTTGCCACAAACACAAATGTAAAGCCACAACATTTAAAATAATTTGTTCTAATTCAATTCTTGTACCTGTAAATCCAGAAATGGCTATAAGCCAAGAACCTAACCTCCAGAGGCAGTGGACCAACAACATGTGGAAATGTAAAGTTAACAGGGATAGAAAAGCGCACGCACACACATACACAGAACATACTTACAACGCCCGCAGAGTGTTAAAAACATTCTTTCGCATTTCAAATCCAAACAAAATATAAATAAATTATTTTATGAATGCTAAAACCACATTTACAACTGTGCTACTACCACAACAAGGGGAGAGCAGAGCAACAATGCCGAGTGAATAGCAAGCAGCAACAAAACTTTTTTCTTTGTAAAATGAAGGGAAATTATAATATAAATTCTTTTAATTATGAAGAATGTATCTGACACTACCAAAAAGGTGAAAACTTGTTGGTATAGTTTATAATTTTATTTTATGCGTTATCCGTACACACGCTTGTATGCCTCTCTAGACATGTCCGCAAATTATCATTGTATTCACTGCAACATCTAAAAGTAAAAAGTATTCTGAGACCATTAAAAATAGCCCACCAATGTATCTTAACTAAAGTTGTATGAAGTGGTTGACATAATTTCGGAACGAAATGTCGGATCGATTTCGGTTTAAAATTCGGAACGAAATCGGAAGAAAATCCTTGGGAAATTCGGAATGCGAATTTTTTCCTCCGAATTTTCATACAGATTTCTGAACGATTTCGGAACAATGCGTTATGAAAATCTGAGGTACCTTCCGAATCTTCGTAAAGATTTCTGAACGATTTTGGAATAATTTCGTATGATTATCGAAGGAAAAAATTTTTCTCTGATGCCTTTTTTTATTGATCAATTTTCTTTGTTATGTTTTTTATTGGAAGATATAATTTCAAAGGTATCTAATGATTTTCACTGTTGTTATCATTTTGTAGTTATAGTTGAACAATGTAAACTTTGTGTACGAATATGTTGAGTCTATCAGCACTAGCTTGAATTATTATATGTTGCATTTATATTTAAAATATTTAAAAACTGTATATGCGAATTTTATATCCAACCATTTTGTTTTTCGACAACAAACTAAAATGTAGCTTGTTAGATATATACAAAAGGTGGTTGTTGTGCGAAGGGAAGGAAATTAGTTTCCGACATATCGATCCGAATTCGTAACGAAATTTACTTCCGACATTTTCTCCGAAATCGGAACGAAATCTAAACGAACTCCCCTACGAAAAATCGTATAGAAATCGAAACGAAATCTGAACGATTTTGCTTCCGAAATTTTTCCGATATGTCGGACTTCCGACTTTTGGTTTGCTGGCAGGTTTTATTTTTTACCTATATTAATAAAATTAAATAGAATTGATATTCTGAAATACCGATACTGCCCGATTTCCTGTATTTCTAAAGTTTAGCCACATTATTCAACCGAAATGGTTAAAATTTCGTATTTGGTCTCCCTTGGTTGTCTAAAATATCCCTGCTTAGCTCCTACAGAACGGGAAGTTCTGGCTGTTTTAGCGATTAGCTGCATTTTCCAATAGAAATAGCTACAATTTTGTAGTTAGTCTTCTTTGGGGGCATACAGTTTTCCGCCGGAGTATTGTTGGAATTATGTCCACGTTTTGATATAGCCCTTCTTAGAATTGTATCCCCTGGTTTTTGGAAATTTGAAGATATATCCACATTATCCAAACGAAATGTTTAAAATCTGGCTTGAATAAAATTCATGGTGGATGGTGTAAAACGTTCGGCCCGGCCAAACTTAACGCCGTTTTTATACCCCACACGGTGGTAAGGAGTATTATGTGTTTGTGCATTTGTATATAACATACAAAAGGAAAGGGAATAGACCCATAGTTCCTTTTAGAGATATACATACACTGAGGGAAAAACACGTTGCGAAATCGACAATGTAAGTTGTCAGTTTTGTAACACGCGTGGTCAATTTTTTTGACCACTGCGGTTTCAAAATGAGCGCAGTCGTGTACAAATTGACAACGATAAGTGGTCAATTTTTAGTATCTGACAACGACTGTGCTCAACTTGAGCACCGATGTGCTCGAATCGAGCACGGCACGTGGTCAATTCGTAATCGTATGTATTCGGAAGCATTTTTATTATTATTTTCGTGTTGCTGAAAGTGAAAGGACGCCTTGCAAAATAAAATTTATTAAAAATGGAAAATATTCCAGAAAATTATACAGAAGAGCAGCAAAATATCATTGCTGAGTTAGTGGAGATCAATGGTAATATTATGATGGTCAGCGATACATCCCTTTCAAGCACGCAAGTTACAGAAGGCAGTGACGACGATAATAAGCTTATGGAATTCTTTCGCTTTATGAATACTTAAAAGGTAAGTAAATAAAAATAAAATGTTCAACTGTATACGAAATATGATTGTGGAATTTACACTGAGTTTACTTTTTAAGACTTTTAGCGTCACAAGTAACATTTAGAAGTTTGCAGTACTTAAAAAAAAGAAAAATTTAAAGGAAGCAGTACCACCACTAGGACTGCGTGTGGAGTTTAGAGTAAAACCCTTTGCTTGGAAAAAAGAGAGTTATAAATGATTGATATTGCTGTATTTATCTAAGTTATTACATTACCATAATGATAGCTCGGAATCGATGATAAAACTATGTCAGTTCCATCCAAAATAGATGAATGGTGGAAACGAAATGAGAACTTATCAAAAGCCGGAGAAATTCTTTCAGAGGTAAAATAGAAATATTTATATATTTATACCCTACACCACTATGTGGGGAGGGTATTATAAGTTGGTTTTGGCCAAAAAGTTTGTAACGCATCGAAATAATGGTCGTAGACCCATACTTATACATATACATATCAAAATGAATGTCTCGACGAGCTGAGTCGATCTGGCTATGTGTGTACGTCCGTCAGTCCGTCCGTCTGTCCATCTAAACTTTGTAATCACGCTACAGGTCGCAATTTTGATCGGATCGTCACGAAATTTTGGGTGTTGATGGGGGTCCCAGAGGGGAAGAAGCCTATTTTGGTGATGGTCGGATAATATTTAGGGGTCGGAATGGGCAAAAAACGTATGTGGATAAAAAGACAACGTTTTTTTCCAAAGCGAGTATCTCAGCTTCTATATGGGGTATACCAAAAGCAAAACCTGACAATGAAAGTAGAAAATATCACCTTTCTAATGATGTAAAGTAGGTTCTTGTAGGTGATCAAACAACGAAGATATCACAATAGTCGCAAATAAACCCCAAATTTTCATGTTTGCGATTTTAGTTATAATGACGAATATCACAGCTTTGGCTGGGGACTTTCCAACAGCAAGGCCTGACTATGAAAGTAGAAGATTCCACCTTTACAATGATGCAAACTAGGTCGGCGTAGGTGACCAAATAGCGGAGATATCACAATAGTCGGTAATTCATCCCATTTTTCCATTTTTTTGGAAATCACGCTACTGGGCGCAATTTTGATCGGATCGTCACAAATTTCGAGGGTTAATGAGGGTCTCACAGAGGAAGAAGCCTATTGATTTTGATGATGGTCGGATAATATTTAGGGGTCGGAATGAGCAAAAACTTTATTTGGAGAAAAAGTCAATATATATAAAATATCACCTTTACAACAATGTAACGTAGGTTGTCGTAGGTGGTCTAACAACGAAGATATCGCAATAGTCGCTAATAAAACCCAACTTCTCATTTTTGCGATTTTAATAATAATGACGGATATCACACCTTTGATTGGGGACCTTCTAAAAGCAAAGCCTGACTAAGAAAGTAGAAAATCCCATCTTTGAAATTATGCAAAGTAGGTTTGCGTAGGTAGTAAAATAATAGAGATATCGCAATAGTCGTTAATGCATCCCTTTTTTCCACTTTTTCTGCAATCACACTATAGGTCGGAATTTTGATCGGATCATCACGAAATTTTCTCACAGAGATAGAAGCCTATTGATGTTGGTGATGTCGACAGTAGTCAAATATAAAACCAGTAAGGAAAGGATCATAGTCGGGCGGGGCCGACTATATGATACCCTACACCACTGTGAATATGTAAAATATAGGAGATATGTATCAATTTGAACTGATTTATATACATATATATACACATCCCAAATTTCATCAAAATTAGACAGAGCGGGCGAAAATATACATAGGAGCTATATCCAAATCTGAACCGATTTCGATATAAGTTGTTACACTTATTTCTAGACTAAATTCAGTCACACATTCCAAATTTCATCAAAATTGCACGTAAATAGCGTGTTTTCAGCAAATACGTCAAATCGGCCGAAAATATATTTGGGAGCTATATCCAAATATGAACCGATTTCGATGTAGTTTGGGACATTTATTTTGAGACCGAATTCAGTTACACATTCAAAATTTCATCAAAATCGGACGTATATAGCGTGTTTGGTGCAGCAAATACGCCAAATCGGCGGAAAAATATATGGAAGCTATATCCAAATCTGAACCGATTTCGATATAATTTGGTACATTTATTTATAGACCTAATAAATTTAAATGTCAAATTATAGCTACATCGGTCTGAAAATGTAGCTAAAAACGTCAAAATACCGCAAATCGGAGGGTACCGTTATATGGGGGCTATACCAAAACGTGGACCTATGTCCACAACTTTTGTTATATAAGTTTATTGACACTTAAGAACCCTAAATGTCAAATTATAGCTATATCGGTCTGAAAATGTAGCTAAAAACATCAAAACACCGTAAATCGGGGGGCACCGTTATATGGGAGCTATACCAAAACGGGGACCTATGTCCACAACTTTTGTTATATAAGTTTATTGAAACTTAAGAACCCTAAATGTTAAATTATAGCTACATCGGTCTGAAAATGTAGCTAAAAACGTCAAAATACCGTAAATTGGGGGGTACCGTTATATGGGGGCTATACCAAAACGTGGACCTATGTCCACAACTTTTGTTATATAAGTTTATTGATACTTAAGAACCCTAAATGTCAAGTTATAGCTAAATCGGTCTGAAAATGTAGCTAAAAACGTCAAAATACCGCAAATCGGGGGGTACCGTTATATGGGGGCTATACCAAAACGTGGACCTATGTCCACAAGTTTTGTTATATATGTTTATTGACACTTAAGAACCCTAAATGTCAAATTATAGCCAAATCGGTCTGAAAATGTAGCTGAAAACGTCAAAATACCGTAAATCGGGCGGTACCGTTATATGGGGGCTATACCAAAACGTGGACCGATATATCCCATCTTCGAACTTGATCTTCCGACGGCTAAAAAAATGGTATTCCCCAATTTTCAGCGAAATCGGTCAACAAATGCGACCTGTATGTTGCGAACGGACGGACGGACGGACGGACGGACGGACGGACGGACATGCATAAATCGACTCAGAAAGTGATTCTATGTATATCCCTAGAAGGAACTATGGGTCTATCTCGCTTCCTTTTGTATGTTACATACAAATGCACTAACACATAATACCCCTTACCACATAGTGGTGTAGGGTATAATTAAATATTAATTATTTTGGTTCAGTTCGCCTTAAGTCATTTGCTTTAAGGGCCAGATAGGTGAAAACTTTCGTATCTCCATAAAAGAAATGTTTTTGAGTGAAAAGATTATTCACAGAGGTAGTGGTGTAGGATATCATATAGTCGGCCCCGTACCGACTATAGTCTTTTCTCACTTGTTTATATATATATATATATATTTATCTTTCAACATACGCACTATAGGGGCCCAATGGCAGATTTCTGAGGCAAAAAGTATATTTTTTAATAAATATATTTGAATAAAATAGTAACGGGATTAGATTCTTAATACTTTGGACCAACTAAAAAGAAAAACATTTCAACCTGGCAACATTTCATGATGACATACCGGGCTGCCAAAGATAGTACATCTTATATTGTAAAATTTTATAAAATGCAATCACAAGAAGAAGAAAATTGTTTCCCACGACAATTAAACGCCGTTAACATAATTAACGTTTTTTAAAATGGAAAATACGTGGAAGGGCATACTAATTAAGATTGTAATAAGGAATTAAAAAAGTTAGATGTGATAAGGAATTGTAGGTGATGTATTTTTGTGTAATTTTTTGTATTATAGTTTATGTATGTATGTATTTTGGAATAGAACTCTTGGTATGTATTTTGGAATAGAACTCTTGGTATCGCGACGTATCCGCGAAACTATATGTATGTGGTAGAAGGTAATAGTGAGTACTATATGTGTAAAAAAATGTATGGCCACGAAAATTTATAGAAACCTATAAACAGATAGCTGAACACTTAAAAATTTGGATATTTTTAAGTATTGGCCTGGGCTGGGACTTGTCAATGTGGCACAAGCCGCCAAATTTTATAGTAATCTTATACGAGTTATACCAAGTATTGAAATCGTGTATGTTCAAGATCTCTAAATTTAAGAACTGGGACTACAAAGACCTACTAAATTTAGAGATCATAACATGTAATTATAATGTTTGCAAAAATTGGACGCGATCGCGGTATTCTACTTCCAAAACATCAATTTATGATAGAAGTCACAATTACTATTGTATTGTGTACCAATACGTCTTATAATGTCTGAGATTTTGCGTTTGGCTAAAAGCTGTTGTGGGGGAGGTCGCTAGCCCCCTCCATTTTTCGGTATCAAAACTATCTTATGATCTATTCTCAGACCTAACAAATCTACAAACAAAATTTCGAACATCATGTCAGGCCCCAAGAATTTTCTTTATATACAGATATATTTATCTGACCGATCAGAATCAAATTTTCTGGACGTGATTCTTAATTCTTAATTGAACAGTACTTAGCGTATCAAATTTTAAATCGTGCGATCGGATGTAAGTTGTGACCTTTTGCGGCTTAAATATAAAATCAGATGAAACATATATAAGAAAGCTATATCTATACCTGTACCGATTCCTACCAAATTGTGCAGATTTATTTTTATGCTCATTATAAACATAGAAACGAAATTTGAAAGGTCTAGCTGCTTCCAATGACTTGTTGCCTCAAAAAAGCTGTCATTGGGCCCATAGTGATACGGTAGAAAGAATTACGGAATTTAAATAGCCATTCATTTCTTCTAGAATGGCCTAAGCCGTCAGACGCAAGAGCGTCAGAATTAGTGAGTATTCATAATTGACTTTTTTATTTATTATTGGCTAAATGTGTTTTGGTTTAGGTCACCATTGATTTCGATATTATGTATCCTCAGAAAGGTCATCTTTTACTTTAAAAAATGGAACCAGTTAAAGAAGAAAATTCACACTTATTATGGAAAAACTATTCATAATGAATATTGCAAACAGCTCTTCGCAAATGCTTTGTAGCTTAGGTAAGTAGTAATCCCATGAAACAGATTTCAAAAACAATAACGCCAATTGTTTATACCCTCAGCATTTATGCTAACGAGGGTATATACACTTTCATACGGGCAAAATGTGTCTCCTAGAAATAATGGTTTTAGACCCCAAGTATGTTTGGACGAAATCCATTTCAGACAATTTTGAGTTGATTTAGCCATGTCCGTCTGTCTGGCTGGAGCGCACGATAACTCTCGAACGGATCAACCGATCCTGTCCAAAATTTGGGTTTCGTAATATTTTGTCCAAACTTAGTTTAAGTTCGAAGATGGGTTACATCGGTCCACTCCTTCCGGTACCTCACCCACAAAAGTTCGAAAATGTTCGGACAATTTGTGCGCACGATAACTCTTGAAGGGAGTAACCGATGTTGTCCATACTGAGAAAATAGCCTGAAAAGTACAAACAACCCTATGACACCGTGTGTAGTGGTTGTAGCGCAAGATAACTCTCGAACGGATCTGTCGATTCGGTCCAAAATTTGGCCATAGTCATATTTTGTCCAAACTTAGTTTAAGTTCGAAGATAAGCCATATCGGTCCACTCCTTCAGGAACTTCCCACACAAAACGTTCGGAAAAATTGTGGGCACAATAACTCTTGAAGGGAGTGACTGATTTAGTCCATACTTAACACATTCTAATATATTTACCATATATAGATCAGGTTCATATATGGACTATATTTGTCCTCTCCTTCGTGTACCTCCCACACAAAATTTGGAGAAGTTCACTTTAAGACCTGCTCTCAAATAACTTTGGTTTTTGTGGAAGCAACTTGCATTCGCTGCCTCTATTACGATGGTATTTTTTAGGATCAAGCCTATACTTCTTGAGGAATTAGCCCGAAAGGAGTAAAAAAAACCTATGGCACCATATATAGTGGCTGTAGAGAACGAATTTGGCATTCGCAATATTTTGTCCAAACTTAATACATTCGATCTGTCCGTAGATGAAAGTTTCAATTCACATAGGCTGAGAATATATCTCTGTCGGCAAAGCCTTGTTTATATATATTCTTTGCAAATGCTCATGATTATATATGTATATGTAATACTGTTAAATTCAATTTTACCTTCAACTGCTAGGAAAGTTTTGTGTTGCGTCTATCTTGATTAATGATTACACTGTACAACAAAATTGAATTTGTTTTTAAATTACAAGAAACCCCGCACAGATTATGAAAGAGGACCGAAAAAAGCAGACACGTGTATCGGCGTTTTGAAAGTTGAAGTCGGGAAGTAACCTGAATAGGCGTGGCAAGCTCCGCCCATTTCTACAGGTTTTGAAATATTCGACATCAGATTCCTTGGAATCCTTGCATTATAGGTATAAAGTGTCTTTGGCAATATTACTGACAACTATGCGGGGTATTTTTGTGAAAAAATTAACCCTCATGCGAGTCACTAAAAGGGGTCTTTTTGGTCCATTTTTTTTCAAAAAAGTTTAAAAACTCCATTGAAATGAGATCGTATCAAATCAAAATATTCTACAAAATTATTTGTCATAAAATTTTACTATAGGTCCCCGAATACACCAAAACTCTAAATCGTACCTAAACGCCAGGAATCTGCCAACGAAAACGAAAGCTGTTAAAAGAAGAAATATTTTACACAAAATTTCACTATAAATCCCAGAACAAACTATATATCTAAGTAAAACACTTTGTTGAGAAAATTACTTTACAAAATTAGATATTATAGGTAGAAATTATTTGTTAAACTTTTAGACTCTTAATTAAAATTTATTCCATACTGACTCAAAATCTCCAAAAATACTTCACTTTTTGAGGATTGTGTCAAAAGAAGAAATTTTCCAAATCAAATTTCATTATGAGTCTCTGAACAAAATAAATTAGTAGCTATAATATTTAACATCTCCAGAAGCTTTCGTTTTTCATATATGATTTATATTCTACCGTTTTTATTTACATTTTCGTTATCTGCGGTCACAAAATATATTTTATTGATGTTTTTGCATGATAAATTCTTTCAGAATATTATGTGTGCTCGATCCAAACTGTTTTTGAACTATCTATGGTGAATATACATAGGGAAAATATTGATAACCCAGATCGGACTTTGGAAAATTACGTATTTTAGTACTATAAACCAAAATAACGTTACCAGGATAAGTCATAGGTTCCTGATATTGTATGTGATATTGTTAAAAATATGCCGTTCCTACACGGAACATAGGGCGGAAACTAGTTCGTTCCAACGTTGTCTATCTTGGGCAATTCTTCGTATTTCTGGCCATGTGCCGAAGTTCTTGCTTTCTGCCTGAATTGTTCGTATCCATGTCATCTTGTGACGTCCTCTGCGCCTTGTACCCTGGGGATTCCATTCGAAGGCCATTTTATTTAGATCAGTGTCATCTTTTCTGAGTGTATGGCCTATCCATCTCCATTTTCGCCTTTTTATTTCCCTTTCTATAGGTTCTGATGACGTGAGTTGCAGAAGGTCTGCATTGGATATTATGGTCGGCCAGAAAATATTTCATATTCTTCGTAAGCATTTGTTTATAAATACCTGCAGAGCTTCATTAATGGTTTTGGTCACCTTCCAAGTTTCGCATCCGTAAAGTAGTATTGGTTTGATGCTTGTGTTGAATAGACGCAGCTTGGTACTTCTGCTGATGTTGCGGGATGACCATATTATCCTTATGTTGTGGAAAGTAATTCTAGCTTTATTGATACGGCTTTGTACGTCAGTATCGGCGCCCCCGTCCTTCGTGATTATGCTCCCCAAATAACAGAAGCTGTCGACGTCATCCACGACAGTGCGTGTGCTGTCCACCATTACAGTCAAAGGGGAAGTGTTTTGAGTTTCTAGGCGCATGCGTTTGGTATTTTTCATGTTAATTTTGAGACCTATCGTTTTTGCATTTTGTAATAGCTGTTCCAATTTAGCTCTGGTTCCTGCGATGGAATGACTCATGAAACAAATGTCATCAGCATAATCAAGGTCGCTTAGCTTTTCATGTGGACGCCATTGTATGCCATCTTCGATTTCTGAATTTGTTTTGCGTAGGACATTATCAAGCACAAGTATAAATAGAAGTGGGGATAAGACGCATCCCTGGCGGACGCCGTTGCGAATGGTAAAGTTTGGGCTAGTTTTTTGTTTAAATCGCACGCTACATTCTGCATTTGTGTAGAGCTCGCGGATAATATCAATGATTTTATTAGGGAGCCCATATTCAGTTAGGGTATCCCATATTGCGTCTCTATTGAGATTATCGAATGCCCGTTCAAAGTCCACAAATAGTAGATATAAAGGTGACCTGAATTCTAGGACTGTTCCACAACGATTCGGAGTGTGTTTATATGGTCAGTGCATGATCTCTGTGGTCGGAAACCGTTTTGTTCGCGCCTCAATTGTGGGTTTAATACTGGTGTGATTCGGTCAAGTATTATAAAGGCTAGAACCTTTTGGATGGTGTTTAGGAGAGTGATTCCCCTCCAGTTTCCGCATGAGCTTATATCTCCTTTTTTTGGAATTGTGATAATGACACCTTCTTTCCTTTTCGATGGTATATTGTTAGTACTCCATGCTTCGCTAACGATGGTAGTACTATAAACCAAAATAACGTTACCAGGATAAGTCATAGGTTCCTGATATTGTATGTGAAAATGCGGGGATTTTTTTTTATTTCCTTGGCAACATTTATTTAACAATTATAAAACACATTCATATGTACATTTGAACATTGCATGTATAATTTTTTGTTAAAAATATGCCGTTCCTACACGGAACATAGGGCGGAAACTAGTTCGTTCCAACGTTGTCTATCTTGGGCAATTCTTCGTATTTCTGGCCATGTGCCGAAGTTCTTGCTTTCTGCCTGAATTGTTCGTATCCATGTCATCTTGGGACGTCCTCTGCGCCTTGTACCCTGGGGATTCCATTCGAAGGCCATTTTATTTAGATCAGTGTCATCTTTTCTGAGTGTATGGCCTATCCATCTCCATTTTCGCCTTTTTATTTCCCTTTCTATAGGTTCTGATGACGTGAGTTGCAGAAGGTCTGCATTGGATATTATGGTCGGCCAGAAAATATTGCATATTCTTCGTAAGCATTTGTTTATAAATACCTGCAGAGCTTGATTAATGGTTTTGGTCACCTTCCAAGTTTCGCATCCGTAAAGTAGTATTGGTTTGATGCTTGTGTTGAATAGACGCAGCTTGGTACTTCTGCTGATGTTGCGGGATGACCATATTTTCCTCATGTTGTGGAAAGCAATTCTAGCTTTATTGATACGGCTTTGTACGTCAGTATCGGCGCCCCCGTCCTTCGTGATTATGCTCCCCAAATAACAGAAGCTGTCGACGTCATCCACGACAGTGGGTGTGCTGTCCACCATTAAAGTCAAAGGGGAAGTGTTTTGAGTTTCTAGGCGCATGAGTTTGGTCTTTTTTATGTTAATTTTGAGACCTATCGTTTTTGCATTTTGTAATAGCTGTTCCAATTTAGCTCTGGTTCCTGCGATGGAATGACTCATGAAACAAATGTCATCAGCATAATCAAGGTCACTTAGCTTTTCATGTGGACGCCATTGTATGCCATCTTCGATTTCTGAATTTGTTTTGCGCAGGACATTATCAAGCACAAGTATAAATAGAAGTGGGGATAAGACGCATCCCTGGCGGACGCCGTTCCGAATGGTAAAGTTTGGGCTAGTTTCTTGTTTAAATCGCACGCTACATTCTGCATTTGTGTAGAGCTCGCGGATAATATCAATGATTTTATTAGGGAGCCCATATTCAGTTAGGGTATCCCATATTGCGTCTCTATTGAGATTATCGAATGCCCGTTCAAAGTCCACAAATAGTAGATATAAAGGTGACCTGAATTCTACGGACTGTTCCACAACGATTCGGAGTGTGTTTATATGGTCAGTGCATGATCTCTGTGGTCGGAAACCGTTTTGTTCGCGCCTCAATTGTGGGTTTAATACTGGTGTGATTCGGTCAAGTATTATAAAGGCTAGAACCTTTTGGATGGTGTTTAGGAGAGTGATTCCCCTCCAGTTTCCGCATGAGCTTATGTCTCCTTTTTTTGGAATTGTGATAATGACACCTTCTTTCCATTTCGATGGTATATTGTTAGTACTCCATGCTTCGCTAACGATGGGTTGTAATATGGGGGTTAAGACATCTGCGGCGTATTTGAAAAGTTCCGGGGGTAGATTATCAGGTCCTGCGGCTTTATGACTTTTGAGTTTTGAAATTGCGCTGGATATTTCCTCATTCGTTGGTGGTGCTACATTTATGTTGTGCGGCGGGCTGTTTCGGGATTGTTCCGTTGGCTGGTATTGGACAGTACTGTTATCATCGGCGTCTTTATAAAATTCGGTCCAACGTGTAAGTTGATGCTCAATTGTTGTAAGAGGGAGTCCGTTCTTGTCTTTAAGGGGCGGTATGTTTGGCCTTTTGTTTGTGATTTGTTTTATTGCAGTAGAAACTCCTCTCAGATTGTTACGTCGAGCAAAGATTTCAGCATCTGCTGCCACTCCGTTTATGAATAATTTGTCTTCCTTTGCAAATTGCTTGACTTGTTTTTCAGCTTCCGTATATTGTTGCTTTTTGGTAAGTTTTTCTGCAGCATTTTTTGTGTTTATTAGATCCTTTTTAAGTGCTCTCCTTCGTTCGATGGCTTCCCATGTTCTAGGGCTAATCCATGGCTTTTTTTCCCTATTCTTTAGTCCAATCGTTTTCTCTGCTGCTATCCTACAGGCGTGGGTGACATCTTCTAACGTATGGGGGTGGTTGTGTTTTAAAAGTTTATTGTTTAGACATGAAACATAATTATGGCGCATCTCGCCATTCTCCAGACCCTCTATATTTAGTTTAGTGTTACGTTTCCTCTGGGATTCAATAGCAGATGGTCGTAATCGTATTTGTGCTACTAATAAGTTGTGGCCACTGACGATGTCGGCACCTCTGCGTGTTCTCACATCCAAGAGTGAATTATGGTACCTTCTACTGATTAGTATATGGTCAATTTGGTTTCTTGTACTGCCATTTGGTGATTCCCACGTGTACTTATGTATTCTTTTGTGCGGAAACCTTGTACCGCCTATGAACAGGTCATTGTTGCCGCATAGTTCAACCAGTCGCTTACCGTTATCGTTTCTATCTGAAGGTAGCGCGTGTTTTCCCATAATATGCTGTAGGTGTGTGTTATCATTTCCGACTTTGGCATTGAAGTCACCTAAAATCATTAGTATATCACCTTTGGGAGTGTTTGCAATTGCACCTTCAAGTTCTCGATAAAAGTCATATTTTATTTCTTCGTCATCTGGCTCCGTTGGGGCGTAGCACTGCATAATGGTGAAATTTCTAAACTTGGTTTTAAATCTTGAGGTGATAATGCGATCTGAGATAGGGTTGTAACCTAGGAGTGCATTCTTTGCACTACAAGATATAAGAAATCCTACTCCGTTCCGTCTGGTGTCTTGGGTGCCACTGTATATGAAGTAGTATCCAGAATGCGTCCACATGTCTCCTGTTCTAAGCCACCGTGTTTCTGAGAGTCCTAGAATATCAATTTTGTACCTGTCCATTTCTTTGCAAACTTGTTCAAGTCTCGATGCATCCGAAAGTGAACGAACGTTCCATGTTCCAATCATATTCCTTTTTCGAAAGCTAAAAGTCGTCATCGTTGTATTCCGTTGGTTTGTTATTCTTGTTTCCGTTTCTTGGGTAAGTTGGTTTTACGACCGGGCTACCAACCCTGAGCAACCCCATTTACGTCAGTTGGATACGTACTGGTGATTTCGTAATTTTCAGGCATCCAGTCTCACCTTATCAATCACATTTATATAGCGGACCGCTTGCTTCAAGACCGACGTTCGCTCGTAACCGCTCCTAAGATAGAGAACAGACGTTACGTGGGTTATTGATTGACCACCCGCTGATTGTCCGGGACTGCTTATTTGTGTTTCACTTATTCGCAGCTAACCTTCATATCTGAAGGTTTTTCACTATCCGCAACCTGTGACCCGTCCGGTAGCCTTCAGCTCGGCTTCCACGTAACACCCATAAAATTCCGTGGCCCGGAAAATGCGCGGATAGTCTACGGCTATTCTCCAGTGATTATATCTAACATACGAGTCCTAACATCCATGATTTTGGCATGGTCCTAAATACTATAATGGTGGCAGCTACTCCTGCTCTGACAAAATTGAATAAATTAACCCTTGAAATCGAAGTAACTAGCATTATTCTAACTAAATTTGTTATGATCACATGTTTGTAAGTTTTTATGGAAAATTCATACAATTTTGTCAGAGCAGGAGTAGCTGCCACCAAAATATTTTTGGAACAGTTATTCGAATACCCTAGAGGACATAGCTTTGAAGTTATCAATGTACATTGATGAATACATTGATTTCACATTTGATCTATTGGTATAGTTACCCCTAGATCATCTGATATTATAAGGCGAGGTGACAAATAACATTTGTACCTTCCTAAGAGGAATTTCAACTCGTGAAAAGCGTATGCCCATGAACAGTGATGTAGAATACATACATATGTAGTCCATAGTCTTTTATTATATGATTATTTTATACATAAGAATATGGTTATACCCCCTGACAGGAATGGCTTATTTAAATTATATTATTTCTCCTAATTTTGAAACTTCTCTATAACGATTTTCCCTATAACGTAGTGATTCGTCCGTCCCCAAATGCTACGTTATTCAGAAGTTCGACTGTAGTTGGCAATCTGTAAATATATTTTGTCAAAAAAGTACCACAATGGCACCATTAGTAAACCTAACCTTCCCTAATTATTTTTTACGAAAAAAAAAATAAAAGCAAATTAGTCATGATCTTGGACTTTGTCATCTATAGTCCAAACCCCTTATGTATGTATGTATTCATAACTATTTGTACATGTACATCTATATGTGTATATGTACATTTTCCGATTATCAAACACTGTGCAGGCAATGCAACGAAGGCAAATGACGGATTTATTTAAAATTCCAAACACACTTATTTGGCAAAAATAAAACAAACCGAAGAAGGAACAAATGCCAAGACTTCTGCAAAAGAAATAAAAAACAAAAACAAATCACCAACCAATTCTGCGACGGCACGCATACGCGCGTAAACTGGCGAAGCTGGCAAAGAAGCAAGGAAAAGGGACATGGACTTGACTAAAATATGAAATTAGTCTTGTAAGTCGCCAACTTAATGGGCTAACGACACCACAATTCGTCGGCACCATTACCACAAAATGCCACAACCGCCACCACCACGACCAACCAACATCATGTCAGCCATACCCGGACGCTTTGGCATTCAGTTGAGCAGCAATTCTATAAAATTATATAAAAAAACCTTCTATTTCTGTTTGTTTTCCTATAACTTTAGAAATTTTATGAATTGTGAATGAACGAATGGCAAAGTCAACAGCAAGCGTATGTTTGCTTTATTAAGAAGTCAGTGCTTGGAAAATCATTACAAGGTATAGAACTCGTTTCGCTTTAAAAACGAATAAACAATGGCCTGGACGATATGGAAACATAATCACACTGTGGTGTATCCAGTGAAAAGTTTTAAACAGACCTATCATTTTTAATTACATTTAAACTCCAAGATTTGAAAAACTTTGCAATCTAAAAAATTAAATAAAATCAATCTCACTATGAGGACTAGGTTTCCGAAATTGGGGTATAATAACAACACTGTGCGACATTTACCCTGCGGCAAATCCTGGAGAAGGCCCAAGAGATGCAGATCGACACCTACCACCTTTTTGGTATTCCAAGCCATGTCTGAATTTGGTATCAATGCAAAGCTCATTCGGCTTTGTAAGATGACTCTAACTGATAATAGGTCCTCAGTTGAAATAGGAAAGAACCTCTCCAACAATTCAGTACCAAAAGAGGTTTCAGAAAAGATACAACCTTTCGTGTGACCTGTTCAACATATTGCTGGAAAAGGTTATACGAGATACAAATGTCAAAAGAAATGGCACAAATAAAAATAAAATTTAAAAAAAAATCCTGCTGCACGAATGAACGTCTACTTGCATATTAATGGCTGAAATTACTTTTATTCCATTTAAGTACACTAATACCTCGATTTGCGTCAACGATTGGTTCCGACGCAAATCAAAACTCATATTTCCACATGTTCTGAATAATCTCTTCACAAAATTCGAAGCCACAAATATAAGTTTTTAATAACGCAAATCGAAAAAAATCTATTATTTTTTGCTTATTAAAAATCGAAACAACGCAAATCGAGGTATTAGTGTAATGAAAATGTTACGCACAACCACTTCCAATTGATATGATATATGGAATATAGCTATATATGATAAAATGATATATATCTAAAATTAAGGACCAACAAGTAAGAAAAGCGTTTAGTTCGGTCGGGCCGAACTTTTTATACCCTCCACCACAAATTTCAGCCATTTCGGTGGATTAATGTGGCCACAACCTTCAAAATACCGAAATTCGGAAAGTACCGTTCTATGGGGGCTATATGATGGCGTGGACCTATACCTACAAATTTCTGGGGGAAAGTTTTATACGCCTAAAGAAGACTAAATACCAAATTTCAGCCATATCGGTGTGATAATGAGGCTAAAACGTTCAAAATATCGAAAATCGGGAGATATTGTATTATGGGGGCTATATCAACACGTGGACCTATATAAACATTTTATGGTAGAAATGTTTCTTAGCCTCTGGAAACACAAAATACAAAGTTACAACCGATTCTTTGGTCAAATGGGTCTAATACATTCAAAATATATTAAAATGACGCGTACTTTATAAGGGGTCTTATATTGGGACTATACCAAAACGTGAACCTATATAACCCAACTTTGGTAGGAAGGTTTTCTGACCTCTGAAGACACAAAATACCAAATAACAACCAATTCTGTGGTCAAATGGGTCTAATACATTCAAAATATATTAAAATGACGCGTACTTTATATGGGGCCTTATATGGGGGCTATACCAAAACGTGGACCTATATAACCCAACTTTGGTAGGAATATTTTTTGGCCTCTGGAGACACAAAGTACCAAAGTACAACCAATTCGGTGGTAAAATGGGCCAAATATCTTAAAAATTCCTTAAAACGACGACGCGTCACGCGTCATTTTGTATGGGGGCTATACGAAAGCGTGGACCTACATAGCCCGCTTTCAATACCAAAAGTCCTACGTAAATGTAACATATTTTCCCAAAATTTCATCAACCTACGTCAATCCGTTCGGACGCTAGAGTGATTTCCACAGACGGACAGACAGACGGACGGACAGACGGACGGACATGGCTATATCGATGTAGAATTGCACGCTGATCAAGAATATATATACTTTGTGGGGTCTACAATTATTATTTCGAGTAGTTACAAACGTAGTGACAAACTTAATATACCCCCATCCTATGGTGGAGGGTATAAAAATGAATAAAATAAAGATGCCTTCAGCATCTATCAAAAGACAGTCGCAGCTCGTCTGTATATAAATAGGAAAAGACGCAGACGTCTTAACTCGTTGAGTGGTTGTAAGGCACTAAATTTATTTAAATAATATTTTACTTAACTATAACAATACATTCGAATTCATAACCTATTTTATTACAATTCATAATTCTTATAAACTAATTAAATGCTCAAAAAATACAAACATTTGATAACACTGTGAACCGAAATTTTGGGGTTGGAAAATTCCTTTTGGGGATGAAAGCTCTTGTTGAGTATATACAGAACCCAGAAGGACAGATCCGCCGTGAGTCGAACTTTTGAGATATGGCGGGATGAATATTTTGCTGGATACCCTATAAGCCCTCAGATATTAGCGTTATATCTTTGTCCGCTATTGTTTTAGCTTATTTTTGAGATCACATTTCTTCAGCCAAATCAAATGAGGATTATTTTCGTAGAGTATTTTGACCTTCTATCTCGCTTCCTTCAATGTCCTTTTCTTCCTTTAAGAGCCGCTATAAAAGTACCACAAGATGACGTTTTTTAGCTTCGATATGTTCTGCAAAAATGTCGGCCAGAAAATTTTAGGTACGGCTCTCATCGACAACAAATCGATTTTATCACCATAAGATGGGGGTATATTAAGTTTGTCATTCCGTTTGTAACTACTCGAAATAATCATTGTATACCCCACAAACTATATATATATATATATATATATATATATATATATATATATATATTCTTGATCAGCGTGCAATTCTACATCGATATAGCTACATCCGTCCGTCTGTGGAAATCACTCTAGCGTCCGAACGGATTGAAGTAGGTGGATGGAATTTTGGTAGAATTTATTATATGTACGTAGAACTTTTGGTATTGAAAGCGGGCTATGCAGGTCCACGTTTTCGTCGTCGACGCGTCGTCCTTTTAAGGAATTTTTAAGATATTTGTCCCATTTTACCACCGAATTGGTTGTAATTTGGTATTTTGTGTCTCCAGAGGCTAAAAAAAACATTTCTACCAAAGTTTGTTTATATAGGTCCACGTTTTGGTGTAGCTCCCATATAACGCCCCATATATAGTACGCGTCACTTTAAGATATTTTGAGTGTATTAGTCCCATTTGACCACAGAATCGGTTGTAACGTTGTATTTTGTGTTTCCAGAGGCTAAGAAATATTTCTACCATCAAATGTTTATATAGGTCCACGTTTTTTTTTGGTATTTTGAAGGTTTTAGCTTCATTATCACACCGAAATGGCTAAAATTTGGTATTTAGTCTTCGTTGGGGGTATAAAACTTTCCCCCAGAAATTTGTAGGTATAGGACCACGACTTCATATAGCCCCCACTCCCGATTTTCAATACATTGAAGGGCCGCATTAATCCACCGAAATGGCTGAAATTTTGTATTTGGTCTTCATTTGGGGTACTAAACGTTCCATATGAAATTTGTTGGTATAGGTCCACGCTTTTATATAGCCCCCAAAGAACTTACCTCGGGATTTTCGGTGTTTTGAAGGTTGTGGCCTCAATATTCCTCAGAAATGGCTGATATTTGGTATTTAGTCTCCGTTGGGGGTATAAAACTTTCACCCAGAAACTTGTCGATACAGATCCACGCCTTAGTATAGCCCCCATACTACGGCAATTCCCTAATTTCGGTACCCTTCGTTGAGGGTATACAATTTTCCAGCGGAAATTTGTCGCTATAGGTCCGCGTCTTCATATAGCCCCCATAGAACGGTACCTTCTGATTTTCGGTATTTCGAAAGTTGTGACCTCAATACCCCACCGAAATGGCTGAAATTTGGTATTTAGTCTTTTCCTGGGCTACAAAAATTTCCCTCAGAAAACCACGTTTTGATGTACCCCCCATTGAGCGGTATATCGGAATATTCGGTATATTGAAGATTTTATCCTCATTATAACACCGAAATGGCTGCAAGTTGGTACTTAGTCTTAGTTGAGGGTATAAAACTTTCCACCTGAAATTTTTCGGTATAGGTTCATGTCTTCATATAGCCCCCATAGAACGGTACCTCCCGATTTTCGGTAATTTGAAGGTTGCTGCTCAATATCCCATCGAAATGACTGACATTTGGTAGTTAGTCTTCGTTGCCCGCCGAAATAGCTGATATAGGGGTATGAAACATTCCACCCGAAATGTGCCGGTATAGGTCGACGTCCTCAAATAGCCCCCATAGTACCGTACCTCCCAATTTAAGGCATTTTGAAAGTTGTGTCCTCAATATACCACCTATATGACTGAAATTTAGAATTTAAACTGCCATGAGTATATAAAATATTGCAGAAGAGAATTATAAGTATAAGCTCTTTTCTTCATATGTCATCAATATCCCATCGAAACGGATGATATTTAATAGTCCGTTGGTGGTGTAAAATTTTCCACCGGTATTGCTGCATGTTTTTATATAGCCCCCATAGAAAGGTCCTTCCCAATTTACCGTATTTTGAAAGTTTTAGCCACATTATTCAACGGGAATAAATGAAATTTGGTATTTAGTCTTCGCTGGAGTTACGAAACATTCCTCCAGAAAGTTATCGGTACAGGTCAACGTTTTATACAGCCTCCATAGAACGGTGCTCCCGATGTTGTTAACTATCCAAATCCAGAATATCCAGGTCTGAAAATTGAAAATATTGGTCCATGTTTTGGAAAGAACACAAATGTCGCCCGATATGAGCGTTTTGAAGGGAGTATTATCAGTTGAGATATATGTACTACTCCTGTAATAAAACGAAATTAAAATAATTGTTCCTATTCACTTCAATACAGTTCGTGGTGGAGGGTATAAAAAGTTCGGCCCGGCCGAATTTAACGCTTTTCTTACTTGTTCTACTTCCAGTGGCCATAAAATAGCTAGTTATTCTAGTGGTCATAGAATAACTAGCGATCTGTATGTTTTTCTGGTTTTAGAACTGAATTTGTTTTAAATTCTACACATTTCATATTTGTATTTTATTTTGCTTTCTACGAGATTTGATCATGCGAACTTATGATTTGTAGCCAAAAACACTAGGCCACGCAAACCGAGAAAAGACAGTACAAAAACTGTTGTTGGATTTGACAAAAGAATTTGCTGGAATTGACAAAAACGACTGTTGGAGACACAATACTATATACGGAATCTAGTAATATGTACAATTCATATTTTTCTCTTTAAATATTGTTGGATCAATCATATTTTTTCTCTGCGTGTAATTCCGCTAACCTCAATCTCATGATAAATAGTTGCGACCTCTATCTTAATTGGGCCAAATTTCCTTTATTTGGCTAGATACATAAACATAAACGGCAACAATGGAAAGGTCAAGTGTTCCGTTTCCATATAAAACTTTCTTCGCCGAAATGTGTCCTCTCATTATGAGGATATAGACCTTTGAAAGCAAATCGTATCCGATCATCATACATATTGTAGGGTTCTTATTTGTTATAAGCTCTAACGTCGTTTGATTTTAAAAGTGAGAGGGACGAAGCCAAATTCGATCAACATTTAATTTTTGGTCGATTTCACCGACTGAATATTTTACGATCATCACAAAACAACTATAGGTGTCAGTTCTGAATGAAATCAGAACTCTAAAGTTGGATAATCTAGTTCCTAATCTAACGTGTGATGTTACGTACACGCTGTTTGTTCATACAAATGATGTGGACCATTGCACAGTGGTCGCTGCTATTGGCTAAAATTAAAAAAAATGAAAGTCTAATTTTTGGTACCAAATGTGTTCATATCGACACCTCCAAATAATAGTATGCTAAGTCTAAAAAGTGAGTTTTGCAGGAGAAGCTCTCAAAGTGTGGAAATTTTTTTGAACTTCAGTACTATGCTAAGTCAATATTTGTTTATAACTTCTGTTCGGATTAACCGATCATTACCAAAATTTGACAGAATTTAAGTTAAAGGACGTTCGACACCTCCAAATAATAGTTTGCTAATTCTGAACAGTGAGTTTTGCAGGACAAGCTCTAAAAGTTTGGAAATTTCTTTGAACTTCAGTTCTATGCTAAGTAAATATTTGTTTATAACTTCTGTTCGGATTGTCCGATTATTACCAAAATTTGACAGAATTTAAGTTAAAGGACGTAAAATATAAAAATGTAAAGAACTTGAAAACATGCTAAGTAGACTTAGCATACTATTGTTTGGAGGCGTCGATATCTACTACCAACATGTTAAATTTCTCTAAAATAAATTTGTTTTGGATTAGAGGTGGGCGCGTGTCGTGCCGTGAGTAGTGCGTGTTCGTGCCTTTTCGAAAAACGCCGTGTTTGTGCGTGTCGTGCCGCAATACATTTTTAGCCGTGCGCGATCATGTTTTTTTGTTCGACACGGTTATGCACGACACGACTAAACACGATCTGCTAAATTTTTGGTTTCCTTTAGAAGTCGTGCAAGAGACCATACAAAACACGAAAATCGAACAAGAATATAAAACCGACCAAATTTTTCCTAAAATTATTTGCTTCGTTTTTGTAGTCTGGTTTTTGTTATGGAGAGGCCAGAGTATGAGTGAAAAAAAAAAAATATGTTTGAAATTTTGCCTGTTAGGGCGAAGATAATTTTTAATAATTTTCATTAATTTTCTGGTTTAGAGTTAAGCTTGATGATCGGAAATTTTTGCAAGTGAAAAAGGAAGGCCAAGCACATAGTCACCAAATTACGTTACCTGGTTTCGCTGTTGGTTCAGCAGCTCTTCAGACGTATCGGCTGTCGAATGGCTTCTCTGTCCTAGAACTTTTCGTTTTTCAAATGCAAATGTGTTTTTATACATTAACGGATATTTGGCCGTTGAAATGCATTTCTTCATGACAAACGCTATAAAAAACAGGCTGAGCCCGGCTGGGATTTGAACTCCTTGAAAACATATCATATCGATACGTCTGAAGAGCTGCTTAACCAACGGGGAAACAAAAATTTTCGATTATCAATCAAAAATTTCCAAAACCTGGGCTTATATCCATAATTTTTGATATGGAAGTTTCTGAACCATTGGAAATGCCAAATGACAGCTAATTCGGGCCGAAATGAAGATAAAATCCTCAAAATACCTGAAATCGGGTGGTACCGCTATATGGGGGCTGTAGGAAAAATTGGGCACATATTCACGTATTGTCATCCAAATCTGAAAAGTGTGCAAAGTTTCAGTTCGATTGGTCAACTGCAACTATGTCAAAATTGAGTTACCAGAGTTGAAATGCAAGTTAAATAAAACACCGTTAAAACACTGTAAAATGGACCAATCTATGTTTTAATTTCATATTAATGTATTGTCATCCAAATCTGAAAAGTGTGAAAAGTTTTAGTCCGATTGGTTGAAATGCAATTTAAATATAACACAGTAAAAACACTGTCAAAATGGTAAAAATGGACCAATATTGAAATGCAATTTAAATAAAACACGTTAAAACACTGTGAAATGGACCAATATTGGTTTTAATTTCATAATCATTTATTGTCATCCAAATCTGAAAAGTGTGCAAAGTTTTATTCCGATTGGTCAACTGCAACGGTGTCAAAATTGAGTTACCAGATTTGAAATGCAATTTAAATAAAACACCGTTAAAACACTATAAAATGGACCAATATTGGTTTTGATTCCATATTCCTGTATTGTCATCTAAATCTGAAAAGTGTGCAAAGTTTCAGTTCGATTGGTCAACTGCAACTGTGTTAAAAATGAGTTACCAGATTTTAACTAAACGGACCAAAGCAAGTTAAATAAAACACTGTAATAATAACAAGTAAGCAAAGGCTATAGTCGGACATGGCCGACCATACGATACCCTACACCACTACCCCGCGAGTTAGCTTTCAGCAAATCAAAGTTTCTTTTGGACAAATAAGCTCATGGTAAGAAATAAATTTTTGGAGTCTGCAACCTTATCACATTAAGTTTAAATAACAATATAATAATTGTTCCACAAACATCACAGAAGGGTCAGGGCGTGCGCCACGATTCATATTACAGCAATAGTATGGGGCCTACTGTTTATCGCCGAGTCCGAAAGGCATGTCTTAAAACACCACCTGTAGAGAAGTTGTACATGGTTGAAATACTCAGAAAATGTCGTCAACTTTACTGAGGGGTATTTTGCCATCGTTGGAAATTTGATGTTTGCTGGACGGGAATTGAACGCCCGACCTTCAGCGTGCAAGGCGGGTGTGCAAACAATTGTACCATGGTGGCACCAATAAGTAATTTTAGAACGGAATTTAGTCTGGACCTAATTTTTTGCATATTTTGACATTTTTGCTAAACCAAATGCAAGACTTTGTGTCCTAAATATCCCATCAAATTGGCTGAAAGTTTGTATTAAGTATTCGTTCATCACAATTTTCGACCTGAAATTTTGTCGGTATAGGTCCAGGTCTTCATATAGCTCCCATAGAACCGTACCTCCCGATATCCGGTATTTTGAAGGTTGTGGCCTCAATATCAAACTGAAATGGCTGACATTTTGTATTCAGTCTTCGCTGGAGGTAAAAAAAACTTTCCACCTAAAAATTTGTCGTCATATGTCCACGTCTTCATATAGCTCACATAATCGGAACCTACCGAATTTCCGTACTTTGAAGGTTATGGTCTCAATATCCCTCCGAATTGGCTAAAATTTGGTATTAAGTCTTCATTGGGGGTATTAAACTTTCCATCTGAAATTTGTCGGTATAGGTCTAGGCGTTCATATAGCTCCCATACAACGAAAGCTCCCCATTTTCGACATTATGAAGATTGTGGCTCTGGTTACAGATTTCTCTATTTTATTGACTTGTCTGAAGTGAATTTCAAACAGAAAAATGTACACATAAACATTTTAGAAGATATTATTGAATTATATGTAGCATACGAAAATATGTGAAATACGGAAATTTTCCATATACAAAAATAATATTTGCATATGCATAATTTATACATTTCGCATATTTTTGCATACATATGTGATATATTTCGATTGGAATTTAATTAGAAGCCAAAAATATGCAAATTTTACAAAAATAGGTGTTGCATAAAATTCCGCTGTCTACATATCATTGAGCTGATATAAATCGGGGTGCTCTCATTGATGTGAGAGAAGGCTCCCTTGCCCCTACTGGGATGTTTGTGGAACAATTATATACAGTACATTTTAAGAAATATTCATAAAATTGAAAATTGGCGTTGTTTATCAATTTCTGCTACGTCTTTAAATTTTGGACAATTGGACAGGTAATATGATACAGATCATCATCAAAAATTGTAGGCATCTTCTTCGACCTAAACCCCTACCTCGTGCAAAATGTCGTGACTATTGATCTATAATTGCGACCTCTAGTAGGCTTTTGATTACATTGCAAGCAAAACACTGGATATATTAGGCTGTAACTCTGTTATCTGACAACATAAATCAACATAATTGGCATTAATTGAAAAGGCAAGAGTTGTCCTTCCAAATATTATTTATGTAGGCGGAATGTGTGGTCCAGGAATAAAGATATTACCGGTATATTAAAAATGTTCACAATTTTCACACAAAAGTTGTGTTCCATTTAACCCTCTAAACATCATCCGATCACCATCTCAAATTGCAACCTTCTTCTTTGTCATATAATCTTACATTTTTTAAAATTTCGAGGCGATCGGACTATAATTGCGACATACATAGCCCCTACAAAATCGGATAAAAATTTTGTTTTTGGTCCATTTCAACCGCTAAATATTTCTCGATCATCACCAATAAGAATAGGGATTTATTTTGGCCTGAACCCGACTTCCACACAATTTCGTGACGATCGGTCATAACTGCGGCCTGGAGCGTGTTTACAATTTATAATGGACGGACGGACGGACGGACACACATCTCAAAATCGCTTTATCTCGTCGAGATATGAAGATTGGTATACAACATTGGGGGTCTCCGACGAATATTTCGCGGTGTTACATGAATTTTTACCAAAACAAACTTATAATACCCTTTCCACATTGTGGTGCAGTGTATAAAAACACTGTAAAAACAAATGTACACATATATCGATTTCTCCCTTTCTTGTATTTTCGTGCGCGAGTGTGCGTATTCGTGCCCTCCCGAAAAACGCCGCGTTGGTGCGTGAATGTGCATAAAAATTTTGGTCTGTGTTCGTTCATGTTCGTGCATAGTTTTTTAGGTACGCGCCCATCTCTATTTTGGATTACTTCTTACTGTACTCTTTGAGAATAGCATCAAAAAAGAGAACATTTAACAGCTTAGATTTCGAGGTGAATTCAGTGCAAAAGTTAGGTGAAAGTAAACTGTTAATATCAAGCTAAATGGCCTCTAAATTAATTCGCATATTGAAAAATAATGTATAAACTTAGTTATGTTCACCCCGATTTTTTTAAACATCAGTAGTAGTCTAATGTTTCTATTTTTAAATTATCAGCTGCATCTTTCCGCATCTTTGGAACTTGATCTCAAAATACTATGGATGCCTTTCAGGGTGTTTCTGTCATTTTTTTTAAATGTGCAGGTGATATTTGTCAGGATTTTAAATATATAGTAGAGACATTTTGCGGTTCAGTTATACGAAGGATACGTCAAAATGTGGTCCTCAATGTAACATTTCGAAAATTTAGACATTTTGAGTGATTATTACTGCTAGAACTCTAAAAATACCGAATATTGGGCGGAACATATTTATGGGGACAACATCAAAGGGTGGACCTACATTAATCGACAATTTTCTGGAGTCCGGCAACCTCCAGGAAAGATTAAGTGGCGTTTCTCCCATTTCGAATTAATAATTTTTATAAAACTTTAAAAATTCCGAAAATCGGGCGAAATGGGAAAATGGGGACCCTATCAAAACGTGGACCCAATTCAAAATTTTTTACAAGAAGGTTTTGTAATACTAGGGTTACCGATAGCCAACTTTTAACCAATTTCATTGAAAGATGTGGTCATAACCCCCAATATGCCAGAAATCAGGGGGTACCTTTTTTTGGGGGCTCTAACCTAAAGTTATTTGTGTTGCTAAACCAACCTTTACTGAAATTTTCGTATTGATATCTGCACAGTATTTTTGGCCTTTCTTCCCATACGAGTTCGACCACAGTGCATTGGGACTGAGTAGTGAATTAGATAGTTCCATATAGTTCATTTGACACAACTCTACAGAACTCCATTCAAAATTTCGCGACGTTGGCTGTATATATATATTTTACTTTATTTTATTTCGCTGTCGAATTGAACCCACGAACCCTCTGATTTCTAGCCAAAGACACTACACACTATGCCACGCACACGAATATTAAGGGTTGGTTAAGAACTTAAATGTGCAGTGCACATGTGCACCACTGTTATTTTTTAATTAAAAAAAAAACTCGCGTGCCGACGGTGAGCGTTGAACACACAACCCTAGGATTTATAGTCGGACACACAATCACTGTGCCACCGTCGTCATTACTTAGTGAGGAGTAAAGTAAGTAGGTTTACCTTGTGAATTTTTTAAGAAGTAGCCCATTACTTTTCAGATTACTTGTAATGGGAAAAGAAGCTTGTTTACATTACTTTGTAAAGGGTTACGTAATGACTACCGGATCCAAATTTTTGCTGGGTTGCTCTATGAAAATTTGAAATGAAAAATAGTCTTGTGCCAGACTATGAAAATTTTCATGAAAATGTTTTGAGCTTATGGGTAAGAAGGGAGAAAGGGAGCTCCTTCACCTCCGCTCTCTCCTAAAAGCTAAAATATTTTCATGTGTTATTTTCAGTGTCTGACACAAGAGATATTTTCTTTATAATTTTTTCATTTGACAGTTTTCTCCTTTATAAAAGTTTTCATTTCATATTTTCATAGAAACTGAATTGAGCCCCTGGATTCGAATTACAAATTATAAAGGGCAGATAGATTGACGGATCGACATAGCTGGATCATTTAACATAGCCAGATATAACGATCACCAAGAAGTGGCATTACGACTAATGTTTCGAGTTCTTAGTTTTATCAATTTTGGGATTTAAATTTAATGGAATTTACTTACTTGTCGCCCCACAAAAAACCTATAAAGAAAAGAGAACGATTTTTATTAATAAATTGATATATGTGAGGAAAAGTCAAAATTTTTTAGTTTCCATGAAGCCAAGGTTTGCACTATTATAATACGCGAACTATTGTAGTTTACCAGTAACTATGACTATTGCTGGATTAATTTAGATGTTTTTGTACAAAGCTCAAAAATTTAGCAAAAAAATTTAATTCACGTGGTAGTTACGACCGCGTAAAGGAAAAAACATAGGTAAAAACACGTTGAATCTAAACAGGTTTTTTACATTGCTATTCGATTTCTGATTAAACCATTCAAATGACGGACATCTGTCCAAAGTAAGAGTAGGAGAATACAAAATGAAGATTACACTTCTAATGTATCACTTTCCAAAATTTCCACTGCATCCACCTTTTATGGATGCTGACATTTTGAAGCCGGATTTCAGGTGTTTTTTGTATTTTTTATGTAACTGGGACGCGCATTCGGATATTTCGAAAAACCAATTATAGGATTAAAGAACTCGCGATTTCGCATAATCTGATATGTATATTGAGTATGTAGCCCACACAGCAGCAGAGTAATCTACTGCCAAAGGCCAAAATTTAGTGTGATATTTTTTCCAAAAAACCTATTTTTTGGGTACAGTATTTACAATATCGTTTTGAGTGTGCTGGTACCCCGCGATATTTTAGTTTTTCGACGATCCGGATCATATGAATCACAGATCGTAAAAATCCATCTACTAGAACGGCGGAAATGGCTACTGCAAAAATTGAAAAATTTGCGAAAAATGTTTTTGAAAATATCGCGGATTAAATCGCGTTTTCTGTGGATCGTTTCCTTTTCAATGAAGAAACTGACACATCACTCGAGTTTTTGCGAAAAAAGTGGTTTAAAAAATTTAGTGCCATGGGAGCCTTATCCGATTTATCCCAAAAATAGTGTGTGATGCTACATCCACAGTTCTTAATGGATTTTATCGAAATAGGTTTAGATCGATGTATTTATTCACGGTTGATAGTGAAATCGGATGCGCATAAAAAGTGTATGCACTTTGTGCAAAATATAAGCGTTATACAGTTTGTTGCACACTAAACTGCAGACGATGCTACATCTTAGCGGCCAAAGTAAATCCTGGCAAATGTGTACAAATTAAAAGAGAAGAATTCGCTGTATTGGTAAACCGCATGCGCATCAAGTGATTTTGAGGATTTCGCGATTTACACGCATTTCAAAATGAACATTAACCGATACAATTTTATTTCAAGATTATACCCCATTTAAAGGAACCCAACATTTATTTGAAAGATATCCATATCTTCTGCTAGATGTTAGCGTGTTTTCGAGAAGTGCTTAGAATAAAAAATGTGATTTTTTGCGTGAAATTTAACAAAAATAGAAGAAAAACTCCGAACTATTTTTCTTACATTTTGTTCAACTAACTCACAAAATAAATTTTAATAAATATTTTCTCTTACAAAAATTTTATAAATTTCCTCAATATATTTTTTGTTTTTTGCTATAATATGCAAACCGCTAAACGGATTTGTATAGTTTTGGTTTCATTTGAATCTTCGCGATGTTTAGATTACGTACATATTTTTTATATATTTTTCAGATGCATAAACAGCTTGAATTTTATTAGAACAAGTTGTAAACTACCAATTGTTTTGAATGCTTTCCTAATTTCCGCGAAAATTTACAACTTTTTCACTAAAGTTATGGGACCTCAGTAAACATATAGTATGTAGGGAGCCCCTAATTAAGAGAGTTTCTCAATATAATGATTAGAGTCTTTTAAAGATTTTTTTCTTTTTATCAGAATTGAAACCGCCATAACTTTTGCGCGCAACAACCAAAATTAGTATCTCGAACAGATTTAAGAATGGGATTTTTTTCCCAATCTATGTACCAAAAATCTTTCATGTAGCTTAAAAAAAATTTTTAATTTTTTTTTATGGAAAACTAAAAAATTTTGTCTTTTCTTCATGTATACTTTGGAATTTCTGGTGTAAAAAGATATTGCAAATTCTCTTTGATGAAAAACGAAAAAGAGGTTATATTCATTAGACGGACCCAAAAAAAACGTTAGATCCAAAAACGTTATACATATGTACATATATGAAAGGCGATCAATTAACGTAAACCCGTGCCACCCGAGCGATCTTTGTTTACATAGTAATTTGTATGGGGCCAAAGGAGCATTTTCACGAAAATTCTCTAAAGGCCGCAATTATGTTTCAATCGATGAACGGTACCTCCCGATTTACGGTATTTTGAAGGCTTTAGCCGTAATTTCTTCCCGAAATGACTGACATTTGGTATTTATTCTTCTTTGGGGCTTCAACACTTTCCTCCAGAAATTTGTACAGTATATGTACACGTTTTGATATAGCCACCATAAAACGGCACCTCCCGATTTTCAGTATTTTAAGTCTTTAGCCACATTCTCACCGAAATGGCTGAAATTTGGTATTTGGTCTTCTTTGGGCTTCAATACTTCCCCCCAGAAATTCATCAGAAGAGGTATTGCGGGTTCTCAGATTGGAAGGTACTACGACGCTACCGCTCTATCTGAAGTCTATTAAAGAATTCGGTTGCTGTTGTAACTATAACTTGGTATTTCGGATTCTCAATGGATAGAAAGGCTTAACGAAGAAAATGATCAATATTGGTTCATATTTTCGTATATTCGTAATTCTGGAGGTTTTACACTAGGGTTATGACTTTTTTCCAACCTTATATCCGTGTACCATCTTTTGATGAGCTTCTACCTATGATTAGATAAAATCTTAATTATATGGCGATTCGATAAAAAACTTCCGCATAAAATAATTTTAAATTTTATTTATGTATTTATTTATTTATTTTTATACCCTCCACCATAGTATGGAGGGTATATTAATTTTGTTTTTCTGTTTGTAACACATCGAACTAATCATTTGCGACCATATAAAGTATATGAGTGAATATCAAAAAAATTTAGTTTCCATGAAGCCAAGGTTTGCACTATTATAATACGCGAACTATTGCAATTTACCAGTAACTATGACCATGGCTAGATCAATTCAAGTGTTTTTGAACAAAGCTCAAAAATTTGGCAAAATAATTTAATTTGCGTGAAAGTTGTGACCGCGTAAATTAATAAAAATAGGAAAAAACGTTGAAGCTAACGAGGTTTTTTACGTTACTATTTGATTGCTGATTAAACCGTTCCAATGACGGACATATGTCCAAAGTAAAAGTAGAAGAATACAAAATGAAGATTATATTTCTAATGTATCACTTTTCGAAATTTCCATTGCTTCCACCTTTTATGGATGCTGACATTTTGAAGCCGGATTTTAGGTGTTTTTCGTATTTTTAATTTAACTGAAACGCGCATTCGAGTATTTCAAAAAACAATTAATAGGATTAAATTACTCGCAATTACGCATAATTTGATATGTATTTTGGCTATGTAGCCCACACAGCAGCAGAGTAATCTACTGGCAAAGGCCAAAATTTAGTGCGATATTTTTTCTAAAAAACATATTTTTTGGGTACAGTATTTACAATATCCTTTTGAGTGTGCTGGTACCCCGCGATATTTTAGTTTTTCGGCGGACCGGATCATATAAATCATAGATCGTGAAAATCCATCCCCTAGAACGGCGAAAACAGCAACTGCAAAAACCGAAAAATGTGCGAAAAATGTTTTTGAAAATATCGCGGATTTAGTCGCATTTTCTGTGGATCGTTTTCTTGTCAATGAAAATACTGACACATCATTCGCGGTTTTGCGGAAACAGCGGTTTTAAAAATTTAGTGGCATGGGAGCTGTATCCGATTTATCCCAAAAATAGTGTGTGATGCTACATCCACGGTTCTTGATGGATTTGATCGAAATAGGATTAGATCGATGTATTTTTCCACGGTTGGTAGTGAAATCGGATGCGCATAAAAAGAGTATGCACTTTGTGCAAATTATAAGCGTTATACAGATTGTTGCACACTAAACTGCAGACGACGCTACATCTTAGCGGCCAAAGTAAATCCTGGCAAATGTGTACAAATTAAAAGAGAAGATTTCGCAGTATTGGTAAACCGCATGCGCATGAAGTGAATTTGAAGATTTCGCGATTTACACGCATTTCAAATGATACAGTTTTATTTTAAGATTATACCGCATTAAAAGGAACCCCACATTTATTTGAACGTTACCCATATCTTCCGCTAGATGTTAGCGTGTACTCTAGAAGTGATTAGAATAAAAAACGTGATTTTTTGCGTGAAATTTAACTGAATTAGAAGAATAACTCCGAGCTAATTTTCTTACATTTTCTTTAACTAACTCACAAAAAATTTGAAAAATATTTTCTCTTACAAAAATTTTATAACTTCGAATCCTTGCATTTAAGGTATATAGTGTCTTTGGCAACTTTAATCAGGAGGGTGTGAGAAGATTAAATCATAATTATAACTTATTTTTAAGATATTAATATTTTTATAATTATCATCATGGAGTAGTTCAATCTACAATTTAATTGTAATCGGCCATTGGGCTTAAAATTGCATTATATGAAATAAATAAAATAAATAAACCCTACACCAAAAACAAGGGCTGCTAAGAATGTTATACGTTATGGTTACAGATTTCTTTTATTCAAAGACTCACAATGAAATTTCTTTTGGAACATTTCTTTCTTTAACAATATTCCCAAAAAGTAAACGATTTTGCTAGATTTTGATCCAGTATGGAATTATGTAAAATTAACAGTCCAAAATTAAAACATATAATTTCATCCTAATATATATATAATTGTAATCTAATTTTTTAAGGAAATAGTATACATGGATATATGGTTTATTTTGAAACTCATAGTGAAATTTTGTATAGATTTTTTCATCCTTTGACACTTTTCACCTATAACCAAGTTTTATATTACTTCCATGTATCAACTCGAAAAAAGAAGGACAATTTTTTCATAAAAAAATTGGGAAATATTTTCATGTTTTTTTCAACAAAATTGATACTGATATTTTCATGCTATACAATGTAAATAGACATTTCATTTCTTTGGTCACCCATAGTGAAATTTGATGAAGAATATTTTTGTCTCTGACATCATCTCTCTAAAATTATGTTTTGTGGGACAATTTTGAATAAACTCAGATGAAGTCCGACTTTAACCCTAAAACGTGTTTTTCGTTTTTAGAGATTCCTGGCGATTAGACAAGACTTACAGATTTGGTGTATTCTGAGATCTATAGTAAAATTTTATGGCGAACAATTTTGTAGAATATTTTAGGTTTGATACGATCACATTTTTAAGGAGTTTTTGAAAGATTTTCAAACAAACGACAAAAAGACCCCTTTGATGAACCGAATGAGGGTTAAAATTTTTATAAAAAATATTCCCCACACCCTCCTGAGTAAAGTTGCCAAAGACACTATATACTTGAAATGCAAGGATTCCAAGATATCTTAATTTGAATATTTCGAAGAAATTAACAAGTAAGAACGGCGTTAAGTTCGGCCGGGCCGAACTTGTTATACCCTCCACCACAAGTTGTATTGAAGTAAAATGGAATAACTAGTTTCCTTTCGTGTATGAAGAAGACTTAATACTAAATTTCAGCAATTTCGGTAAAACAATGTGAGGCACCATTCTATGGCTCAAAGAACACTAAATACCAAATTTCCTATATTTCGTTAAGAGAATCAAGAAGTACGCTTCTATGGGGATATAGGAAGACGTGGACCTATACTGATAATACTCTTCTGGAATATTTTATAACTCTTGGAAGACGAAATAACGAATTTCAGCCATTTCGGTTGGATATTGACGTCACACTCTTCAGTATTACGAAAATCGGGATGTACCGTTATATGGGGGCTATATCGAAACGTGGACCTATACCGACGAATTGTAGTCAGAAATGGGGCAATATGAAAGCGTGGACCTGTGCAGACATACTTCTGGTGAACAGTTTTATATCACATTGAAGACTAAATACCAAATTTCAGCCATTTTATGTGGAATATTAAAGACACGACCTTCAAAATACCAAAAATCGGGAGATACCTTTCCATGGGGGCTATATATAGGCGTGGACCGATACCGACAAATGTAAAGGGGAAGTTTGAGTACCCCCAACGAAGTCTAAATACCAAGTTTCAGACATTTCGGTGGAATATTCAGGTCACAACGTTCAAAATACCGAAAATCGGGAGGTACCCTTCTATGGGGGCTATATGAAGTTCCGGGGGAAAGTTTTATACCACCAACGTAGACTAAGTACCAAATTTCAGCCATTTCGGTGTGATAATGTAGCTAAAACCTTCAAAATACCGAAAATCGGGAGGTACCGTTCTATGTGGGCTATATGAAGGTGTGGACCGATACCGAAATTCTGGGGAATAGTTTTATACACCTAAAGAAGACTGCGTACCAAATTTCAGCCATTTTGGTAGGATAATTAAGCTAAAACCTTAAAAATACCGAAAATCGGGAGGTACCGTTCTATGGGGGCTATATGAAGGTGTGGACCGATACCGACAAAATTCTGGGGGAAAGTTTTATACCCCTAAAGAAGACTACGTACCAAATTTCAGCCATTTTGGTAGGATAATGAAGCTAAAACCTTAAAAATACCGAAAATCGGGAGGTACCGTTCTATGGGGGCTATATGAAGGTGTGGACCGATACCGACAAAATTCTGGGGGAAAGTTTTATACCCCTAAAGAAGACTACGTACCAAATTTTAGCCATTTTGGTAGGATAATGAAGCTAAAACCTTAAAAATACCGAAAATCGGGAGGTACCGTTCTATGGGGGCTATATTAAGGTGTGGACCGATACCGACAAAATTCTGGGGGAAAGTTTTATACCCCTAAAGAAGACTACGTACCAAATGTCAGCCATTTTGGTAGGATAATGAAGCTAAAACCTTAAAAATACCGAAAATCGGGAGGTACCGTTCTATGGGGGCTAGATGAAGGTGTGGACCGATACCGACAAAATTCTGGGAGAAAGTTTTATACCCCTAAAGAAGACTACGTACCAAATTTCAGCCATTTTGGTAGGATAATGAAGCTAAAACCTTAAAAATGCCGAAAATCGGTAGGTACCGTTCTATGGGGGCTATATCAAAACGTGGACCGATATATCCCGTTTTCAATACCAACCATCCTGCAAGTAATAAAAACTTCTGTACCAAATTTTGACTCTCTATCTTTAAAATTGCGAGCTGTATCTTGATTTCAACAGACAGACAGACGGACGGACGGACAGACGGACATGGTCAAATCGACATAGAATTTTATGCTGATCAATAATATATATACTTTATAGGGTCTCCGACGAATATTTCGATGTGTTACAAACGGAATGACAAATTTAATTATACCCTCCATATGGTGGAGGGTATAAAAAATGGGCGGAACTTGCCCCGCCTATTTTGGTTACTTTTTGACGTAAACTTTAAAAACGCCGATACACGTGTCTCATATTTTTGGCTCTACTTTTCTAATCTGCTCGATTTTCCTTGTCATTTTTTTGTCGTCGCACAGTGTAATTGCGACCTCTAGTATCCTTTTGATTACATTGCAAAAGTTGTGTTCCATTTAACCCTCTAAACATCATCCGATCACCATCTCAAATTGCAAGCTTCTTCTTTTTTGTAATATAATCTTACATTATTTAAAATTTCGAGGCGATCGGACTATAACTGCGACATACAGAGCCGCTACAAAATCGGATAAAAATTTTGTTTTTGGTCCATTTCACCCGCTAAATATTTATCGATCATCACCAATAAGAATTGGGATTTATTCTGGCCTGAACCCGACCTCCATACAAAATTTCGTGACGATCGGTCCATAATTGCGGCCTGGAGCGTGTTTACAATTTATAATGGACAGACGGACGGACACACATATCAAAATCGCTTTATCTCGTCGAGATATGAAGATTGGTATACCACATTGGGGGTCTCCGACGAATATTTCGCGGTGTTACATGAATTTTTACCAAAACAAACTTATAATACCCTTTGCACATTGTGGTGTAGGGTATAACAAGTAAGCAAAGACTATAGTCGGACGGGGCCTACCATGTGATACCCTACACCACTACCGCTGGAAATTAGCTTTCAGCAAATCAAAATTCATCTATGGAACAAATAAACTTATTGTAAGAAATAACTTTGTGGATTCTGCCACCTTATCACATCAAGCTTAAATAATAATAATATAATAATTGTTCCACAAACATCCCATAAAGGACAAAGGAGACTTCTCTCATATGAGTACACCCCGCCATTCATATTTCCTGATATGGGGACCTACAGTTTATCGCCGAGTCCAAAGGGCGTGCCCTAAGACACCACTTGTAGAGAAGTTTTACATGACTGAAATACTCAGGAAATGTCGCCAACATTACTGAGGGATATTTTCCCACCGTTTGAAGTTACCTGGCTGGGGAATCGTTCAACGGTGGCAAAATACTTCTTAGTAATGTTGACGACATTTCCTGAGTATTTCAGCCATGAAAAACTTTTCTACAAGTGGTGTCTTAGGGCACGCCGCACAGTGCCACGACCGTGGCCAAAAATGGTAAAAACTAAATACTTCGTTGAACAAATTTATTGATGGGGAGTGATAGAAAACATATTAATTAAGATGAATCTGAATTTTGGTACTGATACGTGAAGTAGTTCTTGCTATATGAGGATTTAAATCCGACAATTTTAGTTAATAGGTATTTTTGTGTTTTTTTTTCTAAAATTTATAAATCATATTATGCGTTAATATTTAAAATTTAAAAGTAACGGTCGCTGCAAAAATGGTTCATAAGTTCTGTTGGGATGTAATAAACTTGGCTAGACTTTTGTCTGCATGTAAATATTAATCATATGGTGTTTACATTTACCCAAACATGTATCACTAAGTTTATTAATTTTCTGAAGCAAATTTTAAATTGAGTGGAGTGGGAAAAAAATGGTATAAAAAGGTATATCAATATTTTTTGCTGTATGAGTAGTAAAAAGTGAGTACTTCAAATATATAAAGGTCCCAGCTGCAGAGGTTTGCAGACGAATGTGTCATTTCTCTTTTTCAGCGACCACCTCACTGAGAGGATACCCCCTTTTTTAACAAATCGTTTTGCGGTGTTGGCTATAGCGCGAAAACGAATGAACCGATCATCATATATTTTTGTGGGCTTATTAAGTACCTAATAATATTGCTTTAAAACGAGAGAAATTTAAACATATAAATTTAAAAAAAAAATTGTGAACAGCGAAAATCAAAATTTGATTTTTTACAAAAAATCTACCGTTTTTTGACCACTAATCGGTCAAAAAAAATTTTAAAGGAAATTTCTCATATATAAAGACAAGAGTTTGATATATTCAATATGCTCACAAACAATATGGAGACTAAGCACCAAATTTCAGTCATATCGGGTGGATATAGAGGCCACAACACTTAAAATACCGAAAATGAGGAGGCACGGTTCTATGGGGACTATAGGAAGACGAGGACCTATACCGACATATTTCTGGTGGAAGGTTATAAGTCCCCCAACGGAGACTTAATACCAATTTTCAGCCATTTCGGTGTTATAATCAGGCTAAAACCTCCAAAATACCGAAAATCGGGAGGTACCGTCCTATGGGGGCTATATTAAGGCATGGACCTATACAGAAAAATTTCAAGGTGAAGGTATAATGCCCCCTACGAAGACTAAATACCAAATTTTAACAATTTCGGTGTAATAATGAGGCCAAAATCTTCAAAATACCGATAATCGGGAGGTAACGTTTTATGGGGGCTATATCAAAACGTGGACCTAAGCCCACAATTCTCTGTTGGAATGTTTGATACCTCTGCCGAAGACTAACCACACAATTTGAATACTTTCGGTTGGTCATTGTGTCTAAAACATTCAAAATACCGAAAATCGGGAGGTACGGTGCTATGGGGGCTATATCAAAACGTGGACCGACCAACCCAATTTTTTGTCCTGAAGGTACGTGTACCAAAATTGATGTACCTACGACAACTCCTTCTATTTTTGGCCACAGTTAATATGAACTCGCGACATTGTGCGCCGTTCGGACTTGGCGGTAAATTTTTGTATGTATAAATCCCAAAATTGTACGCTAGGAGGAGGTCAGTGGGTGCCTTCACCTTCACCAAAATTAATATTTCAAAAAAACTTTAACGGTAGTAACACCGATTACATTTTGAAAAAAAGTCGACCCCATGCAACAAAAAGTTAGTAACTCAATTTTTCTATTTTTCAGTAGAGACAAAAACTGTTCATACATAAGTAGTGGTATGAAAAGTGAAATACCGGTATTTTTGACGAAAGAATAGACAAAGAAATGACAGATTTTTACAGTGGGTAGGATAATTCATTTTCTTCATAAAAATTTAAAATTTTTAGTTACTACCCTTCTGTTGAACAGGTGCGATATGTATAAAAAATCCAATTGGACAATTAATACGTAATTTGCAATAATGCACAAACTGGGAATTTCTGTGTCATGATAAAGGCAATTATAGAATGGGAGGAAAATTTGGTTCTCTACAAAACACCCACTTTATATTAGGCAGTAGCGCCGTTATCTACCAAACTCATTATTGCAATTTGTATCAGTGGAAAGGTTAGTCGCTTTTTTCATATGTAGGCTACTTTGCCGGTATATGCCCTCCCGAAATTAAAATATGGACCAAATATAAAATGTTTATATTATTCATACAAAAGTAATGGTCCATTTCACCCGCTAAATAATATCAGATCATCATCCAAAATTTTAGGCATCTTCTTCGACCTAAAGTCTTACCTCGTGCAAAATTTCGTGACTATTGAGTTATAATTGCGACCTCTAGCGTGATTATTATTACACTACAAACAAATAATTGGATATATAAGGCTGTAACTCGGTTATATATCATGTACACCAACACAATTGGCATCAATAGAAAGGTCAAAAGTTTATTTTCCAAGTATAGCTTACTTACCCGGAATATGTCTTCCAAGAATAAAGATATAAGCTGTATATTAAAAGTTTTCACAATTATCACACAAAAGTTGTGGTCCATTTAACCCTCTAAATATTATCTGATCATCATCTCAAATTGCAAGCTTCTTCTTCGTCATATACCCTTACCTTGTTTAAAATTTCGAGTTGATCGGACTATTATTGCGACCTACAGAGCTGCTACAAAATTAGACAAAAATTGTGTTTTTAGTCCATTTCACCCGCTAAATATTTCACGATTATCACCAATAAAAATAGGGGTCTATTCTGGTCTGAACCCGACCTCCATACAAAATTTTGTGACGATCGGTCCATAATTGCGGCCTGGAGTTTGATTATAATTTATAATGGACAGACGGACGGAAGGACGGGCGGACACACATCTCAAAATCGATTTATCTCGTGGAGATATGAAGATTGGTATACCACATCGGGGGTCTGCGACGAATATTTCGCGGTGTTACATGAATTTTTACCAAAACAAACTTATAATACCCTTTATCACATACGTAGTGGTGTAGGGTATAAATATTCAAATCGTTCCAGCCATTCTCAACTGATGCCATTGCCATCGAACGACATTTGACTTTTATTTGTATAGATTTATTTATTTATCTATTTATTTATTAATTTATTTATTTACTTGTCCATTAATTTATTTATTTTAATATATATATATATATATATATATATATATATATATATATATATATATATATGTTGGGGCGATCCCCAACAGCTCGAAAACTGACCGCCACGGCTCCACGTACCGGGGCCAGTTTTGTTTGCCGGCACTAATGTCCACACAACGGAAAAGAACTCACCATTCCTTGTATCGCTCGCGAGTTTGCAATGCTGGTGCGGGGAGCTGGTTACACATCTCCTAATTGGTCTAATTGGTAGGGCAATTTCTTCTTCTGTCTTGCGTGCAAACAGGAACTATCGTCTTTCCCCTGGGGGACACTTCTGCCTTGAGGCAAATTGTAAACACCAAAATTGTATTTGCCCTTGAGGCAGTTTTATTTATTAATGTTTCTCGAGCCAACGACTATTTCTGCTTTCCAAACAAGTACGAGAAATATTTAGTTTTGATTTCTGCCCCAATGGGCAATTTATTTTCAATTCGAACACAATGTTATACTTTTGATTTTAAAATTTAATAGTTCTTGCTTTGAGGCAAATTCAAATAATTTCAAAGTTAACAACACTCTTTAATTTTATTATTATTCTTATGCAATATTAAATTTGTTGAACTCTCCTTCTCTTCTGCTTGTTCCATTTGCAAAGTTCTTTTGGTAATGATGGTCTGTGCCATCGAGCGCCGTATTGTGGCCCCAAAACTGGTTTTTCTGTTATTAGAAGAACAGGAGAGAAAGAGAGTAGTAACAAGTGATAATGAGGAACAAAGTTTATGTGAGGTATATTCAGTGCAGCTACAGTGTTGTCATTGTAGCGTTTCTCACATAAACATACTCCCCCCTTGGGACCTCGTCCCAACTCTAATAATTAAAGTTATAAAGACCAATTTGTAAATTCAATTTCAAAATAAAATGTAAAGTACAAACTAAATTAAGATATATGCAAACTTATTACAATGCAGGAGCGATCCAAATGGAGTAAGGTTGTCTTTTTAAGCGTTTTGTTTCGTAAGCTTCTTCAAAGGTTCAACACCTCAGAGCCAGAAATAAAGAAGGCCAAAGAGTAAAAATAATTCTTTTCTGGAATTTTTCTCCTCTGAGATCAACAATAGGTAGTAGCATAGAAGCAACGATTTTAGACGTGATGGTTTCGGTGACACTTCCTGTTGGCTGAACTCCAACCTCATCAGAGCGAGAAAGAGCAGCTTATGGGATATACGACAACGCTTTGGAGTACGTAGAGAGATTGTCTATGGGACTAGACAAGAGAACAATTGCTCAGAAGTTGAGGCAAATTGCTGCTTTCCATAGCCCACTTTCGTGGGCTTCTGAGGCATTTTTGCAAACCACCATGATTTACGGAATGGTTGATGGTATTTGAGAGAGCTTGGGAATGTCCGGATCCTCCCACGAGAGGACGCCAAAGAATAACAACACTGAGATCATCAAGGCCGGTTAAGGGAGGAAGGGGGTGATAGTTGTTGTGTAGGATGCCAACGCCAAAATTCCAAAGCCTTGAGTCATTAACAAAATATAAATATGTCTTTTGGTATTCGTCTGTTTTCCCAAACGACGTTGTCGTTAATTTAGACCAAGGTCCCCGTTCGGCATTCACGAAGAGAACGTGAAGAGGGCAACAGCGTCGTTGAGTACATAAGGACACAATGTCTACGTCCATTAAAGACCAAATATGAAACGAGCCAAAGACGCGTACTCCAGGGAACGAAAAATTCCGAATAAACGATGTCGTCACAAAAGAAAGAACGTCCATCAATTGGATTTGACTGACACACTGGTTCGCAGCAAGTGCACACACACAGTGTTTATGTTTGACATAAAGCTCAACAAATTTGCAGCGATATGCTGAGATGATCCGACGTCTTTCGCTTTCCGAGTGGGCAAGTTGGGAAGCTGAGCGACCATTGGCTAGGGAAACTCGATCCTGGTCCAAAAAAGGCTGCAGAGGAAGAAACATGTTACCACATTCCAGTTCTATTATCCTCATGAGACAATTGTATTCCGAGGGACGGTAAATAATAACAGAAAAGGTCATCAAGTGACATCGAGCATTATTAATTCCTTCAGATGAAAGCCTTACACCTCTAAAAGGAGGCGTCGAATACCTCCTAGGAGCAAAGCGAATATGTGACAGAGCAACAACAGCTTTTTGGAGATGAGATAACTTGTCCAACAAATATTTCTCCACGGCAGATAGAGCAAAAAGATTTTTTACATTTCTTACCTCAATCGTAGTTTGTGGTATCACTACACCAGAGGTCCATTGATTTCTATTTATTGATTTGAGCCAATATTGATGGTGCCCACACACATCATACTCCTCTAAATCTAAAGGAGTCCGCCCCCGGGTTGCTTTATCAGCCGAGTAAACTTTCCACCGAACATGACACCAATCGTTTCTTACTTTTTCTTTAATACTGGGAACCCCGTTACCTATAACGGTGGTCCAGGCATTGGGTGCATCTGTGAGACAATATAAAGGCCAAGTTGAGTCCGAGCAAACTAAGAAAGAAATCTTCGGAAATACCAATTGAAACAATATTATATCCATTAAGGTATGAATAGTATGATACATCTTTTTTAAAGAGACAATTATTGAGTTAGCAACAAGCCAATATGAGCAAATAGAGCCACAAACGTCTATTCTCAAATACAAAACTGCTCCACATAATAACTCCCATGAGTCATAATACAATCCAATCTCCCGGTTTTGAGAGTATTTTACCCAAGGAGAAATATCAATTCTTTTGTTTTCATCAGAATTCGAAACAAAATTTTTTTTACTCAAAGTAGTAAGGAATCCTAACAATGTTGTAAATGGAACGATTTCATTGCATTTCTCGGCATCTAACGAGACAACCTCTGAAATCTCAGCATTTTTCAAAAACTCAACCTGACGATCTAGTGCCGATACCATATTTTCTGCAAGAGTCAATGTACATTTTTCTAAGGGCAAGCTTATACTCGTAGAAGACACTTGAAACTCATTTACTATTTTACCATCACTTTGAGAGCCACTGTATTCATGAGGAAGAATTGCAGGTTTGGATTTACCTCTACAACCAGCTGATGTATGGCCCACGGGCAACCCATCAACACATGGATATTCATCTTGCAGGACGTAATTTTTAAATTCCATGTTTGATTGTCTTCCTTTAATTTCCTTTTCCCAATATTTCAGGATATCGATACATCGATTATAACTCTCCTGAACAAGTAATGTATTTGTTTCGATGACCACTTTAGCCTTATTACATCCTGGTTCCTCAATACATTTTCTATAGGATTTATTCCAATCTTCCCATAAAAGTTGCATCTCCGACCACTCGGCCTCAATCACGCACTCGTTGTATATTGAGGCATCTGTCTCCATCAGTAGTTCTTCGAAGAACAATATTTCCTCACACTGTGTCAAAAAGTTTTCTATAGACATGTTTAATTATAAACGGCCAAACAGCTGTGAGACAAATTATGACAACCCAAATTCTCACGACTATGAGTAAGAGACAAACATCCAAAATTTATCCACGAGAAAGCAATATGAGTGGGATACCAAAGTTCCAACTTCTCCACGAGAATGAGTAAGAGAGAAAAGTTCCAAAATTCTCCACGAGAACGAATAAGAGGCAAACTTCTCCACGACAAAGCAGAAAAACCACTTATGGCATCAATACCAAAAATGAGCTAGTTATTATTTTTCGAAGTTTCTGGTTTCTCCGTTTCAATTCGTCAAATGAAATCACAACGAGAACAATCTACAGAAGCAATCTTCAATTACACCATGAGTCAACAAATACACCAAATACTGCATCTAGCGAGTGAGCCAATCGTCGCTTAATTATTTCAATAAATATTTCAAAAAATCCAACTTCTCCAAATGAGCAAGCTATTCTTAACACACGGTGCCAAATACTGCCAACTAGTCCGCCAGACCAAGTCCAAAAGGCATCGACAAAAATCTCCAATAATTTATTCAATCTTCATCCAATTAAGAAGCACTCAAAATATTGCCGCCTTTGTTTTCCCGACAGAACCAAATAAACCAGCACCAATATGTCAAAAAATTTCCAGACTATTAATGAGCAATGCAAAATTAACAAGATTTGTTTTTTACAAATTGGTTAGACAAGTAAGCATCCAATCAGTTATGCTTTTCCACATGTCCCTAATTGGGCAAACATTTTTTTTACTTTGCAAATGAGTAAGGTTTCTATTTTATATGAGCCAAAAATCTCCAATATTTTTCACTCCCAGGGAAAATATCCAGTTCCAATTATATTCCTCGAAAATGACAAAATTTTCTTCTTCTGACCCACTGTGCCACAATTGTAAAAGGCCAAATCCTTTTGCACCAGTTTATTTTGGTTTATTTTTGAAAACAATTTTCAATAAAAATTGTCTTCACTCAATATGGTACCGTTTAATTTCTCTAAAATCCAAATGATTCCATTAAACGTCCAACGAAAACCATGAGTCAGATCTCTTATATATTGAGCAAGAAATTTTTCATTTTCGCTACAACAGCCACTTCGTAGAAATAGGGAAGGCCACAAAACAGAAAACCCAATAAATTATTTCCTTTTAGAGATTTAATTTGAATTGAGACACAAATTGTCAAAACAGTCTTCAAAAAACTCCACTGCTCTTTTTAATGGACCACGTTTCCAAATTCCTTGGTTTACGAACCAATTTCGACTAAAAGCGCAAAGCAATCCATTTTCCATAAAATAGACCTCCACTTTATAAACCAAGTCTTCCACAACGTTTCCAAAAACCCAATTGTTTCAACACAACGTTGGGAAACGTAGCGAGCCAATATAATATTTCTCCAATGAGAAAGAGAGCCAGAAATGATAACTAGAATTTGTTTGCATCAACCACTTTCTTCAATAGTGGAGATATCCAAAAACAAATTCAGCTTTGCCTTTCTTTCGTATAATCGCCTTTCTGTTCTGAGCAGAAATTTGCCAACAACAAATTTGCAAAACACAACAACAAATATGTCGGCACAGGCTCAATAACAGCAGTTGAGAGCAAGCAAAAACAACCACCTGCATTCAGTGAGAAAGAATCCATAAGAGCACTGTGCCAAAGTTAAACAATAACATCCAATGAGGCAGCGCACCACGAATCCAACGCCCGCAAGCAGCACTGCCAGCGCACACGCAGCGAGCCAACAACAACAATGTTCAACAGAACCCAAAATCTCCAATGAGACAGACCAAAAAAAATGCAGGCAAACGAAAAAAATTGCCGGTTCCATATACAACAATATCAAAAGGGTACTGAATCAAAACCGTAACAACGGGATCTTAGATGTCAATCACCTACGTTTTTCTAAAATTTTGTAACCATCAACTTACAAAATTATCTTCACGAAAAAGACAAAACAGCCGAGCCAATTTGTATACAAATCACACAAAGTTATTGCGAGCAAATTGTGTGTACTCACTGTTGTTACAAAGTGTTTTTCCTTCCCCTGGTTGTAGTTTAAAAGACGGCTACTGAAGGACCATATGTTGGGGCGATCCCCAACAGCTCGAAAACTGACCGCCACGGCTCCACGTACCGGGGCCAGTTTTGTTTGCCGGCACTAATGTCCACACAACGGAAAAGAACTCACCATTCCTTGTATCGCTCGCGAGTTTGCAATGCTGGTGCGGGGAGCTGGTTACACATCTCCTAATTGGTCTAATTGGTAGGGCAATTTCTTCTTCTGTCTTGCGTGCAAACAGGAACTATCGTCTTTCCCCTGGGGGACACTTCTGCCTTGAGGCAAATTGTAAACACCAAAATTGTATTTGCCCTTGAGGCAGTTTTATTTATTAATGTTTCTCGAGCCAACGACTATTTCTGCTTTCCAAACAAGTACGAGAAATATTTAGTTTTGATTTCTGCCCCAATGGGCAATTTATTTTCAATTCGAACACAATGTTATACTTTTGATTTTAAAATTTAATAGTTCTTGCTTTGAGGCAAATTCAAATAATTTCAAAGTTAACAACACTCTTTAATTTTATTATTATTCTTATGCAATATTAAATTTGTTGAACTCTCCTTCTCTTCTGCTTGTTCCATTTGCAAAGTTCTTTTGGTAATGATGGTCTGTGCCATCGAGCGCCGTATTGTGGCCCCAAAACTGGTTTTTCTGTTATTAGAAGAACAGGAGAGAAAGAGAGTAGTAACAAGTGATAATGAGGAACAAAGTTTATGTGAGGTATATTCAGTGCAGCTACAGTGTTGTCATTGTAGCGTTTCTCACATAAACAATATATATATTTATTTATAATAAATATTTATTTCATCAGTGTAAGCAAATATATAACTGCACTTAACCGGATTTGGATTTCAAATGTCATTTCCATTGTGTAAACGTCAAATAAATCCCCATAAAGAAGGTTAACCCGGCAATCGCCGTTTTAGGGCCACACGACATAACCAAAAAGGCATAACCTTCATATATCATATCAATTAAAAGTGGTTGGTGTGTGGGCTTTTTCAATACATAAATGGAATAAATGTTATTTTAGCCATTAATATGCAAAAGTTCATTAATTCTCCCAACGGGAAATCATTTTGGTACACTCATCGTTCAAATGGAATGACTGCGACATGGTATGCGTAGAAGAAAGCGATATTCTTCAGTTAGGATGGCGGAAGAGCTTAGTACTTTAATAAACAAAAGAAAACTAACAGTTCCATTATACTTCAATATAACTCCTGGTGGAGGGTATAACAAGTTTGGCCCGGCAAAAAATTAACGCCGTTCTTAAATGTTTTCTTTTACATTAGTCACTTCTCCTATTTACTCACCAACGTACCACAGTGCATGGAAGACATATAACTAACATTGAAAGTCCAATTGGAAAGCATTGCAAATTGTTCGCATAATTTATAATTCCGTCTGTATTATTGGCGGTCGTCGGTTGGCTTGTGTTTTTTCTATTTTTCTTTTACTTCGAAAGACAAACATTTCTAAAAACTGTACGGATAAAGCATTTTAAATGCAAAGTTTCTTTTTTTCTTTCTAACACATTTTGTTCTCTTTAAGTGTATTGCTTTGTGGCCAGTCGCTCTCAAATAAGACCATGCAAAGAGTTCAGTTTAATATGATAATTAAATTGAAACTTATCTAAAATTAAAATCATTTTTGTTTTATATGTAAGTAAGTGTGTGTTCTATAAAGCAAATAAAATTGAAGAAAATTGAGTTGTTTTTGGAGCTGGTGAACTCTTACACTTCCGTTGACATCAAACGAATATTTGTTTCATTTGTTTATTTAGAAATGCAAATATTATCAAGTTTGTCAGAAATTTCATAAACTGCAGAAAACAGAATTGCACTGGTTGTACAAATATACATACGAAATGAACCATTGGAAGTTATTTTCAACTGATGTTTATATGTTCAGGAAAGCAATAAAAAAGAAGTTATCAAAGGAAATATGTCAACCAAATAGAAAACTTTGGTTTTTAGCCGTTAAAACTGAAACTATAAAATTTGGCGACCTTTGACAATGCCACTTACATATTTGGAAGCAGTTTTTATTCAAATGAATTTAAGAGCCAGAGTCGACTTAAAACTTATTTAGAATTATTGGGAGAGAAAGAAACATTTAAGCTAGAGCCTGGCACGAACAGATATAAAAAACTGCTAATATGTTTTATTGCAAATTTTGACCCGAATACAAAATGTGGGTTAAAACTAAATAATAAACTAAATTTTTCCTCTCATCTCAACAGCTGACAAAAGACAAGTTGTTGCCTTAGTTATGATATGGTTTCTTTTGTCGCACAAATCACATTTTAATAATCAACATTTCATTATGTGACAAGTTTGGTTCGGTTCCTCCCTTCAGGGTTGAAAAATACTCAATTTATGTAATAACCCTAGCAGAACCAGGTCCGCGTTGCAGACCCATCGTTTTGTATTTTAATGAGAAATGTTTATGCCTTTAAACTTTTCAATTCAAAAATAGGTACTTTCTACCTCATTTCTTCGGGCCCATTGTCAGTCTGAGTTATTTATTGAGAATTTTAAATTTATGATAAAACTGAACAATTAGTTTCCTTTCGTTTATGAAGAGGACTAAATACCAAATTCCAGCAATTTCGGTGGAACATTGAGGCCACAATCTTCAAAATACCGAAAATTGGGATGTACCGTTCTACAGGGGGTTTTCCAAATTTTAGCGTATGAACCGACAAAAGTGTGGATAGGATTAAATGCTCAAAAGTTTGCGGGGATATCGATAGATAGATAGATAGATAGATAGATAGATAGATAGATAGATAGATAGATAGATAGATAGATAGATAGATAGATAGATAGATAGATAGATAGATAGATAGATAGATAGATAGATAGATAGATAGATAGATAGATAGATAGATAGATAGATAGATAGATAGATAGATAGATAGATAGATAGATAGATAGATAGATAGATAGATAGATAGATAGATAGATAGATAGATAGATAGATAGATAGATAGATAGATAGATAGATGGATAGATAGATAGATACCTTTGGTAAAAATGTCAAAAGGATCCTCGAACAGACCCTTAACCACACAAATATGTTGAACATTTGTGTGGGTGGTACCACAAGGATTGGACATTTTAGCGAATATTTTCGAACTTTTATGGGGGAGGTACCGGAAGGAGTGGACCTATAAGCACCACCTTCGAATTTCATCTAATGTTCGAAGAAATATTACAATATCCAAAGTGCGGACGAACGCAGTATTCGGTTCGAGCTCCCCAGCCACTACATATGGTGCCATAGGGGTTTTTTTAAACAATTTTCGGGCTGTTTTCTCAAGAAGACTTATCCCTGAAAAAACATTTACTGTCGTAATTTAGGCAGCAAATGCAAGTTGCTTCAACAAAAATCAAAGTGTTTCGAGAGCAGGTCGTGAAGTGAATTTATCCGAAAATTTGTGTGGGAGTTACCCGAAGGAATATATATACTCTATATTCGAACCTGATCTATATCTGGTAGATATATTAGGATGTGTAAAGTATGGACCAAATCGGTCATGGGAGTGACCGACAAGAGTTATCGAGCGCACAATTTTTCCGAACATTTTGAGCTTTTGTGGGGGAGGTGCCTGAAGGAGTGGACCCATATGGCTTGTCTTCGAACTTAAACTAAGTTTGTACAAAATATTACAAAGGCCACATTTTGGACCGAATCGGCAGATCCGTTCGAGAGTTATCTTGCGCTTCAACCACTACACACGGTGTCATAGGGGTTTTGCACCTTTCAGGCTATTTTCTGATGAAACTTATAGCGTCGTATGGCGGGCAGTGAATACAAGTAGCTACAATAAAAATCAAAGCGATTCGAGAGCAGGTCCTAAACTGAACTTTTCCGAAATTTTGTGTGGGAGGAACCCGAAGGAGTGGACCGATTGAGTCCATATTGAAACCTGCAAAGTATGGACCAAATCGGTTACTTCCTTTAATAGTTATTGTGCGCACAAATTTTCCGAACTTTTGTGGGGAAATATTTGAGTTAAGATTAGGTATATGCTGTCTTTGGCAACTTTACTGACTAAAATTTGATCTTTATGGGTTCTTTAGGGTTAATTTGGTCATTTTATTCGCATACAAAATGTGTTCGTGTACGAACAAAATACCAAGCACTGCCTTATCTGCTTGCGCAATTACCCAGGTTTCGGAACCATACATCAGCACGGGTAGTATCAATGTTTTGTAAAGCGTTATTTTTTTGACGAGTTGTGGCTTTGTTTTTAAAGTGCTTACTTAAGCCAAAGTAGCATCTGTTGGTTTATTTCACAACTGATGTCGTTTGTTGTGTTTACGGCGTTGCCGAGGTATACGAAGTCTTTTACTACCTCAAAATTATAGGAACCGACTTCAACAGTTGATCCGATCTCAATGGACGCATTGCGCGTCGACACCATTAACTTGGTCTTCTCGCCGTTTACCGCCAGACCCACTTTAGCAGATTCTCCTTCGAACTTCATAAAGGTATCGGTTACTTCTTTTACTGATCGCCCCATGATGTCTATATCATCAGCATAAGCAAGTAACATGTGGCTATTGGTGTATATTGTGCTACTTCTTTTGACGTTTGCCTCTCGTATAACCTTACCTATTTTAACTGGAGATCTTGTGTCAGTTAGAGTCATTTTACAAAGCCGGGTTCGGAGCATCAAAAATATAAAATCGGTCGAAAAAAATATATTGGAACTATATCCGAATCTGAACCGATTCTTACCAAAATATATAACGTTCGTCCTTTGGCCAAAACAGATCTTCCCAAATTTTCTTGCAAATCCCTCAATTCCAATAACTGATGTTTTTTGTTGTGTTTGTGACGTTACCGAGTTAGATGAAGTTTTGGTCCGAGTTCTTTGGATGCATTTCGTGTTGGTCTTGGCGGCGTTTACTGTCACTCACCGTTTACTGCCAATCTTCTTAAAAGTATCAGTTACTTGTTTTACTGATCGATGCATGATGTTTTTATCGTCTGCAAAAGCAAGTAACATGTGGCTACTGGTGTATACTGTGTCATTTCTTCTGACGTTTGCGTCTCGTAGCTTATTGAATAGATCATAGGAAAGGCTATCTCCTTGCCTAAAACCTCATTTGGTAGTAAACTGTTCGGAGAGATTCTCTCCGAATGAACTTTGCGGAGATACGGAATTCAGACATTTGAGCATATGGGACTTTCCAATGCTGTTTTATAATCGACAAAAAATAATAAGTGTCGAACTGCATCGCTTGGATCTTTCACAGGATTTGCCGCAAAGTAAATATCTGCTCAATTGTGGATTTGCCAGGTCTAAAGCCGCATTGGTAGGTCCAGTTATTTCGTTGACCATAGGCTTTAGTCGTTCATACAATATCCCTGACTCTACCTAACAAGCAATAGGGAGCAGACTTATGTCCTCCTGTTATAGTGTACTATCTACTGTCTTATCTCCTGTCTTCGAATCGTCGGATTGCGTTCGACTCAGCCTCCTCGCCTCCGGTTTTAAACAAATCGGCTGGTAAGCCATAGGCTCTTGATGCCTTATTGTTCTTATGCCGGTTTATTAGGTCTGCCTTCACCTCATTATGGCTGGGCAGAATACACCAAATAACAGGTTATGGGATCTAAACTGTGATATCTTCATCCAATACTAGATACCCACAGTTTGGAAAAGGTCGTTATAGACGATCAGAAAGTCCTCTTTATATACGAGCCGAAGGCCGCCTATATAGAGCTTCATCGACGAGCTAAAAGCCGTCTTTATAGAGGAGCTAAAGGCCGTCTTATAGGCGAACTGAAGACTTTGCAAAATTGTGGATTTTTCGCACTGAATGGCGTTAAAGATGAATGAGTTTGTAACTGGCATTAGTTTATGTACATTAAAGTGACCCAGAAAATTCAAAAAAAAAAAAACAAGTAAAAACGGAGTTAAGTAAGGCCAGGCCGAACTTCTTATACCCTCCACCAGGAGTTGTATTGAACTAAAATGGTACAAATAGTTTCCTTTCGTTTATTAAGAAGACAAAGTACGAACTTTCAGCAATTTCGGTAAAAAAATGTTGCTAACCTTAAAAATACCGAAATTCGGGAGAAACCGTTCTATGAAGGCTATATCAAAACGTCGATCTATACCTACACATTTCTGACGGAAAGTTTTTATACTCAAAGAAGACTAAATACCAAATTTCCGATATTTCGATAAGATGTGGATAAAACCTTCAAACTACCGAAAATCAAGAGGCACGCTTCTATGGGGGATATAGGAAGATGTTGACCTATACTAATATTTCTCTTCTGGAATATTTTATAATCCCATGGAAGATTAAATAACAAATTTCAGTTTTTCGGTGGGATATTGACGTCACAACCTTTAGCATTACGAAAATCGGGAAGTATCTTTCTATGAGAGCTATATCGAAACGTGGACCTATACCAACGAATTTCAGTCGGAATGTTTATTACATCCAAAGTAAACTAAATACCAAATTTCAGCCATTTCGGTGGGTTGTTGTGCCATCAACCTTCAAAATTCCGAAAATCTGGAGGTACCGTTCTATGGGGCTATATGAAGGGGGGACCTCTACCGACTTATTTCGCGGGGAAAGTTTTATACCACCAATGAAGATTCAATACCAAATTTCAGCCATTTCGGTGGAACATTGAGGCAACAACCTTCCACATACCGATAATTGGGAGGTACCGTTCTATGGGGGCTATATGAAGGCGTTGGCCTATACGGATAAATTTAGGGGGAAAGTTGAATGCCCCCAACGAAGACTAAATACCAAATTTCACCCATTTCGATGGGCTATTGTGGCTACTACCTTCAATATACCGAAAAGGTTAAATACATCCAACGAAGACTATATAGCAGATTTCAGCCATTTCGATGGATTATTGCCGCCACAGCCTTCGAAATACCGAAAATCGGTAGGTACCGTTTTATGTGGGCTATATTAAAGCGTAGGCCTGTACCAACAAATTTCTAGGGGGAAAGTTTTACACCACAAATGAAGACTAAATACCAGATTTCAGCTATTTGTGTGGAATATTGAGGCCACAACCTTCAAAATACCGCAAATCGAGAGGTACCGTTCTATGGGGGCTATATGACGGCATGGATCTAAAACGACAAATTTCATATGGAACATTTTATACCCTAAAAGAAGACTAAATACCAAATTTTAGCCATTTCGGTGCATTATTGTAACCACAACCTTCAAAATACCGAACATCGGGAGGTACCGTTTTATGAGGGCTATATGAAGATGTGGATCTATACTGACAAATTTCTGGGGAAAAGTTTTATACAACTAACGAAGACGAAATACAAAATTTCAGTCATTTCGGTGTGATAATGAGGCTAAAATCTTCAGAATACCGAAAATCGGGTGGTACCGTTCTATGGCGGTGGTACCGTTCCTAGGAGTAATAGAAACTTCTATACCAAATTACAAAGCTCTATATTAAAAATTGCGAGCTGAAACTTGATTTTAACTGACTGACGGACGGACAGACGGACATGGTTATATCGACTTAGAATTTTACCCTCATCAAGAATATATATACTTTATACGGTCTCCGATGAATATTTCGATGTGTTACAATCGGAATGACATAATTAATTATACGCTCCATATTATGGTGGAGGGTATAAAAAATCTCGTTTTTAGCCACAGCAATGAACTGAAAATATTTGTTCATCGATTAGACAATAAATGTCTAACGCCAGACTTTAATTTCGTGAGAACTCAGATTTGGCCCCCGTACAAATTACTATGGAAATGAAGATCGCTCAGGGGGCATCACAAAGCCACAGAGGTTTAAGGTTTTTGGATCAAATGGAAAAAATGGAGGGTTAGCATTTTAAATAACAAGTAAAAAAGTAGTTTAAATAACAAAAAAAATATGTATTTAGGGGGGTTTTCAAAATTTTTGAACCGACAAAAGTATGGATAGGATTAAAGCTCAAAAGCATTACCTTCGAATTTCATCTAATATTCGAAGAAATATTACAATACCCAAAGTGTGGACGAACGCAGTAATCGGTACGAGCTTTCCAGCCACTACTTTCTCAAGAAGTATGGACTGACCCCTGAAAAAACATTTACTGTCGTAATTGAGGCAGCGAATGCAAGTTGCTTCAAAAAATCAAAGTGATACGAAAGCAGGTCTTAAAGTGAATTTATCCAAAATGTTGTGTGGGAGGTACCCGAAAGAGTGGACAAATATAGTCCATATTTGAACCTGATCTATATCTGGTAGATATATTAAGATGTGTAAAGTATGGACCAAATCGGTTACTCCCATCAAGAGTTATCATGCGCACAATTTTTCCGAACATTTTTGAACTTTTGTGGGGGAGGTACCTGAAGGAGTGGACCGATATGGCTTATCTTCGAACTTAAACTAAGTTTGCCCAAAATATTACGAAAGTCAAATTTTGGAGCGAATCGGTTGATCCGTTCGAGAGTTATCGTGCGCTCCAGCCAGCCAGACAGACAGACAGTCAGACAGACGGACGGACATGGCTAAATTAACTCCAAATTGTCTGAAACACATTTCGTCCAAACATACTTGGGGTCCAAAACCATTATTTCGATGAGGCACATTTTGCCCGTATGATAGTGTATATAAACTCGTTATCATAAATGCTGAGGGTATAAAAATGCTTTCGTTTTGGTCACCCTAATGTACATTCATACATACATATGTACATAGCTAATCAAGGTCATGTTATGGGAATGGTTAAGGTTGCTTCAGTTAATAGTTATGAAGCAAACTACGTTATAATTTCCGCACATATTGAAATGAAAAGATTCGATGGAAAGATTAACTGAAATATAACCTCTTAAAGGGCTATGACTAAATTAGAAACTTTGCTCACAAAAACAATGCTTTATGTATTTGACTTTCGCCTAAAGGAACAAATATGACCATTGAAATAAATTAAGATACTTAATCATTTCAAATAATAACGATATCAAAGGAAAGCTGCACCACATTGAACTCACATGTCATATGTCCTTTTTACCTATGTCAAACGCCATACGAAATGTTTACCCCAACATAGGCATCCATGTCTGTGATCTAGATAAAGCTAAACAAGTGAATAAAAATTTAATTAAACACTACTCCCAGCAAATCAACTCCACAACAGCAACAACAACAACTACTTCTACTGTGTCGTGATTTTCCTATGCAAACGCTCCCAACATTACTGTAAATCACATAAATTACAATGAGGCTGTAAAACATTTCATGTTGGCATGTTTGCATTTTGAGCTGTCTGTCTGTCTCTACGTCTTTTTGTCTATCTACCATCCTTCTCTTTGTCGTTATCTTTTCACATCAAGTCTCTAATTTTCTATAGATTAGAGTTATTACAGCTTTCATTTATTTTTCCAACAGAACAAATGGGTTAGGGGCCATAGGAGTGTAGAATGAGTAGATTTTAGTCAGTAAACCTCATATAAACGTGTGTCCATACCTAACTAACGAAGTATGTAGTTGTGCGTGTATCTGTATGTTTATAAAATTGATGTAATAACATGACATTAAAATTGTGTGTAACTGTCAAAGCGCATGCTTAACCGTAATACAATTTGCATCAACAGTTACGTGATGGCTAAATTAACAGTTGTGAGTAAAAATGTGGCAATAGCTTCTACAATTGCATTAGCATTTCGTTTCGATTTAAAGTTGCTTCAAGAAGACTAACGCCATTAGACTTAAGAACAAGTAAGAATGGCGTTAAGTTTTTTTATAACCTCCACCACGAAATGTATTGAAGTATAATGGAATAATAAGTTTCCTTTCGTTTATGAAACTACTAAGCTCTTCCGCCATGTCAAGGTTTACTCTTTGAAGAAATAGAATATGCTAACTGAAGAATTTCATTTTCTTTTAAACAAGGTTTAATACCAATGAGGCTTCGATGTTTTCTACCCTTTCAGATGCGTGTACAACCTTAAAATACGTAAAATCGGGAGTTACTTTCATATTGGGTATATACCTCCTACCACAGGGACGTACGGAAGATTTCATTTCGGGGGGCCAACATCACCAAAAATCATAAAATTTTAAAATGTTGTATAGTGTTACGCGAAGCTATTTTAATGGTTGATTTGATATGAAATGTTGATTTTATATGATTTTAGGAATTCGCGTTTTTGTTACAGAATGATAGTACAAGTCAAAACACGTCCTATGATATAAAGAAAATGGTTTATATCGCGTTTTCTATATGTTTTGCCCCTGTCGGAAAAGGTCGTAAGTCCACAAAATGTGGAAATTTGAGTACGAAAAGGTCTCAAGTCCACAGAAAAAGTTATATTTTGAATGAATACCACAGCTAATGAAGTTCAGATATAATGATAAACGTCATCCATGGATTGGGGTACATTGCAAAGAAGCAGCCTATAACTTTGGACGATAATCGAATGATATTTGCGGGACCCAAAGGACCGAACGTAAAAGTCTGATAAATTCTATTCATTAATTTAATAACACTGTGCAACACTAGAAATGCAAACAACTTCTAATGGTCATTTTCTGAAAGTACATATTGAGACTACAAAAACCTTAATTGGGTTTTGTGTTCTTAGATCGGGTTTAGATTTTATGGCATCATCTAAACCGACCTAAAATGAGCCTTTTTTCCAGTGATCGGACCTTTATCTCCGAAACTAATAAGAATTTTGCTTTGCAGTCTTCAGCAATATTGTAGCCCTAAAGTAGTAGAACTTACGTGTCAAACAGATGAACTAGGAAAAGCTGCATCTACCGCATGAAACTCGTTAAAATATAGAAAAGTTTACATAATTTCTGAAATTCTGGTCAGTAACAACTAAACTGTTGGGAGTTGCAACAAGTAACCATTCTAAAATGTGTCCAAATAATGTGACCATCAATTCTTCAGAACATTCTGAAACTCTAAAATGGTTATTTCACGTTGTTTAAGGGGTATTTCATAACATACCTTTAACAAAACTTATTTCAAGCAATGTTCACACAGGCTGTTTATTCTCATGTTGGGGATTTCAATGAGTTATTGAAATATTTACCAAATTGTTGTTGAAAAATTTGCTATAAACAAGGCGATAGAGGCATTTTACAACAATATAATGTTCTGAAGAGTTGTGTATTACATTCCAGAGATTATTTTTCCAAAAGCTAACATTAAGAAGAATTTAACATTTTGGGAGATACGCTGCGAATTATACACAAATTATAGAATTTATAGATATATTATAAAATTAGAGGCAATAAATGCAGTTTTGCTAGTTCACTATTCCACCAAATATTTTCTTCTTGCTCTTATCTACATGTATGCTGCAGATGTCAAAACAAGATTCGTATTGGTTTCAGAGATACAGCCCCGATTTGTTTTAAAAAATCGATCTTTAACCATGTTTAGATGAGGCAATAAAAACCGAACCCGATCTAAGAATACAAAACCCAAATATGGTTTTTGCCTATTGGTCCTCTACTTTCATAAAATTCTGGACAGAAGCTGTTTGCACGCGATTGGCTTAAAAATGTTGCACAGTGTAATTATTTAGCAACGAAAATGTATACTTGACAGCTGTTTTGCCTTATAAGCGCACATATTATGATAGGTGGACTCCTGGCCTTTTCATTGCTGCCAATTGTGATGATGTATGTGTTCAAATTGTTTTGTCGTATAACTTATTTAAAATTATATGTGGTACTTATATGTAATAAGTCCATTTTGTTTTGCAAAATAAAAGGTTAATGTTTCCGATGATTATATAGGCATTTGCAAAGCAGTCCATCATAATCCCGAGCCGCGTGATCATACATTTTTATACCCTACACCACTGTGTGGGGAGGGTATTATAAGTTGGTTTTGGCCAAAAAGTTTGTAACGCATCGAAATAATGGTCGTAGACCCATACTTGTATATACCAAAATGAATGTCTCGACGAGCTGAGTCGATCTGGCTATGTGTGTCCGTCCGTCAGTCCGTCCGTCCTTCTGTCCGTCTGTCCGTCTGTCCATCTAAACCTTGTAATCACGCTACAGGTCGCAATTTTGATCGGATCGTCACGAAATTTTGGATGTTGATGGGGGTCCCGGAGGGGAAGAAGCCTATTGATTTTGGTGATGGTCGGATAATATTTAGGGGTCGGAATGGGCAAAAAACTTATGTGGATAAAAAGACAACGTTTTTTTCCAAAGCGAATATCTCAGCTTCTATACGGGGTATACCAAAAGCAAAACCTGGCAATAAAAGTAGAAAATATCACCTTTCATGTAAAGTAGGTTCTCGTAGGTGATCGAACAACGAAGATATCACAATAGTCGCAAATAAAACCCAAATTTTCATTTTTTTCGATTTTAATTATAATGACGATTATCACAGCTTTGGTTGGGGATCTTCCAAAAACAAAGTCAGACTATGAAAGTAGAAGATCCCATCTTTACAATGATGTAAACTAGGTCGGCGTAGGTGACCAAATAACGGAGATTTCGCAATAGTCGGTAATACATCCCATTTTTCCACTTTTTTGGAAATCACGCTACAGGTCGCAATTTTGATCGGATCGTCACGAAATTTTGAGGGTTAATGGGGGTCACACAGATGAAGAAGCCTATTGATTTTGGTGATGGTCGGATAATATTTAGGGGTCGTAATGGGCAAAAACTTATTTGGAGAAAAAGACAACGTTTTTTCCTAAGCGAATATCTCAGCTTCAATATGGGGTACACCAAAAGCAGAACCTGGCCATGAAAGTAGAAAATATCGCTTTTCTAACGATGTACAGTAGGTTCTCGTAGGTGATCAAACAACGAATATATCGCAATAGCCCCTAATAGAACCCAACTTTTTATTTTTGCGATTTTAATAATAATGACGAATATCACAGCTTTGGTTGGGGATCTTCCAAAAACAAAGTCCGACTATGAAAGTAGAAAATCCCATCTTTACAGTGATGCAAAGTAGGTTGGCGTAGATGGCCACATAACGGAGATATCACAATAGTCGGCAATACATCCGATTTTTTCATTTTTTTTGTAATCACGCTACAGGTCGCAATTTTGATCGGATCGTCACGAAATTTTGGGGGTTAATGGGGTCACACAGATGAAGAAGCCTATTGATTTTGGTGATGGTCGGATAATATTCAGGGGTCGGAATGGGAAAAAACTTATTTGGAGAAAAAGTCAACGTTTTATTTCAAAGCGAATATCTCCGCTTCTAAAAGGGGTATATCAAAAGCAAGACCTGCTAATGAAAGTAGAAAATATCACCTTTGCAACGATGTTACGTAGGTTGCCATAGGTGGTCAAATAACGAAGATATCGCAATAGCCGCTTTTCATTTTTGCGATTTTAATAATAATGACGAATATCACAGCTTTGGTTCGGGACCTTCCAAAAACAAAGTCTGACAATGAAAGTAAAAAATCCCATCATTACAATGATGTAAAGCAGGTTGGCGTAGGTATCCAAATAACGGAGATATCGCAATAGTCGGTAATACATCCCATTTTTCCACTTATTTTGGAAATCACGCTACAGGTCGCAATTTTAATTGGATCGTCACGAAATTTTGGGTGCTTTGGGTCCCACAGAGGAAAAAACCTTTTGATTTTCGAGAATGGTCGGATATTATTCAGGGGTCGGAATGTGAAAAGAATATTTGGAAAAAAGACCAACGTTTTATTTCAAAGTTAATATCTCCCTTCTGTAGGAGGTATATCGAAAGCAAAACATGGCAAGGAAATTAAAAAATATCACCTTTACAACGATGTGAAGTAGGTTGTCATAGGTGGTCAAACAACAGAGTTATAGCAATAGTCGGTAGTGCATCCCTTTTCCATTTTTGTGCAGTCACACTACGAAATTTTGATAGGATCCTCACGAAATTTTGGGGGTTGATGGGGGTCTAACAAAGAAAGAAGCCTATTGATGGTTGGCATACATCCCACTTTTCCATTTTTTATTTGGGTTGTACTGTCGATGCACTTAAATGCGTTTCAAAAAAATTTACCTGTGTTAATGAAGACATTCAGAGCAAAGGCGCTAAGCTATCCCAATTTTAATATTTTGAATTTTATTAGTCAACAACTTATGAACAGGGGTAGTGGTGTAGAGTATCACATAGTCGGCCCCGACCCGACTATAGCCTTGGCTCACTTGTGACATTTTAGATTAATGTTTCAAGCGATTTTGCTGCAAATTGTTATGTCGAAGTTTCAGTGGATAGAAAACTTGTGTACAAAATATTTTCAACATTGGTTCGCGTTTTGGTATAGCCCTCATTGAACTGTACCGGCCGATATGACATACATATTTTATAAATTGAACGTTTTCGATTGAGGAGATGTTTATCAAACAATTTCGGGGAACGGGTAGTAAAAAAAAGAACTCTATAAACGCCAAAAAATCATAATTTGTCAAAAATTACAACGGCGACAGCAAACTATAGTCACGTGGATTACCATTTGTTTGTATCATTCTATTACTTAAGCAAAGCTAAAAACAATAAATATTAAAAAACAAGTAAGAACGGCGTTAAGTTCGGCCAGGCCGAACTTCTTATCGTCGGTGTCATGCTTAAGTGTTCCATACGCCATTTTTGACTTTTTGAGATACAGGTGGTTTCTAGGGTTTTCCGGTATGCTCTTTCTGAATTTCTAGTCGGCTTTCTCCAATCTGCTCTAGTTGAATCATTCATTTTTTTAAGTTTTAAAAACGATCGACTCTTTAAAAATATTCCATATGGCCATTCCATATGGTAAATGAAGAACACGCTGAAAATCGTTTAAAAGAAAATTACCCATGATTCACGCATTGTTATATACCATCATTTCCTACCACATTCACTCTTATTTGGCATTTTGATTCTAGTCCCAGCACAGAATTGTCAATATTGGCCCACGGTTTTTTTTGTCTTAATATTTATCTAACCTTTCAATGACATTTGCTAATCCTTCAACGTATTTTATTAACTCCAAAAAGAAGAATAACTTTCATCCTCGAGAGCAATTGGATCGAAAATTGTCTATTGCTCATTTTTCAAAACTGTTGTTTATCCAGCTATTGTGTCAATAACCTGAGAAAATAATATTCTTTTATGTCATAAAGCAGAAATTTTCAGACAAAGAAGACTACCAATGGTTTGGCCAAAACATGGTCCAGCAAATATCTCAAAGTCCAATAGTTTCGGTAAACTTTTAGCAAAGTGCTGACAAAATAGTATAACTCGAAAATAATAATGGTACAGAAAAAGCCTTATTAATTTCATAATTGTATGAAAAGAAGTTTTGGTACTCGGTGACATCAAAAACTTTGCTGTACACCGCCAAGAATTGGAAATTGTAATTGGAACAAGAATTCAGATATTTCCAAAAACAAATATTAATAAGCAAATCTCTTGTCAACAGGAAATCCGCCCACACCAATTACTCACTTGTTCCCAAAAGCGTTTTAAATTTGTCATAATTTCTAAACGGTTGACCTTTGTTTTCATGAAAACAATTAAAAAGGTATCAGTCGACTTTGTTGACATGCATATAACCTCAACCTGTGTTAATTGAAACTTTGATCTATGGGCAGATCGATTACAGGCTACACAACCAAACTTTTTTCCTCAAAAATTAAGTATTCGTGGGGTTTTAAAAATTTTGGCGAAACTTGTGGATAATTATCTTAACGGGTATCTTTCTTGTGCTCACGTTCTTCTAAGAAATTTAAAAGAATGGTCCGACATAGTCTATTTTTGAAGTTATCTTATTTTGAGAGTAATTTCTTTCCATAGATATTGCACCCATAAAAGTAGAATATCGCTGTAAACAGGGCCACCAGGAGTAGCTTTGGTCAAAATGTCCAAGGGATCCTCGAACAGCCCTTAAACTGTACTTATGTTGAACATTTGTGAATTAGTTAACCGAAGATCTTATCCCATATGAAAGTTTCTGTTATATTGAAATTTGTGGATCCATATTCGAACCTAATCTATTTCTGAAAGAAATATTGCAAAGTTTGGACCAAATCGATTACTCCATAGAGAGTTATCGTGCGCACCATGTTATCGAAAAATATTTAACTTTTGTGATGGAGGTACCCGAAGAAGATTACCGATATGACTTAAGCTAAGTGTGGAAAAACTATAATGGGATCCAAAATTTACACCAAATCGGTTGATCCGTTCGAGAGTTATAATGTGCCCTAACCAGACATACATTGCTCTGTTCCAGAACCTGCAAGAGTCTAGTATTTTTGAAATTTTTGCAATTTGTCAAAAATTTTGTCAAAAAATTCAATTCAGAACAAACAAAATTCAAAAATAGTAAACTATTGCATGTTTTGGAATAAAGCAAACATCTAATGCTTGAATTTTTCCTTTTATGGTTGTTTTCAGCTACATAATAATATTAATATTAGGTGCGTATGCTACATAAGCAGACTTTAACAGCTTTTTACGCACAATAATTAATTTTTCTTTATTATTTCTCCTGATGTTCGTATAAAATATGATTATAATATTTTTATGAAGGCAGTGAAACAAATCTCTAATTTTCGAGATATAGTCCACGAAAAGCCCTTAATATATGGTACATTTTTCCAATCTTTTTTCCAATTTCATTTCATGCGCCATTCCCACAATACTGAACTCGTATGTTTTTTGGATACAGGATGAATGCCTCGAGACCTCTATATAGTTCGAATATGACATAGGAAATATGGAGTATATTTATTAAGGAATTCTGTATTCCTTTATTATTTGATAATAACATGATACGACATAAAAAGTAATTCAGGTTTTAGTGGACGTTTCTCTCAAATAAGTATTCGCACAAAAATTGAAAATATATTTTACAAAACTTGTTAAAGTACATTTACAGTAAAGAAACGTCAAACAATGATCTTTGAAATCTCTAAACATAAAACATTTTATTTAATTGTTGTCTTATTAGGGCTTTTTCAATACAAACTCCTTAGGTCATGGCATCTCAATTGATTCAATTAAATAAAATATATTTATGAGAAAGAAAAAAGTAATAGCAGCTTAAAAAAATGTTATTCGACCAAACCATTTCGTTCCTGACCTACCAAGATATGAACCTATTTTGATTATTTCTGCGTGGAGGGTTGCTACCCATTGGGAGTCCGATATACCATGTTACAGTCACTGCAGTAGACAAATTCTTTAAAGACTTCATATTGAGCGGAAGGTACATTCTATTGGGCTACATCAAAACGTGGACACATATATCGAAAATTTTTGCAGAAATGCTGTATATTCCCTTCGAACACCATATACCGCATTTTACCCATCTCTGTAGGATAACGCGGCTAAAACCTTGAAAACACCGAAAATCGGGATGTACCATTCTATGGGTCTATATCAAAACGTGGAAATATACTCACAAATTTCTTTAGGAATTTTGTTGTACATTTCTGGGCGAAACTTTCGTGGACCTAAGGAAGACCAAATAATAAATTTCAGCCATTTCGGTGCGAAATTGTGGCCACAACCTTTAACATGGGGAATATCGGGAACTACTTTCTACGGGGGCTATATGAAGACGTGGACCTATAAAAACAAATTGCAGGTGGACATTTGTATACCCCCACCGAAGAATAAAAACAAAATTTGAGCCATTTGTTCTAGATATTAAGGCCAAAACTTTCAAAGTACAGAAAATCTGGAGCTACTGTGGAGGCTATATCAAAAGATAAACCTATACGGTCCAATTTTCGGAGTAAACGTTTTTTTATCCCCAAAACAGACCAAATACTACATTTCAGACATTTCTATGAGATTATACGGCCAAAACCTTCTAAATACAGACAATGGGGAAGTACCGTTTTATGGGCGCCATATGAAGACGTGGACCTATACTGACAAACTTCAGATGGAAAGTTTTATACCCCCAATGAAGACTAAATGCCAAATTTCAGTAATTTCGCTTGGATATTCAGGCTACAACCTCCAAACTACCCAAAATAGGGAGTTACCGTTCAATGGGTTCTATATGAAGACGTGGACCTATACCGACAAAGTATAAATAAATATCAAATACAGAGAATTGCAAGGTACCGTTCCATGGGGCTGGACCGGTATAGTCCATTTTCAAAACCAAACATCTTAGAAGAAATAGCAATTTCTGTACCAAATTTTAAAGTTCTATTTTAAATATTGGGAACTGTAACTTGATTTCAATAGAAGGACGGACAGACGGACGTGGTTATATCGACATAGAATTTCATGCTGATCAAGAATATATACAGGGATTTCTGAGTGAAATTGGACCCCCTTTTAAATTGAGGCTATTGATGTCCTTTATTGTTTTACTGTAGTGATGCTGCTCATAGTATACTTTCAATTTTTTTTTTTTTTTGACTAAAGTTCCAGAGATATCGCCCCTTGAAAAAGTCGAATTCAGTAAAAAATATATGCAAAGATATACTCATAACTTCTATAATATTGGCCCAAGTAAAAAAACTTTTTTGTATTTTTTATTTTTTTTTATCAGCTATCTAATATAAAATTGAAAAAATTTTGCACCGTGGGTTTTGAAGTAATTTTCGCGATTTAATAATTAAAATAATTTTTTATATTGTACTCTTTGATATGCGTGAAATTGTTTTGTATCAAACAACTATTAATTACAAAAATTGTAAGTCCTATTTGGTATTGGTATTCGAATAATTACTATTTTTTCAAACTATTTTTTATTATTTTTTTAAATTTTTTAAAATTTGTGACAAAAGTTTTTTCTATATTATTTACCAAAAACTAATGCGTTGCATTTATTAAAATTTGTTTCGTTGTTTTATTTAGGAATTTATCTTAAACATCTTAAAAACTTCTTCATTTTGCGATTTTAATTAGTGTACCAGCATTGGTGGGTATTACTGAATGAAGTTTTTTGTGCTCGCGATAGGTTTAACCATTGCATATTTCATTTAAATCCTCTTTCGTATTCAAATAATGGTATTCTGAAGAAAATATCTCTTTAATATTTGGTAGATTATTTGGCTCCGATGCCCAGTCATATAATTCCCGAGCTGTAGTTATTTGATCATCAGTATAGTTAGTTCATTGTCCATTTTCAAAATCGTATAAATGGTATAAAGGAAAAATTGTATTGACAAATATTAAAAAAATAAGAAAAAATTTTAATTATTCGAATCCCTCTAACAAATAGGACTTAAAATGTGTGTAATTACTCGTAGTTTAATACAAAAAAAATCAAAAAAATCGATGAGTACAATCATTGATTAAAATTGATTTAAAATAATAAATCGCGAAAATTGCATCGAAGACCACTGTGCATTTTTTTTTCTCCTTTTATTAGATAGCTGATAAAAAAATAAAAAATAATAAAAAAGTTATGAGTATTTCTTTGTACATCGTTTTTACAGAATTCGACTTTTTCAAGGCGCGATACCTCTCGAACCTTTAGTCAAAAAAAAAATCTCAAAATATACTTAAACGTTTTGCTGCTCATCAGCAAATCACCACAGCAAAAATAAAGGACATCAAAAACCACCTCAGTTTGAAAATGTGTCCGATTTCGCTCAGAAATCCCCATATACTTTATATACTTTATATTTATTTATATAGTTATACTTTATTTCTGGTCACTCAGAAAAAACACTTTACAAGACACTGAATCAGAGATTATCAATGAGTTACTTGCCCCAGTAAGCCAATTGACCACGCACAAGTTTTTTGGCCTTTTACTTTTTAATGCATGTGTTTTCTTGCACTCTGTATTTTTTCCACCACAACAAAAACACTTACGACGCATCAAGACTTGTGCTTGTGCGTAATAAGTAAAACAACCCGCTTGCAATGAAAATTCCAATTGCTGTAATTTAAGTAGTCCAGAACTAGTTCTAAGCGGTACTAGTTCACAAATGACCACTAAGTAATGCGAAGGGAACCAATTGACACCTTTTTATCCCCAAGTAGACGACGAGACGTCAGTTGCGATTATTCACTCTTAAATTAAATCCACCATTTTTTCGTAAACGACGATTTGTATAAATAATTCACATTTGCATTTTCTTAATAACTTACATATAAATACAGCATCCAATAACAGAAGCTAGTGCTGATGGACTGAACATATTCGTACCTATTATTCACATTGTTCTGGTATAAAAAAGGAATTCGAAGGGAATATACAATTTGCCATCTTCCTCTCTCTACCCGCTACCAATGAAAATTCCAATTGTCACCATTAGTCCAGAAATAATTCTAGGCCGAACTAGTACCACCAAATCGTCACAAAGTAATGCAAAGGGAACCAATTGTCACCTTTTTATCCCCAAGTAAACGACGAGGCGTCAGTTAACTGACGCAATTGCCACTATTTACTCTTATATTAAATCCACCAGTTTTTTGAACAACAACAGAAGAAAGGAATGATAAACTTACTGGTATATGACTGTAAACTTGGAACTAGTACAATACTATCTACAGGTAATGCATAAGAAGTCAATTGGTTACCTCCTATGACATCCCTTTATTAAAGTTTACAGTTGATTGCACTGTGAGGGGTGTAAAGGGGAACTAGTTACTATAACCCTAAGAATCGACGAGTTACTGATGCCGAACTAGTTCATCTTGTAAGCGGGAAGTGTTCATCGTATTTCGCACTGTATACAAAACTCGCAATCGTAGATAATTTGCCAATTGGCTCATCATGTGGAAGCACACACACAACACTACAAAAAATAAACAATTGTAATTTTATTTGTTGTTTCGTTTGTGTATGTTATGTGTGCTTTTGCATATTCTTCTTACGTTTGAAAATCAGTGTTAGAAAATGATCTTTGCTCTCACTCTCTCGGAGAACATCCCGCTTGCGCGATGGTCTAGATCGGCATCGGAAACTCGTCGATTCTCAGCGTTACAGTACCCGCTTGATGTCATAGGAGGTAACCAATTGACACTCTATACATTACCTGTAGGTGGTATTGTACTAGTTCCAGGTTTACAGTCATATACCAGATTATTTATAAAAAAAGTGGTGGGAAATAGTCACAACTGACGCTTCGTCGTTTACTTGGGGATATATAGGTGTCAATTGGTTCCCTTCGCATTACTTATGGGTCAATTGGGAACTAGTACCACTTACCTCTAGTTTAGGACTATTTACATTGCGACAATTGGAATTGCTAGCGGGTAGAGAGAAGAAGAGGGCGATTTGCATATTTCCTTCGTATTCCTTTTTTATACCAGAACAATATGAATAATATGTACGAAGATATTCAGTCCATCAACACTAGCTTCTGTTATTGCGGGATTAGACGATCGGTTGAATTACAAGGGTTGAAAACACTGTTGGGCAGAAATGCTCGGCCTCATACACAAAAGTGTAAAAAATACATGAGTCTCTCGCAATCAGAGATGGTCTGAAGAAGAAAGTTGTAAACGTCGAAAACGTCATATACCCGTAGAAAACGTATAAAAAGTAGTAAATGTCATAAACCTCAAAAAATGTATGTTACCATCATATTTTTCACTTAATATTAATTCTGCAAGCCTGTCTTTGTTATTGAAGAGGGTCCGTACCCTTTTTGAAAATAACAGCATATTTTTATTAATATTTTTATATTTAAAATAACTGAAAAATTTGAACAATAAATTGGATTACGCACTTAGTACGCCATCTACAATATATTCCGAACACTACCACTACTTTAAGTAGATTCAAAGAATTTGCGGATGAAGTAATAAACAAACATATGTATAATCCCCATATAATATAAAAAATATATATAAGATGTACATTTTCGAGTGAAATCTTTTTATGCCAGTTTTGTAATAAAATAGGATCTCAAAAAATAATAATAAAATGAGTTTTATTATTATGGAAAAACATCGATTTTTAGGATATAAAATTCGTTTGTTTATTCTGTCAAAAACCTTGTTTGTTTGGCTAGGTTTACGACGTTTCCGACGTATGTAATATACGTCAGAAATGTATGTCATATACGTCATCATTGTAGACAGACCATCTCTGCTCGCAATTTGCCCACCATTGGTTGAAAACAACACTTGATGTGCGATGAGCAACAAAGTAAAACAGAAAATGTTATTGAGTACACGGTTGCCACCGGAAAAAAAATTTTCTACCAAAATTTTCCGAAAATGTTACCAAAAAGTTACCAACAAATTAAATTTTCCATTTAATTTTTTACACATCGAACTATGCATCGGAAACCCTGTAAAATGTATATATTCTAGATCAAGGCATATTTATATAAGGTAAATGCTTGAATTACAACAACTAACAAATTTACAAAAACAACATTGTTGTTATTGAAAATTTAATGTCAAAGAAAATATTGAATAATGGGATCGTTCTAAAAATTTTCTCAGGAAAAACATAAATACATTTTAAAAATCCTCGAAAATATAACAAATTTGAATCAAAATGCAAATATAAAGCCTGCTGAACTGTCGCAGGTCATTGTTATTACACGATTACGATGAAAAGAAGTATTTTATGGTAGCAAATTTCGATGTTTCGCATTTCATGAGTAGACCCTATTACAATTTGAAAGCCAATGGTATGTTCCATTACTGCTAGAATCTACTAATTTTTACCATTTTTTGTCGATAACATAAAGGAAACAAGTTAAGAAGCTTTAAGTTCGGCCGGACCAAACTTGTTATACCCTCCACCATAAAATACTCTGAGTTAATATGTAATTATTAATTTTCTTTCTGTTGCGAAAGTACCTATGCACAAAATTTTAGCTGGAGAAGTCACTTGACCACTAGAAACCCTAAGTGCCAATTTATAGCCAATTCGGCCGGAACATATAGCTAAAAACTTCAAAATATCGGAAATCGGACGGTACCGCTATATGAGGGCTACAAGAAATCGTGGACGTATGCCCATAAATGGTGAAGTTTCTTGGTCATTGGAAACCCTAAATGTCAAAATGTGGCTAAAAACGTAAAAATATCTGAAATGGAGCGGTACCGCTATATGGAGGCTGTACCCAACCGTGGACCTATGACCATAACTTATGGTGGAGAAATTTCTTGATGACTAAAAACCCTAAATGCCAAAGTATAACTAATTCGACCAGATCATGTACCTAAAAACGTCAAAATACCGGAAATCGGGCGGTACCGTTATTTGGGGGCTATACCAAACCGTGGACAGATATATCTCATCTTCGCACTTGATCTAAGTTCAGACCAAAAACACATGTGTCCGAAAATTCAGCTGTAGCTCAACTCATTCGGAAGATAGCGTGATTACAACAGACGGACGGACAGACAGGGCTAAATCGACTTAAAATTTAACGCTGATCAACAATATGTATACTTTATACGGTCGCAAATGATTATTTCGATGAGTTACAAACGGAATGACAAACATAATATACAAATGTTGTCGAAGTAAAAAATAGTAGTTTCTTGCAGGTTCTGGAACAGAGCATTTATAGTTTGTTCAATCAAACCTTAAAAAAGTTACCAAACCAAAAACGAAGTTACCAAATTACCAACCCTATAAAAAGTTACCAAATTTGGTAATATTCTACCAACTGTGGCAACCGTGATTGAGTATTCAAAAATACTTGGCAAAGCATACCAAAGTGTCTAAAAATGCCCATTTTTAAATAACTTATTTTTTGAGTGGCTAGACACACTCGTACATACTATTTTGAGAGTGGCAAGCAACACTTGCATTTAGTTTTTAGAATAGCAAGCCGCACTTACACTTGTTTTTTAGCATGTGGCTCATGAGTATCAAAATCAGCTACTTACGCATTTCTCTGTCACTGATACTACCCGAGCTAATGTAAGGTTTTGAAGCATGGGTACTTGCGCAATACTTTACCATTCCATAGAATCTATTTCATTTAAACTAAATCTTAAAAAAGACAAAAAACTATTGTCCAAAAGGTTGCTAAATTTTATCACATAACTGCAGTTTTTTAAAGAATATACGTTTTTGCATTTCTTGTTGTTGTTGTAGTTATAGCTGTTTGTAGCATCCAACTGATGAAGAAAATGTGTTGCAAATCTTGTTTACATTGCATAATCTTTCCTTCTACAATAGATGTTGCAATGAACAAGAATTATGTCTGACATGACTCACAGTAAAATTTCAAAATCCGTCCACAAAGAATCTTAGCTATGAATTGCCTTTACTGCAAGCTAAGTCGTCCATCTATGCTGGTATGGGCGTATAAGCATCAGTTCAAAGTGAACAAAAGCTGTGGTATTTTCATGATGAGTGTGATGTTATTGTATACATAGATGGAGACGTAGTCACATAAATACCCATCAAACCAATCGTAGCGACATCGTAACGAAATAGGAACAAAATTCGGACGCTACGTCCGATTTCGGATCCGAAATCGTAACGATATCTTAACGAAAGTTGTATGAAGTGGTTGACATAATTTTGGAACGACATGTCGGAGTGAAATCGGATCGATTTCGGTCAGATTTCTGAACGAAGTCGGAAGAAAATCCTTGGGAAAGCGAATTTTTTCTTCCGAATTTTCGTACAGATTTCTGAACGATTTCGGAATAATGTCGTATAAAAATCGGAGGTACTTTCCGAATCTTCGTAGAGATTTCCGAACGATTTAGGAAAAATGTCGTATGAATATCGAAGGAAAATTTTTTTTCTCTGACGCCTTTTTTATTCATCAATTATTCGTTGTTATTTTTTATTGGAAGATTGTAATTTCAAACTTTTCTAATGATTTGCACTGTTGTTATCATTTTGTAGTTATAGTAGAACAATGTAAACTTTGTGTACAAATATGTTGAGTCTATCAGCACTAGCCTGAATTATTATATCTTGCATTTATATTTAAAACATTTAAAAATTGTATATGCGAATTTTATAACCAACCATTTTGTTTTTCAACAACAAACTAAAATGAAAACAACCCATTGCTGTTAGATACATACAAAAGGTGGTTGTTGTGCAAAGGGAAATTTGTCTCCGACATTTCGCTCCGAATTCGTATCGAAATCGGAAGAAAAACATTGGTATAGTCGAAGGGAAATTTACTTCCGAAGGAATTCCAATACGAAAAATCGTATAGAAATCGGATCCCGAAATTGTTCTGATGTGTCGGACATCCGACATTTGGTTTCCTGGGTACACACATATGTATACAGATATGCATCTATAAATGTGCGCATAAGTGATGTGAATGTATTGAAGTTCTTTTTTGAAAATGTTAAACTTTCCTGAAGTAATTGTGCAACTTATCAATTAGAAATATAAATACAGAACTTTACTTCTCAACAACTGGATGTAAAGATTTTTAATAATTTCCTGTCGTCCAAGAATTCGTGAAAAGTAGTCTTGCAATGGAATAATTATCAATAAGTAATACTTACATTTGTATTTTCTTTATCTGGAATTGATGAAAGCCTGATCTGAAAGATAAACAAGCCCAATTAAGAAATATTCAGAATCTATGGGAATAAAAATTCACGAATAAGAAATTAGAAAAAATAATATATATATATAATACAGGGTTTTCCAACAAAGGGCGTTATTTTGAATTACCCGGTATTGCGGTACCTATTACTTTTGTACAAACTACGCCATTGCTACGAATTGAAGCGTGTATTGCTTCAACAATGCATTTAAATTATTAAAATTAACCACAAAAATTGTGAACATCTTTCACAGTAGGTAAAACTAAAGAATTTTTTAATTAATTGAATTAATTGAGCTATGCACTAAGGAGTTCGTATTGAAAAAGTGACATCTAGCGAAGTCTACACACATCCAACCAATATGATACGATCGGTTAATTCAGCTCATCAGGCATATGAGGGTCACTAAAAAACCTTCTGGCCTAGGCAACACGCAGAGTCACCAGGCGTCATTTAATATTTTTTTAGAAAGTTTAACAGTTTTTAGCCTAAGTGTACTAAAGACAGTTTGACATACGACCATGTATTGGGTATTTTACAGTGGCTTGATTGAGACACCTCCAAAACATGGTTTTTTAACGCTTTTACAGCATCTACTGGCGATTGCTGCGATTTTTTGGGCTCATACACATAGTTTCGTGATTCGTCACCTGGACCCAACTTCTTTTGAAGCACCGCGTATCTTTTTGAAATTTCTTTCACCGACCAACACGGGAACCGGCGAGAAAACCCCCATTTTTGGCGCCAAGCGTTCATGCAATATCAAATGCTAGTTAGTGGAATAAATGCCCAGGGATGCATCAATCTCACGGTACATAACATGGCGATCTTGCATTATCCGCTCACGCTAGGCTTAATTTTGTCCGGCACAACGACCGTTTTTTTGGCGAATGTCGGCCACGATTGAATTCATTAAACCAGTTTTTCATAGTGCTATAGGATGGTCCTTTATCGACATACAAAGATTTAATTTGATCGATTCACTCTTGCCGTGATTATGCACGTCGAAAGTTGTGAAAAATTATCGGACGAAAATGTTCACCAGTAAATTCACTTTTTTATGCAAAGTGATTTTTTCAAGTCACTGTAAACAACACAATACATGGTCGTATTTGAAACTGTCCTGAGTACGCTTAGGCTAATAACTGTCAAACTTTCTCAAAAAAAAAAAAATGTCAAATGACGCCTGGCGACAGTGCGTGTTGCCTAGGCCAGAAGGTTTTTTAGTGACCCTCGTATTAGATGTGGTGCTAGACAACGGCTGAGTTTAAAAAACTTGTATTTATACTAAACTTATTGCAAATTTGCAGTTGTAAAGTATTTTGAAGCATTTTTACTATCAAGTCAACCTAGTGTCACTGATCCTCCTAGAATCATTCTTCAATACACATACATATACAATCAAATGTGTGTTTCCTTCATGAATTGTAATGCCTTCCAGTTCGGAAGTTTGATAGATTGGCAGTGGCTAAGAACGCTAAGACGTCGGCAACATTGTCTATTTGTTGGAGAGGACCGTCCGTCCGAAGTGGCTGAAATTTGGTGTTTAGTCTTCGTTGGGGGTATAAAACTTTCCCCCAGAAACTTGTCGGTACAGGTCTACGCCTTAGTGTAGCCCCAATAGAACGGAACCTCCCTATTTCCGGTATTTTGAAGGTAGTGGCCACCACCGAAATGGCTGAAATTTGTTACTTTGTCTTCATTTGGGGTATTAAACGTTCAATATGAAATTTGTCGGTATAGGTTCACACTTTAGTGTAGCTCCCATAGAACGGTACATCCTTATTTGCGGTATCTTGGAGGTTATGGCCTCAATATTTCACCGAAATGGCCGAAAGTTGGTGTTTGGTCTTCATTTGGGGTAGAAAACTTTCCATGTGAAATTTGTCGCAAGAGGTTCACGCCTTCATATAGCCCCCATAGAAAGGTACCACCCGATTTTCAATTTTTTGAAGTCTTCTTTGGAGCTACATAACTTACTCCCCGGAATTTGTCAGTATAGGTCCCCGTGTTCAAATAACCACGCATAACTCCCATTTTCGGTATTTTGAAGGTTTACACCACATTATCTTACCAAAGTGGCTCGAATCTGGTATTTGGTCTTTGGGTTTATAAAACGTTCTCCAATAACATTTGTCAGAGTAGGTCCGCGTGTTGATACAGCCCCCATAGAACAGAACCTCCTGATTTACGGCATTTTGAAGGTTTTAGCCACATTATCATACCGAAGTGGCTGAAATTTTGTATTTACTTATCTTAGGGACCAAAAAATGTTTCCCCAGAATTTTTGTCAGTAATTTCTACCCGAAATTTGTCAGTACAGGTCCACGTGTTTCTGAAATTTGGTATTTAGTATTCAATATGGGTATATACTCGTAACATGCCTACAGAAAATTGTGGGTATTGATGCACATTTTAATATAGCCCCATAGAAGAGGTATTGCGTGTTTTCAATTTGGAAGATACTGCGATATCGCTCAATGTGAAGTCTTTTAAAGGGGATAAGTTTACTGTAGTGACTGTAACTTGGTATTTTGGATTCTAGGTACATTTGCAAACATTCATCAACCCAGGTCAGCGGTAAAACTGAACAGGGGCCTGAGGAATCCCATGTTAAATTTGAAGGCCATTCATCAAAAATTGAGCGAATTATAGCAAACTCGGGGAAATATTTACATATATAGGGGATATATCCAAATCTGAACCGATTTTTGCTAAAATCGGTGAAACTACTCAGGAGCCTAAGAAAATATTACATATTAAATTTGAAGGCTATTCGATTAAAATTGATCGAGTTATAGCAAAATCGGGGAAAGATATATAAAGGGGCTATATCTGAATCTGAACGGATTGTTGTAAAAATAGGTGTAGCTACTCAGGGGCCTAAGAAAATAACACATACTAAATTTGAAGGCTATTCGATCAAAATTGAACGAGTTGTAGCCAAATCGGGAAAAGATATACACTCCGGTTCATCTGAATAGAACCAGCCAATATTTGTCTACAAATACCGTTATATCCGACGAAAGGAGAGGAATTGTAAATTACAATTTTGTGGACATGTAGAGTATATAGTAGCCGATATTTTCAATACCTAACATGTTTCACATATGCGTTATAACGGTACTTTTTACTCGCTTTATGAAAAAATGCAAAAATATTAGCATTTTTTAATGGTTCACCAGGATAGAACCACCCAAAGAATTTACACAAATCCTTTTTTAGATGTGGTAAACTTAAACAAAAAACTATTTATAATTATAAATAAATGCCGTTAGTGTTGATTGACAACAAATATTGTGCAAAAATTTTTATTAGGGTCTTGAAATTTGATGAAAATCGAGGCTTAGAGCTCCAAAAAATATTTTTATGAAGAAGTCGGTAGAAACAATTTATAAAGACAAAATTCTGTACTGAATTATGTTCAAAATTGTCTATACTACAATAAAATTACAAAAAAGTCACATTTGATAGGTTTATGAGTCCGAAACAGAGGAAATATGGTAAAGATAATTCAAAATTCTACCTTTCCAATCCAAAAATTGATATTTTATCTCAGGAAAGTGAATGCAAATCGATGGGTTCCACCAAGTTTCGTTGGCTGTGGACATCTACAGGCCCAAACAATAAAGAAAATTCCACCGCCGAACGCTTCATGTCAACATCAAGGGTTTTGATTTAGAAGATATCGCATGACAAGGAAAGCACAGAAACATAGGCGCTATTTTTTGTGTAATAACGGATCAGAAAAATTTTTCGGTACTTATACTATAAGGAAAAGATGTGTGAACATCATAACCATCAAAATTAAACCCTGTCCTTTCGAAAAAAATAACGTCTGCCTTTCCCTATCGCTAAGCTGTTTCTTCACATCAAATGTCTTAGAACCTTTTCAAATTCCAAGGACTTGATGGTGAGATGGAGCGTTCGGCGGTGGAATTTTCTTTATTTTTTGGACCTTGTAGATGTCCACAGCCAACGAAACTGGGTGGAACCCATCGATTTGCATTCACTTTCCTGAGATAAAATATCAAATGTTGGATTGGAAAGTTAGAATTTTGAATTATCTTTACCATATTTCCTCTGTTTCGGACTCATAAACCTATCAAATGTGACTTTTTTGTAATTTTATTGCAGTATAGAAAATTTTGAACATAATTCAGTACAGAATTTTGTCTTTATAAATTGTTTCTACCGACTTCTTCATAAAAATATTTTTTGGAGCTCTAAGCCTCGATTTTCATCAAATTTCAAGACCCTAATACAATTTTTTGCACAATATTTGTTGTCAATCAACCTTAACGGCATTTATTTATAATTATAAATAGTTTTTTGTTTAAGTTTACCACATCTAACAAAGGATTTGTGTAAATTCTTAGGGTGGTTCTATCCTGGTGAACCATTAAAAAATGCTAATATTTTTGCATTTTTTCATAAAGCGAGTAAAAAGTACCGTTATAACGCATATGTGAAACATGTTAGGTATTGAAAATATCGGCTACTATATACTCTACATGTCCACAAAATTATAATTTACAATTCCTCTCCTTTCGTCTGATATAACGGTATTTGTAGACAAATATTGGTTGGTTCTATTCAGATGAACCGGAGTGTATATGGGCGCTATATAAAATCTGAACCGATATATCTCAGAAGGTTGCAAGGATGGGCAGAATGTTTTTAAACATTTTGATTTGGAAGAGATGTCCAATTAACGGAAAACAGGAGCCAAGGTGGCAATCAAAAGATCTGCTCTACTTAATATTAAGAATTTTGAATTTTTTTATCAAATTTAAATTTTGATTTCTTGATAACGGTACATTGCCCATGTGCAGTTAATATCAACTTTTTGTACTAAAACGTTATATTTATAGCCCACTCATCAAATCCCCATCCAAAACTTTTAGTATTATCAACATATTTTTCAGAAAATGTTATTTTAAATGTCGTCTAATTTTCATATGATTATCGCTTTAGATTACCTGGGAAATATTTTTCATATTTAAAGAGCTATAACTTCATTATGGATGCACATATCGACAAAATTCTTTCAGATTCTTTGTATTGGATGTGTTTACTGTAAGAAAAAAACATAAACATATGTAAAAGTTAACATCACATTTATTGATTTTTGTCCACGCGGCAACACTGTGGGCCGTTTTTTGCCATGCAGTAACATGGTATTTCGGATCCTTAATGGTTTAAAACTTGTTTAAAGGTTTTTGTTTGTTTAAAAGATATTTATCAGTTAGTGTAGCGGAGATCTTAGTACTTTCACAAACGGTGGAGGCGGCAATATAGATATGTGTATCTTCAGCAGAACAAGAAACATAAATAGTATTGGTTATTTTTTCGTTTTAATCTATAAAACCCACAAAAATTGACATATTTTTTTTTCTTAATGATGGATTTTATTTAAAGTTCGCCCCGGGCAAGTTTAGCACTGCTATTATTTATTCTTTTTGTTTCGCCTATTGAGAGTGGCACAAACAGTTAATGTAAAGCAGCATTTGCTTCTACAAACTCTTTCAGCATTGAACTCAAACACACCATTTAGGTTCTTCTCATTTTTTAAACTCTCTTTAGATTAACATCTTTATTTAAACAATAAAAAATTAATATTTTTTACAAAGAAATTCATGTTTGGTCTGCTACCACAGCTTAGGACAGCCAGCTCGACCCGCTGTTGCTTAATATGGTGACAGCAGCTACAGCGGCGACAACAGCAATGCTGCCATTTAAGTCAGACTCTAGTTAAGGCCTGGCGGGAATTTGTTATTTTTTGCATAAACAAGACAACAAAGCCATGGACGGGCAAATTTTATAACCAGTTTAGCCATATAGAGTTATGTTTACTATGTACAAAATGCAGTGTGTTGGAGTTGCACCATTCAACAATTGCACGCTCCAAAGGCAGCATATTTTAATGTTTTTTTATTGCACTTTAGATTTGGCTAAGACAAGTTGTTGTAGCAGTTGTTGCTCTGACTCTCTCAACCAAAGTATGAATGGTCAAGAAGGAGTAAATAAAAAGTAACTTTTTTTAGATTGGCTTGAATTCATTCAACACCCGCTCAAAATGTGGTGGCTACATAGTACAAAATAATCAACGAAAAGCAACTGTCTCGGGCAGTTCTGTTATGGCTTAAGGCTAAAGCCTAAACTGGGTACAATCAACCAAAAAGAAAAACAACAACAACAAAAACAATAATCTTGTTTAACATACCAATGTTGTTTGAGGTATTATTGCTTTGAAATGGAACAACAAAACTAAAGCCAACACTTAAAGGCTTAATGAAAAAATATAAAAATAAAACGCAAAAAGTTTCTAACATCTTGATGAAGTCTGAACAAACATTGCCACCAGTATTCTGTTCTGAGTGCTACACACATTTTCTTCAAGGTGGCTAAGTTCTAAGTGACGAGCATTTCAATGACACTGACAGCAGGGTATGATTTCATTTGTCTTGAAAGCAAAATGAACTGAAAGTCGATTCAATGAAATGAAAAAATAATAAATATACAAAACTACGATTGCCAAGAATGCATTTGAATTCAAAGTAAATCATATGCATATATCGCTCATTTACTCAAAGAGTGACATATCTCAAAAAATCCAGTTTCGAGAAAAACGGGTTTTAAGTTAGCAATTGAAATTTGACTTCACAACACAAAAATTTGACCGAAAAAAGAAGACACGTGTATCGGGAAGTAACCTAAATAGGCGTGGTAAGTTCCGCCCATTTCTACAGGTTTTGAAATATTCGACATCAGATTCCTTGGAATCCTTGCATTTTAGGTATAAAGTGTCTTTGGCAATATTACTGACAACAATGCGAGGTATCTTTTTATGAAAAACAAGTGAGCCAAGGCTATAGTCGGGTCGGGGCCGACTATGTGATACCCTACACCACTACCCCTGTTCATAAGCTTTTGACTAATAAAATTCAAAATATTAAAATTGGGATAGCTTAGCGCCTTTGCTCTGAATGTCTTCATTAACACAGGTAAATTTTTTTGAAACGTATTTAAGTGCATCGACAGTACAACCCAAATAAAAAATGGAAAAATGAGATGTATGCCAACCATCAATAGGCTTCTTTCTGTGTTAGACCCCCATCAACCCCCAAAATTTCGTGAGGATCCGATCAAAATTTCGTAGTGTGATTGCACAAAAATGGAAAAAGGGATGCATTACCGACTATTGTGAAATCTCTGTTGTTTGAACACCTATGACAACCTACTTCACATCGTTGTAAAGGTGATATTTTCTACTTTCCTTGCCAGGTTTTGCTTTCGATATACCTCCTACAGAAGGGAGATATTAACTTTGAAATAAAACGTTGGCCTGTTTTCCAAATATTTTTTTTTTGTCACATTCCGACCCCTGAATAATATCCGACCATTATCAAAAATCAAAAGGTTTTTTCCTCTGTGGGACCCCCAATAACACCCAAAATTTCGTGACGATCCAATTAAAATTGCGACCTTTAGCGTGATTTCCAAAAAAGTGGAAAAATGGGATGTATTACCGACTATTGCGATATCTCCGTTATTTGGATACCTACGCCAACCTGCTTTACATCATTGTAATGATGGGATTTTTACTTTCATAGTCAGACTTTGCTTTTGGAAGGTCCGGAACCAAAGCTGTGATATTCGTCATTATTATTAAAATCGCAAAAATGAAAAGTTGTGTTCTATTAGCGGCTTTTGCGATATCTTCGTTGTTTGACCACCTACGACAACCTACTTTACATCATTAGAAAGGCGATATTTTATACTTTCATGGCCAGGTTCTGCTTTTGGTATACCCCATACTGAAGCTGAGATATTCGCTTTGAAATAAAACGTTGACTTTTTCTCCAAATAAGTTTTTTGCCCATTCCGACCTCTGAATATTATCCGACCATCGCCAAAATCAATAGGCTTCTTCATCTGTGTGACCCCCATTAACCCTCAAAATTTCGTGACGATCCGATCAAAATTGAGACCTGTAGCGTGATTTCCAAAAAAGTGGAAAAATGGGATGTATTACCTACTATTGCGATATCTCCGTTATTTGGTCTGTAGGATCCCCATTAGCCCCCAAAATTTCGTGACTATCCGATTAAAATTGCGACCTGTAGCGTGATTACAAAAAAATAAAAAATGGGATGTATTGCCGACTATTGTGATATCTCCGTTATGTGGCCACCTACGCCAACATACTTTGCATCACTGTAAAGATGGGGTTTTCTACTTTCATAGTCAGACTTTGTTTTTGGAAGATCCCCAACCGAAGCTGTGATATTCGTCATTATTATTAAAATCGCAAAAATAAAAAGTTGGGTTCTATTAGCGGCTATTGCGATATATTCGTTGTTTGGTCACCTACGAGAACCTACTTTACATCATTAGAAAGGCGATATTTTCTACTTTTATTGTCAGGTTTTGCTTTTGGTATACCCCGTATAGAAGCTGAGATATTCGCTTTGAAAAAAAACATTGTCTTTTTATCCACATAAGTTTTTTGCCCATTCCGACCCCTAAATATTATCCGACCATCACCAAAATCAATAGGCTTCTTCCCCTCCGGGACCCCCATCAACATCCAAAATTTCGTGACGATCCGATCAAAATTGCGACCTGTAGCGTGATTACAAGGTTTAGATGGACAGACGGACAGACGGACGGACGGACGGACTGACGGACGGACACACATAGCCAGATCGACTCAGCTCGTCGAGACATTCATTTTGGTATATATAAGTATGGGTCTACGACTATTATTTCGATGCGTTACAAACTTTTTGGCCAAAACCAACTTATAATACCCTCCTCACATAGTGGTGTAGGGTATAAAAACATAAACAAAATCATCAACATGTAGCAAATATTACAAAAAAATATTGTTTTCGCTCTCTTGAATATTTCGATTTTTGAAAAGCACAGATATGTATACCCAAATCTGAAACGATAAAACTTGGAAAACTTACTTCTAGTCCGAATTCCGTAACATTTTTCCAAATTTAATCAAAATTTACCAGAATTTTCGTGTTAGGACCATCAATTACATGAAATCGAGCTAACATATATGTGGGAGCTATATATATATATATGTCAACCGATATTTACCAAATTTGGCAGATTAGTTTCTAGGTCCATTATAAACATCCACACGGAATTAGGATGTCTAGCTTGCCCCTGTGATTTGTTGGCTCAAAACCCTGGCTTTGGCCCCACAGTGCATTGCAGTATTAGAAGTTCAGAAGTAAAATTAGGAGATATGTTATATGCTAAAATGTCTATATCCTTATGCGGACCCAAAATGACGATTTTTTGCAAGGAAGTCTGTACACCAAGGGTGACGTAGTGGATGAAAGATACCAGGCAACGGTCCTGACCGGTTTTAGCATGGCCAAGTCCAGGACTTATCTTGGTCCTTCTCTCATCTCAAGTGGGTACTGACTTCCCCGTGGTGTCACCTGGGGAGCTGTCTTTAACACCCGTTAAAGGTAGTGAAGTAACAAGAGCCACCTGTCACCCATAAGAACGATAAAAACTTGGGTTTGGGCGTCGGGCTAGTAACCTACCCCTGGAAAAAAGCATCCTACCCTGAAAAAAAAAACAAAGGAAGAGAAAAACAAACCCCCCTCTGAAGTTGAAGACATCCGCAAACGTTTTAAGGGCCATGATCTGCGAATCTGCACCTAGAATGTTCGCACTCGAAGCGGCAAAAACATATTCATAAGAATACCTGGCTGTCTGCTGATCAAAGAACAAGAAGTCAAATTGCTCACGTTGTGATAGATTGAAGACATTTGTCGAGCGTTTTGGATGTGCGATCGTTCCGAGGAGCAATCATACAAGCATGTCACAGATTCCGATCGGAATGGTTTCAATTCCGTAATTTCATTTCGATCGTTTTTGTTTTAGCTTCTTCAGATTTCGATCGATTTGGTGAATTTCGAAAATCGTATTATTTAGTATATATGTGGCAAGATTAGAGGAATCAAAAGAAACAAAACAAAAACATATGATTAGAAAACACCGTGGAAGCGGGAATTGTGAAAATATTCTGTTTAAAAAAGGTTTGTGTGCGCGAAAAGAAAGTTAAGTTTTATTGAAAATTCAATTTTTCTATTGTTTCGGTAATCGAAGCTCAAAATAATCAACATAACACTGAACAAATAATACCTTGTTTAAGTTATTTTTGTTCTGTTTTTTATCTTTGCTTTATCATTCGTAATGCCAGATTGTTTAGTGGTTTTCATTAAAAAATTGTGTGACAATAGGCCTGTTCGATAACTTTGCAAGTAAAAAGTATTTGCAAGTACTTGCAACTACTTCTCATTTCTCTTTTACTGAACAAGTTTGTTATCGAACAGCATTTTGTAAAAGTTTGTACAAATTTGTGCAAACTTTTGGGTTATAGAACACACCTAATACTTTGTTAACAATTGGTTTCGTTAATTGGGAAATATTTGCTTTTGATATACCCCTTTTAGAAGCAGAGATATTCGCTTTGAAATAAAACGTTGACTTTTTCTCCAAATAAGTTTTTTGCCCATTCCGACCTCTGAATATTATCCGACCATCACCAAAATCAATAGGCTTCTTCATCTGTGTGACCCCCAATAACCCTCAAAATTTCGTGACGATCCGATCAAAATTGAGACCTGTAGCGTGATTTCCAAAAAAGTGGAAAAATGGGATGTATTACCTACTATTGCGGATGTGTGGGATGTATTACCTACTATTTGGTCTGTAGGATCCCCATTAGCCCCCAAAATTTCGTGACTATCCGATTAAAATTGCGACCTGTAGCGTGATTACAAAAAAAAAAAAAAAAAAAAAAAAAATGGGATGTATTGCCGACTATTGTGATATCTCCGTTATGTGGCCACCTACGCCAACCTACTTTGCATCACTGTAAAGATGGGATTTTCTACTTTCATAGTCAGACTTTGTTTTTGGGAGATCCACAACCGAAGCTGTGATATTCGTCATTATTCCAAGTTCTATTATAACGGTATGGGTATTTTGAAAATTTTATCCACATTTTCCAACCGAATTTTGGAATTTGTGATATCAGAATGTAGAAAACCGATCGATTCTCCGGCCAGACAACATCAAATTTTCGACGGTGGCAAAATACCCCACAGTTATGTTGGCGACATTTCCTGAGTATTTCAGCCATGTAAAACTTCTCTACAAGTGGTTTCGTAAGGCACGTTGTTCGGAGCTATTATGAATTGGGGTGCACTCTTTGATATGAAAGAAGTCTCCCTTGTCCCGTCTGGGATGTTTGTGGAACAATTATTACATTATTTAGAAACCGAATTCGTGTTAATATAGAAACAATAGTACATTATTCATTGCAATTTTTAGAATCCAGAACCTTAGCTCATATGTTACAGTTTTACCTCTACTTGTTCACCCAATGCCAAGTGTATTACATGTAGAAACCTTTCATGCATTTAAAGGTGGATTTTAATAAACATTCTGATCCAATCTGAACAGTGATCCTCACAACAAATTTCATTTATCGATTTACTCAATACCAGTGCTTCAATATTAAGTATTACTTAATACTTCTTGTACATTTATTATAATTTTAACAATAAACCTGATAAATAATATACCAGAATTCCACTTCTATTCCTTAGCCCACTACCAAATTTATTGCAATTTTGTACTTTTCACACACTAATTATATAATCCCTGCTTCATTGATACACCAACGTCAAATTTAATACCATTCAGTACATTTCGTTTTTCTCAATAAGTCAGCCAGCCCTCAGCCTAATTTCAGAATTTGTATGCATTTCAAAATATCCTTATCTAAACACCAACACCATCCCTCATACAACAATTCGAAATTCCATATTTATCTCTTCAAGCAACGCCAAACAGGTACGTATACATAATACCGAATTTCACAATTTCAGCTCTACTAATTTACACAATAAAAATTTGTTAGGTATAAACAGCTCAACTCGAAAGAGAATTAATTAAATATCACTATAAATAACCTTCGCCTTAATAAGGCAAAAATAAAAAAATACAACATTTGAACCAAATTCTGTGCCATTTTGTATTATTGTACGTATATCAACAACCACATCCAAATCTCCGAATTCCACCTCTATTAATAATACAATTAATACTTTTCGTATAACAGTACGAATTTCAATAACTATATCCAACAGTAAATCCAAATTTCAGGATTCTACCCTAGCCGTCCATCCAAAAATAAATTGTTCCAAATTTAGTACCATTTATTACTTTTCGTAACCATACGTACGAACTTCCAAAACTATCTCAGTCCTACACTCCAACAGTAGTCTAAATTTCAGGATTCCAGCTCTCTCCGTTCACCCAAATCCAAATTGAACCAAATTTAGTACCATTTAGTACTTTTCGTACCCATAAGTACGAATTTCCAAAACTTCCTTAACCCTACACTCCAACGATAACATTAACTCGAAATTTCTGGATTCCTGCTCTATCCGTTCACCCAAATCCAAGTTGTACAAAATTTAGTACCGTTTAGTACTTTCCGTACCCATATGTACGAACTTCCAAGACAAACTCAATCCTACAGTCCAACAGTAATCTTACTTCCAAATTTCAGGATTCCATCTTTTTCCGTTTCACCCAAATCTAAATTAAACCAAAGTTAGTACCATTTAGTACTTTCCGTACCCATAAGTACGAATTTCCAAGACTAACTCAATCCTACAGTCCAACAGTAATCTTACTTCCAAATTTCAGGTTTATGTCTATGCAAATCCAAAATTTACCAAATTTAGTACCATTTAGTACTTTCCGTACCCATAAGTACGAATTCTTAAACCTACACTCCAAAAGTAATCTTAATTCCAAATTTCAGAATTCCAGCTCTATTCGTTCACCCAAATCGAAATTGTACCAAATTTAGTACCGTATACAACTTTTCGAAAGGTAAATAAATTCAAAATTTCAGGATTCCAGCTCTATCCGTTCACCCAAATCCAATTTGTACCAAATTTAGTACCGTTTAGTACTTTTCGTACCCATAAGTACGAATTTCCAAAACTACCTCAGTCCTTCACTCCTTCACTCCATCAGTAATCTTAATTCCAAATTTCAGTTTTCCACGCCTATCCAAATCCAAATTTTACCAAATTTACTACCATTAAGTACTTTTCGTACACGTACTTTCGTACTTTTCGTAATTTCACGACTGTAATCGGGTTTTCATCTCTATCCGTTCACCCAAATCCAAATTGTACCAAATTTAGTACCATTTATTACTTCTCGTAAACATAAGTACGAACTTCCAAAATCATTTCCTTATATCAACACCACTTCCTAACCTTGATTCCCATACTAAGTTTGAAGATTGTAGCTATATCCGCTCAAAATATACAATTGGTACCAAATTTAGTAACTTTCAGTACTTTTCGTACACTTATAGGTGGAATTTCCAAAAACCATACCAAAGGGTTCTCTCTATAACTCTCCATTAGCGACCCTCGTTCCAAATTTCAAATTCTAGTACGAAATAAGTACGAACTTGCTGGGTTCCAGCTCTATTCATTCAATCAAATCCAAATTGTACCAAATTTAGTACCATTTAGTACTTTTCGTAAACACAAGTACTAAAACTACCCCATATATCAATCGTACACTTCAACAGTTATCTTAATTCGAAATTTAAAGTTTCCAGCTCTATCCTTTCACCCAAATCCAAGTTGTACAAAATTTAGTACTATTTAGTACTTGTCGTACACATAAGTACAAATTTTGAAAACTACCCACATATCGCAATCCTATACTCCGTCAGTAATCTTAATTCCAATTGTCAGGTTTCTAGTTCTATCCTTTCACCCAAATCCAAATTGTACTAAATTTAGTACCATTTAGAACATTTCGTACACATGAGTACGAATTTCACAAACCATTTCCTTTTATAAACACGACTTCCCAACCTTCATTTCCATACCAAATTCCAAGTTTCTAGCTAAATCCGTTCAAAATATACAATTGGTACTAAATTTAGTACTTTTCGTACACTTAGAGGTCGAATTTCCCAAAACCCTTTGGTACATCTTTCTTACTCTCCATCGGTTACCTTCATTCCAAATTTCAGAATTCTTGCCGTTTGCCTAATACAAAGGGTACCATATTTAGTACCTTTTAGTACTTTTCGTACCCTTATAGGTCGAATTTCCAAAAACCCACCCTTATCTCACCCCTACTCACCGACAGCAAACTACAGCCAAAATTTCAGCTTTCTAGCTTCAGCGGTTTCGTCTGGGCGATGATATACATGTCACTCACTCACTCACTCAGTCATCACTAAGCTCTTTTATATATATAGACTAGCAAAATGCCCGCTACTTCGTATGCGGAAAGGATATAAAAAAAAACAAATAAAGAATATATAATATGGAAATGACAAACACTGAAAATTTGGTCGCAGTAATACCAATTTTAATCAATATTTATTTTTATCCTAGTACTGTACGTACCCCTTAAGTTCGTTTTTAAAAAAGATCAGCCGTATCTCACCCTTACACATTAACAGCGAGATCAACGTTGCACACCAATACACACCCTAACTCCAAAAAATAAAAATTCCAGCACTGTCCTACACCCAAAAACAAATTGAGTACCATTAAGTAATTTTCGTATACTTATGGTACGTATTTCGACGACATATCTCAGCCATACACGGACATTAATACAAAATAATTACAGTAAATTCCATAATAATTACAGTAATTCCAAATCTCAAGATTCCAGCTGTATCCGTTCGTCCAATTCCAAATTGTACCAAACTTAGTATCAAGTCGAACTCTTCGTACCCATAAGTAAGATTTTCCAAAACTACCTCAATCCTTCACTTTAGTAGTAATCTTACTTCCAAATTTCAGGATTCAAACTCTATCCGTTAAACCAAGTTAAAATTGTACTAAATTTAGAACAATTTAGAATTTTCGTACCAATTTTCAAAACTTCCTCAACGCAACAGGGCTACAATAATCATACTTTCAAATTGCAGGATTCCACCGCTATCCGTTCACCTACATACAAATTGTACTAAATTTAGTACCATTTAGTGCTTTTCGTAACCATAAGTTTGCTTTTTCAAAACAACCTGAATCCTACTCTTCGACTGTAATCGTAATTCCAAATTTCAGGATTCCAGTCTATTAATTCACCCGAATCCAAATTGTATCAAATTTAGTACCATTTCTTTCCCAAACAAAAATTTCAGGATTCCAGCTCTACCCGTTCACCCAAATCCACATTGTACCATATTTAGTACCATTTAGTACTTCTCGTACGCACACGTACGACTTTTCAAAATTTCCTCAATACTACACTCCTACAGTAATCTTAATTCGTAATTCCAACACTATCCGTTTACTAAAATTCAAATTGTACCAAATTTAGTGCTTTCTGTACCCATAAGTACGAATTTCCAAAACTACCTCAATTCTACTGTCCGACAGTAATCTTAGTTCCAAATTTCAGAATTCCAGCTTTATCCGTTCATCCAAATCCAAATTGTACCAAATTTAGTACCATTTAGTACTTTTCGTACCCAAAGGTATTTCTAAAACTATCTCAATCCTACACCCCTACAGTAATCTTAATTCAAAACTTTAGGATTCCAGCTCTATCCGTTCACCCAAATCCAAATTTAGTACTGCTCGTAATCATAAATACGAACTTCCAAAACCATTTCCTTATTTCAACGCCATTTCCCAACCTTGATTCCCATACCAAATTTGAAGATTCTAGCTTTATCCATTAAAAATATGCAATTGGTACCAAATTTAGAAACTTTTAGTACTTTTCGTACACTTATAGGTCGAGTTTCTAAATACCCTTTGGTACATCTTGCTAACTCTCCATCAATGACCACTCGTTCAAAATTTCAGATTTCTAGCTCTTCGCGTTTGCCTAATACAATGGATTCCATATTTAGTACACTTTAGCAATTTTTATACCTTTCTACGACGAATTACCAAAAACCCCTTTACACAAAAACAAATTGTACCAAATTCTGTACAATTCGATATTCCAAAACAACCTTAATCCTTCACTTCAACAGTAACCATAATTCCAAATAACAGGATTCCAGCGCTATCCGTGCACTCAAATCCAAATTGTACCAGAGGTAGTACCATTTAGTACTTTTAGTACCCTTACTACCTCAGTCCAACACTCCAATAGTAATCCTAATTTCAAATTTTAGGACTCAAACACTATCCGTCACCCAAATCCAAATTCTACCTCTATAGCCTACCGCGAACGTGTTGCAAATGCTAACTCTTTCCGTTTACAAAAATTCATACTTTAAATTAAAATAAATAAAATTAAAATACTTAAAATTCAGGATTCCAGTTCTATCCGTTCACCCAAATCCAAATTGTAATAAATTTAGTACCATTTAGTACTTTTCGTACACATAAATACGAATTTCCAAAATTTCCCCAATCCTATGATCCAACTGTAATCTCAATTTCAAATTTCAGGATTCCAGCTCTGTCCGTTCACTCGAATCCCTATTGTACCAAATTTAGTACTTTTCGAACACATAAGTACGAATTTCCAAAACCACCCTCATATCTCAGTCCTACACTTCACAGTAATCTTAATTTCAAATTTCAGGTTTCCAGCTTCATACAAACGTTCACCCAAATCCAAATTGTACTAAATTTAGTACCATTTAGTACTTTTCGTACCCATAAGTACGAATTTTCAAAACTACCTCAATTCTACACCCCACCAGTAATCTCAATTCCAAATTTCGAGATTCCAACTATATCCGTTCACCCAAATCCCCATTGTCCCAAATTTAGTACCATTTAGTACTTTTCATTCACATAAGTAAGAATTTCCAAAACTTCCCCAGTCCTACACTCCAAAAGTAATATCAATTCCAAATTTCAGGAATCCAGCTCTATCCGTTCACTCAAATCCAAATTGTACTAAATTTAGTACCAATTATTACTTTTCGTACACTCAAGTTTCCAAAAACCCTTTGGTGCATCTTTCTTACTCTTCATCAGTGATCCTCAGTCCAAATTTGAGGAATCAAGCCCTATCCGTTCACCCAAATCGAAACTGTACCAAATTTAGTGCTATTTAGTATTTTTCGTACCCTATGTACGAATTTCCAAAACTTCCACAATATTAAACTCCACCAGTAATCTCAGTTCCAAATTTAGAGATTCCAGCGCTATCTGTTCACCCAAATCCCCATTATAAAAAATTTAGTTCCATTTAGTACTTTCCGTACACATAAGTACTAATTTCCAAAACCACCCTCATATCTCAATCCTACACTTCAACAGTAATATTAATTCCAAATTTCAGGTTTCCAGCTCTATCCGTTCATTCAAATCCAAATTGTACTAAATTTAGTACCATTTAGTACTTTTCGTACCCATAAGTACGAATTTAAAAACTACCTCAATCCTACACCCCACCAGTAATCTCAATTCCAAATTTCGAGATTCCAGCTATTATCCCTTCACCCAAATCCCCATTGTATCAAATTTAGTACCATTTAGTACTTTTCATACACATAAGTACGAATTTCCAAAAGTTCTTCAATCCAACACTCCAACAGTAATATCAATTCCAAATATCAGGATTCCAGCTCTATCCGTTCACCCAAATCCCTATTGTACCAAATTTAGTACTATTTAGTACTTTTCGTACACATAAGCACGAATTTCCAAAACTACCCTCATATCTCAATCCTACACTACAACAGTAACCTTAATTCCAAATTTCAGGTTTCCAGCTCTTTACGTTCACCCAAATCTAAATTGTACTAAATTTAGTACTTTTCGTACACATGATTGGTAATTTTCCAAACCATTTCCTTTTAGAAGCACCACTTCCCAACCTTGATTTCCATACCATATTCCTATATTCCTATATTCCTGGGGCCTAATATAGATTTCATTAATTATTTAGCGATTTCTTCAAATTACAGATTTTGAAATTGAAAATTGAATAGTTATGACTGTACATCTCCATATACGATAAAATTCTTAATTGCAAATAAATCGTGGTAATATGCACAATTCTATTGCACTTTCATTGATTTGCAAACATTTAGTTATTACCAAAAAGTCAGGTCCATACAGTTTTTAGTTGTTGTTATTTCTGGCCGATTTCTGAATTTATTCCCCTAATGTTGTCTTCAACAGCAACTCATTTGTTCATTTGCGTAATTGATGTTTATACACCATTATCACCAACTGCGACATCTGTTGCAATGGAAGATAACAAATGTCTTGTCTTTCTATTATTTAGTGGTTTACGATAAAATAAGTGCGCCTAGAAGTAAACTACAAAATTTGAAATTATGTGTGATCTCTTACGATATCAAGAAGTTATAGCATTGTTAATTTGACACATTTCTTGTAGAGGGCCAACTAAGTGATAGTAATGAAAAATAAGGATTTTTGTTGTTGTTTTTTTTGTGGTTCCAGGACGAATTTTCTAAAACCCGGCCTTATCTCGCACATTTGCATCAACAGTGACCCACTGGTAAAATTTCAAGCTCCTAGCTTTAGCCGTTTTGGCTGGGCGTTGATGATGAGTCAGTCAGTCAGTCAGTCAGTCAATCACTTATCACCAAGCTCATTTATATATATAAGATAGACTAGCAAATGCCCGCTACTTCGTATGCGGAAAGGAAACGAAATATATATATAAACAATGTTTAATACGGGAATGGTGAATACTGGAGATTCTGTTGTACTAAGACCTATTTTTATTACCAATATTTTTTCGATTGTAGTCAGAATTTAAAAAAAATCTGCCGTATCTCATCCCTACACAGCTACTAAATTTTTTTTGCGAATTTCCACAACTACGTATCATATTGCAAATTTCAGATTCGACTCCTTGTTTTACCCCTTAACTAACACAGCATTCCCTTCCAGTACGAATTTCCAAACACTTAACTTTATCTCACCCCTCGGTTTCGCCCAGAACCCGAATACTCAGTACCATTTAGGACTTTTCGACCTTTGGTACATCTTTCTTACTCTTCATCAGTGACCCCCATTCCAAATTTCAGGATTCCGGCCCTATTCGTTAACCCATATCCAAATTGTACTATATTTAGTACCATTTAGTATTTTTCGTATACTTTTAATTCGAATTTCCAAAAACCTTTCTTTTTACTCTTCATCAGTGACCTTCTTTCCAAATTTCAGGATTCCAGCTCTATTCGTTCACCCAAATCCAAATTGTACTAAATGTAGTACCATTTAGTACTTTTCGTGCACTTATAGTTCAAATTTCTAAAAACCTTTCTTTGTTACTCTCCATCAGTGACCCTCATTACAAATTTCAGGATTCCAGCTCCATCCGTTCACCCAAATCCAAATTGTACTAAATTTAGTACCATTTAGTACTTTTCGTATTTACAAAAACCTTTCATTGTTACTCTTCATTAGTGACCCTCATTCCAAATGTCTGTATACCAGCTCAATCCGTTTAACCAAATCAAAATTGTACTATATTTAGTACCATTTAGTACTTTTCGTACCCTTGTAATTCGAATTTCCAAAATCCTTTCTTTTTTACTCTCCATCAGTGACCTTCATTCCAAATTTCAGGATTCCAGCTCTATTCGTTCACCCAAACCCAAATTGTACTAAATTTAGTACCATTTATTACTTTTCGTATATTATAGTTCGAATTTCAAAAACCTTTCATTTTTACCCTTCATCAGTGATCCTCATTCCAAATTTCAGGATTCCAGCTCTATCCGTTCACCCAAATCCGAATTGTACTAAATTTAGTACTTTTCGTGCACTTATGGTTCGAATTTCTAAAAACCTTTCTTTGGTACTCTCCATCAGTGACCCTCATTACAAATTTCAGGATTCCAGCTCAATCCGTTCACCCAAATCCAAATTGTACTAAATTTAGTACCATTTAGTACTTTGCGTACCCTTGTAATTCGAATTTCCAAAAACCTTTCTATTTTACTCTCCATCAGTGACCTTCATTCCAAATTTCAGGATTCCAGCTCTATTTGTTCACCCAAACCCAAATTGTACTAAATTTAGTACCATTTAGAACTTTCCGTGCACTTATTGTTCAAGTTTCCAAAAACCTTTCTTTGTTACTCTCCACCAGTGACCCTAATTTCAAATTTCAGGATTCTAGTGCCATCCGTTCACCCAAATCCAAATTGTACTAAATTTAGTACCATTTAGTACTTTTCGTATTTACAAAAACCTTTCATTGTTACTCTTCATTAGTGACCCTCATTCCAAATGTCTGTATACCAGCTCAATCCGTTTAACCAAATCAAAATTGTACTATATTTAGTACCATTTAGTACTTTTCGTACCCTTGTAATTCGAATTTCCAAAATCCTTTCTTTTTTACTCTCCATCAGTGACCTTCATTCCAAATTTCAGGATTCCAGCTCTATTCGTTCACCCAAACCCAAATTGTACTAAATTTAGTACCATTTATTACTTTTCGTATATTATAGTTCGAATTTCAAAAACCTTTCATTTTTACCCTTCATCAGTGATCCTCATTCCAAATTTCAGGATTCCAGCTCTATCCGTTCACACAAATCCGAATTGTACTAAATTTAGTACTTTTCGTGCACTTATGGTTCGAATTTCTAAAAACCTTTCTTTGGTACTCTCCATCAGTGACCCTCATTACAAATTTCAGGATTCCAGCTCAATCCGTTCACCCAAATCCAAATTGTACTAAATTTAGTACCATTTAGTACTTTTCGTACCCTTGTAATTGGAATTTCCAAAAACCTTTCTATTTTACTCTCCATCAGTGACCTTCATTCCAAATTTCAGGATTCCAGCTCTATTTGTTCACCCAAACCCAAATTGTACTAAATTTAGTACCATTTAGAACTTTCCGTGCACTTATTGTTCAAGTTTCCAAAAACCTTTCTTTGTTACTCTCCACCAGTGACCCTAATTTCAAATTTCAGGATTCTAGTGCCATCCGTTCACCCAAATCCAAATTGTACTAAATTTAGTACCATTTAGTACTTTTCGTACTCTTATAGTTCGAATTTACAAATGTCTGCATTCCAGCTCAATCCGTTCACCCAAATCAAAATTGTACTAAATTTAGTACCATTTAATACTTTTCGTACCCTTACAGTTCGAATTTCCAAAAACATTTCATTGTTACTCTTCATCAGTGACCCTCATTCCAAATGCCTGTATTCCAAATCTATCCGTTCACCCAAATCCAAATTGTACTAAATTTGGTACCATTTAGTACTATTCGTGCACTTGTGGTTCGAATTTACAAAAACCTTTCATTGTTACTCTTCATCAGTGACCCTCATTCCAAATGTCTGTATTCCAGCTCAATCCGTTCACCCAATTCAAAATTGTACTAAATTTAGTACCATTTAGTACTTTTCGTACCCTTACAGTTCGAATTTCCAAAAACCTTTCATTGTTACTCTTCATCAGTGACCCTCATTCCAAATGCCTGTATTCCAGCTCTATCCGTTCACCCAAATCCGAATTGTACTAAATTTAGTACCATTTAGTACTTTTCGTGCACTTGTGGTTCGAATTTCTAAAAACCTTTCTTTGCTACTCTCCATCAGTGACCCTCATTACAAATTTCAGGATTCCAGCTCAATCCGTTCACCCAAATACAAATTGTACTAAATTTAGTACCATTTAGTACTTTTCGTACCCTTGTAATTCGAATTTCCAAAAACCATTCTTTTTTACTCTCCATCAGTGACCTTCATTCCAAATTTCAGGATTCCAGCTCTATTTGTTCACCCAAACCCAAATTGTACTAAATTTAGTACCATTTAGTACATTTCGTACCCTTATAGTTCGAATTTACAAAAACCTTTCATTGTTACTCTTCATCAGTGACCCTCGTTCCAAATGTCATTATTCCAGCTCAATCTGTTCACCCAAATCAATATTGTACTAAATTTAGTACCATTTAGTACTTTTCGTACCCTTGTGGTTCGAATTTCCAAAAACCCGTTGGTACATCTTTCTAGCTCTCCATCAGTTACCCTCATTCCAAATTTCAGAATTCTAGCTCTTACCGTTTGCCTAATACAAACGGTACCATATTCAGTACCTTTTAGTACTTTTCGTACACTTCTAGGTCGAATTTCCAAAAAACCAGCCTTATCTCACCCCTACACACCAACAGCAACCTACACCCAAAATTTCAACTTTCTAGCTTCAGCGGTTTCGTCTGGGCGCTGATGAATCAGTCAGTCAATCAGTCAGTCAGTCAGTCAGTCACTCACCTCACTACTCTTTTATATATATAGATATAGGACCTTATTCTACAGTTTTTATTCACATTTTCGTTATCTGCGGTCACAAAATATATTTTATTAATGTTTATACCCTACACCACTATGTGGGGAGGGTATTATATCGGAATGGGCAAAAAACTTATGTGGATAAAAAGACAACGTTTTTTTCCAAAGCGAATATCTCAGCTTCAGTATGAGGTATACCAAAAGCAAAACCTGACAATGAAAGTAGAAAATATCACATTTCTAATGATGTAAAGTAGGTTCTCGTAGGTGGTCAAACAACGAAGATATCACAATAGTCGCTAATAGAACCCAACTTTTCATTTTTGCGATTTTAATAATAATGACGGATATCACACCTTTGATTGGGGACCTTCTAAAAGCAAAGCCTGACTAAGAAAGTAGAAAATCCCATCTTTAAAATTATGCAAAGTAGGTTGGCGTAGGTAGTCAAATAATAGAGATATTGCAATAGTCGGTAATGCATTCCTTTTTTCACTTTTTCTGCAATCACACTACAGGTCGGAATTTTGATCGGATCCTCAGGAACATTTCTCACAGAGATAGAAGCATATTGATGTTGGTGATGTCGATGGTAGTCAAATAAAAAATTAAATATTAATTATTTTGGTTCCGTTCGCCTTAAGTCATTTGGTATAAAAGCCAGATAGGTGAAAATTTTCGTATCTCCCTAAAAGAAATGTTTTCGAGTGAAAAGAGTATGCACAGAGGTAGTGGTGTAGGGTATCACATAGTCGGCCCCGTACCGACTATAGCCTTTTCTCACTTGTTTTCATAATAAAATCGTTCAGAAGATTATGTGTGCTCGATTCAAACTGTGTTTTTGAATATCTATGGTGAATATATATAGGGAAAATATTGATAACCCAGATCGGACTTTAGTACTATAATCCAAAATAACGTCAGGAGGTTAAGTCATAGGTTCCTGATATTGTATGTGAAAATGCGGGGATAGTCTACGGCTATTGTCCAGTGAATATATCCGACATACGAGTCCTAACATACATGATTTTGGCATGGTCCTAAATACTATAATGATGGCAGCTACTCCTTCTCTGACAAAATTGGCTGAATTAACCATTGAAATCGATTCAACTAGACATATCCTAACTGAATTTGCTATGATCATTCATGATACACACATACACTTCAGTTTCTAGCTTTAATTCAGCCAATTTTGTCAGATCAGGAGCTGCCATCATTATAGTATTATTATATTTATTCAGACACTCATAATGAAATTTGATTTGGAACATTTCTTCTTTTGGCACAATCCCCAAAAAGTGACGTATTTTAGGAGATTTTGACTCAGTATGGAATAAATTTTAATTAATAGTCTAAAAAATTAATTTGTAACGTCATTTTCTTAACAAAGTATTTTACTTAGATATATATACTTATACTCGGTCCATAGTTATAATAGGAAGGATCCTCTCCGAAGAGTTTAGTACCAAAAGCGGTTTTAAACAAGAAGAAGGCCTCTTGTGTGCCTTATTCAACATTTTGCTGGAAAAGGCGATGGTCAAAAGAAGTGTCACAATATATACAAACAGCCATGTGTTAATTGCTTATGCCGATGACATTGACATCATGGGTCGGTCGGTAAAGAAAGTAACTGATACCTTTGCAAAAGTCGAAAGGGAATCAGCTAAAGTGGGTCTGGCGGTAAAAGGCGAGAAGTGCAAGTTAATGGTGTCGACGCGCAATGCGTCCATAGAGATCGGATCAACAGTTGACGTTGGTTCCTATAATTTTGAGGTATTAAAATACTTCGTCTAACTCGGCACCGCCGTAAACACAATAAACAAACAAGTTGTGAAATAAAAAGAAGAATTATATTGGCCAACAGGTGCTACTTTGGCTTAAGTTAGTAGTTTAAGAACAGAGACACATCTCGTCAAACAAAAATAACGCTTTACAAAACACTGATACTACCCGTGCTGATGTATGGTTCCGAAGCCTGGGTACTTGCGCAAGCAGATAAGGCAGTGCTTGACGTGTTTGAGAGAAAAATTCTTCGAAAGATCTATGGACCAATCGTTGATGGTGAATATTGTGGTGAACGATTGCGTTGGCTAGGCCATATCATAAGAATGAGAGATGATGAACCCACTAAAAAGGCGTATAAATACGTGCCACATGGGGGTGCACAGCATTGGCAGGCCTAAGCTTAGATGGAGCAAACAAGTAGTTGAAGAGATGAAAAGGCGAGGTTTTCCAAAAAGCGAAGCAAGAAACAGAGATAATTGGAGATTTTTTTTTAGTTCGGCTTATGAAGCAAATGTTCTGTAATGGGCCAGCTAAGTAAGTAAGTTGTGAGTGAATGTGCATAAACAGTTTGGCCTGTGTATGTGCATTAGGGTTATGACTTTTTTACAACCTCATATCCCTGTAACATAGCTTGATGAGTTTCTACATAAGATTACATAAAATCTTAATTAAAGAGTGATTCTATACAAAAGCTTCCACACAAAAAGCTTTTAAAATTTTTATTTTTTGAAGGCACAGATATTTAACTGAAAACAAGGTATAGGGGCACACGACATAACCGAAATGACATTACCGCTTGTTTCTCACTATTTTATATACGTATTATTACATATGTATATATCATTTTATATTATATATAACATTATTTCATATATTATAAAAATTAAAAGTAGTTTGTGCGGGACCTTTTTCAATATTTATGTAAAATAAAAACTATTTTAGTAATTAATAGGCAAAAGGTCATTCGTTCGTGCAACAGGAAATAATTTTTTGAGAAAAAAAAATTTTATTCATTTCATAGTATTTGTTCAAAAAAATTGTCAAAGTTGTTTGTGCGGAACTTTTTTTATACCCTCAGCATTTATGCTAACGAGGGTATATACACTTTCATACGGGCAAAATGTGCCTCATCGAAATAATGGTTTTAGACCGCAAGTATGTTTGGACGAAATGTGTTTCAGACAATTTGGAGTCGATTGAGCAATGTCCGTCCGTCTGTCTGTCTGGCTGGCTGGTTGGAGCGCACGATAACTCTCGAACGGATCAACCGATTCGAACCAAAATTTGGCTTTCGTAATATTTTGTCGAAACTTAGTTTAAGTTCGAAGATGGGTTATATCGGTCCACTCCTTCCGGTACCTCCCCCACAAAAGTTCGGAAAATTTGTACGTACGATAACTCTTGAACGGAGTAACCGATTTGGTCCATACTTTGCGAATCGTGAAATGTCTACCAGACTTAGATGAGGTTCCAATATAGACCCAATCGGTCCACTCCTTCGAGTACCTAACACACAAAATTTGGGATAAGTTCAGTTTAGGACCTGCTCGCGAATCGCTTTGATTTTTGTTTTAGCAACTTGTTGTCACTGTCCCACATACGACGGTACAAGTTTCATCAGGGGCAAGTCCGATTCGGTCCAAAATTTGGCCTTAGTAATATTTTGTCCAAACATAGTTTAAGTTCGAAGATACGCCATATCGGTCAACTCCTTCAGTTACCTCCCCCACAAAAGTTCAAAAATGTTCGGAAAATTTTTTCGTGCGGTAACCTTTGAAGGGAGTGGCCGAATTGGTCCATACTTTACACATCCTAATATAACTACCAGATATAGATCAGGTTCAAATATGGATTATATTTGTCCACTCCATCCGGTACCTCCCACACAAAATTTCGGATAAGTTCACTTTAAGACCTGCAGACAAATCGCTTTGGTTTTTGTTGAAGCGATTAGCATTCGCTACCTACATTACAACGGTAAAAGTTTTTTCAGGGGCAAGTCCATATTTCTTGGGAAAACAGCCCGAAAAGTGTAAAAAACCCTATGTCACCATATGTGGTGGTCGGAGAGCACGATAACTTTCGAACTGTTCAATCGATTTGGTTCAACATTTGGTCTTCGTCATATTATATCCAAACATAGTTTCATGAGGCAATACCGCAAGTTCAATTGTCCAAAAAGGGCCACAAAATTCTGAAGAGACCTTAAATACATTCGATCTGTCCGTAGGTGAAAGTATCACCTCGCATTGGCTGAGAGTATATATCAGTCGGCAAAGCCGACTGACACTTTTTTGCTTGTTTTATAATAATATGGAATGAATTTTACTTTAGGCATTAGTAGGCAAAAGTTCATTCATTCTCACTACTGGAAATCATTTTTGAGAAAAAAAATCAAAAAGTCATAAATCTAATGTGCATTTTCGTGCCAAATTTTTTAGGAACGCGCCCACCTCTATTCCATACCGTTTCCCATATTAAGCTAGCTTTTTACGCAAACGGGTTTTTATGAAAACCCATGGGGTAGTTCTTTTTTCAAATATTGAACAATATTTGAACTATTTGGCATTTTTATTGATTGTTTGTTAGTGTTTGACTTTTTTAATAGATTGGAACATAAGAAAAACTCAAAAACACTCATATTTTGATGCAAAACATAAAAAAATATAACAGTAAACTTGATTTCCTCCGAAAGTACTAGAAAGAAAGCTGATTGTGTTTTTTATGAAACAAAAAAAGAATTATGAAAATATCTCTACCCGTTCAAAAAAAATTTTGACAAGGAAAAAACAATTCTGAATCACTGTGTTTTGTTTGAACCACGAGCTGTACAACGACACCAGTATAATTGTACCTAACGAGATACCCGCTAAAAAGGCGTTTAAATGCGGGCCACATGGCATTACATGCAGGACTGAAAGGCCAAGGCTTCGATGGAGCAACAAGTGGAAAATGGGACCAGAAAACACGGAACTCCCATTTGGAAAAACAAAGCAACAAATAGAGAGGAATGAAAATCTTTTCTTAGTTCGGCAAATGTTCTGTAGACAACCAAGTAGTAAAATATTTATCACTATTTTAATTTACTTCATGTATTAAACATCATTAAAGAAAATAATTTTTCAATTTCAACTCATTTGCGAGAATTCAACATATATTTAAATTAATATAGCTGTGTGGTATTCAAAGGAATTATTGTGGTATTTAAAGAAATTTAATTTTAACTACGATCATAACAGTGCATTTATTCCGAGAAATATTTTTACGGTACATATTTTAAACCTCCCCCTACCCGCTGTAGTTGTATTAATTATTCAGATCCATTCGTCTTTTTATGGTATTTTCATAATTTAAATGACCTAAAATATTCCTTCCGTAAATTTAATAAACACATAAACTTTTGACATTAACGAACACTCATACATACAAATGTTTAATTACACACACACACAAACACATTCCCATTGAAAATTTGGTTAAATTTTAATAAAGCCTACAGCTTATGCCTGTTTTTTGTCTCGTTTGTGCCTGCTCTTTCTCAGGCTGGCATTTAATTATCTTTTCCCCCACCGGCCATCCTTTCTTTTCCATTCAGTCAACTGCCAAGTCATTGATGTGGAAACTTAATTTAAATATTATTCACTTGTTGGTCTTTTCTTCACTCACATTTGTATAAATTGTGCAAACATTAATTCGCACATAAAAAATAATTCCCATTAAAAAACGCATACATACACAGACAAAATGGGAAGGATGTGTGAAATGAATGTGGTTGGCCAACCGTTTGCATGTCCATCCATCCGCCAGTCAGTCAGTCCGCCAATATCTCACATAGTAAATGAATGAAATAAAAATTCGTTCGTTTGTTTTTTTGTTTGTTGATTTGTTAAATTGGTATGGCTTGTTGTCATTTATTTAATTTAACCACAATTAAAGATTAACGATGCGCAACAGCATAACAATCTCTCTTACCCATACATATGCACATACATACATACATCCCTGCATAGACACACGAATACTTAGTTTATCATCAT